>NW_023596297.1:23038492-23061107 GCF_011947565.3 Pollicipes pollicipes
TGGCCGAGTGTCGAACCACACCCTATCCGCGCTCAAATCACGCCACGACTTCGCAGGCCAGCGATAGTTACAATCCACAAAGTTAAGTTGCCTTCCGCCAACTTTTATTGAAGCCTTTTTATTTCTTTCATAGCTCTGGCACTGGGTTGATGAGGGCCGTAGTATTGATGAAATGTAAGTTTCGTACTCCTATATTGCTCCGAATTCTTGTCCGCATTCGGCAAAACCTGATGAACGTCCCTGGCTGGTGGCTTGTCAATCATATCCACTTTTAATGACTCTTGGATTGTAATCGTTGCAATGATTTTGCTTGCTGCATCGTCGGGTCCTGCCATCTACAGCGCGCTGACATATTTGATGTCCGATGTCACATCACTTCCAAGCCCCGTGTCGGGCCTCTTCTTATTCACCAGCGTGGATATGATCCAACATTTGATCCGCATTTGTTCCCCTGTTGCATTAAAATAATTGTAAGACGCCAGCACCATCCGGTGAAATGGTTATGTGTCGCCTGAGGCTGTCCCAGCGGGACGCTCAAGTAAAATATATGGGGGTCAAACACTGCTCTTGTGCTTCAAAAGCCGTGCTGCCAGGCTGCCTCCTCGCAGGTACAGGCATTTTTCAGAAGAAAGTTCAGACACAACATAATTTTGTGATGACTGTGATCAGAAATATGACAGGTTGGATAAATATCAATATATGTGCCCATTTGACCCGCTTATGAGCCGCTATGAGATTCGTGGCCTCTGAATGACAAACCCACGGAGCTCCTCAACGAAGGGATTATCTATACTCTAACAGGGTAACCAAGCCAACACCTCCGTGATTGTGTTCACGGTTCGTTCAAGCTCCCAGAGCGTATTCACAACGAACATGGAGCTCTCCATCCAAGCGCTGGGCGCTCTGCGAATCAGATAATACACGTCACTCGAAAGTCGTAAGGCCGTTTTTAACCTCGTCTTTCCACATGGAGAGGGATGATATGCCATCCGTATACGGTAGGGTATCGTGTGGACGATATAATGTGGCTGATAAGGAACTGATTCAGTTCGCGGATCCATAGCCTCATCACAGCAGGTTTCATTATGTCGTTGACCCAGTTGGTGTTGCGCTCAACAAACAGATCGACGTTGTAGTGATGTCGAACGCGTTGCTTTAATTCGGTAGGAAACGGTCCGTGCCGCAAGCAATTCAGGTGTCGTATGTACTGCTAGGACATGGCTAAAAAAAGAAAATACATTTACCATCTTTGTTCGAAACATTCACGTTCAGTAACAGCAGCAATGATCAAGGAGGTAACAGCAAATGCGTCACGCGTCACCAAAAGTGCCAGGTCTTCCTGCAGCGCCAAAAGAGAAGCGCCGCCTCTGTATAGTCTTCGAAAAGCGCGGTGAAAATGGAATAATCTCCATGTGGGCAAGATCTTATGAATAATTTGCAGCTCGTTTTCTCAATATCGAATCAAATTCAAAGTTCACTCAAAGTTTGCTCGTTAGCTCAGTCCACGATGAAAAATACGTTCCCAGTGCCTTCACTGACAAGATGCAGTCAGAATGTATCTTGACATTTGCCTCGGGGCTCTTTCTGACGTCAGTTGACTACCAAAATACCAGACGCAGTGAGAGATAGCGTGAAGTCACCTGACCTTACTCAGAGTATCCTTCGTCCACTTCGCCGCCATCTTCAGCTTCTGAATCTCAAGTATGGTGTCAATAGTGTATTTATCTCTGGGTAGGGATTTCATTATTACTTTTGTCTTCCAGCTTTGTGTTGAATAAATGATCACTCTGCATGGGCCACCACACCAAGTCCAGAGTTTGGATAGGTCCAACCAGCTCAATAATCGTTCGATACTACGCATACAATGTTCTAGAAAAACACGGTTTGAGAGAACTTTGTGCACTCACCCAGCATATGGTTTGAGTCTTCGGAGATTATGCTTCCTTTCGCGTGTGACATCGTAGCGTTTTGAGAAGCACACCAAGCTGCGATTGCCGCCATCTCGACGCTGACACCAGGCCCTGAGCCCGGAACACCAACAACTCTGTCCGAGCCGTGGCGTGTGGTTCATCGGCCAAACGATTCTGCAAGCCAAATACCTACAACACTACTGCACTGGTGAATACATTCGGTGTGTACGTACAGCACAGCCAAGACAATAGCATCTAACGCAGACAGCCCCATGACGCGGACTCTCCATCGCTTCCCGACATCACAAGAGCACACTGAACTGTCGGTACCCGCACAAGCGTTGCGTCCCAGTTCTATGCCAGGCGTTACACTGGCGCTGACGTCAGGCGTTACACTGGCGCTGACGCCAGGCGTTACACTGGCGCCGACGCCAGGCGCTACACTGGCGCTGACGCCAGGCGTTACACTGGCGCTGACGCACCGCACGGCGCAGAAATATAGGAGAGCAGTGCACAGGCTGGTTAGGTATAGGGACAGTCCGCTGCCGAGCCTGTCAAGATTCCGCTCTGCCCGGCGCGGTTCCCGCAGTGGAGGGCGGCAGAGCCCCCTCCCCTCCGTGGAGCGGCATTGGAACTGACAGCAGCGGGTCGGCGCAGCGGTAGTGCTATTCTTTCTGTGCCAAGTACCATAAAAAACTCGGTAGTTAAAATATAGCAGAGCTTATGATAAAGCTGAAACAATAGCACGTAAAAACAGCTTAAACACCTACAACCACTTCCAGTGGGTACCAGTGTTATTTTCGTAGCCCACTTTTCAAGACTTGTGTATAAAAACGTGGCTAACAAATTTGTTTTCTTGGCCACAAATGCTGCTTTAAGATGTTTCTGGGGTGGAAATCTTTCACGAATGCTTCAAACTATCTCCAGCTAGGTGTTCTTGTAAGGCTGTGTTTGGTTTGTATGTTGTTACCTGGTACTTCATTTCAGGTATGATCTTGGTATCATTTGTAATTTGGGTTCGTAGTGCCGCATTCATTGCATCAGTACAAATCATTCCGTTTCTTGACCTTATCTTTCCGCTGCGTTCCGTTTTGCATTTGTTTACGTACAGAAGGTCTTCTGCTTACTCAGTTTAAGGCCGCTGCCGCTGCTGAACTGAGCTGTAGTGCCCAATGTGTTCGCTGAGAACTCCGCTGAGCCGCCCACGACTGCAGCCGCATGATAGGCGTAGTGACAGCTTGATCTCGATGCCGGCCGGCTTGATCTCGGTGCCAGCCACCGTAGTGACGGATTGATCTCGGTGCCAGGTACCGTAGTGAGGGCTTCCAACGTAGTGACTGGTGATGTCTATGCCAGCCACCGTAGTGACGGCTTCATGTCTGTGCTAGCCACCGTAGTGACGGGTTGATCTCGGCGCCAGCCGCCACCGTAGTGACGGCTTGATGTCTGTGCCAGCCACCGCAGTGACGGCTCGATCTCGATGCCAGCCACCGTAGTGACGGCTCAGTCTCGGTGCTAGCCACCGTAGTGACGGCCTGATCTCGGTGCCAGTCACCGTAGTGACGGCTCGATCTCGGTACCAGCCACCGTAGTGACGGCCTGATCTCGGTGCCAGTCACCGTAGTGACGGCTCGATCTCGGTGCCAGCCACCGCAGTGACGGCTCGATCTCGGTGCCAGCCACCGTAGTGACAGCTCGATCTCGGTGCCAGCCACCATAGTGACGGCCTGATCTCGGTGCCAGCCACCGTAGTGACGGCTCGATCTCAGTGCCAGCCACCGTAGTGACGGCTCGATCTCGGTGCCAGTCACCGTAGTGACGGCTCGATCTCGGTGCCAGCCACCGCAGTGACGACTCGATCTCGGTGTCAGCCACCGTAGTGACGGCTCGATCTCGGCGCCAGCCACCGTAGTGACGGGTAGATCTCGGTGCCAGCCACCGTAGTGACGGCTCGATCTCGGTGCCAGCCACCGTAGTGACGGCCTGATCTCGGTGCCAGCCACCGTGGTGACGGCCTGATCTCGGTGCCAGCCACCGTAGTGACGGCTTGATGTCTGTGCCAGCCACCGTAGTGACGGCTCGATCTCGGTGCCAGCCACCGTAGTGACGGCCTGATCTCGGTGCCAGCCACCGTAGTGACGGCCTGATCTCGGTGCCAGCCACCAGGAGGAGGCGGATGAGGCGGCCGCTGCGGATCGTAAGCGTCACGGAATCGGTACAAACTGGCTACACCAGACAGCTCGGCGGGCCTGCCTGCCGTGTTATTCGGGTCATGCTGTCATTTCCGGGCACCGGCCAGCCCAAGTTATGCATGCTGTGAGGGTTTGTTCAGCCAGGCGATCTAGAATCATTACAACAAGTTAAACCCGAAGTCGGTTTCACGCTTTGCTAGCCGTAGGCAGCCTGCACTGCGCCAGCCTTTGGCCGCCGCACACTAGCGGCGCTACATATGCAAGCCAGCTATGTTATTTACCTTTCCTAGCAAGCTCAAACAATTCGTCTGTTTTCACCCATGTACTAGTCATTTATAAAGCCGTCGTGCGCATTCTCGCTCCACACAGTCAATCAACCAATGAATTTCGGAAATTATATGTCATACTGGAAAACCGAGTTAGGGTAAAGGCAGCAGCGGCTGCTTATTACATGGCTCATAAAAGTAAATAAATGTCACGTGGTAAGTAAATTTAGTATGTATATGTATATATATATATATATATATATATATATATATACATATTTGGACTTATTTATTACATTACGAGCAAGAGGCTCTCCTCATTTTTCTCCCCATTCATCATCATGATGCCCATCGAATTATCATCAGTTAATATTCGCAATTTGATAGCATCGCTGCCTAACCACATGCGCTTCGAGGCAATCGCTGGTGACTCAGGACATGCGCGGCTGATTATCGACCGAAGTGGTGCAACCAAAGTTACAGACCCAACAAAAGTCAAAAACGTGCAAAGACAGCCTCATGTAGATGAAAGTATGGCTACGTACTGAGAAAAAAAATAGACCGGTGCGATCAGTCAGGCTATACAAATGCACAGGCCCTGCACACATGCGATGCATACGAAATTAAATCGGCGTACGAAAAGGAGCAAAGAATTTATTCTGCCTTCCTGCATTTAACATCATATACATAGGCTGCAGAGTCAACACCCATCTCTACATTTGGGCCGCCGCCAGTGCAGGACCATGTGCCTTTGGTCCCAGCAGAGCAATGAGTGGCTTGTTATCAGTCACCAGAGTGAATCTCCTGTCCCTGAGATACTGCTTGAATCGGATGACGCCGAAGATGGCGGCCAGTCCCTCCCGTTCTGTTTGAGCGTAGTTTTTCTCAGCTTTAGTTAGACTTCTTGAAACAAATCTCACCGGTCGCTCCTTCCCGTTTTGGTCCACCGCCATTAGAGCAGCATCCAGGCCATGACCTTGTGGACCAGACCATACGAACTTGCATCAGCGACCAATCTTACTGGCTTTCGTCGTCATGGTGAGCTAACATGGGAGCCTGAGAGAGCCTATCCTTCATCGTCTGCAAGCTACTTTCTTCGGCTGGCGCCCTCTGCCATTTTTACCCATTTTTCAGCAATGGATGCAGCGGAGCTGCCACTTTGGTCATGTTTGCCATAAATCCGGCATCGAAGGTTACTGCCCCCGAGAAGTTCCTCAGCTCGCTGGTGTTCTTAGGTCTTGGTGAGACTGGTGTTCTGAGGCTGGCGTTCTGAGGCCTTTTCATTCCGTGGTTTGGTATGTACGCCACGTCCACCGGCTCTCCATCCTCTACCGCGGCGCTGTAATCTTCCATGACTTCTAATACCTGGGTGATACAGGACCACTTTGGGAAAACCCGTGCTGGGCTGCATGAACAAGTCTAAACTCCGAGAAGTGATTAGGCAGGGCATCACGGACGAAATATTCGAGTACCTTGGAGGGAATGGCAGCATGGCTCACGGGGAGGGCGGGGGGGGGGGGGGGGGTTAGCTCACTGGGGACTGTCGGTTACCTTTCTTAAACGTCAGGACTACTCCAGCACCGCTGAAACATGGCAGTGGTCAGAGACGCGGAGACAGTGCCATTGCGGAAGCTGATGGGGGTGCCCCTGCGATGCGCTGAAGCAGTATCCCAGACACTGCCACAGTGGCGCTGAACGGAGCCACACACAGAAGCAAATCAAATGAATCAGAACGAATGATAAAGCTAGACTGGAGCGGATTTCACTTCAATAGCGATGAACGAATTTACTTGTCGGCTGCTCTGGGAGAACACATCATGAAGACAATGGCGTGCGACAATACTTGTGTCATAATATGAGCCAGTGCGGACGGATATTTACAGTTTTAATACACTTAATACACATTATATACGATAATGGCATATATACATGTAATATATAGCATAGTATATATAGTATAGTATAATATATAATCAATGCGATAATAATATAAAAAATACACACAAAATGATACATTTAATACACAAGGTAGCATTCCCATTTATGGTCAGTGACCTTGTTTGACCTTTCGAAGGTCATGACACGAATCGTAGAAGATTGCTTTGAGTTTTGTATTTGAATAAGCGGCAAAGATTGCGCTAGGCAGGATATTCATAATACCGAAATCTTGACCTGGGTAATATTAAATCAGTGACCTATTCTGACCTATAAGAAGTCTGTGAAAAATGTTTAATGCGGTTCCTGTTATCAATCAATTCGAACTATGCACCAGAAACCACCCCATACGACAGGTCCTAGAGCAATAAAACGGGTCGGTTTTGACCTTGGTCTGACCTTCATACCGGACCTTTGGTCAATGGAATTTGGTCATTCAATTGCTTTGTTGTCTAAGAAAGTATCTCAGAGGTGTATGGCTTCGTCTAACACTCAGTTGTTCCATCAGATTAAAGGATTCGCTAGAAATCGACTTGGCTGAATCCATGTGCTGACTTTGACCTGCCGCAGGTCAGCGACCTTACAAGGTATATCACATTTTTTGATGCCACACTATCCGCTATTCAATTGTCTATACCTACGCAAAATTTGGCGCGGTTACGCGTTGGGAAACCACTTCGGAAAAAACCCTCAAACCTGCAATTTAAACCCGACCCAAGCGCGTGTTAACTCCGGAATGGTGGCTATGATCAACTGCGCATTGCAGATTAGTCTTGACATGCGTCCGGCCGGGGATCTGAGACGACCGCGCCCGGCCGGGGAAAAGCTGACTTCCCCCTGAGATCTCCAACTGCCAACTGCTTCCACTCCTGGGGGAGCCTTCCGTATACCAAACATTTTCGGAAAAGCGTACTAAGGGGTGAAACCAAGACGTCCGAGGACTCACGAAGAAGCCTTGGGTGGACATTTTTTGGCCCAAGGGTGCTCGAGGTCTTTAGAGCAGCCAGTTTCCTTGCCACTGCCAATGTAGAGATGTCATCCAGAAACGGTTCGGCAAAGTTGCACGGCAACACAGGCATGACATTAGTTTCTTTGTCCGTGAAAACACCGGCAAATAATTTACAGAGGACATTGGCCTTTCCCTCGTTTCTGCTGGTCACCACTCCATCATCGTCGAGGAGGTCTTCTATCCTGTGTCTTGTGTGTAGTCTTGAGTTGGCGTACTTTCAAAATCCTTAGGGTTTTTAGAGGTCCGCTTCTAATTTCATCTCATATTCTTTCCAAAGGTTTTTAGTCGACTTCGGGAGGTCATTGAGACACCACACTAGCCTGGCGTATTGATGTGATATCCCGGATAAGCCCAGTTTTCTGCTCCCGAGAAGGGCCAAACTTCTCTGCCTGTCTCTTAAGGCGCCCAACAAAGTCCCGGATATTGTCCACTTTATGCATCTGTACACATCTGTCTGGCTTGAGCTTGATTATTTTTCCTTTTTATCCTTAAATTTGTGTTGGGATATCTGTCCCCAGCAGATGAGACAGGGATGCTCTCTTCCGAGTCGCTTCTTCATTGCCCAAGGCACATAAATACACTTCGAATCTATTCGACCTCATCTCAAAGTCTTCACTTTTACTGGACTTCTAGTTCCGTGAAAGTGGTGTGCTGAGACTGAGCGCCATACTGCCGTGGCCTGAATACCGGGCCCATAAATTCGCAAAACACGGGTACGCTACTAGAAACACTGAGTGTTAAATCTCTGTGGGCTTTACTGGGTTCACAAGCTCACAAATTACGATACAGGTACGCTACTTAAACGACTGTGCGTCATATCACTGTGGCCTATACCGGGTCCACAAAGTCATAAACGCTATAACGGTATGCCAAATTCGCGTAATGTTACTTCTTGCGTTTGATTGTATATCACATTAATTTAATTGCAAGTATTCCAGCCTCGTCGCCATCATGTTCTTAATCGGAGTTCGCAATTATGCGCAAGTAGACTGCATTCGAGTTACTTACATTTTTAACAACATATTTCTGGGCCGAGAACGCGTGCAAATATTTTATCTCGTCTCATCACGATGTTAAACACACGAATACCTCCTATGGGGTCAATAACAGATAACCCTTAAAGGTCAGTGGCCGAGATAACAGCCCTGTCAGCATCATCGGTATTGATACCCACACATACCCTTACATCCATGACGATTCGGTACAGCTATATTGCGCCGTGCATGTTATGAGCGTTTCCAATGTCGTAAAATTTATAGGTACTTGATGTAACCCGATGAAAACTCCTTGGTCTTCGACAAAGGAGCCACGCTATCCACTGTACCGATGCCATCCTGAATGACTATGCTGTTTTGGCATGTGATGTACCAAAGGTGGTATATGTATATGGTGCGCGTGGCCGTGTTTGTGTACATGGTAACAACATGTACAACCATTGGTGTTAGTTAGGTGACACTTCATCATAAAGAGGGCTTCACTGGGTGATATGTTTCTATCAACAATCTAAGATACCTTCCATTAGCCACAACTGAAACCAACATCTTTGTAGGATTGAAATTTCTTTCATAGCATTATTCCATCAGAAGCTGCAAATCCAGTTAGCACCTCTCGGAATATGTTTGCTTTTCAATCCATTGAATCTCTAAGGCGTGGAAAGTTCTAAGATTCAGTCCTATCCCGTGTATTGCCCAAATTTCGTGATCCCGTCCTCTTCGCCTGCCGAATTTATCCACCATCCATGAACTGGTGCAGTGCAGGTTCAGCAGCCCCCCCCCCCCCTCCCCACATGGCAATGAGGGGCGTGCCGAATACGTATATGTGAAGCACTGACGTTGAACATGTTCTGTGTTGTAGATTCCGGGATATTTCTGGAAACGATCTGCTACATGCCAAACGACTGGCCCATCATCTTTAGCTCCTTCGTCTTCTTCATCGTGCCCATGTCCGTGCTCATGCTCATCTACATTTGCATCGGCTTAAAGGTGAGCAACTTCCGGCATGTAACTTTCCTTCGTGAACAAAGCGTGTGATGTAGTTTTTCCCACGTGGTGAAAACCGTTCCACG
Organism: Pollicipes pollicipes; assembly: GCF_011947565.3. Taxonomy (NCBI): domain Eukaryota; kingdom Metazoa; phylum Arthropoda; class Thecostraca; order Pollicipedomorpha; family Pollicipedidae; genus Pollicipes; species Pollicipes pollicipes. Next base: position 23,047,870 of record NW_023596297.1, read on the forward strand.
TCCTACGTGGTCATACCCACCGTGTGATGACCATTGTTGTACTGAATACCCCTGCCAAGTTCTGTGAAGCGAAAATACAACGATTTTTCCCGAGTGAAAAGATTGCCTTAACATGTGAAGAAAAGCAATGTTTAGTCGGGCGCTGCATAGTTCTATTTCATACGCAACGTGTTCATTTATTTGTCAACATGTTTGTTTCGTTGCGCTCTTATATTCTTCGCTATAAGGAAAGAAATCTCTGTTTGTTTTGTTGCGCTCTAATATTCTTCGCTATATTCGGATATATTCTTCACTCTATTTTCTACCACTGAAAATTGTGACATGTCGCATGAAATACCGCGTTTTTTATTTCTATTTCATGAATCTCTGAATGTGTCATGCCAAAAAAGGAAATTAATCATAGCGTTGCTCTCGTTGGGGCAGTTCTTGCGCTGTGCCACCCGAAGATTCCTCTAGGAAAAAGACCCGGGAATTAGTTTTTTAGTACCGCCCCTGCGACGATTCTCTGTATGTTTGCTGGCGAGAGTAGAAGGATGCTCCAAGTGCCTGTCCCTAGAAACATTCTAAAAAGAAGAATAGGAATTTATACTGAAGATTCTCACAACTTGGAGTGCGATTGCACGTTAAAACACTAGTAAGCGCCTTTGCCGTGTGAGGAGTGCTAGGCGATGACGCGGACGTGATTGCTGTCACGACGCAGCTGGTACTCAAATGTAAGCAACGCAAGCCGGTTGTCTTGGTGCCATGCGGATGGGACGGCTTACCAAGGCATTGTGAAATCCTCCTTTCGTGAGTTTAGCTGGCGGAGGTTCGCGGCACACTGGCGTTTACTCTCCACGCGCTAATTGGCAACGGACGTTGTTAGAAAGAACTACACAACGCTTGGCGTGGGTCTGCCACGCCGTGATAAATGTAACCGTCGCAGTGAATGAATTTGGAGTGTGAGGAATGAAACGGGTATATTTTCAGCGGGAATCTTTCGATGAAAACTGCAGTATGCGTCCAGATAATTGGCATGGTCGGTGCGCTTCGGTTTATACCACAGCGGGGTGTATTTGAGGCAGTTGGGGGAAGATAGCATTGGTTGTCTTCCGATCAATGAGCGGCTCATGAACGCGTCGGACAGTGTTGATATGTATTGACGATTTGCAAACGGTACATTCGCTCACATGGTACAGCTGGGTTCACGACACTACTTATTCTGATCGCCAAGATCTGACATCAGCCCTTGAATACACCAGAAAACCGACAGATCCATGGGTTGTGCACTATTTCGTGAAATACCCTAAATAGGGCTATCCACACTAGCTGGTCGCCTGAACGATTTTTCTTCCATTAGTATAAGTCACACGTCGCTGGGAAACCGGAGCGTAGGGATATGGACCGGTTTCCACATCTCTTATTTTGTCCCTCGCTATTTTGCAAGTCTCTTGTTTTCTCTCTCGCTATTTTGCAAGTCTGAGTTTTCCATGCAAGTCGGATGGAGAGGTACAATAGCGTTGACACTGCATGGTCGTGGTTCGGATATGGTTTTTTGGCCAAGCTAAAATGAACGCGAAATACGGTAAATATGCTCTGCTCACATTGTAGACAAATCTAATAAAAGAGCGTTAATACATGCAACGTCACACCGCCACCGGGTTTTGCTTCCCGGTGAACAAGTCACGTCGCGCGCACGTGTGTGTTCACGCGATTGTTTTATCAACGGAGCACTTCCGCGTTTTATGAAAATTATGTGAGGGAGAATAGGGGAGAATAGTGAACGAATTGATGGTGTCGTTAAAGTATGCCCGATAATGTGCTATGTTTTATCGTCATTTGTTCTGTCTTTTTTTCTTGTTATTGGTGGCTCTGGTGCGCCACTGAGAAACTTCAGATCGACGCCTGATCAGGTTACTGATAACCCGTGGCCCATCAGGCACGTAAATGGCGCGATGCAAACATGTGCAGTCGCGGCGGGTGACAGTCTTGTCAAAATAGGGCCAATTTAGTTGTTTTCTGGATTCGGTAATGTGATCTCGTGTGCGGTTGCCGGCAACAATTATGACCGCGAAGTTATTAAGCCTGACAAGCCTTATCCAGGCGCTGGCGCTGAACGGCTGTTGGCGGGGCCTATGCAGGTTAACGATATCTGATCTGAGGGAAGGCCAGTCACTCATCTAGGGACTTGATTGTGGAGCTGGGAAGCACAGGCCTAAGCTTGTTAATAGCTATCAGGGAGCCAAAACAGCGCTGAGTAGTTTTGGCCGTTTCATGCGGCCAGTTAAGATTTTTATCGAGGAGCACCCCTAGCATTTTGATGTACTCTGAAGGAGACAGCTGGGAGTTATCAAAATTCACGTTCAGCCCGGCGGCTTTGCGGGTGTTGGTGAGTGTGCCAGCAACAATGAATTCAGTTTTTGATGGGTTGATCTTCATCCCATTGTGACGAACCATACTGAGAGTGCAGTCAGATCGGACTCAACACACGAACGCAGCTGTGCGAGACCACAGGCAGATGGGGATGATTCATGCATGAGCTGCATGTCGTCTGCATATGACACCAGTTTGCACGCAGCTGGAACATAAATCTGGATGTCATTGTTAAGGAGGAGGAACATCAGCGGTCCTACTACGCTGCCCTGAACCACACCATACGCGACTTCAAGGCTCCGTCCGTTTCCACCCTTCACAGTCTGTCGGCGGTCGGTGAAACAGTCCGAAAACCAGTGTGGTGAAATACCATAGAATTCCAGCTTGGCTAAAAGAGCAGAACGGTCTACACAATCGAAGGCTTTTGACAAGTCAGTTGAGCTGATGGTGGTGACCATACCGGCATCCATGTTGTTGTTTATGTGGCTGACTATATCGATGACTGCATGCTCGGTGCAGTGGTGAGAACGATACGCGCATCGTGTGTCAACAAGAATGGGGTGACTAGCCACATATTCTAAAAGCTGGGTACAAACAACCTTCTCCGTCAGCTTGCTTACAACACTGAGAACGCTGACAGGCCTGTAATTCAACGACTCAGACGCCAGTCCCCCTTGTGCAGAGGCACGATCGTCGCAAGCTTCCATATGGACTGGACGCTACCAGTGGTAACAGAGTGGCTTACAATGTGTAACAGGCGGGGGCCAACCACTCAAAAACACTTTTGAGCACGGATAGACATACATTGTCCGGACTTATTGCCTTGGAGTTGCTCATGCAGCGCAGCACGAGACGAAGCTCCGACAGGGTGACCGATCTGACGCGGAAAGCGCTACTAACCACCCTTGGCAGCCGCAGAGCCAGGTTCGCACCGGGTTCACTACTCAGGGTGTCGGCAATACGCTGTCCCACTGTGGCGAAGTATTCGTTGAATTTGTTAGCGTCTGTCGGGTCCAAAGTGTTGGTGGATTTTGCCGGTTTGTAAGCGATCGCGTATTTCTTCAGCGTGCACCAGGTTTTCTTTGATGTTTCTGTAGGGTTGCACTTGAAGAAGTCAGCTTTGGCAGTCCTGAGCCGACTAGCGAATTTCTTTTTGAGGGCCACGTACTGACGTTTTGCCTCGTCCGTCTTCGTGATGTCACGCGCGCGCCGAGCGGTGTCGCGCCTCACGTGCAGGTCTTGCGGCCGCCACCGCTCAACCAGGGACACTCCGCGTGGCTGGAGCTGATCGTCTTCACAGGGCAGTGAGCGTTGACGTGCAAGTTCCAGGTGTTCAGGAACTGGGCGTATTTGTCATCGGCAGACGTGGCACTGCAGATGGGTCGCCAGTCAGCCAACAACAGGTCGAGCATTAGGTGGTTGAAGTCGGTGTTCGTTGTCGATCTGACTGTAATGTGCAGCTGGGTAGTTTTAACTTTCGGGAAAGTTGCGTGCAGAGTGATTAGGTTGTGATCGCTGATGTGGCATGCAATCACTTTTGCGTAATGAGTGATATCAGGAATATTATTTCTGTTGATCCCATGTGATTCCTGTTGATTCTAATGTATATGTTGATTCCGTGTTCTGCACAGGCTTTGTTGTAATAGTGCTTTATGTATCTTTGGAAGCCGGCGAAATCAAAAGTGAACCAATGTTTTGACCACTCGACCAATTTCTCCAAAAAGAGCTCTGTCCGTTTTGTTTGCTTTTGAATCCTGACGACGTAGCAAAGTGAAACATGTTGACTTCCTATTTTGGCCCCTTTTCTGTAATGCGAGCGAAGGCTGTTTGCTATACTCCACATTTCAATTGCTACGTTGTATAAACCCATTACGTCATGGAACGTTTGTATGACGTTGAGGTGCTGCAAGCCAGCGGTGCGAAATTGCATCTAGCACTTATTTGTGGAATTTCAGTGGTTAGAGAGGTGGTTATGGCGACGCTTGACACGCCTTCAGGGGTCAAATTGCCCCCCGAAGGTTTTTTCGAGATGATTTCGGAACGGCGCGGCCTAGCCGCGCCAAATTTTGCATAGCTGTAGAAAATTTAATAGTGGATCGTCTGGCATAAAAAATTTAGGTGTGCCTTGTAGGGTCGCTGACCTATGGCAGGTCAAAGTCGTGCCATAGTTTCAACAAAGGCAATTTTTAGGGAATCGATCAATCTGATCCAACAACGGGTGTTAGGTGAACCCATACATCTCTGAGATACTTTCTTAAACAACACAACAATTGAATTATGTATTACATTGACCTGGGATCAGGTGTGAAGGTCAGACCAAATCCAAAACCAGCTTGTTTTATTACTCTACGGCTTATTTTCTGTGGTAGTTTCTGATGGTCATTTCGAGTTTACTGATAACAGCAACCGAATTACACACCGTCCATAGACTCCTTAATGGTCAGAATACCTCACTGACCTAAAAGACCCAGGTCGACATTTTGTTTTTAGAAACACCCTGCCAAGCGTAATATTTGCCGCTTATCCAAATGCAAAACTGAAAGCAGTCTCGTATGGTTTTGGTCATCATAGCCTTCAAAAGATCAAACAATATCAGCGACCTTAAATGAGCATGCCACCTTGCTTAGAACAATTATCTATGTTCTAGGGGCTCTTTGGAGACTAACACGGAATTTGGCGTAGTTTGACCTCATTTCACCCGAAGGCCATGACCTAGGAACATCAAACCGTTTTGTGCATAGTATTACAAGGCCGTTCAGGCATAAATGACGCCACAGCAACGCCATTCAAATCCTGCCACTCCATAGGCCATGCGTCGTTTAAGGCTAAAAAGAATACTATCGTCGAGCCGTTCAGATCTGGCGTCCGAGACCACGATTCCCAGTGCAGTGGCCAGTGCTATTAGGGCTTAAGGTCATCCATCTACCATTTATTTGACGAGACCACCAACTGAAAGATTCGATTTGAGCCCAACTCGTTAACTGCCTCTTGCTAAGCCTAGGACGGCAACTTGCTTTAGCAAAATGTGGTGCTTGTTACTGAGAATTTCACGGTGGTGCGCTCAGTGATTACGGAGATATCAACCCGTTGAAAGCGTGACAGAGTGGGCCGGGTCAGGCCAGCCTTGGCCGAAGAAGCTGTAAAATTTCCGATTAGTTTACGTAAAGACCCGCCAAGCCTGCGACTTTGCTGGTAACGAGCGAGTCAGACAGCTTGGGGGGCGAGGCGGAAAAGCAACCGCGGCCGGCTGCACACCAGCGGGCGCAGTCTTTCACGCCTGTATGCACAATTTCGCGAACGCATGAAAGCTGTTTACAACACACGACACTCTTAGTAATCTGTGTCAGTTTAGCGTAGCAGACGCGTGTAGAGTGTGCGCATGGTCACGTGTTAAGGCACCGTTTGACGCTGATTCGGCCAAATCGCAACTTGATTTTAGCTGCAGAGGTTTTCGAAAGGCTCGCTCAGGCCGGGCTCCGGCCGTTGCTTATATTTGTTCAAGCACCACCCAGCCATGACAGGTGCGAAGTGAGCCTAGCGCACAGTCACTCATAACAGCTATTGCCGCGCTGCATCATCACAAGATGACCACAATACTGTTTATCCATTTACACGTTTTAAATAATGAAACGGTCTGTCCAATATTGATGAATATTAATTATTTTTCTGCATATCAATCCTGAAGAAAATCTCGGGACCTTTTTTCTGAATATTGAGTACTCCTAGCTCGTAACAACCCGTTACCGCGCCATTTTTGGTATGACCTGTTGCTGTAAGATATATTTTTGGCCTGCGCTGTTACGCGCAGACTTGTTTCCACTCCCCCAAATTGAGCATTTAATTAAATACAGTGACCACAGCACACATGCTTAAACCGGAAGCACTTCAGGCTTTGATCCTAGAAGGCTGCCTGCTAGACTAACGTGACTGTTGACATGCTGCACACATACTTCTTGCATTTCACTTTCATTTGACGGTGACTGTTTTCAAACGGCATGTCCACTGGAAACTACCGTTTTGCACACATGTAAACATAATTCCCCCAAACGTGACGCGCTTCTTGAAGAGGCTAGTCTGGGCGCTGTAGACGCCAGGGGAGGAAGGGCTAACGGCGAGAGCTGGGTTATGTCCTGCGGGACTGAGTGGGCTACTGAACTCAAGCTTACTGGTTAAAGGCAAACGTTAAAGGCAAACGATACCCTCGAATTCAATGCGGCAAACTCCTGCTTTGGTCCCGCAGCGTTGGTCCGCGGCAAGGATCCTTCATGAGCTGACTGACTCGCTTACATATCTACGCGCTGGTCTATTGAGGATGCGTATTAGAAGGCTGTTTTCCACCTTCCGGAAAATTCACTTACGAATCTACATTGTTAACTATGCCTGCAACCGGGAATCACGACCTAAAACTTTGGCAGACGGAAAATGTATTGCTCCACAGAGAGATGTGGAACTTTTGATGGATGGCTGTGTTGTGTCGTGCGCAGGGACTGTTTTTCCTCGTTAAAAAAGAAATTGCGCAATTGTTTTTCAGCACGTGACATCGCCGCGCCGCACACACCCGGATGACGAAATGCTGCTGGCAGCACTGATGTGCTTGTCAAAAGACCCCGCAAACTCACACGATGGAGTAATCACGGTGGGAGAATGCATGCATATTGGGAACGAAATATTAAATTTCGCTCGGCATATTCAGGGCTGATTGGTCGATTAACATCTGCATATCAGCGGTTTAGGCAGGGCTCCGAGGCCGGCTGTTCGCACCAGTCAAAATTCTCAGGGCCTTGCTGCAACACAATTGAACGCTGCAGCGCGCCTGATTCGAAATACCAATGGTAGTCTTTGTGCACGCAGATGTCCGCCAACTCTCGAGGTTATAGATAACATGATAATAAACTTTCGAACAAGGATCATTTCATTTTAGCATGACCAATGACATTGTTTGGCTTTGAGTGATGGTGGCAAGTATAATTGCTGTTAGTTTTTATCGGGAAACAGACACAGTTGTTGAAGAAACAGTTGTTAAAATGAAATGGTGACGTTTTTCATCGAACTGGGGTATGTACGGGGGGCCGGCCGGCTTGTCAGAGCCATCCTCGCTCTGAATGCCCATGACGTGCAGGTCATTTTCATGTCGTGAGACCTCGCCCTGGAACCGCCTGCCTCCAGCCGCTGTACCCCCCCCCCCTCCCCCCCAGAGCAGTGCAGCGGCGACACTTTAGCATTATTATATTAGCATTAGCACTATAGCATTAAGTCACATATGTGTAGAACGATTCATAATGAATACATGCTAATGATATTCATCGTCGTCATGGTAATTGCCACAGTCAAAGTTCTGCTGCGGCACGCTGCGATCACGTGATGATTTGATTCCTCGTTGATAAATGGCAACAGAATTGGCAGAAATTCCGCGTAGTGTATCTGTGAATGGTCGCTCGTCGGTGCCGGCTGCCAGATGTCGCGCCGGGTTCGTCGGTGCTGGCTGCCAGATGTCGCGCCGGGTTCGTCGGTGCCGGCTGCCAGATGTCGCGCCGGGTTCGTCGGTGCCGGCTGCCAGATGTCGCGCCGGGTTCGTCGGCGCCGGCGGCGAGCCTCGCACGACTGTCGACATTGACACGGCGCGCGGCGTTCGTGGAGGAGGAAGGGCTGGAGCGGCCGGGCTGTGGTGTAGACGATTGTGATGGCACAGGGTTGTTTGGAATACCATATTTCAGCACAGTGCATTTGGAGCAGGGGACGGGGATGGGCAATGGACGCTGGTAACTCAGCGTCGCTTAGCGACCATGACGATCACGTGTCTGAATGATGCGGTGTTTGAGAAACCATGCAAGGAATCCACTAAGTGTGCAACATGTGAGTTATCGTAGCATGCCTTCCGTAAAGGAGAAATCGATTAGGATCTGAGAGACGAAATATGGATTCGTAAGATGCCGAGAGGGTGAGGCAGGCAAGTTGATAAGGTGAAGTAAATGAGGCTCGACATATTGGTAAATATGTTAATGATGTGTGCTTCTTTATGAACTGACTAAAACTCCCAGTGACTAAATATGTTTGTCAATGACCCTATTGAGCCCAAATGATTTCCTGTCGAGAAGCGGGTCATTACATATTTTAAATTGGTGAGAAGGCAATATGTCCAGACGCTAGCATTCAAAAGTTACCAAACTCGCTCGCTGCGAAGGACGTAAAAACGTGATTATGCAATGTTCTCGAGAAAAAACATAATTATGTAATGTTCTGGGGAAACAATCATCAGTTATTGGCACGAGTGCCTGACTGTTAGACACGACCCTCGGCCGTCTTGTTGGTTTCGACCAAACACCTACACTATTCTGTTATTGGCGTTGTGAGGGACAGTGAGAAGAAACATGCAGGTACATGAACCAATATAAATGCCATATGTAGCTCAGTATTATATTGCTCTATTTGGCCATTGCAAAATTACTTCCATTTTAAACTCATCAGTGCTCGAATCGAACTTCAACTTGTCTGTTATCTTAACAATTATGGGGTGTTCCATCGAATGCATCAGCGCGTATGTACGAGTGTTTTGGTGAGTACTTCCCTTGTTCGGAGATGCAACGCAATGCACCGATCCACGCAATGAATATCGATTGATAGAAAAGGCGGATGAAACATGCCGGAACGCCTGAATATACTCTATTTTTATCGTTTGTCATTGGGGAAAATTGGACTTTGGTGGTCGTTGGCCCGTAAGAAAACCAAGACATTGAATAGAATAACCTGTCAATTAAAAGAGGATAGATATAATCATAATTCCATAGTCTAATACCCAACAAACACTACAAAACGAAACGTACACACGCGGTAGGCGATGAAAGTCCCAAGTGTCTTAAAAACCCCTCTGTATGCTGTCGGTCTCAAACGTGGATGTTTGTTTAACGGTTTTGCCGTTCGCTGGTTGTGGTGTATTTCGCTCCCCGGTAGTGGTGTATTTCATTGCCCCCAAAAACATTTGCAACGAAGTAACAGCGCCAGGGGCGCGAAGGTCACGATTCTGCTGCTCGGAACACTTTAAGAATCCATCACTCCACCTCATTTCTAAACCGTTTGTGTGTTTATAATATACATATATATATATATATATATATATATATATATATTGGTTTCAAGCACTTTGTGTCTTTTATCTCTTATCTTAAGGTTACAAGCCACGCATTATGCATTTTTTGTTTCTTCACTTTATAGCTTACATCTGAATGAATGTATGCTAATACGACCCGTGTTAATATAAAAGCCTTCAGCGTCTCAACTTCAATGGAATCGAATGCTGATTCACCGGTTCGGGCTACATTTTGGGAGACGAGGTTTGTCAAACTATTTGGGGTTGCATTTGCCTTAGCCCTTCCGCCTCAGGTTACCGCAGTGACGACGCCTGCTGTCGCAACATTAATTTTGCAAACCAGTTGGGGATAACGCAGATACATTTAAGTACTTAAGAGAATGGCGAAACGGTTCAAAGGTGAACAGTCCAATCAGCTACCTGCCTTTAGTAGTTATGATTGTTCTGATTTTTGATGGCTAATATTCCAGTTTTGAAACACTTTAACAGTAAACTTGTTGTAATTATGATGTGAAGCCAGCTGATCGCAGACTTTGCGGTCGCGCAAAATGTCTCACTTTTACTGGGATATGGTGTGAGTGTTGACTTTTTAGCTGAGCGGTCAGTATTGTTGTTTGTACTGGACAAATGTTAAGCCAGTTTGAAGCGTTTGGAGGCTGGGAAGTAAAATCCGGTGCCCCTATTAAGGTATGGGTTCAATTTGATATGGGCAGTCATCCAGGCCATGGAAGGCACATTTCACTTCGCTCTCGGAAAAACTATATGCTAGTATGTCGCCGGAGATATTTACACGGATGTTAAAATGAGTCTACCGTCTTTTGCACGTTTCATTCATGATTAGATAACATGAATCTGATTTAGCCGTCAATGCTAATTTTTGCGAAACCCTCCCGAAAAGCTCGGAATTTTGATTAGTAGTGTACTACGGGAGAACTCCCGTCAAAACTCCTCTCCATAAAAATCAAAGTAATCACCTCTACATGTTTCACTTCTCCCAACTTGCATGAAATGTAACATCCTCAGTAAGCCATATGGCCAAAATGCGTGTGCGATAAACTGTGCGAGAGCCAGAAACCATCCACTTAGGCACAAGTATATACAAATATGAGGCCATTCCAAGCGCGATTTTAACGAAGCATCGCGTCATCACTTTTTGCCGATGGCGTATGGTACAGTGACTGTGCGAAGGGTACTTCGGCATTGGGAAGCATGGTTCGCCTTGGATGGTCTTGCATGCTCGTTTCGTTGCAAGACTGTGTTTGTAAAGCAGGTACATACCAGCGATATAACAGTTGCCTTAGGGACACCCATGTGTCACCAATGCACTTGTTGTTAAATGTTTACACCTTCCGCTGTGCCATTCACGAACTTTGTTGCTGCTTCTTCATTCATACCCAACCAATACAGTAATGTAAAATGCACCCACTTTCACAATTATGGTGGTTGAATGCACATTGAAATTTAAACGAATATATTTTGCTCCGCTTTGCCACACAAAATTAAAATATCGACCAGACCAGCTTTAACTCACCCGAAATGGTAGCAAATATTTTTAACTGTGCTGGCTAGTAGTCGGTTAAATGTGTTGGGCCAGCAGATTTGAAATTTGAGTACATGGAATTTGGAATGGGCCATAGCTTGTTTATTGAATGCACTTCACATTTTCGGATAAGGCAACATGCTTGGTGTGATTAAGAATGCCTTGCGCTCTTGGTTTCGGCATTTTCAATCATCAAGATCTTTTATGCCACGATGCGGACAATCAACCCTCAGCAAACATATGAGGGGGCAAGTGACAAATATGCACAATATAAACGACGTATGAAGAGACCCGGTTTTGCTGGTGCTAGTGGTGGTGTGTTGTTCCGGTGGTGGAGGTGGTGGTGATTTGGTGATCTGGTGGAGGAAGTGGTGGTGTTTTGGTGATCTGGTGGATGAGATCATGGTTGTCTGGTGATCTGGTGGTTAAGATGGTGGTGGTTTGTTAACCAGCACCTGCTCGTATATTGAGAGTACAATACAAATGTTTCCTGTGTCACGGTGTCCGGTGGTGGTGGTGATTTGGTTTTTAAGGGCGCGTCAGCATCGGGGCCATTTTGCGCCCAATGTCACGGTGTCCACGCGGTGCCACATTGTTATCTATGACAATGGTGACACATGCATGGGTTGCATGTTACAGCTGACGTAAAAATGCTGATTATCACGCTTAACGTACCTATAATATGATACATTTCAGGACGGGCTGATGGGAAAATATTTTGTTCATACTATTTTCAACACGACAGGCAAAGGACCGTAAGCCTTTCTTTTAAAGATTTGCGAATGCAAACTCACTGTACATAACACGTGGAGTCAGTAGCATGGTGCTTGTTGTGTAGTATTGCCGGATACAAACCTATGTAAGCGATGTCATTACATTCTAACACGCATTAGAAACACCTACCAGGTGAACATGCACGCAGCAGCAGCCTGTCGGGTCTATGGGAGGAAAACTGAACCTTACGGATTTTTAAATGATATCGCGTTTCCATGTTCTTGCTCGATATTACAATGAAACACCCAAGCCCTTTGTATTCTAGATGATGAGCTCTTGTTATGCATCATAACATAGCCTTATGATTACTTGATATTCCCGTTTAATCGGCGTGTGGTATGATATAAAACATTGGTCCGAGTAACCGTAAGAGCATAATCGTCGGATTTAATTAGTTTCCGGAATCTTGCTAGTCAACAGGATACATCAGAGACAGAAACATCAAGCATACTTTAATCTTTATGGCACATATCCTAGTTGTGATATCTTGCCGTTTAAAACCGTGTGGATTGCACTTATCTGAGTGGACCCGGGTGCTGATTTTGAGAATCCGGTTGAGTAGACCGCTGATACGATCTTGCCTGATAGCACGCGGGCGTGCCCCCCCCCCCCCTCCTCCCATCCAGCGACCGCAGGAGGTGGCCCTGGCGCGCCGCCGGGACGCGTGACCCTGCAGTTTCGTCAGTGTGCGTGTCGCCGAGACAGCTGGCGAGTGCTGTCTCAAGCCGGCCACACCGGCTGACCGTCCCCAGCGGGCGCGGAGGCCACTCGGCGACGACAGGCCGCCAATTGGACAATCCCGGCACCCGGGGTGATGTGTTTGCCAGCGGCGCACGCTCTCGCTGATTGCGCGCTCCACCCCGCCCCCCTTCCCCCGGATCGTCGCGTGTCCCGCGCCTCTCCCGCCGACGGTGCGGCGGTGCCGACGGCGCGCTGTCTAACCGCGGCTCGTTTTACGCGCTCGTCGGTTCGGTGCCGCCAGGCGCTGAATGCTGATGTCCGCGGGACGCAATCAGGCGTGGCGACAACACACAGATGGATACGGGGCTGGGTCGGGCAGCATGAAGGCTGCTGGCTCTCTCCCTCCCCCCCCCCCTCTCTCCCTCTCTCCCTCCTCTCCTTTCCTCTCCTCTCCTCTCCTCTCTCTTCTCTTCTCTTCTCTTCTCTCCTCTCCTCTCCTCTCCTCTCCTCTCATCTCCTCTCCTCTCCTCCTCCTCTCCCTTCTCTTCTCTTCTCTTCTCTTCTCTTCTCGTCTCTTCTCTTCTCTTCTTCTCCTCTCCTCTCCTCTCTCCTCTCCTCTCTCTCCTCTCCTCTCCTCATTCCTCTCTCTTCTCTGCTCATTCTTTCGATCCTTCTCTCGTATTCTCATTCTCTTCTCTCTCTCTGCTCTCCTCTCCTTCCTCTCCTCTCCTCTCCCTCCTCTCCTCTCCTCTCCTCTCCCCCTCCCTCTCCTCTCCCTCCGCTCTGCTCTCTGCTCTGCTCTGCTTT
>NW_023596297.1:23062107-23098057 GCF_011947565.3 Pollicipes pollicipes
CTGCTCCCGGAATAGTTGAGCAGGTCAGTGCGTCGCTGACCTCTTCAACCAGGGGTGCCTGTCGGATGGGCTAGCCTTTCCATGTTATTGTTGTACGCCTAACTGGCTAAATCAGCCCAGCACATGGCTCCTCATTGTTGAAATCCGGTGGGCGTACGCTGCCCGTGTTAATCTCAGCCCGGCGTCGGGTATGTGATGACGTGTGCTGGCCGCGGCCCGGCAGGCGGCTGTGCGGTCGTCCGCTGACTGAGGCGGCCGTGTCGCTGCTGCTGCCGCTGCTGCCGGCCTGCCCGCTCTCCGCCGCGGCTGGCCGCGCTGACGACCGCGCTGGCGGCGGCGGCCGGCGCGCGCCGCGCCAGCGCCCCGTTCGCGCGCCTGCTGCTGCTGACCGTGCAGCGGGTCGGCCCGCTGCTGGACGGCGGCGAGCTGGCGCGGCTGGCGGCGGCTGCTGAGCTCGGTCAGACGGCGCTGCGGCGTACCGTGCTCGCCGCGCTGCGCCGCCGGGCCGCGCCGCCCGCGTGACGGCGGGGGCCGGCGGCGGGCCCAGTCGCGGGGGCAGGGCAGACGGCGTTGGTGCTAGCGGTCTGACGGCTCCTGGTGAGGGCGTGGTGGTTTTCAATGAACCCTCACATCTCTCTGAATATCCCTTGGCGTTAAGATACTTTATTGCCATGAGTTGTCTGCAGTTAATTTGGTCCGGCTGCGGCCGTGTGTTGTGCACCAGAAAAACGCCCATGTTTAAGGGGAAGTTCTGATGTGATGCTAAGGAGGTTTCACGCCCATGCTGTCTTGAAATGAGAACGCGTGCATGGCGACCTGTACCTTATAATGCAGATGTCTGCACAATACATTGTAGAAGTCAGTTCTGTGATAAACTGTCTCGTCGCACAAGGTGTGGTGCGTTGTGGGGTAGGGTAGCGCGTATTTTCTTCCAAAACGACGAGTTGCTGGCCATAGAACAGGACCTGGATTTCCTTGCACATACCCTTTCCGTTTTCTCTGCTGGTTGTTATCATTGGACGTGTTGGTGGTATTTCTTGAAGGTGATGGGATTTGCGTAACCAAGTTGTACCGAGTTCGAGTTGTGTTATGCACAATACATGCAAAATGCTTCACAGCGTATTTTATGATCCGTTACAAAGGAACCGTGCGCACGAGATCACGGGAGTTTGATCGGATATAGATGGCAGTACAGTCAATGAAAGACATCCTCCAGACACTTCAGAAGAAAGCGAATATTGTCTTCATGGCCGGGCCTTCATTGTGTGGGACGGGGAACGGAATCTTGACGTGATCCATCCAAGCACATCTTAGTCAGGCACTTCGGAGAGAAAGCGAGGCGAGGAGCGCCGTGAGGGTGCGCCGGAGGTTGATGATTGAAATAGCTGCCACTCGTCGAGAGCGTTAGCAGACCAATGCGCAGCGGGGGGGGGGGGGGGGACGTGTCGGAAGACATGGCGCGTGGCTCAACATGGCATGTGGTGAAACAAGGCAAGGGGCTCTCATACTGTAGACGACTTGGCGTTGGCCGGTCGCGGGTCTATGCACCTTCATTCCCGGACACGTGCTCACAAGGCTGTCCCATCGCTGATAGCAAACCGTGGTTGGTGCCACATCACAGGCCCGTCCCACCACTGACAGCAAGCCGTGGCTGGTGCCACATCACAGGCCCGTCCCATAACTGACATCAAACCGTGGCTGGGTCCCACGTGACAGGGCCCGTCCCATCACTGATATGCAGACTGTGGCTGGTCTCACATCACAGGACCGTCCCATCACTGATCGCAAACCATGGCTGGTCCCACGTCACAGGGCCGCCCCATCACTGATAGCAGACTGTGGCTGGTCTCATATACAGGACCGTCCCACACCGCTGAACGCAAGCTGTGGCTGATCCTATATCACAGGACTGTCCCCATCGCTGATAGAAAACTATTGCTGGTCCCACATCCCAGGACTATCCCATCCGCTGATAGCAAAACCACTAGCCTAAGCTTACCTAACCCAACCCAACCTTACCTAGATATGTTGGTTCCCACATTATTTTAATGTCGATAAAGGACATCCCATTTGAGACTGATGTGGTTATGACATTTATATTATATGGTGGTGATGATGATGATGATGTGATGATGATGAACTGCCAGAAGGACTGCATGCTGTGCAGAGATGTTTGGGGCAAGTTCCGAGCTGCGCCAGCATGCCGCAAGTCACCAATAGTGAGAACTGTGACTGCTGTTATGTGTGGTGTCCAACCTATATCTTGACTACATGCTGAATAAACAACTTGTTGCTGACATTTCATATACATAACACGAACAGAATAGACGTAAACATATTTTGAAGCAATTGTCGCATGAATGAACCAAATTGTCAGGCCGACCTATGGCATGACCTTGACCTGACACCATCTTGACATCAACATGTTAGTAATACATCATCCTCACTTACCACAGAATATATCCTTTTAAGAGACGAAACACGCTTCAGTTAGTTAGACCTGTCAGTTATTTAACGCATTTTAGACATCCAATAAAGCACGTCTATGCCTCATTTAAAGCATTCAGGTAAATTTACTATCAGCTTGGCACCGACGCGGCTACAGGGCCGGCATCTGGTGAATCAAAGCTTGACGTGGACTCGTTCTCTCGCCTGAACTCCAGCTCCAGGGTGACGGTTCCTTATTCGGACAACGCTCCCTCGCGTCTCGTGCACAGTGTGGCGGCCCACCACTCCTTCGGGCCACACCCACCGCTCGTAGCTTCCCACTGCCGCGCACACGCCTTAGGCAGCGCCTTGCCCACATGGAGGCGCGCCTCCGGCGCTTCTGCGCCCTCGCCTCCTGCCTGTCAGAGTGAGCTTTGCAAGGCACGCCCCACGGCGCGTCCCTCAGAGGCTGGGGGTAGACAGCGCGCTCGATGGGATGTGGAGCCAAGGGGCTGTTCGAAGACCTGGTCCCCGTCTCCCTCCCTGCAAGCGTGCATGACGGAATCTCTTTTCGTCCCGAACATCCTATATCAAGAGCTCATAAGGCATGACGCGCACCACATCGGGAGAGAACCGGCTGTGTCCTGGTCTCTCTCGAGACGTTGCACACCAACAGATAGATCTAGTTACCGTCAAGCACAATCCTGCATTCCTTGCGGTCCGAACTGGTCCCTGGTCATACCATGACCACGCCTCTTCATGCCGCCACGCCTGAGGCCAAATGAGAGACAGCGAAACGAGTCGACCGTCTCCCAGCCCAAAGAAGAGCGAAACCGCGCCTTCGGGTCGCGCTGCCCAGCAAACAATTATCCGCGCAAGAGCAGGACGGCGGTTATCTAGCTTCTCCTGCCTCGTGACCACGGTCGAGCAATATGTGAGTTACGGCAGGACACGAACACCAGTCAACCAAAAATCAACAGCATTTTCATGCTGAACACAAGTTTATAGGCACTTATGGTATGAACATTGCTCATTGGTAATGCTATAATCAATTAGTAGTGTCGTGTTGTATTCTCTAAATGAGCTTGCCCACTCCCCCCTCCCCCACCACATTTCTGACTTGAGCCCTCCCCCAATGTTTTCTTCCCACCCCCCCCTCCCCCTGCATTATTTTCGGCTAGCAGTGCTCGGAAGGTAGTAATTTATGGCTTTGTTCTATATCCCAGTGGGCAGCTTTCATATCATCGTTACCAGATAGTGTCGTCGCTTCGATAGCAATATTCAGTTCCTAAATTTTCTTTGCGCCGCGATCGGTTGCGGTGGGTGCCCCTGGCCACCTTTCCTGGTTGACGGGTAGATGCGATGCAAGTGTCCAACGCTGTTAAAATCACGGCTGTTTTACCGAACTTCCTTGAAATGCAGCCACAAGGGGTCGGCGGCGTAAACGGGACGCCGCCTCTCAGGTTCTCACCATGGGCGGACCGGGCCCGCCGCCTGATCCCTGATGACGAGGCCAGCAGCCCACTCGTGTCACAGTCAGCCCCGGCAGAGTTACCCAATGACACCTGCCAACCTGACGCGCCTTTGGTACTCTGGCGCTCAAGGATCCACGCAGAGCGGGGATCCTTGATCCGCGCGCAACGGTATCGCTGGCATCCGAAACGAAGCTGCGAACACAAAAAACATCGCGCTGCGGTGCGCTGCACCCTTTCACAAAGCACACCGCAGTCTGCAGAAAAAAGAATGTGGTGCGGTGCTGTGCAGCGTACCTCGCCCCGGGATCTGCTCCCACTCTTTCTCACAAGAAAAGCCCGGGTGAGTCAAGGTGCACAGGGTCGATTCCGGATGTGTTGCAGGGTGGAGTGTGTGCTCTCGGAATTACTGGACTTGAAACTGGCCGTACCGGTCCATGAAAGAGTATCTCGGGAGACGTGTAAGGACAAGCTGCGTTGTCTTACGGCATATGCCATTTCAGCTGTCGAGTGATAAATATCTACGTGATCTGTGCGCGACACATTTCTGTAGCGTTTTTTTTTTTATTAATTGAATCATAACCTACATACGTTCAATAATTGGAACGATTTCCCGATGCTGAGCTTATTGTCGTGTGGACGTTTTATGACGTTAGAAATGTTAAACAGTTCGAGAAAGACTTCGTATCACTTTTTCAAACGCATGTTTTCGTGCGCGCAACTTCAACGTATACAACCTCAGGAGCTGAATATACCGTAAAATCCTAGTGATTGTACGCAAAACCAGGGCTATAGAAACAATGCAGTACAACGTGCCGATCTCCGTAAATGTAGAGCGTATGGCTTTGGGAAAGCCGCGAATTCGGACATCATGCCCGTTCCTTAATTGGTCAGAAGAATTCATATTGTCACAAATTAAACCACGATGCCATGGCAATAAACCCCAGATTCTGCACTATGGGATTGTGTTCCAGGTTCTGTGTTGCCCTATAATATAGGATCCTGAAGTGGAAAAGAGATAGCGCGTAAATATTGCTGGTTAAGATGGATAATTTTCATACAATGGGCTAATCATTGTTTTATAGCCAGGCCAATCACCGTGATGTCAACAAAAATCTGCACATGGTACAAGAAGCACGAGCGTTCTGGAAACAGGATATATGGAATGAACAGCAAAATGAGTCAAATGCCATGCTTCCAATACCGGTCAAACCGTGCTGATACATGCTGTAATGAAACGTTAGGTGAACTAAAATTATGATTCGCAATATCGACACCAAGTGTGTGGATCTAGTATAGGAGCGTGGGTTGACAACTGCATGACATACAGACATGTCAATGCAATTTAAAGCTCATACGTTAGTTCACAAAGTTGCTGGTGCACACAAAGCGAGACAAATTGTGATTGAGGCCTTGTACCCGCGCGGTGTTCTGTTGAAATTAAACTAAGTTCAGAACATTCGGTATCTGAAAATCGTAACACGTTTAAGTCAAATATAGCGCGGTTTCTCCATCTTGCCTCGGTATCTACATTACGCTCGCGGTGGTGCTTATTTTCTTGTCATAATATTGAAAAGTTTTGGGCCATGCCAGGCTATTATGAGGCCAAAATCACCATTGCGATGTCCGTATGGTTCGGGATGCTGTTCTTTGCAATCAGGGCCCCAGGAGCAGGATGTATTAAATTTGATGGCCCGACCAATAAAAAAACTGCCTGACATTCTGATAAACGTGATGGCTTGTTATGGATATGAAACACACATTTGGCATTGCCATCAAAATTCATATTCGGGTTCGTCCTTACAGATCCCTTACCAGCAGTCAAGTGCTTAGCTTTGAGTAAGGTTTCTGGTTCCCACTTCTCCCTCATCAAAACGAGGCGCTATGTCAGGGGATGGGGTAAAGGTGTACTTTTTGTCGCCGACCAAATTTCTGGAGGAGAAATTGCCGCCAGTAGCGAAATGCAATATCATATGACAAAAAGGTCATAAAGCACATGCCCAGTGACGTCATCAGTTATCAGCCATCACCGAAAGTATCTTTCCTCACTGCGATTTTCAACATCATGCACATAACCGAAACGTTGAATCATACACCGTTCTCCAACAAATGTCAGGGTAAGTGCTGCTGCTACGAAGGCAGGCGCACCTGCTCCAAACTAATGCAATAGCCCATCACAACCGGAGTTTTCTTCCGTGCTCGGGACTTGCCGGGGCCTCACGCTTAAACTCGATCTACGGCTGGATTTGCTTCACGTCCACCACAAAGAACAACGAAGGACACCGATAGCCAGGGCAGCAGAATGCATGGCAGATTTCGAACCAGTGGCAAGCGGCATTGGGAATGGCATCAGATATGGCGGTCTGCAAGAGGTCATGCCCCTTATGAAAATCACGTGTGCGCTTCGAGCCCCATCCCAACCGTCATCAAACTATCTGCTATATCCCAGGCATGCTCCAAGCCTGGCGCGACATCTTTTGACTGGTGGGCGCATTTCGCCAT
Organism: Pollicipes pollicipes; assembly: GCF_011947565.3. NCBI lineage: Eukaryota > Metazoa > Arthropoda > Thecostraca > Pollicipedomorpha > Pollicipedidae > Pollicipes > Pollicipes pollicipes. The sequence goes on from NW_023596297.1 coordinate 23,068,509, forward strand.
GCCCCCAACAAGCAAATTGTATCGAAATGCCAATTACCTCGCATCGGGCGGCCAGCCCTTTCTGAAGAAGTTAATCGCCATGACAGGAGGGGAGGGGGCGATTATTTACTGGCCAAGATCCATGGGTTGCTGCTTCCCCCAACCATGCATAAAAATCGCACTCCTGTCATTATGCCAACATCACACATACTATATTGAGTGCTACTATCAATGTAGGCTGTATATAAGATAGGTTGTCGGCCTTCACAACCTGTATTGCAATGTATACAGGGGTCATGTTAATGGTTCTATAAGGACAATTTGACAGTGCTAGCAAAAACAGTGATGAAATATACCACATATGCATCCATGCAATGCCGTGCTAACAAGTGATGAAATATACCATATATGCATCCATGCAATGCCGTGCTAACAAGTGCAAAGAAAATATGCGTATGAGTGAGCACCGCAAAATGAATGGCTTCCAGAGCTTTTCTGTAACAGTATGGGTGCTATCATCAGGAAACAGCCAACATTGCCTGCTCAGAGACAACCCAATACCAACCTTTCACTGACCTCAGGACAGTTGGACCACAATACCATAGAACTTCATGCTATTTGAAGTAAAACTCTTGGTGAAGGAGGAGATGGCAATGAAACCTGTACCTCTCCTACCCGTCAGCATTTGCCATGCCGCCCCACCCCCTGCATTCGGGTTTGTATGATGTAAGCTCATCCAGTGAATGTGTAACGGTTTTCAAACAACGCTTCCAGATAAGATCCTGGCTATTGTTGGTGCCCGTGAGTTAATGATGCATCTTGATTGTTGCTGGGTCCTTACTATATTTCCAGGCTGGCTGTGGGTTCTTGCAGGATCATTTGCCACATTATTGGCTATGCATTGTTCTTGCTGGGTCTAGCGGCACAATGTAAGCTGGCTCCTGGTTCCTGCTGGACCCCTCTGCATTGGCCGTATCTTGGGTTCTGTTGAATGCGGATCGCACCAACAACAGTGTCGTCTGCTTCGTTAACATGAAACATATGTAACCTCTTAAAATTTGTGGCATTTCCGACATCATCATTTTTGTTCTTAGGTACTGTGATCGCGAAAGCCGACAGTACTGGGTTTGAGGATATGGATGTTATGGTATGCTATGTCATGGTACGTATGAGGGCTCGCATATTTTTAAAAGTACATGTTGGCCTTAAAATAGATCGCCTGTTCACTTAAGTGGTCAAAATTCTGGGGGGACAAAATGTGGGAGAAAGGCTCGTCAAACCATTTTTCGTTTGCCCTCCAATTTTGAAATCGTTCCCGCGCCCCTGGGACCAACCCAACATTGGAGTTGGATAGGGCCCCAGAAATTAAATTGAATTGACACTCTTGCATTATGCATGACAAGCACCACAGGTAAGCTACGATCTGCATGCTACTTAGCGTGCAAAGGTCAAGTGTGGCTTAATGGTTGAATTTCTGCCAATGTTTGGATGTTAGTTTGCAAAACATGTGCTACTCTGCTGCACCAGCTGTTTGTTCAAGATCTGAAACGCCAATTTTTACACCGGCATGTCTAAAATAGTTTTAAAAATCGATGGTAGTCAATACCCCTACCCTGAATCGCCGGTGTTTACAATGCGGCTGATAAGGGAGGGCAACACCCTGCCGTTCGCAAACTACTAAAGGTACAGTCTTGCGGAAAACTGCAGTGAATTGTCTTCAACAAGATGCCGCTACTGTTTATAGATATAATGTTATTAATTTATCGCACTAAACCAAGCTTAACACGCGCCCGGGTACCTTTCGCTCGGGTGGGGGGGGGGGGGTTAATTTGCCCCCCCCCTAAGATCTCGGGAACTAAGAAAGCTAGAAGCACCAAATTTTACAGGGTGTGTTAACCTGTACGTTAACTCACTTAGGTCAAAGTTTCAGGTTCCTAGGTCATGATCTTTGAGTAAAAAAAGGCCAAACAAGGTCAAGTTCCATGTTGGTCTCCAAAGTGCCCCAGAACCTAGATAACCGTTTTCTAAGCAAAAGGTCTCATTCTCATTCAAGGCCAGTGACCTTGTTTGACCTTTAGAAAGTCAAGGTGACCAAAATCATAGAAGATGCTTTGAGTTTCCGCTTTTGACTAATCGACAAAGATTACGCTAGGCAGTACGTTCCTAAAACAAAATGTTGACCCGGGTCATTTCAGGTCAATAGCCTACTCTGACCTCTATAATAGTCCATGGAAGATGTATAATGCGGATCCCACAATCAATAAACTCGAAATGAACACCAGAGACTATCCCATACAGCAAGCTGTAGAGTAACGAAGCAGGTTGGTTTTGACCTTGGTGTGATCTTCATACCTGCCCTTAGGTAAATGTAATTTGCTCCCCAACTGTTGCGTTGACTAAGAAAGCATCTCAGAGATGTATGGCTTCGTCTAGCACTCCGCTGTTACATCAGATTGAAAGATTCCCTAGAAATTGCTTCGCTGAAACCATGGCCTGACTTTGACCTGCCATAGGTCAGCGACCTTACAAGGTACATTAAAATGTTTGATGTCAAACGATCCTCTATTTAATTGTTTACAGCTATGTAAAATTTGGCGTGGCTACGCCACGCTGTTCGCAAACCGTTCCGGAAAAACCTTCGGGGCAAGCAATTTCAGCTTTGTATGCTCATTTGTGCGAATCCATGCGGCGTCGTAGACAAAGCTTAATGTTAAATGCTCCCGAAAATCAAACCGTTCAGCCTTGCATGTTCATTTGTTTGAATCCATGCAACGTCGTAAACCAAGATGTTCCCAAAAATCAAACAATTTCAGCTTTGTATGCTCATTTGTGCGAATCCATGCGGCGTCGTAGACCAAGCTTGAGGTCAAATGTTCCCGAAAATAAAACTATTCAGCTTTGTATAGTCATTTGTGTGAATCCATGCGGGCGTCGAGGTATTAAAAATGAAGAGACGTGTTCCTTTTATTTATTAGTATCTAGCTCGAGCATATATTGAAATGTAGGGCTTCGTTGATGTAACAGTGGAGGCCCTCAGCGCGCGGTCAGCGGAATCGTCGCTCGCCGCCCGCCACACCCGCCGGCCTTGATTCATTTTGCAGTGCTCGTAAAAAGTCGTCACTGCTCGACAACCAGAAATTCTATGGACATGTTATTGGTGTTAACACACTGTAATTTATGCCCCAGAGGCTATCAAAGATTTGAGCGCGACTGATATATATATAACCAGTATCTTCAGAAAAACCTTAGGGCAGGGGGGGGGGGGAGCGTCGCATCCTCCTTCCCCTCCTGTCAGGGCAAATATGTTGTTCGGAAATAACTAGCGGCCTGATGTGAAGTTATTAGCAAGTTTCAAAACAACATACTTGCTTGGCCCAGCAAAAGGCGTCTACCAGGGAACACATATCGTGCCAGGCTTGTAGCATGCCTAGGTAGGGTGGAGAGTTTGATGACCATTGGGATAAGGCTCGAAGCGCAAACGTGATTTTTTGCAGGGTATGGCCTAGAGGAGGCCCACATATTGGGCGTCATTCACAGGTGCTGTCTCTCACCGGCTCTGATTCTGCCATGGACACAGAGGCCCTGACTATCGAGGTCCTTCGTTGTTTTTTTTCACGATCAAGCAAAGCAGATCCAGTTGTAGATCGCGTTTAAACGTGAGATTCCGGCAAACTCCGAGGGTGGAAGGAAACTGTTGTTGTGATTGGGGTATTCCATAGTCCAAGGCCGTTGTGTTTGATTTCCTAGGAGCAGCAGCTATCCCAACATTAGTTGAAGGACGTCGTATACTTGAACGTTTTGGTTGCGTACATGACACTGCAACTTGCGGTGATAAATGAGGCCTTCGGTGACATATATAGGCTAACGGATAGGCTAGCTCCTTATGACGCTACTGGGCATGGGCTTCATTACCATTTTATGTCATATGGTGTCGCGTTTCGCTGCTGGCGGTAATTTGGCCCTAAAAAAATCGGTCGGCGACAAAAAGTACGCTTTTACCATCCCTGCTCGCGAGCGCCAAATATGAACGACTTGACAACTACATTTGTCTTGGCCTTAATCGCAGCATGGCTAATGGTGTGACAAGATTCTAATGACATTATTATGGCGTCATAGATGCTTGAATACTTTGAAATAGTCTCCGCGGAGTAATTTGCACAACTTCGCGGGTGCGTGGCTGAGAACTAGAGTAGTTTGGGTATTGAAAGGACAGGGATGTTAACTTCAAGAAACGATCTTTAAAATGTCTTTCAGTTCAAAGCCCCATACAATTGTGGAACAATCCCGTTAAGAAAATGGCAAATAGAAATTGGTGCGTAAGTTTAGAGCGATAATCAAATTCACAGACATAAGATTGGGAAGATAAAATAGCATTCGTAGTCTCATAATGCCCGAAGCCTGTTTGCAGATGATACATTGCCGCGGATGTTCGGCATTTTTCCAGCTTATCTGCAGGAACAAAGGGCAGGCATTATTGGTGTCAGTGCAAACATCGGCTATGCGGGGCTATGTGTAGAAACAAAACATTATGAAATAGACGCTGAGATGTTTGAATGGCTATTCCCTGTGAGCATGCAGAGTTGTGACTAAGAAACAGGGGAAGACAGGGATAGCGAGAACGTAGAACAGACCGACGGAAATGGCAAGCAAATGACAGGCGATCGTTTACTTTTAGCCGATATTCAAGTGACAGGAATTTCGGTGTACATGATCATGCATCATGAGCCTTGGTATGCATATTCATCGCGGTATAAAAGAACACTGTTAAGTGCGGTACGTCAGTAAAAGGCATGGTCTACTCCATGTCGCACCGTAGCACGGCATGGTCGTCCATGGCTGTCGGAGGTAATCTCCCAGGCTTGTATTACTACTACTGCTGCTTTTAGCAATTCCTGGTGGACTAAACTCTGAAAATTCACGATAAACCTGATAATGTATGTTCTACACTTCATGATGTTGACGCACACATCAGGTGTGATGGAATAGCTCACTTGTACCAGTTGATGTTATTTTAAGCGCAATAGACTCCTCTAGACAAAGTGTTCTTTACTTGTACTCTACCACAATTACTTGGTAGACAGGCGTCCAGTGCGTCACCATTTCATCACGTCATGAAGCGTTTTTATGACGTCAGAGTCACTGGCAAACTGGCAGTCTCAGAATTGCTACTGTAGCGAACGGTCTGACTTACTTTTGACACTTGAACTTGCCGAGAGATAGCATGTTTACTGATGCGGTTATACCGAACAGAAAATAGTTATGTGCACGTGCTTTGGCCCGGTCTCGGGGTGTCATTGTTTATTCGCCCTCGATTGTATATTTTTAACTTGCATTTGCATCCTTGGTTACGATGCTGTCGTTAACCTATTTGATTTCCAGTCTCACGTGACCCTGCCGTTGCCACGCATGAACTTGTGACAGCGATCAAAGATGAGGCGGATGATGTCACTGCTGCCACCCATTCGGCAGGCCGAAATGGGGCCTCGCACCGACAGGCCAACTTCTATGCAGTTTGGCGAACGGCCGTCTCATCCAGGGATGTTCTGCGGGCAATTGGATGCTCCTGGTTACTTGTTCCCCGTCTAGCTGATTTTGGTGGGTGTTCCAGCAACGCCGAATGAACTTCTTGGTGACCTTGACAGTTGACTCAGCCCTTGGATACCTCAAGACTCAGCCTTATGTGAATACATAACCCCACTAGATGGGGGGTAATGTAGTGATGACACACGTTACGCTGCACACCATAACGACGGAGGCACGGGGGTTTCATGTACACCAACTTGACCAACTTTTTTCAGAGCCTTCGCCGGTTCTCTTCAGCCGTTTGTCAGAGCTTCAGCCTCTCGTCTGTAGCTGCTTGTCAGAATCAGGACAAAAAGTCAAAAAAACTAGTAAGTCGAAAGACAAAAAAGCAAAAAGCTAAAAAACCAAAAGGACAAAAAGCCAAATGGTAAACGGTGAAAAGAATAAACTCAGCTGCAAAAAGTCAAACAGCCAGAAAATCATAAAACGATGAAAGTCAAAAAGGTAAAATTCAAAAGACACAAAGCAAAACGGCCAAGAAGTGAAATGGACGCAAATCGAAACTGATAAAAGTCAGAAGCAGAAAAAGTCCAACAGCAAAAATTCAAACTAGATAAGCGTAAAATCAAAAAGGGTAGAACAAGCTATAAAATCACTTCCCTGGATTTAACAGCGCTTCAAAGCACACCGGAGGCCTCTGGTCAGGTGTTCGGACTAAGCTGGGGGGGGGGGGGGGGGGGGGCAGAAAGAATGATAAGTCCGCCTCGCTCAGCCAGTTAGAATAAGCCACTTATCGGCTCTGTAACTCCGCAAAAGAAGCCTAACGGCGTGATAGGCCGGGCCCCAGCTTTAGATCGGAAGAGGGCCCTCTCGCGTGATGAATGTGCAGGGGCGTAGTTTCTCAAAATGGTTGAGGCTAAACGGTGAAAAATGACCCAGCCTGCCCGAAAATGTGCCAACAAATGCGTTTCTACCCAGTTTTAGCCCACTTTCTTGACAAAGTTTTGGGGACTGAAACCCAAGGGGTGGGAGATCTGAAGCGCCTTTCCCCAGCTGAATAGGAAACCACATGCTTAGGCAAGTGTCTTACCTCAGGATGTGTGTTTTTGCGATGTGATGTCTTGTAGCAACTGAATGGAAAACTACATCTCTTGGTAAGTGTCTTAAACCACGATTGATGTGTCGTCTTTTAGCTTATCTGCTTAGGGTCCCTTCAACCATAGCAAACCATGCCCATAAAGGGCATTCCTCCGACGTGTGGTGCCACGGATTCTGAGCTGTGGAAGACCTGTTCAGGTAATTTCGGACACTAGACTAAATGAAGCCTCCTAACAGAAAACCTTTCCGGGCGCGGCTCTCTAATGGATTCTTGAGATTTGGCGGCGAGAAGACAAGGAAACCCGCACAATAACTTATTGACCCTTTTCTTTTCCAACGCCTCACATAGCACCACACCTTTATAATTTGGAGACAGGTGTATGTCATATTTCTCGGTCATGTCGGGTTTTGGGAATGCAAAGAGTTACTTTATTTGTCGGGTTACTGAAAACAACGAAAGAAACAAAAAGCATGGTTAGACGAAAGGTGCCTTAAAAATTTGTAAACGTACCGTGTTGCTTGTAAATGTCACTTTTCTAATTGAACAGGTTTAAATCGTAAAAAGCCATTAGCTACTATTAAAAGCGTTCGGCCGGTTTTATCAAGCTGTCCGAAAAACTGATGAATTTATAAGAACTGTAATTGCAAATTTTGAGAAAGGAATAGCTGCTTGGCCTTCCATGGGCTCTGTAAGTAGGCACATTCAGTGTGCAAACCTCAGTTAATTTACGACTTGTTGTAGAAAAGGTTAGAAACACGAATCGGGATGCACTAGCTCAATGATGGGGTGGCTAATGCCGCTTTGCTCCCTCACTGTTGATCCTTCATTGACTATGCTTGCAAAAAAAGGGTACCTGCAGGCGTACAAGGGGCCATACTGACATATAAAGGAGGCCTAGGCCGAACGTAAATGAGACGCACAGGCCTCGTGGCTGTTCAGAGGCCATGGAGGTCCCTGGAGCTGAGCTGAAAATGCCCCGCGCAATGCACGAGAGTTTTCAAGCTTACTTGCTTCAGGGCTCCCAGATCCTTTTTTTCATTTTGACTTAGATTTCTTAGACTTGTCTTTTTCCTTCTTTACATGCAAGTAGGGGAGGCTACAAGGGAGTGAAAGACAAGTGGTAAGCCTACTATTGCTGTAGTCTTTATCCCTTTTGTCTTCCACCCCTGTGACATCTTACATTTTATTTTCATCTTTTACTTGCTACGTTTGACTTTTACTTCTGACTTGACATGATAATTTTTCCACTTGGCTTGTTATCCTTTTGGCTTTTTGCCGCTGGCCTTAATCCATTTGACTTTTATCCGTTTTGGGTTTTTGCCTATTTGACCTTAAGTGTTTGACTTTCACCTTTTTGGCTTTTGCCATTTGACTTGTTGTCCTTTTGGATTTTTGGAGTTTTGCCTTTTCGGCATTTGACTTTTATCCTGTTTGTCTTTTTCCATTTGACGTTATCCCATTTGATTTTTTGTCCTTTGACTTATTGGCTTCTGACTTTTTGTCCGGTTACCGTTTGTCGGAGCCTTCAGCCGCCGCTCGGAAGCTGTTTGTTCGGGCCTTCATCTGCTTTGCTGCAGCTGTTTATCGGGCCCTTCAACCGTCTCGCTATGGCAGTTTGTCGGGGTCTTTAGCGGCTCCTCTGGAGCTGTTTGTTCGGGAACTTACTCCGCTCCGCCGCGGCTCTTGGTCGTGTCTTCAGCCGCTCCTCTTTAGCTATTTGTTAGGGGCTTTCATCCGCTTCACCGTGGCCGTTGGTCGGAAGCCTTCAGCAGCTTGGCTAAGGCAGTAGTTGCGGCGCGTCAACTCAGCGTTCTGGCCCCTCCTGCCCTATGACCATCAGCGATTTGGGATCGCGTACGTGCTTGATGACCAACATTGGTACTCGATTCTGGATGCTACCTATACTATACTATACTACCTATATAACGGCGCCGAATGAAACGAAAAGGCGAAGCTTAATACAGCAACTTAGCAAAAATTAGAGTTTCCAACCAGCTATTGTTCTAATTGATTCCACGAACATAATCATCATACCTAGTCGCATAATTCAAGAGTGATTGTACACTGTCTCTGCAGCGCAAGAGCGTAAAATGCGTTTCGCCAGCCAATGAGCAGCGTCCGACAAGGACGATATTCCTTGCAGCAAAAAATGCTGTTCTCACGACTTCTGCAGATGTTCCCGTTGCATCTTGCAGACGGCGGTGGTATATAAAGAGGCCAGTTGTTGCACCAGGCACCGCACTTGTGACCACTCTAGAGCCGGCGCCACACTATCGTCATGAAGGTATGTACTTGACGTCATTCAACGATCGTTATATAGCAACCGCAATTTTGTGGACAGCTCGAAGTGTTCCACCTTTAGGGCATACTTCAAAAGCATGCCCTGGTAAAAACTGCGGACCAGTCAAGTCTAATGATAGCACTAGGTTGTACCACTGGGGGCACCATCAAGTTATACTAAGGGTATCAGCTTTCGTATTTTCTAGTCTAAATTTCAGTGGCAACACTCCGCAACAGCACTTCACTTCCTTGATGACAAATACAGTTGTCGCGACCCGCCGGCATGACCTTTTGACAAATTAGTGGGCTATAAGCATTATTGAACGCATCCGTTGGAAACAACAGGGCTAATGAAATGCATTACTTTTATAGTGGTGAGCAGGGAAGTCCGATGATTTTTTTTCTGCAGGAAAGGCTACTTCAAATTAAAGTTCTAGGCTATGCAGTTAGTCATGCAGAAGTGAAAAACTTCAGTCAAGCTGGCATTACCGATAAAATCTGACTCGCTTGATCTCAAAATAAATGAAAAGTACAAAAAGGTGTCATACTCTCTTCAACACAACTGTTTGAGCTTTCTAAACATGGAAGGAATATAACAATAGCTTCATAGGAAGCCCTCGGGATGGGCCATACTGGTACAGCCGCGTTCTCCTTCAGTTGCTTCGAATCACACCGCAGTATGTCCTTCGGATAAATTCACCCTTTCAGTCTATTATGTTACGACCGAACATCATTTTCAAGGAGAAAACAAAAAGATGTTCCTGAATACCTTTGTAGAATGGGTGACGGAGACCTGACCACCTGGGCCTGCATCACCCGCGTTTCTATAGACGTTTTCCACTTTGTAAGTCATACGTACATTTCTGTAAGTTGTAGAACTAATGACAGGAAAATTGCACATATATAACAAGACCATACTCAGTTAGATGCCACGATTTAAAACCAACTTACGCCACTTAACGACAACCGTGTTTTTCTAATTAGTGGTGCTAGCCGGCTAAAACCATGCTTAACCGGTGTCCTCGATGCGTTAATTTACTCAATACCTCGGTTCAATGTGTGTCTGCCGAATTTTTGCGTCGCACCCTCCTGATAATAGTGCTGATGTTTTTGCAGTTAATACGGTTGGACACAGTGGTCTTCGTGTTTGAGAACACGTCTTTGAGGCATGTTTCAGTTCTTGTGGGTAGCATCCCATGTATGGCTGAAGATGAGAATAAGGTCTGCGAGAAATATTGAGAAGCGCGTTCTTCAGCTTGGAAAGCGACCAACACTACACTGTGGCTGCTCTAACCATGCTTGCCATTCCAGATGTTGATTTTGTTCTGTCTGCTGGCTGCCGCCGCCGCCGGCTACGTTGGCCATCACGGCATCGGTGGAATATCGGCTGTGAGGTCCGCCGGCACACCAGTCAACGCCTACACCCAGACCGCATACCGGAGGCCCAGCTACAGCTACGGAGGCCACAGGGCAGGCTTTGTTGGAGCTTACAATGGACATCACGGTCTAGGCTTCCTTGCAGGCCCAGGACCCGTTCTGCCGCTTGGTGGCCCATACGGCTTGCACGGCGGCCTGATTTACCACTAGCCTGCCCGCTGAAATAAGTGATATAATTCTAGCCAGCTTGAAAAGAAAGGATGAACAAAAACGAACTGGACTGCCGGTGCATGAGATGAATGCAAACACCGTAATAAATCAGACTGCGATTACCGCGACAAGCCTACTCTCGCGACGTAGGTGAACATGCGCACATTGACGGCATGTGGTAAAGGAGTTTGGAATGGCACAGGACATGGCACCCAATAACATGTTTTCACACATCCACGCAAGAAAGCAGCCGCGAGAAAATACACAATTAGAAAGCTCGGGTGTTTGCACTTATGCGTTGACGCGTGCACGTCAGCGCACCTGTGCCAACGTTCACATACACAAATGACTGTTAGTTAAAACGACAGAAGCAATTGCAAATGTGCTGCCAGGCCCTTTCCGATAGATCGAATGCATGTCAGGCACAAAAGACAGAATTCCGCAGTCGGCGTTGCAGCAGAGTCGGCGTTGCATGCCGGTAACGTTCGGCCTCGCTGGAAAAGTACTTGAGAGGTGATAATGCAAGGTAACGACACTTTCGGCGAGTGGTTCTGGAGTCTGGCATTCCGGAGGTATATCATGATTTGATCGTCTTCAAAATGAGTGTGCGCACACAGCGAGCTTACACTAGTGTTAGGGTTGTCCCGAGCTGTTACGGGATCTGGCCCGATGATATTTTGGGCCGAATTTGGCTGAAATATGTTTCGTAGCCTAAATGGTGGAGCGCTTCACGGATTGGATCAATCCACGGATTGTGGACCAATCCGCGGGCCGAATTGGACCCGATCAGAAGTATCCACTAAAGCCTGGATTAGAACCGGATCTTATTTTCAGATTTGCCAGGTCGCAGAGTTTCAACGGATTGAAAACCAATCAAATGGAAATTATCACTTGGTATTCCCTCAAATTATAAATGAAGACATCAGCTCAGAAAAAAGCCTCCACGCCAAAAAACACGGCATTTTCGGTTCCAAGCCATGCTCAAACATGCTATGTAGACCATAAATCAGCCATACGTGCTACAAACAAATTTTATCATGAGCGGATCACATTGATAACTTGATATGAATGAGCTACACTGAGATATGACGGTATGGGAAAGTAGAGCTCCCATTCCTTCCAATTAACTCACATATGTCGCGATCTAGCATCCTATCTCATCTTAGCATAACTACCATTCCTCCTGGTCTTGTCGGCAATCCCATTTAAACCCAGATGACACTGCATTGAGCTGAAAACAGGGCAGAAGCACGTTCTGTTGGTAAAAAACACGCCGCAGGGTTTGAAAATACAACCCCTTGTCTGACAAAATTGTAATAGTTAATCTCATGTCAACACTTGAGTTTCTGCGTGCCTTGCCAGTCAGTCAAATTCATGAGTTTAGCAGCAGCCTTACGTTAAGTATGCTGCCTCAACTGGTCCATTTCCAGGCGTCTGCCAGAACAAAGATTGTTCATCCTCATTATTATTTCTTTACCCACTTCCAAACATCAAATGACGATTTGGTAAAATTTGGAGTAGTTTGTGCGATCACCAGAGTTCTTGGCAAGTGGCAAGTATGCATATGAGGTGTCAAAGTGTTAAACTCCAGATGTCAAAGTGGTTATGAAAGGTTTCGGATATTGGGCGATGAGTACCCTACTCTCGTATTACGTTTTGTGAATATGAAAGGATCGCATATTTGTGTCTCCGGCACTCGGCACACAAGGGACGTTACACACTGACTAGACGCTGCGTCGTGCTCTAAAGTATTCATGGTCCCTTAACACGTTGAAAAAAACAATGGGTACAGAGTTACGTATGGTTGCCAGCATGCATAAACAACTTTGTTTTTATTACGTAAATGTGACTTCGTGCAGCTGTGCGATGCAAATCTATGTGAAAAATGTTCCCGGATAGAGGGAAGACGGTATGTGTTGTACCAATGCCAAAGTCAGATGATCCAGCTGCGATTCTGTGATACGCAATCAACTATACAAGATCCAAGAGCGTCACCTCGCCATTTCTGTTCAACTGCGAATAAAGAAAGCAACAACATCGTTTTATCCAATAATGCTGTCAGTGTCATTCGATGGCATCACTTCCTGTCAGCAAACCCACGAATATCGGCAGAAATTCCCATATGTTAACGCGCTCGGGTGAGAGCAATTGGATCGCCCAAAGGCTTATTCCACAGCGATTTCCGACCGACGTGCCACGGCCTCCCCAAACTCTGCATGATTGAAGTCCATTGAATAGCCGATGCCGTGGCGTGGCGAATTGTACATACCTCGTTAGGTCGCTAACCTATAACAGGTCGAAGCAAGGTCATAGCTGTCGGTGGAACTGCTGGATCGGGGCGTCAAACGATTTCTTTGTTTGTCTTGATGAGGGACAGGAGAGGTCACTGGCCTGGGCTGACCTCGATCAGCCTTTGGACCTGAGAAGCTGCTGACCGCGGTAGTACTTAGAGCCGAGTGTAAACTCAAATGTCTAAAATAGTTCCAAGGGTTTTTGGTAATTTTTTACCTTCTAAAGGTCAGGTGAGTTCACTGAGCTGGTATAAACACCAGTGGCATTTTGCTTATAAGTGGTATGTAGATGGAGGATGGTGCGTGAGGACGCATGAGAATACTTGAGTCACCGACATATGAGGACCTTTCAGACGCTGATCGGGAGTTTTACCTTGATTTACCTTATTTGACCCTACATTCACGACCTGCTGGATTGGCTGTTTACAGTTCCCTTAATTGTATTAAATCTCTTGTGGCCAATGGCCCCTAACCCCACTCCACTAGGGCTCGGCGTATGTGATCGGTTACCCCGGGCGTGTTAAATTGAAATTTCGGCATTCCGTATCAAGGTATTCAAAAAGAGCACCATCTGGGCAGTAGTAGGCGAACGCTTTCGACACTAGTGATTTCAGATGTGCCCGATTTTGCAAAATGCCAAGCAAAAAGTGTCGTGCATGCGGGCATTGTGGCAAAAATTGCCCGATTTCTGTGGTGTAAAAAGTTCTACTGATTTCTGGATTGGTTGAAAGTACATTAACAAGTTATGTTCTCTGTCGTTCTTTCATCGATTTATGAAACCACAAGCTGTTTCTTACATGAGAGAATGCGTAAGCTGGAATTGTACAAATTGCCATCTATTGTGCGAGTAATGAAGTCACTTTCGGTCTTGATTCTCACTCTGAAAACCAAGGAGAGGAACCATGGGTTAACTGTAAAATGCCCTTTACCAGCGACTTTCTGGACAGTGTCTGTATATTCAATCCACGAGAGGGATTTTTCTCGGATAAAAGCACTGCATCCGATGCTCCTTCCAAAAACAACAAAAGCTACAGTGATTTCTGAATAACCAAAACAAAACAAAAACCAAACACCGAAAAAACGAGCACTCTGAAATGCATGTCGGTCTATAAAAATGTAATTTATTGGCGCCGTAAGCTAAGGCACATGGATCTAACCAGTAAGTCAAAATAGCATCCCAAAGCATTTTTGAAGAGCTTCCGAACCACTTACCTCAGGGAAAAAGGTAACTGCAAATACGAAACACGAGCTACGAGTAGTTGGAAAAATCTAAGGAGGGTATCAGACTTAATACAGTCGCCAAAATAAACTCAAAGACGAATTGGTGCTTTGAAAGAAAAGTTGCGAAATCTCGAGGAAAATCAGACTGCATGTCAAAGGCTGATCTGCAAACAGAAATGGTAGTTAACCGCTTGAGACATTTTTTACACGGCCATGCCGCTGTCAGTTCTGTTCATTAATGCATCACCCTACTAAAAACCATCCAGCACCCTCAGCACGTACGCCGCACAAGTGATGCTGGATACACGAGGCGGCTGGACACACAATTTAACATTGTAACCTAGACATTAGTGGAGAAACCTGAAGCAGCACGGCAGCCTGGGAATGCTTTGATTGTCTCCAAATAACAAGCCATATGGCCAAAAATTGTACATAACCGAACGAATGTAACGGCACTATTGTGAGTGCAGAATTCTTATGTCGGATTATCGACGTTCACTACACCAAGAGGTAATTGCTAAGTGTTGCCGGACGTCGTTAAACGCCAACCATGGAAGTTTTCGTCTCATCGCGTGGTTCCTGATGTGGAGCTTGTAAAGCTGTCTTCTGCTGGGGTTTTCACCGCTCCAGTGCAATAGTAATACGAGAAAACGAGATAAACTGCGCCCATTACGCCGCCAGTCTAGTGCACCAAGGTCGGCGCCGTGACGCTGGAGCCTGACCTCTGACTGGTCGGCTGACAGAGGAGGTGATTCGACGGGAGGTGAGCCGCCTGGTGCGGAGCCGACAGCAGGCCGTCTGCCACATCTCGGAGGCGCTGCGGTACCTCTCCACGCCCGAGCGCATCGTCAATCACATCATCGAGGTGAGCCAGCCGAACGAGGCCGGCAGCGCTGGCGTGCCGGGCGAACGGCGCGCTGGCGCTGTTCCACAGTCTGTCACTGACAGGCAATATCAGTATTTTAGTATTAGTATTTAGCATTATATATTTATACATTATGTATATATTTTAGTATCTAGCAGCATTGTTATCATTTAGAGCGTCCATGTACCCATGTAGTACATTCTCTGTGCTTTGCACGCTGTTTTTCTTATTCTGTTCGGCTGTATGATATTGGCGTTCTTTGCTCGGACCATAACGAAGTACTGGTATAGGACCATTACGAATTACTATGTAGGACTGTAAGGGGTTCTTATATTACACCACACAACAATGTTATACAAGACCATAAAGTACTCCTAAGCAGTGCTCGCATGCAAACATAACCGAGTTTTGGGCACAGTGTGGAAGTCAAATGGGACAGTCACGTCACATTAGTCATTACGGAAGCACGTTGATTTAAAAGTAAACGTAGGTACAGTGAGAACAGAACCCTGCAAATCGTAAGTAGAGCGTGACTGTCAAGAAGAGCGTGAGCGTAAGTAGGACTCGACGCCGGCGCGCGGTGACTGACGACGTTGCAGCTGTCAGCGCTGTCAGTCACACGTCAGGCGGACGTGTGTTGCAGCTGTCGCGCGCGCCCACCTGGGCCAAGCGGCCGCCGGTGTCGGCGCTGGCCTTCTTCTCGCGCCTGTACCCGCCGCACCTGATCAGGACCCAGCACGCCGTGCGCGTGCTCGGCTTCTACCCGTCCAATACGGTGTTACTCTACATCGCGCAGCTGGTGCAGACCGTGCGCTACGACGCGGGACCCGCGTAGCCCGTGCCGGGCTGGGCGCGTGTGCCGGTGGTGTGTCCACCAGTCACTGGAGTGCCCATGCCCATGTAGTATTTTCATTATTTAGAGTGCCCGTGTCCATGCCCATGTAGTACATTCTCTGTGCTTTGCACGCTGTTTTTCTTATTCTGTCCAGCTGTATGATACTGGCGTTCTGTGCTCGGACCATAACGGAATGCTGGTATAGGACCATTACGACTTACGATGTACGACCATAAGGTATTCTTATATTACACCACACAACAGCATTATACAAGACCATTAAGTATTACTATGCAGTGCCCGCATGCAAACATATCCGAGTTGTAGGCATGGTATCGAAGTCATAAAAGACATTCATATTATATTTTTTATTACGGATAGCACGTCGATTTAAAAGAAAACGTAGGCACAACGAGAACAGAACCCTGCAGGCCTTATATAGAACGTGGTTGCCCTTGGAGAAAACCAACAAGAGCAGCCTTGAAATATTACAGCGATTGGGAGGGGTGGGGTGCGCAGCCCTGTACACTTAGAACAGAATGAATGCAAATTTCGTTTACGTTCGGCCTAAGAACACCACAGCCAGCGCCATCTGCAGCCAAGCGACGACACCACCAGTTCGGTCTCTGCCGCTGGGTAGCGCGCGTTGAGTCAGCCCTGACGGGGCCAGCCGGCGGCTGAACGAGAAAACCTGCCTGGCGCTGAGCCAGCTAACGGTTAGGAGCCGGCCGCTGTTGTGGATCAACTTGTAGTGTTCTGTGATTCCTCGGCATGGCGGGTCTGTTCTGGGGCGGTGATACTGGTCTGCGGTACTTACACTGATCTACGGCACTCTCGCCACACCTGGTTTGCGGTAGTCAGTGCCATTAGGTGCGAGGTACGTTGCTGGCTCTGCGAATGTGCTAACCACCGAACTAATATCCGCAGATGGCCCTCTGCAAGTGCCTCAACTGTAACACTTTTGAGTGTCGATCTCGTGGAGAGTGATTGTAAGCCAACTTGTCGGCCGCTACACCGCTCATGTCGGGCAAGACTTCTTTCAATGCGGAAAAACTGCACGGAATTGGGGTCGCTGTGCGCGTTTGGTCCCGTTGAGCTCGGACGGCCTGAGCTCATCCGCCGACCGACCGACCCGCCGGCAATCCCGGCTCTGTATGCTGCACCCGGATGTACCGTGCCCTGCCCTGAAAACCCTCTCGTGAGCTGCGGGGTTCCCTGGAAATGCAACGGTCCGTGAGAGACTTCCGGTCACTGCCGAGAACCCCGTAAACATTGACTGTAAATCAAAATTGGGTTGCAAAATTTGCGTTAACTCGGCCAACCCATGCTCGTCGGGGAGTGTTTCACCTTAAGTCAGAACAATTTGTGAAAAATTATGTTACATAGTTTTGAGTATGCGCGCTCTCAAGTTAAAGCAACCAAATATATATATTTGAGTTCCAGTTTTCATACTCCATCAACATCGAGCTGCAACAAGTTTGTAAGGGAAAGGAAAAGGAATTGCTCAACGTGGTCTCAATATCAGATAGCCCCTAAAGTCAGTTTCGTCCAGCATCTGCCAGACTGAAATACATCGCTTTTGTGTACACCACTCGTCAAATCTAATTTGATAGAGACTGTCACGAGATGACCTGCGACGTGAAATGTACCGCCAGCCACATATTAAATGCATGAGGACGACGCAAAAGCGCAGTGATGACGATCCGGAGACATTTGAAGGGTTCTGCTAAAGAATTCTTGGGATGTTTGCTACAACTGGACCTCACGTCCGAGAGATAAATAATTATTTGTACTCCGTACGAGCGGCTGGCGATCGGGAGCGCGCCAGCTGGCTAGAACCACTCTGGTTACAACACAAATATGTCCTTGTTCGGCATCAAAGCCGGTTCGTCTCGACGCCGCGGTTGTAGGAGTTCGAACATCGATCGCTGGAAGCCACGGACTAAACTCACGCTGGGCCGGCTAGAGACAAGACGCTTGACGGCACAAACGGCACGCAGCCTAGCCCCGAGGACATGGGCGGCGTGCGAACACCGTGGCTCACCTGGGAGCCGCTCTCGCTGGCCCGGGCACGGCCTGTTAGCCCGAAGCCACTCGCCTCGGCAGCTGGTGGAGCGCTGGCTGTTCGCAGCGGATGACCGCACGTACACAGTACACAGAACATCAACCAGTGGTCGTAACTGAATGGACGAAAGAAATCTGCAGATGTTCGCGTGGTAAGCTCTTGAGCTGCATATCAGCAATCACCCTCGGGCGCATCTGGTCTCATTTGTGTATTGTGCATCAGACTACCCAATCAGCGACTGACATAGCGCACGGATGAAAGGGGCAGCAGCTCTGTCACACGCTCGTCCCTGCCACGGCTACGAACTCTGTCGTCCCTGTCACGGCAACGAACACGCTCGTCCTAGCCACGGCTACGAACACGCTCGTCCCTGCCACGGCTACGAATACGCTCGTCCCTGTCACAAAGCACGCAGATGTGAACAAAGTACGCCACCACACTCCACCGCCGCACACCTTGCACACCTGCATTCGACAGCATGCGCTCAGCGCCTGGCTACCCCATCCAGCGCCCACCGTCAGCCAGCAGTCGATCCTGAGACGGCCTCCAGCCGCCAGCAATCTATCCCGCTCGACGGTGAAAGGTCCAGTTACGCACATTTATGTGCGATCCCCGACCGCGTGCGTCGGTGACCTGAGATGACTGGCACCTTATGAGGGTCATCTGAGCGTACCACTGGCGCGACCGTGTCCCCCGGGGTCCAGTCTCCACGCTGCTGCCTTGGCCCATCGGCCGCGGCGCTCCACCCGGTTCAGCGCGGTCTCTCCTCGGCTGGGGGCGGGGCTCAGACCGGGGTCTCCATGGCAGCGGCGTGTGTGCCGTTGGCCCTGGTCGCTGTGGCCGGGCGCCGCAGTGTGCGTCGCGCCGCTGGGGCCGCGCCGTTCACGCTGCCCGGCCCGCCCGGTGACGCCGCCGAGCCGACCTCCCTGCTCGAGGAGGACGAGGTGGGCAGGCGACGCGACAGGCCGAGGACGGTGGTGCTCGTGTTGGCGGCAGCGGGCGCGCGCTGGGCGCCGCACAGTGTCTCCTGGGGCATGGCGTGGGGTGTCAGTAGAGCCAGCACCAGGTCACACCGCGGTATTCGCTGACGGGGAAGGCGTATGACTGAATAGACAATGAGAAGCAGCATCATTACGTCAGCTCCTGCACAGCGCTGCGATGCTTGTCCACACGTCCAGTCGCCCAGTGTTCTGGTCTAAAGCTGCATTCATTCGACCGCACGCATATGTCTTCCGTTTCACTTATACCTTCATCGTAATCAGCCTCGCGGTGCTCTGAAGATTGCTTTGCAAAACAGTGTGTTGGTACAAAGTACGAACCATGGCGGGTCACAAAACGCGGATATTTCCACCAACAAGGTGTCCTTTGCACGTGTACAGCCAGCACTAGACAAGCCGGTAAATGTGCTAGGACTATCTAGTCGAATGCCATTAAGAAACATTTAAAATAGACGCAGCCGCAGATAAAGGAGCATAAATGGTCACAACAAACCATCCTCAAAAGTTCTCCCATTTTGCTTCCCTTCACCTGCTTTCATAATTAACGTCGTGCGGGTTTCTGAGTACAGACCAGCCAGCGATACCATTCAGGTCTCGTCGATATGGTGCACAATGAGCGCCATGTGACTATTCTCGACTATGTGACGTAAAGGGACGTGGGACGCACACGTGAAGACGTAAACCCATGGAGGACCTGACTTCGCGCCGATCTGCAATCCCTCCAATGGATTTCAGTCACCTGTACCACAAGCAAATATGAAACCGCGACCACACGAAAGTACCGAAGGAAGTATACAGCCAAAATCGATATTTCGGGACTGTTACCACGTATGTCGGGCTCCGTGGCATTGGGACAAATGTTGGGCTCGTAATCCAGCGGCACTGGTTACGAGTTCCAGAGCGAGCATGTTGATTGGCCAGACCGAAATGGAAAGGTCAGCTGGCAACTGGCCAACGAGGGTCAACCCGGGTCCGGGCGGCCGTGCCGCAGCATTGTGCGGCACGTAAAACCCTCCGCATTCCAGTCTAGCAAAAAGATGAGGGCAAAATTATCCGTTGAAATGGCCGGCACGACTTGGGTGGTGGGCTAACAGCACGCGCAACAAGCTATGCTTAGCAGGCACTCTGAACCCAAAGTCACCCGAGCAAACTATTCGGAATGAATTTATAAAAATGTCTTTCCATAACGTAGCGGATCAATTTTCTTACAAGAATAAACTTTGAACAGCTAAATCAAAGGGGCTTTGACGCCACTGGGCCTTTGATAAGTAGGCAACAGCTAGCGGATCCGGGCGGGAAAGGGGTAATATGTGGCGACGTGGCCATGCCCCAAGGCAGCGGACAATAGCAGGCGTAAGTGGCAATATATCTGGAGCTCGCCAACCACCCCCGAAGACGCTGGATCCGTCCTTGTATGTGCTAGCTACTACAACAGAAAACATGGTCACCCGCGGCTGTTCTGAGAGAATTGAGTTTGATTGAGGTCTTGTAAACGAAAAGTTAGCCCAGCCTTTTACGACAGTATCACGAGCATGCGCTGCAACTCCACCGCCAAATGACAACACAATGCTATGCATTCCGCAAGAAGAAACTGTCAGGGGCCAAACATCTGAGCACCGTGCGAAGCGCCACCAACCTTAAACGCCTGCCGATATTTGGCCGACATGACATTATATAGAATCGGATTGATGGTCGCGGAGACGTAGTAGAAGCAGCCGGTGGTGTAGTACATGTACTCGTTGATTTGCCGATAGTGCGGCAAACTCTTCCCGTAGATGTAGAGCAGCCGCTGCGCGTGGTGGGGGCGCGAAACAGAGGAAAAAGCCGATCACCACAGCAACTGGAAAGAGAATCAATGGTCTGATTGAAAACAGCAAGAAGCCCAATCAGCAGTCGATACTAAAACGTCTCCCGAATAAGTGCTTAGAGACTAAACAATGTTTGTCAGCAAATAACTTTGACAGATAATGATTTGGACTCTGCATGAACAAAACAGTACCGTTATGTTGCTCGCCGTAACATGCGTGCGTACGTGCCATGCACGACATTGTTAGGTGCTTGCAACTTGGCCATGATTACCTGATTAAGAAATTAGCATCTGCCCAAACCGGTGTCATTGCACAACAGCGAAGATAGCACGCACCATTAATCATTTTTATGTATAATCACGATCAGCACCCAAAATGCTACTGCGGTGTGTACGCGAGTATTGTCAGCTGTCATTTATGTTTTTTCTAATAATTGTACTATTTTTGGCGGTAATGGCCGGATTGGGCTCAATACTCTGTAACACTGTAACATTCAAATGACACCTAGATGGGGGCGTCACTGTATGCACTTTCGGGGGAGGGGGGGGGGACGGGCCCACATACTCCACGGAGCTCCCTCCCCCACCTAATCACCATGGATAGAGAATAAACACTGTACCAAGGGAATATATAAAAATTTTCCCGAAATGCCGGTAGACAACAGCCCCACCGAAGCGCATTGGGGGCACAACCAGCCTACGGCGCACTTTTCGTGCCAGCCGATGGCGTTCTCGTGTAAAGGCCTGATGACCGAATTATAGCAGGCCAATTTTGATGAACCTGTCTCCAAACCAAAGATTGCTCAATTCTCTTGAGTCGGTACTTTGACCATTTGTTGTCTAGAGAAGCCAAACTCTTACGGCGTGCCCGGTCAAAAGTTTTCAATGTCAAAGCTTTCCTGCACGCCACGCCGTGAATTGTCTAACTTTCGCGACACATCGAGTGGTCTCAGTGGTCTCAGTTCAATAACTGAACAGCATCATGCAGGGTAGTCTCAGGCGCGCGGTCTGCGGCCGGGCGCGCTGACTGCATAGGTGCGCCCAGCATCATCGGAGTCGGGCGCCGGCCGCCCTGGCGCCCACTGGCCACCGCTGCCGCGCCGCCTTGCCGCGCCCCGCCCGGTAGCCCAGGCCTGAAGCTGCGCTGCGGCATGGAGCCTCGTAACCCGGCTTGGCGCGTGTTGCTGTGGCGGCTGCTGGCAGCCGGCTGCTGCTGTGCTGGCGGCTGGCTCTTCGTCCGACGTGCCTGCGTCTGCGGAGCTGGCGGCTGCTGGCGCGGCGCCGGCTGCTGCTATGCTGGCGGCTGACTTTTCGTCCGACGTGTCTACGTCTGCGGAGCTGGTGGCTGCTGGATTGTCGGCAGCTGGCTCGCCTCCTGCCCTGACGCTGCCGCGTTGGCCAGAGATGCCCCACCACTGGGGCGGTCGGTCGTCGCGAGAGCGGTGCGTCTGTTGTTCAGCCATAGCTGCTTGATCTACACGGGCTACCGTGGAGCCTGGTGATTGGTAGGGGTGTTGAATGTTTTCAATGTGTAACTGCTGTGTTTTCGTGTGTTTTTGCTTTGTGCATACGTTTAGGTTTGCCGCAATGCCTGTCCATTTTCCTGCTTTATTTTACCCGTTATAAGACTGTTGTTCAACTATGTACTTCGTCTGGCCTTAGGCAATGTTTTTCATTACTTCCAACATGCGATCTTGAACTACGTCACCTCATTTAGCTAGGGTCCTACCGCGCTGAAGGCGCCCAGTTCTCCCACGCGCGCTGGCCTCAAATAATTCAACGGACGGGGTGTACTGCTAGCGCCGGCAGCCGGGCGCGAGCTCCAGCTTGCGGAAGCTGCAGTGACTTCACTGGCACGGTAGTCACCGGCTACCACGCCACCTGTCGCCGTGCCGGCTGCAGCTGGCGCAGCTGTTTTGGCGCGCCGTTTCCCCGCGAGGTTGATGGATTGTGGTTTGCACTGGCCGTAGAGGATCGCTGTCATTATGCCCAAGATCAGTACATTTTCATTGGGCACCGTTGCGGATACATTTCTGATTGGAATTTCGTCTTGATCCCTCGAAACGTTTTGGTATCTTTCATTGCAGCTTTCTTGAATGTGATGGTCTCGATATTTTGGTTTTGTTTTACGTACTGCGCTGTAAAAAGTTGCTCATTTATGTTGTTTGTATAAAGTATAGTGTTTGCGTTCTAACGGCCATGAAGTTGTAGGCTACGAATGGTGTGATCCTGAGCTCACATTTGTCTTCAAATGGCGTGTTCATGGCAAGTCGCGAGCCGTTTTCGACATCAACAGGCACAAAGATACGCGCGCGCACAATCACGCACATCTCATACACCCAAGAAAACGCATGCACATTTACAAATGTGTTGTCACATCGGCGCTTATGCAGCCGATTCTGGGAAGCCGAAGTGGCTGAGTTAAAAGACATCAACATGAGCGTCAGAGGCTTGGCGGACCCATTCAAACGTAGATACGTAATGTAGTGCTTGGGAGAAGTGACTTGTGATGTTGTCTTCCTCTTAGATAAACACTTAACAAAAGAAAAATACCCTTTTTAATGTTCTCTGGAAAAGCAGCTCATATCATGCGTATTATACCAGCAAAATAGAAAATAATCTATAGAAATATATATATATATATATATATATATATATATATATATATATATATATATACTTGTAGAAATCTTCAGCATGACGTTCTTTTCCAGTTAGCGTGTGTCAAAGGCAATTGTGTTATCCTAGGATGCAAAACTGGCATCAGCACACAAGTGGCTAAATGTCTTTATGGTACAAGTAGGGATGAACCACAATTCTGTGCCCGTTTAGAAGACATTCTGAACAAATACGACAGGATCTACATTTTTCTTGGAGGATGTTTCAACTCCGTTATAAATTCAGACAACAGACAGCCTTAATCACGCTCGCGGAAACAACATTAACGCCAGGAGAAAATTTATTTCAGTTTGTGATAAACATAGCCTTGCAGATTTGTGGGGGCATCATAAACCCAACGGGCAGCGATTCACATGGACTAAATCAACTCCCAACAAGGCGACCAAATTGGATGTTTTTCGTCGGTTGCCCTTTGTCAAGTCTATGCCATAATGTTCATATTATTCCTGGCTGTAGAGCAGACCGCAGTATAATATCAATGTTTTTGCAGACCGGTGGGTCACAGCGATGTGCCAGACCATGGAAACTTAATGAATTGCTCCTTGATGGTAACGAATACATAAACTTGACAGACAAATGTATCGAACAAACAGTAGAGCAGTATGCTCTGCCCGTTTACTCCCCAAATTTCTTGTCGGAAATTGGTAATTATACCGATGTTCAATTTCTCATCAATGGTTATTTGGCCTACGAAATGTTATTAATGATGATCCTCGGAGAGACTGTAAAGTTTTCAAAACGAAAACCAAAACAAATGAAAGAGAAGGAAAGGCGACTTATTACCCGCGTAATCAACGCCAAGGCAAAACACTGCCACGCAAAATCGGAAGAAAATGCCACCCACTTTCGGGAACGGCATTGGCGCTGGCAGTGGACTTTTTGGCGCTCAACTGGACTGTTTGGCGCTGTATGCGGAAAGATGCCCTCGGGCGAAAGTCCACCCTGCTTTGGCGCCGGTTTTGGCGCCATACGAGGACCGAATCGTAAAAATATGTGTCGCGTCCCAACGAACCATATTTTTTTAATGACGGCAACCGTCTTTAAAGTGTCATACTCAACAGCATCACTTTGACACACGCCTCTTGTTTTTTTTGTCACACAAAACGGAAACAAGAACAGCTGCACAACTGAGATAGCGATCATTCGCTACATCAGTCGTTCTCTCGTCACCTCAACTTGTGTGACAGCTGTCGGTAGTGGACCACCTATCACACACTCCAATAAATTATCTGGCAGCGGTGATGCTTCCGCGAGCTGAGAGGTCACTCAATGACTCAGACCCAGGGCTGAGAGGTCACTCAATGGCCCAGACCCAGAGCTGAGAGGTCAATCAATGACCCATCAACGACAATTAATATAAGAAAAAGACTTGAAATCGGTAGAGAGCATAGTAGTCTAGAGTCTAGACTACTATGAGTCTAGACTATAGAGTCTTTAAGTACTTCTAAAGCAAATTACGGCTGTTCCTCTACAGAGCCCCTGTGTTCTGTTCCCATGCGGATAGCACACCGAGATCTCGTAAAGAGAGCAGCATAACAATGGCACCAAAAGCTGGTAAGAGCCCCGGATGGCAAAAAAGCGTGGCGCCCAATGACATTGCTAAACGTCGACTTCAAAATTATATCCGTCGCAATTGCAGCCAGACTGCAGCGCGTCACAGGTCAGCCTGTTGATCCGCGTCAAACGACATACATTAAGGGAGAATATATTAGAGAAAACACGCGCTTGATTATATATCATTAACAGTGCATCTTAAAAGGAAAAGTCTGGGCTTATCATGCCAGCTGATATTGAGCTATCTTTTCAACATAGCACTCGCTTGCCAACCAAATGTTGCAATGAAATATGTTAAGCGGCATGCAGGTAACACAGGACGCTGATGTAAAAATATGGCAGCATGCATGCGACACGACACTCTTTCTCATTATATCATCTGCTTGACTGGAGGGTGCATTCAGTGAATTAAAAAGATTGTGTTCGTTTCCTGGGTTAAGGCTTGCTATATAAAAAACGCCATGCTTTCCAACTGGCGCTCCATTACATTTTCTTTTCCTTCTTGTGGGGATGCAAGCGAGACCCCACAAAACGTGCCGAGGTAAATCAAAGTTTCAGACACGGTGGACTGCGCGTGACTGACGCACAGGCATGTATAAGCAGTTTTAAACTTACATGGCTGAAGAGAGTTCTTGCCTCGGGTGCAGTGTGGTACAATCAGCTGCGAATGAATTATCGTCCTTTCAAAACATGTTCCTCGGAAGCAAAAAGCTGCAAAAGGCTTACACGGAAATAAGAAAATCGTTTCTGGAGAGGCGTTGCTAAAGCCTTTCAATTCTTCAGCCGTGACTACTCTCCTCGAATACCGAACCCAATTAATATACAAAAAACGTCATGCCTTCCAATTGACGTTCCATTAGAAGACGACGTTGAAAATACCCCCGGTATTAAAGACGTGCATCAAATAAAGGCCTTGGTGATGGCGTTCTCAAGTAACAATTAACGTTATCTGGAATTCACTTTCTCCTACTGTTCCGATAAAGGCATGTTGCCGAAATATCAGCCAAACTATATCTCCATCCTCCTAGTTTTTCTCCGAGGAATAAGGCCATTACTGCTGCGTTAACTACGTGAATATTTTTCCTTGCTAATGCACTGAGCATCTTACCACAAATTCTTTTTGAAACTATTTGGTTCTCTGACCACACCATATTCAATCATACGGTCATAAGCGACGGGGACGGAAAAGGCCTCCGATTACTTGCTGGCCTAGTATATGGGAACACGGGAAAGCTTCATACAAAGCGATCCTCAGGAGATAAATCTGAAGTAAGAATGACATCATTAGACTGGTTAGGCTTGATGAGAAGTCTTGCCCTGCGCGGCAAAGAATCATCGTCCACTATAGTTGCAAAGCCCGTTATGCTATTCAGAAGAAATTTTGTAATGGATCATCTAAAATTTTCATGATTGGCGTGTGATACATAAATATGATCTAAACGTAGCAGCAAACGTGGAGCAAACGGCAGCCGAGAAAGAAATAGGGTAAGGAACAAAGGATGTTTCGAATAAAACTACACGAAGGATATCATAAATGCCACACATTCAACATGCATAATAACTGTCCACTATAAACGTACCAATTACATCCTGACAAGCAACAGATCTTTGAAGACAACTGAAGTGAAAAAGGACGACAATTGCGCTTAGGTCATCAAAACGACTTATGTAGTTACAGATGTCAAAACCTGGCTGCTCCCGACTGGCTTAGAACGAATAAATATCCTCATAATATCATAAGCAGAGCTAGTTATTTCCCGGTCACGGTATGCAGAAACGCAGTCTGCGGTGGCTCACTTAAAACACACACTGAGACGTGAAGCTGAAGTAGAATATCTTGCTGCAAAACTAGCTCATAAGCAAGGCTCATATGAAACGAAATGGGCACAGCTGAAAAAACATCCGTGTGGTGACAGAATGACAAACAGTCCATTCCCAGTGACAGATATCACCCAGAGAGAACCGATCACCGCTGCATATGTGCGCGCATTCACACCCACACCCACACACCCACACCCAACCCCACTTCCAAAACACACACATGCACCAAGGCATGTTCACGGCCATATGCTTTTTCTGCTTCTCACTTTCACAACCACACTCATGTTTACTCATGTAAACACACACTTAAGGCGCGACGGGTTGGGTGCGGTCTCTTGCCGCCCCAGTACACACCGCGTCGACCCCGACACATCGATCGGCGCCGACCCGTGTAGGTGACTGTCTAGCGAACACCATGTGTGTGTGTGTGTGTGTGTGTGTGTGTGTGTGTGTGTGTGTGTGTGTGTGTGTGTGGTGTGTGTGTGTGTGTGTGTGTGTGTGTGTGTGTGTGTGTGTGGTGTGTGTGTGTGTGTGTGTGTGTGTGTGTGTTGTGTGTGTGTGTGTGTGTGTGTGTGTGTGTGTGTGTGTGTGTGTGTGTGTGTGTGTGTTGTGTGTGTTGTGTGTGTGTGTGTGTGTGTGTGTGTGTGTGTGCGTGTGTGTGGTGTGTGTGTGTGTGTGTGTATTGTTTAGTGGTTGTTGCTGTGCTTGTAAACATATGTGATATATATATATATATATATATATATATAACTTTTAAAAAATGATGTATCAGGAAGCGTCGGATCATAAAATACAATAATTCAAAATCCGCATAAAACTAACACTCAGACACCTGAAATGTTAGCACTGTGGTCAAAACCAGTTAGAAGATAGTCCAGAACAATCCTTGGAGGAGCCTTTGGACCTTCATGGCCAGGGTTAATTCCATTGACGACAACACCATATTTTCATTCAACCACTTCTAGCTTCTCCTAAAACGCGTCTATATCCGCCACTGATTCCGGGGATTCCGGGGATTTAGTCGCTTTCAACATGCCCCGCCTTTAACTTGCCACGACCCGTATTTGTCCGCATTTCGATTCATATTACAGATGTAAGGCCGCAACAGGGGATAGTTGCCAGTTACGATATCTTAGGCCAAAGTGTTGGGAAGATGAATGACACTGAATGTAGGTTTCCTGGACTTCTACCACACATTTCAATGAGCAGTTGACCGTTAGATAAACAGACTCTCATAATAAGTGACGAGCTATACCTGTGGAAGAGCTGGCGATTTCGCATGCTGCGCGCCCAGTGGTCACACAGTAAACCAGGCGCGCAGCCAGAGTCTTCAAAGGGGGGGGGGGGGCACAGGGTTGATGAAGGACCCCTAAAGGTGAAGGAAAAGGCCTTCAAAAACATAAAATCGCCGAACATAGCCCACATATTAATGAGGACGTGCTTTTCTTTGATGTTTTTCATTATTACCCTGTGTAACTAGAATAAAATCCTAAAGCCACTGCGAGATCAATTCTGTTTGAAATTTATGGTCGATAAACTGAAGAATGACGTGTTAAACGGCTGCATGAAATAAGTCGCCGGCACTCTTAATTTTAAAATGGTCCAGTGAACCCTATTTAGACCATCAGAATTAGGCAACTTTGCCAGAATTTTTATCTGGGCTGGACAGAGATACCAGGATTCTCATTCTACCGCGAACGTAGAATGAGAATCAAAATGAGTCAACAATTTTCATTAGCATGGCCAAGCTGTGTTTGGCTGAAAATTTTTAAACTTAAATCAGAATCTATTAGAAGTACATCTTATGTAGCATGGTTTTGAGCATACGCTCTTGTATATCTTAACAACTACGAACTCCATGCCAGGTGTTGTAGTCCCCGCAGGCCGCGCAGCGTCGGTCCCGTGGCTAACATTGGAATACCTTAGCACATAAGATTTTACATATAGAAGATATTCGGACACATATTTTACCTGTACAGTTTTTTTGGTTGATGATAAAACGGATTGCCCCACAAAGCCCCACGCAGTGGTACAGAAATCTGGTGTTGGAACTGGAAGAGTAAACGTAGAATCTTTATTTTGCGTGTTGCTGCAACTGTTAATCTGTGCAGAGGACACCCTCGCAGTTGTAGAAATTATTTGCCGAGTGTAATCTTTGAGCAGTGCGAATTAGTTTTGACACATATACAGAAACATTATTATACGATGGTCGTTCTCGCGCGCACGGCGCCCGGCACCTAACATTACTTGCGATGGCCAACGCTGTTCGGTTTTTCGGAAACTGCAATCCAGGCCATTGATTTCCTTGCTCCCGAAATTGCGGCCGTGCAGACTCAAACCTTTTGACGGCATTTGTTTCACTAATCGATTCTGCAAAAGAATGAATATTCTCAGCCAAACATGAGAAAGCCTTGTGCCTTTTTGACCTCATTTCGACCCACTCTGTTCAGCACTAATGAGACCCCTTATTTCTCTCCGGGAAAGGGCCCCCCTTGAGAACAACACTACGCAACATATTATTGTTCCCGGTTGAGGACTGGAGGGTCATTCTGTCCCATGGCGGTACGTCTTCCGGCCGCCATTATGGCGACACGGGGCGGGATCCGTGGCCGATCCGGAGGCCATTAGATGGAAACTTGTCACATTAGTCCACTCCCTGATGCAGGAGGCCTTCTGGCCCACGCAGATGACCCTTGATCAACACAGGAACCCTCACTGACGCAACAACATCTCTGAGCGCCGCAGGTGGTCAAATATATGGCAAACAGACTCCAGTTCGGCTTAACGGGCCCATGCTGGGATTAGGTTGGAGGGCTACTGTTCGGCGCTGGGGGCCCTGACTGATACAGGACCCTTCCATTGCCTCAATGTGAACACTGATCACAAGTTCTCATGTGTCCTTCCATGGCCAGAAGGCCCCGACCGACGCAAGAAATCCGCTGTCA
>NW_023596297.1:23099057-23112267 GCF_011947565.3 Pollicipes pollicipes
CGCTCCTGGGCTTATGGTGTGCAATGGAGTACGATTAATCAGTGTTGTTTATTTGGTGGCTCGAATGGTTATCTGTACCTCTGCACGTAATCCTAAATTTTCAAGGAAATTTGACCAGGCACTTCTTAAACCCAAGGGTGTTATGAACACATGAAGGTATGTGCCTAATCACGGTCGGCTATCTCAATAATATATCACAAGTGTTACGGTATTGTGACACACCAGCACATTTCGGTGCGAGTATTGCTCGGTTATGGTGTCTGAGTTTCATGTGATTTGTTAAGACCCTGCATTTGCGTGTGGATGAACGAAAATCCAATTCGTGATCTTATAGGTCCGATTGGCTAAGCAAATAATCGTAAATTGGATGTGCGCCGTCATATATCAGGAAAACCTGTCAACATTGGTGGTCAAATGGGGCAAGACTTTGTCACGAGTTCTCAGATGTTGGGTGAAAACTCTACGCTCCTCACATATCCCATTCAGAATAAACACTATGTTTATTACATAATTTTGACTGACTTGAGTGGTTTCAGAACACAAGCAGTACAGTGTTGATTCGACGTTGGTTTCGGTGCTGAAATCGATGTATTTTTCATATGGTACTCGTTTGTCTTTTGCTAGCCTTGTATCTAATGGCAAGCACACGAATGTTGCCGAGGCAGATAAAAGAGACGAATAAATAGGTTGCGCTCTGTCCGCAAATGGTGACGATGTTCCCAGCAGCGTCGTAATGTTGCATAGACGGTTATTTCAAGTCACAGGGGCGTCGCCATATGCAAAACATGGAGGAAAAGATGTGATAAGTTACATGCCCACAACTTAAATGAAGCTTGCGTTTTCCCTACCAGCTTTGAATGTACTGCATCCGCCACTGATCTGGTTATTAGCAGAGGTGGATACAGATACCACTGTATGGGGTGGTGTGACACATTCCGTTCCTTGCTTCGTAATACTTAGCTCTTTATCAAAAGTTCTTATCTATCAATTGTATGCTTCTACGCAGGCAATAATCCCAAACCAGCTTGCGTGTATGCCTTCGGGGTAGCCACAGCTTCAAATACATCGTCGCAATAGACAAAATTGCAAGGGCTGTAATGCCATATAAAGATGAACATGAGAAGAGTGAATGGGCACCACTTTGCCCTCTTAAGCGCGCTGGTGAGGTGTTATATTTTTCCTTGGAGAAAGAGGAAGCTCAGGCCGAAATATTTCGTTTGAGCTCGTCCAAATCAGTCCCATGGATTTTGGGGGCTCAGGGAAAGTGCATGGAAGTGCATGGAGTACAAGCGAGGTTCCCCACATGCAAATGGGGTTAAATTGATTGATTATCCCTGGGCTGGGTGGTTGATGACCATGTGCAGAATGTGATTATTCGTCGCTTTCCCACATTTAAAGGGGATTTGGGTGAATGGGGGAACACATTTATACAACGGAAACGTGTTTCGTCTATTTTTCCACATGAATCGTTATGCTTTGCAAGCCTTCCTAAGAACCGGTAAAAAGAAGCCAGCGGCAGCTTTATCAAGAGAGGTACAACTCCATTCCAGACTCATGTAAACGAGGAAACTGAGCATTGCGATGTCAATCATGTCGGCTTGGCTGTTACATAAACACACGAAAATCACATCGCCTGCATCGTAGTCCCGGGTCGTGTCACATACCTTCGTTGCTCGGCGTTTTCCAGGGTATTACAGAACCACCTTGTGCTCTCTGGTAGGAGACCACGTATGTAGTCATAAGCAGGGTTTTAATCGAGTGATCAAAGCCGTGGCTGGCGTCAGATTTCAAAAATGCTGCAGCCAATCGTGCGGCACCGGGGACACAAATCTGACCGGTGCTAGTCAGGTGTGCCAGCTTTTCCTCAAGCAGCACTGCTGGACGGCTCCGGAGCGGTGTGAGAGGCATTCCGCCTCTGAAGCAGCGTGCGGGATGTGGCGGCATCACGCCATGGTGCGGGGTGGTGATCCTCCAAACGGCTCCGTTAGATGCGTGGAAGAGGAAAAGTTGGCAGACGCCCAGCATCATTGCGACAACGCGACTGAACATACGCAATATAAGGTGGCGCCGGGGCAGGCTCCTCCGGCTCACAGCTCCGGCTCACAGAAACCGGTTCAAGTAGTTTTTCTATTACATGGGTCTCAACCACAGGTCAAAGCGCAGGCACACCAGGCAAGCAGGGAGATGCCGACTGTGGCGAGGGATGACAACTAAAGTTGTATTTTTATGTTCCATGCGTGATGATGATGTGTACAGGCCGTGGATGCGTCGGGGATGCATAATTTCTCTTGCCATAAGACCTTGCTTAGTACATTACGCTGCATTCATACGAGTGTAGATCGAGGCATGGGATGCATTAGCGTACTACATTGTGCATTAATGAACTGGATGAGTTTATGAACTGAACACGCTACATTGTTAAACATGTGCCCATGGTAGCTGGCTACCCACGGCGCGCTCGTCCCTCTGTATGTGTGTGTGTGGGGTGGGGGCAGTATGACCCCCAAAATATCAAAGCGAGAGATAGACACCAAAGTCACTTTGCACGTGTTCTTCACGTACATTCCTTTGTGACAGATGCGTATGTTGAAAAGTTGAGACCTTTGGGTCAACGAAGCTCAAAGAAGGTCAAACTCCGAATCATTGCCAGAAGTGTAGGAGCCAATGGGTATAGTGATAAGACCTGCCGACAACGGCCGGGTGTAGTGGCGTTGAAAGTGAAGATTTCTGGGACGGGTTGCACCAGGAGGTAGATTATTGTTCGAAAGATCAACCCACAGCAGAGGACCAGATCCAGACCGTGTACAAAACGGTAGAAGTGGTAGCGAACACGCCGGTTAAGAACGGATGCACCGAGCGGCATTAACAAGCAGTACCAGATCGCATTAATAACAGGTGCAGGCTGTATCCAGGGAAACTCCAGAATACATTAGGGCGGCGCCCACCGTGCGTAATTCTTAGTGGTCGGGAGTCATTTCACAGAGAGCAAAGCAGAGACAGCGGAATGAGAACCAGGGGTTTGTGTAGAGAAGAACCAACCAGTTTACACGAGGGACGCCACCGAGTTCAGAATAAAGTGGCATTATACCCCAAATTCAAAGGGCGTAAATATACCTATTTCAAGTGGATCCAGTCTAGTTCTGTTTCTCGTGGACCTGAGCCAACTGTATCCAGAGGGGAATATTTTACTTCACGCAAAGAGGTTCTTGATTTAACCGTGACTGATGGGGTGGGAGATGGGGGGCAATGTGAGCTCCCTGAGGTTTTCCGACGATATCCGTCCGGAATGTTTTGGAATCACGCCCGAATTTGATCAGTCTAAGGGTCATTCGTTGTGCATGCTTTGCCACCTTGACCGTCGCCCTAGTTTTTTTTCTGGCTTTTAGGAAGTGACGGTTTTTAGGAACAGAGCACAGTGATCTGCGGTCGGCGAGGGCGGCGGACTGTAATTGACAAACGCGTCGATCGTGTGCGACACGTCCACACTGTTCAGTTAACAGAGTCATGCATCATACATATGTGCTCAAAACACAAGGTATCTATCATCGTGCTCAGAACTAAACGAGAAGCAATTCTACGTACCTTTTAAGCTGCTAGACTCTATGGTTTCGTAAACGTCAGCATGTAAATCTGAAAAAACTTGGGTTTCAGGAAAGATTGGGCGCAGGGGTGACAAAAAGCCCCTGATGGTGAATTTCCCCACCCCAAAAACACTTGGTATGGCGCAGTCATTTTCGATGATGCACGATATGTTTCGTTTCAGTTTTAGTCTTCACGTTTTCAACTGGAACAGTAGACAATGTTTGAAAAAGGACGCCATCGACGTTCTTTTTCTTCAATGTTTGTCACCAAATATTTTAAGCCGTTTAGTAAAAAAAAAGAACGGCACGAAAAATACGTGACAAAATATCAGACAACGGCCGTTTGCGTATTATAAAGCTCTTTGTCTTTGTGAGACAATTTCTGACGCAGAACTGCGCCATAGTTGTACAGAGACGACAAATTTTAAGCTGGATAAAAACGACACTCTACCCCGACGCTTTTGACGACTACGGCATGACACACGAGCATTTCGAGTGAAATTTCAGCTACATGAGATAGGAAATGAAATCAAGAATGCTCCAATATTCTCCCAACCATGTTTTGATAGTCTCTTGCACCGCACCGTGTGTTCCTTATGCTCCGTTGTGGGGAGAGCGTTGGTTAGACACCGCCTTAACGTGCATATTACTATGGCATTCGTTCACGTGCGGGTGCGTAGCAGTTTAAACCAAATTGAAGGCCGATTCTTATTGCACACATATATTCTTAATACAGTGCATCTTTTTGCCCGCCCTAGTTTCAGAGCTGTAGCAACGCAACGCTAACGCAAAAATGAATGGATGCAAATGTGGATGACGAGCAGCTAACAAAAACGATGTACCTGGTTTGGATGGCATCATAGAAAAGTCCGACTGTAAGATGAAACTCCTTATTATGATAACACCCTTTGACCAATATCGATGAGTCAGTATTGACACTCATTGCTAACAAAAAATGCTTATAAATTTGTAGGTTATCTTTATGTAAAATAGCATACTTCATATGAGCGATATGTGAACTTACAACATGCAGATAACCGCACTTTCACAACAGGAAGTAGATTACCATATTCAATAGCACTGTCGTGTAATAACATAACCTATTCAATTTTAATGGTGTGATAGAAAAATAACAACTGTTATCGACATTTCGCACAGCCCAAAGTGATCACATTGTTCACAACATTCAGGTTACAGTAGTATGCTAAAAAAATAATAATAGGTTGCTTCAATAAATGCAAAGCGTTCACAGTCATGCAAAGCACTGCAACCATCAGGCTGTTTCAGTTTAAAGTATCGTTCACACAAGCAACAGCACACCTAATAACAAGAAAACATGGCACGTAGTGAAACGGCATTGTAAACCCCTGGCCTTGCACAAGAGTGGAGGTACGACAACTGCATGCAGTTACGGTTAGGTGAACGAAATACAAGAAAGTGACAAAGCTGCCAGTGTACACAGGGCAAATATTAAATATACTGATAAGTGCCATCCAAGAAACCAACAACAATACTTTGCCACCTCTCTCAGCAGTCAGTATCTCACTCAATTTGGAGCGACTCAAAAACAACTACGTTTTGAACAAATGAGCAAATGCCGGGAAAAAGGGATGACAACAGTTGCCGAAGCTTTTACCAAACTTTCAAGGCAGCACACAACGTATTTGATGCAATTTGTCCGAAGGTGTGAACTCGATGACTCACAAGCCATATTTACATGCACACAAAATTTGTTAGGACAGTAGTATATGCATCCATAATCACACAGCATCATGATTAAGAATTGTTAATGCAGAGGCAATTTGCAAAGTCATATCACGCAAACTTTTACCCAGTGTGTGCATAAATAAGGCGTACTGACCTGCCCATACTACCAAAATGAATGGTTAATGTAATGGCATGTGATAAATAAATAGCATGCAGCAATTTCTCATTAGATCCAACGTGTTGGCAGCATCATAATAAAGTAGTAGCATGCGTCTGTACGCCCCTGCGTTATAGGAAATGCTAGTGTTTCTTATTATTTGTTTGTATCACCTCAAGTTGTGTTAAAATGCAAATGTAGAGGTAGAGAAAGGCATCGATACATACATTTTTTGGGAGTAACTACACCTAAATAATACCAAAACAATGTTTTCTCTCAACAGTACACATCTAGAACACTCTTCATCATATCAAGATAAATGCAAGCCGCTGGTACGCACCACCAGTGATCACATCCATTTCAAGCGCCTGATCTGCGCACATATGTTAGGTAGATGTGATCCCACGCTTGCGTAGCCCACAGGACTATCAAATTGCAGGCTTTCTCCCAATTTGTGTACTGCTTTTCGGTTGTATCACCGCGTTTTATGGTGAGTTACCTCCAAAGTACAGGCTCAACGTGGGTTCATGGTAATGCAAATGAAGAGGTTTTACTTGTAAGGCACAGCTTTATTTTTTGCATTTCAAATTCGTCGCACAATATACATTACGTATTTAGTAATATCAACATGTAGACATATATATATATATATATATATATATATATATATATATATATATATATATATAATGACAATCGATTTTGCAAATTTAATGTCATTTTGCTAACCTATAAACTTGTGAAAGATTACCTAATCCGGTTCACATTACGGCAGACGAGCTGTCTGTTAAAATGTGTCAGCAGAAAAACACGCCAGCATGAGAAAAAAGTCAGATTTACAGAATCATCCTCTTTTTGAGAACATTTGGAAGAGTGCCGTATTTTTTCGATGGCTTATTTTTTGCCAACAGTGGCTTTCTTTTTATAACATCAGTCTCAGGAGGTAGAGAAGGTATCTGAAGACGCAGTTATGATTTTAACTCAGTTAACTGCAAAAAGAAGGCGTTTAATAACTGCGTGAAATAAACTGCCAGCGCTACTCATTTAAAAACGGCTAAGTGAACTTTTTCTAAACCAATGGAACTTAGAACCTTTTTCGCTTTTTTGTTTTGTTTTTTGACATGCACGGGTGTTGAATACACCGTGAACGTTTAGTGTAGATTGTAAGGATACAACTATTAGCATAGACATGGGCGACCCATCCTCATCCGGGAATATCCGTGTTTAGTCTGAACGAATTGCTCACAAAATGATGTGCACGGTTTTGAGCATGCGCGCTCGCAAGTCTTAGAAACTAAAACCCCGAGACCTGGCGTTGTAGTCTCCGAAGGTCGCGCGTCGCTGCCGCGCTGTAAACAATACGCTGTGACCAACGAACAGACAAAAATGATGACGGGTCTGATGAACGTTTGAGAAAATGAATTCTCACGTATAAAAGACAGCCATGGTAGACATTTTACTTGCACGCTTTTTACATTAACAATAGGAGCACATGAGCATGTATAGCACCGCGAACTGGTGCTGAAATGCAATGGTGAAGCTGGAAGAGATGCGGTTACAGATGTCTTATTAGGCGCCTTCATTCGCCGGATTATATGGTGTCCAGGCCCACAAATGATAGCATCGCTGTTCTTGCCGTTGAGATTACAAACGAAGCAGCCCGAAACCTTTCATGTAATTTGTTTCGCAAGTGATTTCACGATGTGGTTCTGCAGAAGGATGGATGTTCTCAGGCAAACGTGGTCTAGCCTTGTTTCGTTTTTGACCTCATTTCGATCAACTGTTTTGAAGACTAGTGAGACCCCTTACCTTTATCCGAGCAAGGGCCCGTGAGAAGAAAACCAGGGACGTGTTACTGTTTCCGGCCAAGGGTTGAAGAGCCTTTATGTCCCAGCGCGTGAAGGGCCTTTACGCCCACCGGCTGACATTCTGTCGGCACCCGGATGGCCCCCGGCCGAGCTGGAGGCCCCTAGAAAGATACATCATGCAATGGTCCCCCCCCCCCCCCCCCACCACCCTTGACACGGAAAGCACTTCATCATTCTTAACGCACACCAGCACTCTGATCCGGGCAGGATGACCCAAGATTGACGCAGCAGCCCTCGTTGACGCATCAAGATTCTCAGGAACCACTATCTGGTTTCAGACCCAATAAGAACCTAACAACCAGGCGTGGTATCAAAAGACCCAGCAAGATCCAAGGTCCAAAACTGGCATCATATTGGAAGATCCAGCAAAAAACAAAAAATTCGGTCTGGAGCATACAGGCGTCTTTGCATGCAGATTCAGATTCCAAGATTTGATTCCAACATGCGGCTCATGATTAAGCTGAGATCTATCGAGAGCCAACACCTGGTTTAGATTGATGCAAAGCAGACAGGAGGAACCAGAATTTGAATTTAATATTCTTGTCATTTTCATTTTCAAGGTCCAGCAAGGCGTCCTTCAGTCGCACAGTTTTTTTTCTCAAAATAATCTGGGAGTTCTAGCAGAAAAGCCGTTACCCACGCTTTGTGTAGAAGTACCTAGCCATCTTTCGTCTAAAAGTTGGGGTTCTAGGGCTACCCAAGTGAATATGAAAGTGCACCCTGGTGTTACTTACATGTGATGCATATAAGGAAACCGGATGCATTTGCATTTTCGGAAGTTATTTCAGAACTTTCAGTTGTTTGCTGCAACCGTCCCCCCATGAGATCCTACCGACATCCGCCACATTTTGTGGAATGGAACATTGGGAACGCAGGCATGCGAACTTGGCAATTTACTGCACACATGCAATCTTGTACCCATGGTTACAACATCCGCATTTGGCACCTACAAAATAAGCTTTACTCTAAGGCTGGATAATGGAATGTCTGCAGGCTTGCCAAAATTGGTTCTCTGACACAATATCCCCAGATTAACCGGCAACATGTCTTCTTTCCTTCACAGTGGACCTGTCAATATGCCCTGTTTCTTGTCCAGTGCCTTCGATTTCTTTCGTATCCAATAATTTCTCCACCACCTCTAAACACGTGTGACCACAAGATTCCATGACTATGTTGACAAGAGACCAGAAATCACGCACTAAAACGCATATAGCGATGGCAGTACTTGACCGACCTGCTCATGAAGTATTGATTTGCTTGCGGTATGACTTTAAGTAAGCATAAGAGCAGAAATATGCAGGCTATCCTGGGTGACTTATATGACTTCGAGACAAATAGCCTTAAGTCAGTGGGTTGCGTCGGAAAAACAATGTTTAAAATCAGCATGCAGGGTTTAATGTCGTCAAAAGAACTAATTAGGACCAGCAATCAGGTCCATTGTCTATGTACTGAATAACCGATGAGAAGCAGCGGACATGGTTTTGTACTGCTTGTTTGCTCATTGGTGCCTGTTCCGATATATTTAAATATGAACATTGCCTTTAACGGGCGCTCGGGCGGGAGTCACATTGACCCCCTCCCTTCCGAAGGTATTTCCGAAATGGTTTCCGAACGGCGCGGTGTAGCCGCGCCAAATTTTGCTTATCTGTAGACAATTAAATAGTGGATCGTCTGATATCACAAATTTGGATGTACCTTGTAAGGTCGCTGACCTATGGCAGACCAAAATCAAGCCATGGTTTCAGCGAAGGCAATTTCTAGGGAATCGTTCAATCTCATCTAATAGCGGAGTGTTAGACGAAGCCATACATCTCTGAGATGCTTTCTTCGGCAGCACAGCAATTGAATGAACAAATTAAATTGACCTAGGGTCAGGTATGAAGGTCAGACCAAGGTCAGAACCAACCTGCTTTATTACTGTACTGCTTGTTTGCTGTATGGGGTAGTTTCTTATGCTCATTTCGAATTTATTGATAACAGAAACCACATTACACGCCCTCCATGGAACTATTGAAGGCCAGAATAGGGCCTTGACCTAGAATGACCCAGGTCGAGATTTCATGTTTAGGAACATACTGCCTACCGTAATCTGTGTCGCTTATCCAAATGCAAAACTCAAAGCAGTCTTGTATGATTTTAGTCACCATGACCTTCAAAAGGTGAAACAAGGCTACCTACCTTAGATGATGACGTTTTCTTATAATGATGTGACATTTTGCTCAAAACAGCTACCTAGGTTCGAAGGGTCCCTTGAGGACCAACCTGGAATTTGGCATTGTTTGACCTTATCTGACCTAGAGGTCGTGACGTAGGAACCTCAAACTTTTACCTAGCTGAGTTTACGTACAGGTCAACACACCCTGTAAATTTGGTGTCTTTATCTCCCATAGTTCCTGAGATCTCAGAGGGGGGGGGGGGGCGAATTGATCTGCTCACCCGAGCGAAGAGTATCCAACCGGCCACTCGGGTGCGTGTTAGTGACGGAATATCACCAGGTACCAGGGAACAGCTCTGTAAGTACTCAAAAGCTATTGAAAGGGATGTAGTCAAGATATGACATCATGTTTGTTACGTCTGCCCCAGGTATGCCACCGAATCTTTTTGAAAAGTTTCGAAAGTTAAGTGCAAAGAAATATGTTAGCATACCTAGCCACCAAGCACTATCTTAAAGATAAGATACATAACATTCTGCACTGTAACCCCTCGTAAAATCGTCCGACATGTTTTTTTAGCAATCCCCCTGTCTTTCTTACAGAGAACACGTGGTTCAACAATTGTCTCAATCTTCACGACCATTCTAGACGGTGGCGCATATCCCCAAACATTTGTTAATATCCGGTAAGGACCTCCAGGAGGACAACCAGTAGCACATCTTCGTCTCTTTTTGGCTGGCTCCTGCCAGGTTAAACACATAAACGTTCTGTTTATGATTATTTTCGATTGGCTCTATACAATATTTCCTGTTTTTTAGTATCTGGTTTTAATGGCAACTTCTGAGACGGTTCTTGCGCAGATGTGTCGTCTATCATGTCAAACCCGTTGACAAAAATGGGCACTTTTACGAGCTATTTGGTGACAAAGTTGTGAATGGAAACACGTTACAGCAGCGCATCCAATCAGAAGGCACTCAGAGCCTGCAATTGACCTCTGCTCACAAGTGCTTGTAGCGTGAGCTTGTGTGGGCCATGTGTCGGAGCATTGACGTTTTGCTTAAGCGCAAGCTGAGTTCCGAAGTGCTTATTACATTTAAGACTTGATATAGTTTTGAACGGACACTTCGTTAACGTGGAGTATATGGCTTTGGGAGTAGTGCGTATTACGTTGTAAGGCGTAATGTGCCATGCGCACAAGAATACGTTTGTGCTAAGCACCGTTTACTCCATTACTATGCTGAATGCAACAAAAATCTAAGGGACAGTCGATCCTCGCTGAATCTCCGATGAACGACCACAAACTTCCGGGACTTATTGAACGAAACGCCAACTTTAAAAAAATAATCCTTCATGGAGTTTAAAAAGGTTAAGTTGAAATATATCATACCACATTGATGCACAGCCCTCGTTGACACCCCATGCCTGATCAATCATGAACAGTATTTAAAAAAAGTTCAATCACGCCACTAGTTAATAGCAGGAAGCACCCACGATGCCGCTTTTTTATGACCGTCAATTCAACAGGTGTTGAATCTCAGGCAGAGCAAAGTCACCGCTGAAAGCTCTGTTGATGATCGAAGTCGATATAAGCGACACCATTACGCAAGCTCGTGGGAGTTATGTACAAAAACATGCTTACAACAAGCCCAGGCAGATCCAGAAATGCGTAGAAATCGCTGCAAAATGGAACACGACTAACCGTGTCAGACGAAATATTAGGTAACACATGGTTCCCACAAGCAAACAGTTCCGCCGAACCGGTATATAAGTGGCCAGGTGCAGAGTGTGAGCAAGTTACTTAGCAGTGACAGCTCGGCGAAGAAGCACACCCAACGACCTCGCAACATGAAGGTACGCTTTGATAGAGCATCTTTGCAAATGCTGCCGCTTCGCATCCAGCGAACTATTACATGTAATGAGCGCTGTTAAATCGCCAGAGAATGCGTAAACCTGTCATTTTTCAATTGTCATCCCAAAGCAACCCTCTTGGGTATGCGCTCACGTGATGCCGTCTGATGATCAAGCGTTACTGCCGTTGGTCTTGACTTCAAAAGGCATGATGTCAACCGAGGAGCTATGGTGAACACACTGGCTGTAACCGTTCGTGACCTGACCGCGTTTAACATGGAGCTGCACTTCTGATTGCAGCTTACGATCCTGCTCTGCCTGGTGGCGTTGGCCGCCGCAGATGGAGGCTGGCAAGGAAAGCATAATGCAGCCTACGGAGGTCTGTTCGGTCTTTCCAGAAGATACAACAACTACGGTCCTTATCGCGGAAGCTTTGGCTATTCAAACTCGTACTCCGGTGTCAGAAGCCGGTGCCCGTACGGTGGTCCCCGCATTGGTGGTTACAACTATTGCCCCTGCGGTGGTTACAAAGCTGTGGGAGCCTATTACAGCCTCAGGAGTGCCATCGGACGCTGCCCTCGCAAACATCACTGATGATATGCCTACCTACTTACGGACATAACGTCTACCCAGTTCGCTTATTCGGATTCGACAACGGCATGAACATTTCCAGAACTGTCACTGAGTTATCTATATCAATACCAAAACCCTGCCTGATCAGCAGTGGTGTCAAGCGACATGAATATTCCTGTTGTCCATGTATTGTACGACTGCTTCAAATAAACGCAACAGGTGATCTGCATAGCAATTATGTGTGTTCATAGCTCATGCCGTTGAGGATGGCAACTGAAATACATCACAATGAAAAAAGTGATATATATATATATATAATGTATATATATATATATATATGTATATATATATATATATATATATATATAATTTGCTTGGGTCACATCACGCAAACAGCACACCAGGAAAGCAAAGCCTGATACAAACGCCAGCAAAGCATGGTAAAGAATGTTACTTCACGTATATCTTTTACCTGAAGAAACTTGACCACTAAATTGCACCTCTCCCAAATGTAGGAGTGAAAGTTCCTGAAATGCCCTCTAAGTGAAATCTAAAAGCTGAATATTACCACTTGAGCGCCCCTTTCCACAGATTTTTGGTAAAATGAGCTG
The DNA here is from genome assembly GCF_011947565.3 of Pollicipes pollicipes. NCBI lineage: Eukaryota > Metazoa > Arthropoda > Thecostraca > Pollicipedomorpha > Pollicipedidae > Pollicipes > Pollicipes pollicipes. Next base: position 23,111,556 of record NW_023596297.1, read on the forward strand.
ATTACAAAATTTGATCAAGACTTCCAAGTCTTCATATTTATTTAATTCCTCTTTTTTAGGTCTGCTACGAATGTCATACAGCTCCATAGTTCCTTGCTTTCCGACAATCTTTAAATATGCCATCTATGACTTAAATTGTGGACCAATTCTTCTGCAAAATCTTCCAACTGCAAACTTGCATATACTTCATACATAAACTGGATTAATGTACCAGCCGCCCAATCACGACTGATATGCACCCAATAGTGAAGAATTCATAGGGAATAAAAGAGACAAATTGAAGCACGGAGCATATTTTACAGACATGTTTACCCTGTTAAACCCCCAGTTTACCCTGGCAAACCCCCATGTATGCCATTTCAGCTTTACTACTTCACCGCGTTACATTATCCTGCCGAACAGAGGTTAGGGACAGATCTGGCACAGCTAATACAGAGGTGTTTGGTAGCGTGGTTTTGCCCTTCGAAACCGAGTTCTCATGCAGACCTCCTGTGAACTATTTCGCATTTAAATTTGTACGTTGGTGGGCATGGTGGATATTTATTTTTGCGGTTGGGTTGGATGGCCCTGTCTGTCAGCAAACCATGCGGAAGATACTAACTTTTTGTGTGGGGAGCAGAAAGAACTTCGTTTTTGACACAAATGAATTGAACCAAAACACAAGTTGGCACCAGCCAAAACTAAGCTTCATCATGTTTTTATTACAACGGCT
>NW_023596297.1:23113267-23114753 GCF_011947565.3 Pollicipes pollicipes
GTTTTCCCTGGTAAACCCCCATGTATGCCATTTTCAGCTTTACTACTTCACCGCGTTACATTATCCTGCCGAACAGAGGTTAGGGACAGATCTGGCCACAGCTAATACAGAGGTGTGAGGTGCTCTCTCTCTCTCTCTCTCTCTCTCTCTCTCCTCTCTCTCCCTCTCCTCTCCTCCTTCTTCTCTCTCTCTCTCTCCTCCGTCTCTCTCACTCTCCTCTCTATAGGTATGAAGTTTACTCTAAGATCCAGAACACGTCTTAAAATCTTTTGCAATCACGGTACCTGAGAACGAAAATAATGACACCGGAAATACCAGAAATGTTTGAAAGGCCAGTGTTATATCTTGTTAACGACGGGCATGATATTGCGGTAACTTTGCGTTGTTAATGCGGTGACCTAACGCTATTTTCAACGCTGACACTGGGGCTCAGCACCAGTGTCCTGCTGACCACCGCGGAAATCTGTTTTTGGTCTGACTGGCAATGGCCAATGAAATATTGTAGGAAGATTGATTGCCATTGTACTAACACTCGCAACCTTTCACCTGCTTTCGCCCTGCTACTTTCACTCTGCCGTAATGATGCCCAATACAATCGGACCACGAGTCCACTCATTGCCCAGTCTACGACTGCTTAACAAATATTGCGAAAATTCGTGTAAATACACAGACCTTCCTTGCGTCTTCCTCATAACACTTATGGGTCATAAGCTATCTTCAAAATGATCGGCGTTCAGTGCTTATATACCCTGAGGTACCGACTAAACGTTCTCAAGCAAGAATCGGTAAACATAAGAAAACTCGATAGCTCGAGATAGCGATAATTGTCACGAAGAAACAATTATTCCGTTCATCATTTTAGTTTCTATTTTGGAAATTAAAAGCTCAGAACTCCGAAGAAGTGGGAGATCAAGACTTTTCTTTCCGATATCAAATAAACTGCTTTATAGTCTCGCGCTGCACGAGATCGAGTAAACAGATGATGTTTGGCGATAAACTGTAATAAAGCATTATCAAAAAGTCTCAGTCATTTCATTGAGAGGGTAGAAATTAGAAAGAGACCAGCATGGGACTCCGTCACATATTTGTATGCAAACAAGCCAAAGTATTACTGATAGTGTTGATAGCATTCGCAGACCTATTTTTGTTTATGCTGAGCTCGAAATTCATTTAAACTACAGAATATTGTCATTTTTTGATAACACTGATCCCGGAGCCAGGACCAGTTCCTTGATACCGACCATTGCGATTGCTCCGAATTTTTCAAGGTTGGACCCAGCGCTAGAAGCCAATGAAATATGCAAATACGCAATGTGATGGATTTTAAGCTCCACGCTCAGCATTGTTCTAGGTTTCCGGCGGCTGGATGACAGTGCCCAGTTGGAAGCCTGTGGCAGAGATTGGCACCGCTAATTTACGACGTACTGGTCGATTGATGGCATCGTTTAATTTTGTGCGCGTTCATATCTGTGTGCGTAGTGTGTTT
>NW_023596297.1:23115753-23270785 GCF_011947565.3 Pollicipes pollicipes
CCTAATAGCATTGAGCTATAAACACACATAGTTGCTATGCAGATCACCTGTTGCGTTTATTTGAAGCAGTCGCACAATACATGGACAACAGGAATATTCATGTCGCTTGACACCACTGCTGATCAGGCAGGGTTTTGGTATTGAAAAAGAGAACTCAGTGACACTCCTGGAAATGTTCATGCCGATGTCGAATCCGAATTAGCGAACTGGGTAGACGTCATGCCCGTAAGTAGGTAGGCATATCATCAGTAATGTTTGCGAGGGCAGCGTCCGATGGCACCCCTGAGGCTGTAATAGGCTCCCACAGCTTTGTAACCACCGCAGGGGCAATAGTTGTAACCACCAATGCGGGGACCACCGTACGGGCACCGGCTTCCGACACCGGAGTACGAGTTTGAATAGCCATAGCTTCCGCGATAAGGACCGTAGTTGTTGTATCTTCTGGAAAGACCGAACAGACCTCCGTAGGCTGCATTATGCTTTCCTTGCCAGCCTCCATCTGCGGCGGCCAACGCCACCAGGCAGAGCAGGATCGTAAGCTGCAATCAGAAGTGCAGCTCCATGTTAAACGCGGTCAGGTCACGAACGGTTACAGCCAGTGTGTTCACCATAGTTCCTCGGTTGACAGCATGTCTTCTGAAGTCAGGACCAACGGGCAGTAACACTTGATTATCAGACAGCACCACGTGAAATTGAAAAGTGACAACCTTACGCATTCTCTCGCGATTTAACAGCACTTATTAAATGTAATAACACGCTGGATACGGAGCGGCAGCAATTGCAACGATGTTCTATCAAAGCGTACCTTCATGTTGCGAACTCGTTGGGTGTGCGTGCCTCTTCGCCGAGCTGTCACTGCTAAGTAACTTGCTCACACTCTGCACCTGGCCACTTATATACCGGTTCGGGAAATTCTTTGCTTATGGGAACCATGTGTTACCTAACATTTCGTCTGGCACGGTTAGTCGTGTCCATTTGCAGCGATTTGCAGGCATTTCTGAACCCGCTTGCACTAATGGTGGACACGTAACCCGCATGAGCTTGCGTAATGGTGACGCTTATATCGGCTTTGATCAACAGACCTTTCAGTAGTGACTTTGCTCTGCCTGAGGTTCAACACCTGTTGAACTGACATAGAGTCATAAAGAAGCTGCATCGTGGGTGTTTCCTGCTATTAACTTGTGGCGTGATTAAACCTATTTGAAATATCGGTCATGATTGGTCAGGCATCGGGTGTCAACGAGGGCCGTGCATCATTTTCGTATGATGCATTTCAACGTGACATGAAGGATTCACTTTTTTTAAATCTGACGTTTCGTTAAGTACGTCTCGGAGATTTGCAGTCGGTCATCGAGGTTCATCGGGGATCGCTTGTCCTTTATATTTCTGCCACCTTTAGTACAGCAATGGAGCAAGTCGTATTCAGTGCTCACGTTTTGAGTATTCATGTGAGCGTGCTACCTTACGTCTTGCAACGTAAGTCACTCTACACCACAAAGCCATGTACTCCACGATGACGAAGCGACCGTTCGAAACTATGTCAAGTTACAAATCTGATAAGGCACTTGGTGACTCAAATTGCTTCTAAGCAAAGGTCAATGTTCCGACACATGACCTACACAAGCTAACCCTGCGAGCGTTCGTGAGCAGAGGTCAGCAGTAGGCTCTGAGTGTCGTCGGACTGAGTTGGGTTCGATAATGTGTTTCCATTTCACACTTTTGTCACCAAATAGCTCGCACTAAGTGCCCATTTTTGTCAACGGGCTTGACATGATAAGCTACGGACCTGTGCAAGAGCGTTTTCAGAAGTCACCCTAAAACAGAAACAGAAACAGAAAAACAGTGAAACATAATATGAAGGGAATCGATAATAATCACAGAGGGTACATATGTGCTAAATCTGATAGGAACCAGACTAAAGACGGAGATGTGCCACTGGTTGTTACCCTCGAGGTCCTTACCAGTGATAAACAGAACATTTGTGGAAACGCGTCGCCTCCAAGAATGATCGGGAGGACTGAGACAATTATTGACATATTTATCACTACCACGAATTTAAAAGATATCCTGTTGCACAAAAAGCAAAGCTATTAGAATTGTAAGAACAAAAGGCACAAGAGAATTGCTAAACAATACATAATAAGCGTTTTTACGAGGGATTATGGTGTGAAACGCTTCAAAACCTTTGAGTAAGTTGTCAGCGTTTACTTTTTAATGACACGACATTTTTTAGCGATTTTGGGCCAGAAATGATTTGCAGAGGTTTACAACAAAACACGCAACGACGTATATTTTGATTGAAATGCAGTTTTCTTGCTTGTAACCAAGATAGCGCTTGGACGGGCAGATATGCTGCCAGTTTTTCCGTACCTACCTATTCGAAACTTTCCAAAAAAGGTTCGATGACATGTCTTGAGCAAACGCGACAAACATGCTTTCATATCTTGACTGCATCTCTTTCAATAGGTTTTCAGTGGTTACAGAGGTGGTTACCTGGTACCTGGCTGTATTCCTTGACTTGAAGGCAATACTCGTATTTGAATGTATGGGCACAAGCATCAAGGAGCAACCAAGCAGCAAACAAGCATACCTGCTGCTTCAAATCGGTTCTCCAGTAGACAACCGGCCTGAATATGTTGACCTGATTCTCGGTTCTCATTGATTCCTTTGATAACATTAAACCTTGCATATTGATTATCTTTATTGTTTTCACGACTACAAACCCCTGACTCGAGGCCTCAAAGGAGGCCGAAGAGAAAACCTCAAAGTCACACAAGTCACCCAAGACAACCTGCATAGTTCTGCTCTCGTACTAACTTGAAGCTACACATCATAAGCAAGTCGATACATCATAAGTGGGTAGGTCTAATACCGTCATTATTGTATGCGTTTTAGTACCTTGGCTTCTGGTCTCTTGCCAACATGAAGTCGTGAAATATTTTGGTCTTCCGTGTTTGGAGCTGTCGGAGAATTACTGGATTTGAAGGAAAAAAGCACTGCGTAAAAAACAGGACATTTTTACAAGCCCATCGTGACGCAAAGAAGCCATGTCGTCGGTCAGTCTGAGCTTATTGTGGCGGAAAATCAATTTTCCATGTCCGCAGACATTCGCTCCCAATGTTCCATCTTGCAAGCTATCGCAGATCTAGGTAAGATCTCAAGGGGACATGGTTGCAGCAAAGAACTGAAAGTTGGGATATCTTCTGAAGCTATAAATGGACCCAGTTTCCATATCTTCATAAACTGTGACCAACACCAGCGTGTCGTTTCCTATTCACTTGTGCGGTCCCAGAATTCCGAACTTTAAGAAGAAAGTTTGCGTAGGTACTTCTTAACAAAGTGTGACTAGTCATTTTTCCGCCCAATTTCCCAGATTATATTGAAAAAAACTGTGCGACTGAGGAATGCCTTGCTGGACCTTGAAAGTCAAGAATGTCAAAAAGATCAGATCCAAATTCTGGTTCCTCCTGCCTGCTTGGCGTCAATCTAAACCAGGTCTTCGTTCTCGGTAGATCTCAGCTTAATCATGAGCTGCATCTTGGAATCAAATCTTGGAATTTGAATCTGCATTAAAGACGCCTGTATGTTCCAGACCGAATCTGTGGTTTTTGCTGGAAACCGGATCTTTGACATCATGCCTGGTTGCTAGCTCCTTATTAGCTCTGAACCAGGTGCTGGTTCCTCAGAACAAATTGTGTGAACCCAGCACAGGTTTGAGGGTTATCTGACAATGGAAGGAGATGTGAGAGCCTATGATACGAGACCACCATGAGACCATGCAAGAGCCCTCTGTCAGTCAGGGCCCAGGAGGGAACGGGGGCCTTCACCCCGTTTCAGCCACGGACCCGTTAAGCCGACCAGAAGTACTTGTACCGATCACTAAACCACCTGCGGCGATAAGTGATCTTGATGCGTTATCGAGGGCTACTGCGTCTGACTTGGGTCAACTGCCCAGATCAGCGTGTCAGAGTACGGCCAGAGTGAGGGAGTGCTTCCCGTGTCAAGAGGGGGGGGGGGGGGGGAGGGCACCATTGTATGATGCATCTTCCTAAGGGCCTCCAGCTCAGCCAGGGGCCCACCCGCGTGTCGACAGAATGTCAGCCGGTGGGCGTAAAGGCCCCTCACGCGCTGGGACGTAAAGGCCTTTCAACCCTTGGCCGGGAACAATAACACGTCCCTGTTTTTTTTTTCTCGCGGGTCCTTGCTCGGATGAAGGTGAGGGGTCTCACTAGTCTTCAAAACAGTGGATCGGAATGGGGTCAAAAATGAAACAAGGCTAGACCACGTTTGCCTGACAGCATCCATCCTTCTGCAGAATCACATTGCAAAATCACTTGTAAAACAAATTACATAAAATGTTTCGGGCTGCTCGCTTGTAACCTCAGCGACCAGAACAGCGATGTCCGCGATTACCGTTTACGTAAAATCGTACGTTAGTTGCTACAGGTAACGGCAGGCGGCGGGCACCGGCGCGCGAGAACAATGGGACAGAAAACAATGATTCTGAAAGTCCTTAAAAAGCTATTTGTACCTGCGAAAGATAACAGTTTGCGGTGCCGTAAATGCCAATGTTCTCCTCTTATCAAGGTAAAAACCATAACAGTGAAATGTCCACCATGGCTGCCTTTTACACGCGAGAATTTATTTCGTCAAACTCTCAGTACATACTTCTCAGATGCTACACCATTTTTGTCCCACCCGATGACCGTCGTCCTAGTGTTAACCGCGTTCAGGCAACGACGCGCGGCCTTCGGAGACCACAACGCCGGGTTCCGGGGTTTTAGTTTCAAGACTTGCAAGCGCGCCTGTTCAAAACTGTGGTTCATCATTTTGTGACCAATTGATTCTGACTGAACATTAGCATTCCCACATAAAGATGGGTTGGCCATATCTATGCTAATATTTGAAACCATTTCAGTCTACACTCAACATTCAGGGGCCCTCAATATATGAACGTCAAAAATACGAAAAAGCCTCTGAGTTCTGTCTGCGTAGAGAAAGTTTACTTAGCCGTTCTTAGAATGAAAAGCGCCAGCAGTTTTTTCCATGCAGTCATTAAATGCCTGTTTGTTGCAGTTAATTTAATTTAAAACATAATTACGTATTCCGGTAGTGTCTGCCCTCTGAGGCCACTGTTACAGACAAGACTGGGGCGTAGATATGGTCTTTTTGCTTATCATAAAGTGTGATATTGTTCTCCGAACAGATCAACAGCTGTGGACTTTACATTGTGCTTGTGTTGTGGACGCCTCCTGCACATTGTATTGTGGACATTGTATTGTGCTATTATGTGTTGACGTGGACACCATATAAGCCATCAAGTAAAAGTACCTAAAAACCAAACCTGTACCTGCATCTCTTCCAGCTCCACCATCACTTTCTAGCACCAGTTCACGGAGCTGTAAATATTTATTTGTTCCTACCTTTAATAGAAAAAACGCGCAAGTGAAATACCTACCATGGCTGCCTTCTTTGTTATGTTTTTTTGTTTTAGTTTTTCGCATTTAGTTATGTTAATGATTTCTGAGAGATTTGACTCCAGCAGACAATATATACTTTTCCATATTTCGTCGACGATGGAAAAAACAATTTTTTCACCCCTGCCCCGGACCCCCACATCGTAACCTGTCGGCCGGGTTTGTCCTCCCCGAAAACCATAGATGGTCAGTTGACCGCCATCCGGCGCGATGCTGAACTGAAGAAATGAATTTCGGAAATTTTGACTCTGTGACCAACCATCAGTCTGTCCGCGTGACGTGCTCCCGCTTTGCTTCTTTCAACAGCCGGCATGCTTCTTAGCTCCTATAAGATGAGGATTATTTTACTGCCATCACCACCATGTGGAAGACCGGTCTTACACGACTGATTGTCGCCTCGTCCAAAGCGAGCATACCATATATTATCATGCTTTTAATGGATATACCCTGAACTCGTCTAAACCAATGGTGCACGCATGCGAATCTGGCATAGGGCTGCGCTTCACTTTCTGCTTGCTGGGGCTTTAAACGGTTGTTTCCTGTTTTTGGTGGCGACTTTGTTTTGTGTCGACTGCTTGGGGAATAGACCGTCGCCAATATCTTACGCACGTTGGTAGGAGGCGACACGAAACGACAGATGGAAATGACACTCCTTGTTCACATCGTCAATGTTGGTGCAGTGAATGACTTTAAAAGGGCTAGATATACCGTAGTGCGGATGTAAGTTCTCCAAACGCACTACGCGCACAGATATGAACGCGCACAAAATCAAGCGATGTCCGCAATCGAGCAATACGTGGTAAGTTGCCGGTGCCGATCCCAGTCACAGGCTTCCAACTCGGCATTTTCATCGAACCACCAGACGCCTAGAACAATGCTGAGCATGGAGCTTAATAGCCATCCCATTGCGTATTTGCACATTTCATTTGCTTCTAACGCTGGGTCAAACCTTGAAGAATTCGGAGCAATCGCAATGGTCGGTATTAAGGAAGTGGTCCTGGCTCCGGGATCAGTGATATCAAAAAATGGCAATACTCTGTCTTCTGAATGAATTTTCGGTTCAGCGTAAACAAAAACAGGTTTGCAGATGTTAGGAACGCTGTCAGTAATATCACGGTCCGTTTGCATACAACTATGTTGTAGAGTCCCATTGCAGGTCTCTTACTAACTTCTACTCCCTCAGCGAAATGACTGAGACTTTGGGACAACGGTTTTATTACCGTTATATCGCCAGACATCATCTGTTTACTCGATTTGGCAACAGGGCGAGACTATAAAGCAGTTTATCTCATATAGTAAAGAAAACTCCTGAGCGTCTAGTTCTTCGGCATCCTGAGTTTTACGTTTTGATATTGAAAATAAAGTAATGAAAGAATAATTGTTTCCTCGTGACCATTAGGGCTGCCTCGAAACGCGGAGTTCTCTCATAACGTATGCCAGTGTTTGCTTGAAAACGTTTAACCAGTGTTTTACGGTAAATAGGCATTTAATGCCGATTATTTTCAAATTTAATCACAGGACATAAGTGTTGGCTGTTGGGGAATCCCCAATCAATCAATCAAAGAATGCCCAACAGCAAGTTGGCTGTTATGTATATATTTTTACATGTATCATATATGCATGTATTATATATATATGTATATATATATATATATATATATATATATATATATATATGCTATTTTCTCATTGTGACACATTTCAGCTGGCATCACTGACAGTATGGAGAAACAGAGACACATTATTGCAAACAGGTCACCTATTGCATTTATTTGAAACAATCGAACAATAAATGGACATAAACACTATTCATGTCGCACAACACCATTACTAATCAGGCAGATAAGCGGTATTGGTATAGAGGACTCAGTGACATTCCAGGTAGCGTTCATGCTGTTATCGAACCCGAATTAACGTACTGGGTAGACGTGGTAAGGTTCGTGAGTAGGTAAGCACATCATTAATGAAATTTGTGAGGGCAGTGTCCGATGGCCCCTCTGAGGCTCTTATAGGCCTGCACAGCTCTGTAACGACCGCAGGGGCACCGGTCGTAGCCTGGGATGCGGGGAGCACCGTAGGGGCAGCGGTTGCTGACACCGGAGTGCGGGCCTACAAAGCCACGGCTTCCGCTGTATGGACCGTAGCCGTGGGAACTTCTGGAAAGGCCGAGGAGGCCTCCGTAGCTTGTACCGGGGCCGTGGGAGCCTCCATCTGCGGCGGCCAAAGCCACCAGACAGAGCAGAATCGCCAGCTGCGACCAGAGGCGCAGCCCCATGTTAAACACGGTCAGGTCACGGACGGTTGCAGCCAGTGTGTTTATCATAACACCCTGGTTGACATTATGTCTTCTACAGTCGAGATTAACGGGCAGTAATGCTCGTTCGTCAAACGGCACCACGTTGACACATCCCCGGGTTGGTTCCTCTTGGCATGCAAATTGAAAAAGCCAACTGCGTGAAGGGAGTATCCCACCTTTGGGACATATTTCAAGAACTTACTCAGGTGAAACGTCAGGACCATTTAGTCTAATAATAGCACTGTTTATGGCGTCTGAAGCACCATCAAAATATGATAATGAGATTCATTTTAGTCATATTCCGGTCAAAAGCACACTGCCAATGTTTTTCAAAGCTCTGCACTTCTTTCTTTCTTGGCAGCTCCAGAGTGTAGCTGGAGTCCACGACAACCATCGTTGTCGCAACCGCCGTTGTCATGACGACGTGCAGAATCTGCTGAGAGCCGTTGTCAGCTGTTACGAACTAAATGGATCACTTTTGGGCTGCTTTGATAAACATATTACAGGCCTGTAGCCTTAAAAAGGTTTCTATTCTGGTATGAAGGGCGACGGTTCAAATTAACGTTTGTGGCTGGCGCAGGGGTAGCAAAGGATCAGTCTTCCCCAAATCCTGGAAAGCTCAGTATTTTTATTTGAAGTAGCCCTTCCTGCCAGAAAATTATCATTAGACTCCCTGTTCACCACTATGAGAATAATGCATTGCGTTGCCTTGCTTTTTCCAGCACAAGTGTTCTGTAATATTTGTAGCACACCAATCCGTCAAAATGTTTGCATAGGAAATGCTACAGGAAGCTTCAAACATTCTGTTAAGACAAAACAAAAACAAGCGAACATGAAGCCATAATCCCGCGAATTCAACTTAACGTTTTAACATGGCATTTGGCGTGGGGGCTCTTGGCATGTGCCCTTATGCCACGGTGGCTCATTTCGAGGCCCGCTTTAGCTTTGGGCATGGAAGTACCACATGGCCCATACTGACTGCCTGGTTCAAACTTCAGCCAATGCACTTCTCGCTGGCAAGTCCATGTCGCCCGCTGGACCAGTCGCAAACTTTTTTGTTTGCGCCAGTGGAGGTGTGGCACCTCGGTTGTGACGACGGCGTTGATCGCGACTGCAGGTGAAAATGCGTAGTGCTGTTACAGAGCGTTGATAGCGTAATTTGTACCGGAAAGTATCTAGCATTAATATCCTTATTACGTCTTGAGGTTCCGCAGTGGCACAAGTCATTGGCCATTAGTAAATATAACTCGACTTGAGGTTTCAATAAGCATGCTTTTGACGTAATATGCCGTCAAGGTGGTACACTACCCTTTAAGCTTGAACCAGTTCCGGCTGCCGTCCAAAGGTAAAACCTCATGTTTTCATTTCTGGCCATTTTGCGTTTTTTTTGTGTATTATCTGATTCGTCTTCTCGTGCTAAATTCATATATTTAAACCAACAGTTGAAATTTGTACAAGCTTTTAACTAAAAGAATGTGCCAAAAGGTTGTGAAAATTTGAACTGATGGTTGTCATCAACAAATTCAGCGTGAGTAGACGAATCAGAAGACATAAAAAACGCAAAACGGCCGAAAAATTAGCATACGGGGTATTACCATTGGACGACAGAGTGCGCCACTTTTGCCGATGTGACACTCCGTTTTCCAAAGCCAAAGTGTGCTTCGAAACGAGACATTGTGCTAAGCGCCATTGGGGAGAAATCAAAACCATAGTTTATCGTTTCGTTGAATTCGCAGGATAATAGCCCCATGTTTGCATCTATTTTGGGGGGAAACGTAGTGTTTCAGGTTTTCATATCATTTATGACACAGGCATTTTACAAGTTTGCGTTTTGCAAAGCCCACAGAAGACACCCTATGGAAAAGCATGGCAAATTAAAAATCTTACTTTCAAAGTGGTGAGCAGTGGTCCAGTGGGATTTTCCCTGCGAGGGCGGCTGCTTCAAATAGAAATTCTGGGATATTCAGAAGGCTTTCGAGAAAATTGGCATTACCAATAAATCGCGCGCATCTGATCTAACAATAAGTGACATATACAAAACAGCGTGGCATACTCCCTTGACAACACATTCTGCAGTGATTTACATAAATGATTTATCAATGTAATAGTTCGTTGGATGTGAGGCGGCAGCATTTGCAAAGATGCCCTGTCAAAGCATACCTTCATGTTGCGAACTCGTTGAGCGTACTTCTCCGCCGAGTTGCCACTGCTAAGTAGGCCGCTCACTATGCGCGTGGCCACTTATATAATGGCGTTCGCTTGTCATAAACATGCATTACGCAATGTTTGATCGGGCAAGGTTCGCCGTTACGTCATGCTCCTTTTTGTACCGATGTCCGAGCATTCATTAACTCGCATGGCTGGGTGCACTCGCGCTGGACACGTTTTTGTGCATAACCAAATCGAGCTTGCGCAATTGTTACAGCTTGTACTGACCGCGACCAACGAAGCAGTCAGCGGTGACTGCTCTGCCTGGGATTCAGCACCTGTGGAACTAGCGTACGTGCGTGTATAAGTGGAGGGTGGCTGCTCCCTGTGGTTAAATAACGGTCCAGATTAACCTATTTAGATGCCAGACAGAGGGTCCTGTGCGCTGATGAGGGACCCCTGAGTTGATAATGGCATGTGTCTCGGTCGGACACCACCAGCAACGCGCAGTCGGCTCCGTGGCAGCATGGGCGTGAAGGCCCATTTCCCAGGAAAGAAAAAAAGCTGGAGCCAGCGCTTTGCATTGCTCGGGACTGCGGCGTATGTCAGCGCCCTGTGGTGCCTTGCTCTGTGTTGGCAAGGGGCCCCGAGTCGGCCGAAGATGATGTTCGATGAGGTCCGGAGAGCCTAGAGGGCCCACCGAGTCCAATGATCGAGGGCCCGGTTGGAGGGTCTAAGGGTACAAAGGGCGGAGTCTTATTCATCTGCCCCTGCCCGCGGGAACGGACCCTCAAATCACAGTCAGAGGGCCCTTTGCGCTGATGGAGAACACCCTGAGTCGATATGGGCCTATATGTCGGTCAGGCGTCATCAGTACCGCATAGTCGGCACCGTGTCGGCATGGACCTGCAGGCCCACTTCCCAATCAGCTATGAAGCCGGGGCCAGGGATTTACACTGGTCGGAGCCCCTGCATCGGTCACGGGCCTGCAGAGCCTAGCAGAGGGTCCTGTGCTCGCAAGGGGCCCCGAGCCAATCAAGGTAAGTGCTCGATGAGGCTCGAAGAGGGTCCTGGGTGGCCCCGGAATCGGCGACAAATGGCCCGGTTGGAGGGCATAAGGGCCCGAAGTACTGGCGGTAGGTCACATAAAGAATCGCGGCCCCATAGGTTTGTGATATGAACTATCAGTCAGATGTCCTCTTGCACTATTTGAGAAACCCTCGAGACAATGTAGGTGTCTGAGTCGGCCAGAGATCACGGACAACGAACAGTCGGCTGTAAGTCCGTCCGGGCCCTTGAGACCCGTTTTCCAAGCCGGTACGAGGCCGGGGCCCGCGATTTGCAATGCGCGGGGTCCCTGACACAATGAGGTGCTCCTGTGCCGGAAGGGGGCCACAGTGCCTAACAGGGGTCCTCTGGCGGCAAGTGACCCCGAATCTGAGCGGTTTTTGAGGGACCCGAAGAGGGGCCGGAGGGTCTCTCGGGACCAAAGACCAAGGACCCGATTGGAAGGCTGAAAGGTTCAAAGGGCTGGGAGTAGGTCACATTAAGGACCTCTGCCCATTGGGACGTAGTCTCAAATGCGCGTTTCATCTCTGGAGGCCCATTTCCCAAGCAGGGACAAGGCAGGGACCGCGATTTACATTGGTGGGAATTCCTGTATCATTCAGGGCCCACAGTGGCTAATGGGGTATTCTATGTCAACGAGGAGTCTTCAGTCGGTCAGAGGAAGGCTTGCTGAACAGGGACGTGGACGGAACACTCGATGACAGCGGATTTCTTGCGTCGGTCGGGGCCTTCTGGCCATGGAAGGACACATGAGAACTTGTGATCAGTGTTCACATTGAGGCAATGGAAGGGTCCTGTATCAGTCAGGGCCCCCAGCACCGAACAGTAGCCCTCCAACCTAATCCCAGCATGGGCCCGTTAAGCCGAACTGGAGTCTGTGTGCCATATATTTGACCACCTGCGGCGCTCAGAGATGTTGTTGCGTCAGTGAGGGTTCTTGTGTTGATCAAGGGTCAACTGCGCGGGCAAGAAGGCCTCCTGCATCAGGGAGTGGACTAATGTGACATGTTTCCCTCTAATGGCCTCCGGATCAGCCACGGACCCCCCCCCCCCCCCGCCCCCCCCCCCCAACCGTGTCGCCATAATGGCGACCGAAAGACGCACCGCCATGGGACAGAATGACCCTCCAGCCCTCAACCGGGAACAATGATATGTTGCGTAGCGTTGTTCTCAAGGGGAGCCCGTTCCCGGAGAGAAACAAGAGGTCCCATTAGTGCTGAACAGAGTGGGTCGAAATAAGGTAAAAAACGCACAAGGCTATCTCATGTTTGGCTGAGGATGTTCATTCTTTTGCAGAATCCATTAGTGAAACAAATGCCATCAAAAGGTTTTAGCCTGCACGGTCGCAATTTCGGGAGCAAGGAAATCAATGGTCTGGATTGCAGTTTCCGAAAAACCGAACAGCGTTGGCCATCGCAAGTAACGTTAGGCGCCGGGCGTCGTGCGCGCAAGAACGGTCATCGTAAAATAATGTTTCTGTATGTGTGTCAAAATTAATTCGCACTGCTCAAAGATCAGACTCGGCAAATAATTTTTACAACTGTGAGGGTGTCCTCAGCACAGATAAACAGTTGTAGCAAAATAGAGATTCTACGCAAAACGCAAAATAGAGATTCTACATGTACTCTTCCAGTTCCAACACCAGATTTCTGCACCACTGCGCGGAGCTTTATAGGCCAATCCATTTTATCATCAATCAAAAAACCGTACAGGTAAAATATGTGCCCGAATATTTTATATGTGTAGAGTCGTATGTGCCAAGGTATTCCAATATTAGCTACGGGGCCGACGCTGCGCGGCCTGCGGGGACTGCAACGCCTGGCATGGAGTTTATAGTTGCTAAGATATACAAGAGCGTATGCTCAAAACTATGCTACATGGGATGTATTTCTTATAGATTCTGATTTAAGTTTGAAATTTTTCAGCCAAACAGCTTGGCCATGCTAATATGAATTGTTGACTCATTTTGATTTTCATTCTACATCCGCGGGGTTCTTGATATCTTTGTCCAGCCCAGATAAAAATTCTGGCAAAGTTTCTTAACTCTGCTGGTTTAAATCGAGTTCACTGGACCATTTTAAAATGAATAGTGTCGGCGACTTATTTCATGCAGTCGTTTGACACGTAATTTTTCAGTTTATCGACTATAAACTTCAGGCAGGCAGGCAGATCTCACCGTAGCTTTAGGTTTTATTCTAGTTACACGGGGTAAAAATGAGAAACATCTAAGAAAGGCATGTCCTCATTAATAAATGGGCTATGTTCGTTGATTTTATGTCTTTGAAGGTCTTTACCTTCACCTTTAGGGGTTCTTCATCAACCCTGTGCCCATCCCCCCTCATCAAGACTCGGGCTGCGCGCCTGGTTTGCTTTGTGACCACTGGGCGCGCAGCATGCGAAATCGCCAGCTTTTCCACAGGTATGTCTCGTCACTTATTATGAGAGTCTGTTTATCTAACGGTCAACTGTTCATTGAACTGTGTGGTAGAAGTCCAGGAAACCTACCTCCAGTGCTATTCATCTTCCCAACACTTTGCCTCCAGATGTAACTGGCAACTATCCCCCGTTGCGGCCTTATATCCGCAATATGAACCGAAGTGCGGACAAGTAC
Source organism: Pollicipes pollicipes (assembly GCF_011947565.3). Lineage (NCBI taxonomy): Eukaryota > Metazoa > Arthropoda > Thecostraca > Pollicipedomorpha > Pollicipedidae > Pollicipes > Pollicipes pollicipes. The sequence goes on from NW_023596297.1 coordinate 23,129,354, forward strand.
GGGTCGTGGCAAGTTAAAGGCGGGGCATATTGAAAGCGACTGAATCCTCGGAACCCCCGGAATCAGTGGCGGATATAGACGCGTTTTAGGAGAAGCTAGAGGTGGTTGAATGAAAATATGGTGTCGTCAATGGAATTAACCCTGGCCATGAAGGTCCAAATGCTCCGCCAAGGATTGTTCTGGACTATCTTCTAAATGGTTTTGAGCACAGTACTAACATTTCGGGTGTCTGAGTGTTGGTTTTATGCGCATTTTGAATTATTATATTTTATGATCCGACGCTTCCTGATCCATCAGTTTTGTAATACATGTATATATATATATATATATATATATATATATGACATATGTTTACAAGCACAGCAACAACCGCTAAACAACACACACACACACACACACACACACACACACACACACACACACACACACACACACACCACACACACACACACACACACACACACACACACCACAACACACACACACACACACACACACACACACACACACAACACACACACACACCACACACACAACCACACACACACCACACACACACACACACACACACACACACATACGCACGCACACACACATACGCACACACACCACACACACACACACACCACACACCACACAACACACACACACACACACCACACACACACACACACACCACACCCACACACACACACACACACACACACACAACACACACACACACACACATATGGTGTTCACTAGACAGTCACCTACACGGGTCGGCGCCGATCGCTGTGTCGGGGTCGACGCCGTGTGCACTGGGGCGGCAAGAGACCGCACCCAAGCCGCCGCGCCTTAAGTGTGTGTTTACATGAGTAGACATGAGTGTGGTTGTGAAAGTGAGAAGCAGAAAAAGCGTATGGCCGTGAGCATGCGTTGGTGCATATGTGTGTTTTGGAAGTGGAGTTGGGTGTAGGTGTGTGGGTGTGGGTGTGAATGCGCGCACATATGCAGTGGTGATCGGTTCTCGCTGGGTAATATCTGTCACTGGGAATGGACCATTTGTCATTCTGTCACCACGCGGATGTTTTTATCAGCTGTGCCCATTTCGTTTCATATGAGCTTTGCTTATGTGCTAGTTTTGCTGCAAAATATTCTACTTCGGCTTCACGTCTCAGTGTGTGTTTTAAGTGAGCCACCGCAGACTGCGTTTCTGCATACCGTGACCAGCAAATAACTAGCTTTGTTAATGATATTGTGAGGACATTTATTTGTTCTAAGCCAGTCGGGAACAGCTAGGTTTAGACATCTATAACTACATAAGTCGTTTTGACAACCTAAGCGCAATTGTCGTCCTCTTTCTCTTTAATTATCTTCAAAGATCTGTTGTTTGTAAGGATGTGATTGGTACGTTTATAGTGGACAATTAGTGGCAGGTTGAATGTGTGGCATTCATGATATCCTTTGTGTAGTTTTCTTCGAAACATCCTTTGTCGCATACCCTATTTCTTTTCCCAACTTCCGTTTGCTCGACGTTTGCTACTACGTTTAGATCATATTTATATATCATACGCCAATCATGAAAATTTTGGATGATCCACTACAAGATTTCTTCTGAATGGCATAACGGGCTTTGCAACTATACTAGACGATGATTCTTTGCCCCATTGGGCAAGACTTCTCATCAAGCCTTCATAGTCTAATGATGTCATTCTTATTTCACATTTATCTTCTGAGGATCGCTTTGTATGAAGTTTTCCCGTGTTCCCATATGCTAGGTCAGCAAGTAATCGGAGGCCTTTTCCGTCCCCGTCGCTTATGACCGTATGATTAAATCTGGTGTGGTCAGAGAACCAAATACTTTTAAAGTGAATTTGTGGTAAGTTGTTCAGTGCATTAGCGAGGAATATTATCCACGTAGTTAAGACAGCAGTAATGGCCTTACTCCTCGGAGAAAAACTAAAAGAATGGAGATATAGTTTCGCTGATATTTCGGCAACATGCCTTTATCGAAACAATAGCAGAAAGTGAATTCCAGATAACGTTACTTGTTACTTGAGAACGCCATCACCAAGGCCTTTATTTGGTGCACATCTTTAATACCGAGGGTATTTTCAATGTCGTCTTGTAATGGAACGTCAATTGGAAGGCATGACGTTTTTTTTTGTATATTAATTGGGTTTGCTATTCGAGGAGAGTAGTCACGGCTGAAGAATTGAAAGGCTTTAGCAACGCCTCTCCAGAAACGATTTTCTTATTTCGGTGTAAGCCTTTTGCAGCTTTCTGCTTCCGAGGCACGACGTGTTTTGAAAGGACGATAATTCATTCGCAGCTGATTGTGCCACACTGCACCCGAGGCAAGAAGTCTCTTCAGCCATGTAAGTTTAAGACTGCTTATACATGCCCGTGCGTTAGTCACGCGCAGTCCACCGTGTCCAAAACTCTGATTTACCTCGGCACGTTTTGTGGGGTCTCGCTTGCATCCCCACAAGAAGGAAAAGAAAATGTAATGGAGCGCCAATTGGACAGCATGGCGTTTTTCATATAGCAAGCCTTAACCCAGGAAACGAGCAAAATCTTGTTAAATTCCCTGAATGCACCCTCCAGTTAAGCAGATGATATATTGAGAAAGAGTGCCGTGTCGCATGCATGCTGCCATATTTTTACATCGGCGTCCTGTGTTACTTGAATGCCGCTTAACATATTTCATTGCAACATTTGGTTGGCAAGCAAGTGAGTGCTATGTTGAAAAGATAGCTCAATATCAGCTGGCATGATAAGCCCAGACTTTTCCTTTTAAGATGCACTGTTAATGATATATAATCAAGCGCGTGTTTTCTCTAATATATTCTCCCTTAGTGTATGTCGTTTGACACGGATTAACAGGCTGACCTGTGACGCGCTGCAGTCTGGCTGCAATTGCGACGGATATAATTTTGAAGTCGACGTTTAGCAATGTCATTGGGCGCCACGCTTTTTTGCCATCCGGGGCTCTTACCAGCTTTTGGTGTCATTGTTATGCTGCTCTCTTTACGAGATCTCGGTGTGCTATCCACATGGGAACAGAACACAGAGGCTCTGTAGAGGAACAGCCGTAATTTGCTTTAGAAGTACTTAAAGACTCATGATGGATTACCATTCGGAATAGGTGATCTCCCTTTTTCATCTTTTGCAGTAATTCCGTTAACTCTTCAAAGGACAATGGCGTAACTAGGGGTATGCCTTCTTCGGCATCGAATGATGGGATGACATTTTTACCATGAAACTTATCGAAGTATAATGGCATGTGGTGCATCTCGTACTTTTTGGGAGATCCTCGGAGAAAGTTTTGAGTACAGAACAGGTTCTTGTTATTTTCTGCTTGCCAACTTTAAGAACGGGCACTTATTTTCTCATTTCGTTTTTGGGAACTAAGAAAGTGTTTGTAAGATTTCTATGCTCTCTAGCGATTTCAAGTCTTTTTCTTATATTAATTGTCGTTGATGGGTCATTGATTGACCTCTCAGCTCTGGGTCTGGGCCATTGAGTGACCTCTCACCCTGGGTCTGAGTCATTGAGTGACCTCTCAGCTCGCGGAAGCATCACCGCTGCCAGATAATTTATTGGAGTGTGTGATAGGTGGTCCACTACCGACAGCTGTCACACAACAAGTTGAGGTGACGAGAGAACGACTGATGTAGCGAATGATCGCCATCTCAGTTGTGCAGCTGTTCTTGTTTCCGTTTTGTGTGACAAAAAAAAACAAGAGGCGTGTTCAAGTGATGCTGTTGAATATGACACTTTAAAGACGGTTGCCGTCATTAAAAAAATATGGTTCGTTGGGACGCGATACATATTTTTGCGATTCGGTCCTCGTATGGCGCCAAAACCGGCGCCAAAGCAGGGTGGACTTTCGCCAGAGGGGATCTTTCCTCACTCAGCGCCAAACAGTCCAATTGAGCGCCAAAAAGTCCACTGCCAGCGCCAATGCCGTTCCCGAAAGTGGGTGGCATTTTCTTCCGATTTTGCGTGGCAGTGTTTTGCCTTGGCGTTGATTACGCGGGTAATAAGTCGCCTTTCCTTCTCTTTCATTTGTTTTGGTTTTCGTTTTGAAAACTTTACAGTCTCTCCGAGGATCATTATTAATAACATTTCGTAGGCCAAATAACCATTGATGAGAAATTGAACATCGGTATAATTACCAATTTCCGACAAGAAATTTGGGGAGTAAACGGGCAGAGCATACTGCTCTACTGTTTGTTCGATACATTTGTCTGTCAAGTTTATGTATTCGTTACCATCAAGGAGCAATTCATTAAGTTTCCATGGTCTGGCACATCGCTGTGACCCACCGGTCTGCAAAAACATTGATATTATACTGCGGTCTGCTCTACAGCCAGGAATAATATGAACATTATGGCATAGACTTGACAAAGGGCAACCGACGAAAAACATCCAATTTGGTCGCCTTGTTGGGAGTTGATTTAGTCCATGTGAATCGCTGCCCGTTGGGTTTATGATGCCCCCACAAATCTGCAAGGCTATGTTTATCACAAACTGAAATAAATTTTCTCCTGGCGTTAATGTTGTTTCCGCGAGCGTGATTAAGGCTGTCTGTTGTCTGAATTTATAACGGAGTTGAAACATCCTCCAAGAAAAATGTAGATCCTGTCGTATTTGTTCAGAATGTCTTCTAAACGGGCACAGAATTGTGGTTCATCCCTACTTGTACCATAAAGACATTTAGCCACTTGTGTGCTGATGCCAGTTTTGCATCCTAGGATAACACAATTGCCTTTGACACACGCTAACTGGAAAAGAACGTCATGCTGAAGATTTCTACAAGTATATATATATATATATATATATATATATATATATATATTTCTATAGATTATTTTCTATTTTGCTGGTATAATACGCATGATATGAGCTGCTTTTCCAGAGAACATTAAAAAGGGTATTTTTCTTTTGTTAAGTGTTTATCTAAGAGGAAGACAACATCACAAGTCACTTCTCCCAAGCACTACATTACGTATCTACGTTTGAATGGGTCCGCCAAGCCTCTGACGCTCATGTTGATGTCTTTTAACTCAGCCACTTCGGCTTCCCAGAATCGGCTGCATAAGCGCCGATGTGACAACACATTTGTAAATGTGCATGCGTTTTCTTGGGTGTATGAGATGTGCGTGATTGTGCGCGCGCGTATCTTTGTGCCTGTTGATGTCGAAAACGGCTCGCGACTTGCCATGAACACGCCATTTGAAGACAAATGTGAGCTCAGGATCACACCATTCGTAGCCTACAACTTCATGGCCGTTAGAACGCAAACACTATACTTTATACAAACAACATAAATGAGCAACTTTTTACAGCGCAGTACGTAAAACAAAACCAAAATATCGAGACCATCACATTCAAGAAAGCTGCAATGAAAGATACCAAAACGTTTCGAGGGATCAAGACGAAATTCCAATCAGAAATGTATCCGCAACGGTGCCCAATGAAAATGTACTGATCTTGGGCATAATGACAGCGATCCTCTACGGCCAGTGCAAACCACAATCCATCAACCTCGCGGGGAAACGGCGCGCCAAAACAGCTGCGCCAGCTGCAGCCGGCACGGCGACAGGTGGCGTGGTAGCCGGTGACTACCGTGCCAGTGAAGTCACTGCAGCTTCCGCAAGCTGGAGCTCGCGCCCGGCTGCCGGCGCTAGCAGTACACCCCGTCCGTTGAATTATTTGAGGCCAGCGCGCGTGGGAGAACTGGGCGCCTTCAGCGCGGTAGGACCCTAGCTAAATGAGGTGACGTAGTTCAAGATCGCATGTTGGAAGTAATGAAAAACATTGCCTAAGGCCAGACGAAGTACATAGTTGAACAACAGTCTTATAACGGGTAAAATAAAGCAGGAAAATGGACAGGCATTGCGGCAAACCTAAACGTATGCACAAAGCAAAAACACACGAAAACACAGCAGTTACACATTGAAAACATTCAACACCCCTACCAATCACCAGGCTCCACGGTAGCCCGTGTAGATCAAGCAGCTATGGCTGAACAACAGACGCACCGCTCTCGCGACGACCGACCGCCCCAGTGGTGGGGCATCTCTGGCCAACGCGGCAGCGTCAGGGCAGGAGGCGAGCCAGCTGCCGACAATCCAGCAGCCACCAGCTCCGCAGACGTAGACACGTCGGACGAAAAGTCAGCCGCCAGCATAGCAGCAGCCGGCGCCGCGCCAGCAGCCGCCAGCTCCGCAGACGCAGGCACGTCGGACGAAGAGCCAGCCGCCAGCACAGCAGCAGCCGGCTGCCAGCAGCCGCCACAGCAACACGCGCCAAGCCGGGTTACGAGGCTCCATGCCGCAGCGCAGCTTCAGGCCTGGGCTACCGGGCGGGGCGCGGCAAGGCGGCGCGGCAGCGGTGGCCAGTGGGCGCCAGGGCGGCCGGCGCCCGACTCCGATGATGCTGGGCGCACCTATGCAGTCAGCGCGCCCGGCCGCAGACCGCGCGCCTGAGACTACCCTGCATGATGCTGTTCAGTTATTGAACTGAGACCACTGAGACCACTCGATGTGTCGCGAAAGTTAGACAATTCACGGCGTGGCGTGCAGGAAAGCTTTGACATTGAAAACTTTTGACCGGGCACGCCGTAAGAGTTTGGCTTCTCTAGACAACAAATGGTCAAAGTACCGACTCAAGAGAATTGAGCAATCTTTGGTTTGGAGACAGGTTCATCAAAATTGGCCTGCTATAATTCGGTCATCAGGCCTTTACACGAGAACGCCATCGGCTGGCACGAAAAGTGCGCCGTAGGCTGGTTGTGCCCTTAATGCGCTTCGGTGGGGCTGTTGTCTACCGGCATTTCGGGAAAATTTTTATATATTCCCTTGGTACAGTGTTTATTCTCTATCCATGGTGATTAGGTGGGGGAGGGAGCTCCGTGGAGTATGTGGGCCCGTCCCCCCCCTCCCCCGAAAGTGCATACAGTGACGCCCCCATCTAGGTGTCATTTGAATGTTACAGTGTTACAGAGTATTGAGCCCAATCCGGCCATTACCGCCAAAAAATAGTACAATTATTAGAAAAAACATAAATGACAGCTGACAATACTCGCGTACACACCGCAGTAGCATTTTGGGTGCTGATCGTGATTATACATAAAAATGATTAATGGTGCGTGCTATCTTCGCTGTTGTGCAATGACACCGGTTTGGGCAGATGCTAATTTCTTAATCAGGTAATCATGGCCAAGTTGCAAGCACCTAACAATGTCGTGCATGGCACGTACGCACGCATGTTACGGCGAGCAACATAACGGTACTGTTTTGTTCATGCAGAGTCCAAATCATTATCTGTCAAAGTTATTTGCTGACAAACATTGTTTAGTCTCTAAGCACTTATTCGGGAGACGTTTTAGTATCGACTGCTGATTGGGCTTCTTGCTGTTTTCAATCAGACCATTGATTCTCTTTCCAGTTGCTGTGGTGATCGGCTTTTTCCTCTGTTTCGCGCCCCACCACGCGCAGCGGCTGCTCTACATCTACGGGAAGAGTTTGCCGCACTATCGGCAAATCAACGAGTACATGTACTACACCACCGGCTGCTTCTACTACGTCTCCGCGACCATCAATCCGATTCTATATAATGTCATGTCGGCCAAATATCGGCAGGCGTTTAAGGTTGGTGGCGCTTCGCACGGTGCTCAGATGTTTGGCCCCTGACAGTTTCTTCTTGCGGAATGCATAGCATTGTGTTGTCATTTGGCGGTGGAGTTGCAGCGCATGCTCGTGATACTGTCGTAAAAGGCTGGGCTAACTTTTCGTTTACAAGACCTCAATCAAACTCAATTCTCTCAGAACAGCCGCGGGTGACCATGTTTTCTGTTGTAGTAGCTAGCACATACAAGGACGGATCCAGCGTCTTCGGGGGTGGTTGGCGAGCTCCAGATATATTGCCACTTACGCCTGCTATTGTCCGCTGCCTTGGGGCATGGCCACGTCGCCACATATTACCCCTTTCCCGCCCGGATCCGCTAGCTGTTGCCTACTTATCAAAGGCCCAGTGGCGTCAAAGCCCCTTTGATTTAGCTGTTCAAAGTTTATTCTTGTAAGAAAATTGATCCGCTACGTTATGGAAAGACATTTTTATAAATTCATTCCGAATAGTTTGCTCGGGTGACTTTGGGTTCAGAGTGCCTGCTAAGCATAGCTTGTTGCGCGTGCTGTTAGCCCACCACCCAAGTCGTGCCGGCCATTTCAACGGATAATTTTGCCCTCATCTTTTTGCTAGACTGGAATGCGGAGGGTTTTACGTGCCGCACAATGCTGCGGCACGGCCGCCCGGACCCGGGTTGACCCTCGTTGGCCAGTTGCCAGCTGACCTTTCCATTTCGGTCTGGCCAATCAACATGCTCGCTCTGGAACTCGTAACCAGTGCCGCTGGATTACGAGCCCAACATTTGTCCCAATGCCACGGAGCCCGACATACGTGGTAACAGTCCCGAAATATCGATTTTGGCTGTATACTTCCTTCGGTACTTTCGTGTGGTCGCGGTTTCATATTTGCTTGTGGTACAGGTGACTGAAATCCATTGGAGGGATTGCAGATCGGCGCGAAGTCAGGTCCTCCATGGGTTTACGTCTTCACGTGTGCGTCCCACGTCCCTTTACGTCACATAGTCGAGAATAGTCACATGGCGCTCATTGTGCACCATATCGACGAGACCTGAATGGTATCGCTGGCTGGTCTGTACTCAGAAACCCGCACGACGTTAATTATGAAAGCAGGTGAAGGGAAGCAAAATGGGAGAACTTTTGAGGATGGTTTGTTGTGACCATTTATGCTCCTTTATCTGCGGCTGCGTCTATTTTAAATGTTTCTTAATGGCATTCGACTAGATAGTCCTAGCACATTTACCGGCTTGTCTAGTGCTGGCTGTACACGTGCAAAGGACACCTTGTTGGTGGAAATATCCGCGTTTTGTGACCCGCCATGGTTCGTACTTTGTACCAACACACTGTTTTGCAAAGCAATCTTCAGAGCACCGCGAGGCTGATTACGATGAAGGTATAAGTGAAACGGAAGACATATGCGTGCGGTCGAATGAATGCAGCTTTAGACCAGAACACTGGGCGACTGGACGTGTGGACAAGCATCGCAGCGCTGTGCAGGAGCTGACGTAATGATGCTGCTTCTCATTGTCTATTCAGTCATACGCCTTCCCCGTCAGCGAATACCGCGGTGTGACCTGGTGCTGGCTCTACTGACACCCCACGCCATGCCCCAGGAGACACTGTGCGGCGCCCAGCGCGCGCCCGCTGCCGCCAACACGAGCACCACCGTCCTCGGCCTGTCGCGTCGCCTGCCCACCTCGTCCTCCTCGAGCAGGGAGGTCGGCTCGGCGGCGTCACCGGGCGGGCCGGGCAGCGTGAACGGCGCGGCCCCAGCGGCGCGACGCACACTGCGGCGCCCGGCCACAGCGACCAGGGCCAACGGCACACACGCCGCTGCCATGGAGACCCCGGTCTGAGCCCCGCCCCCAGCCGAGGAGAGACCGCGCTGAACCGGGTGGAGCGCCGCGGCCGATGGGCCAAGGCAGCAGCGTGGAGACTGGACCCCGGGGGACACGGTCGCGCCAGTGGTACGCTCAGATGACCTTCATAAGGTGCCAGTCATCTCAGGTCACCGACGCACGCGGTCGGGGATCGCACATAAATGTGCGTAACTGGACCTTTCACCGTCGAGCGGGATAGATTGCTGGCGGCTGGAGGCCGTCTCAGGATCGACTGCTGGCTGACGATGGGCTCTGGATGGGGTAGCCAGGCGCTGAGCGCATGCTGTCGAATGCAGGTGTGCAAGGTGTGCGGCGGTGGAGTGTGGTGGCGTACTTTGTTCACATCTGCGTGCTTTGTGACAAGGACGAGCGTATTCGTAGCCGTGGCAGGGACGAGCGTGTTCGTAGCCGTGGCTAGGACGAGCGTGTTCGTTGCCGTGACAGGGACGACAGAGTTCGTAGCCGTGGCAGGGACGAGCGTGTGACAGAGCTGCTGCCCCTTTCATCCGTGCGCTATGTCAGTCGCTGATTGGGTAGTCTGATGCATAATACACAAATGAGACCAGATGCGCCCGAGGGTGATTGCTGATATACAGCTCAAGAGCTTACCACGCGAACATCTGCAGATTTCTCTCGTCCATTCAGTTACGACCACTGGTTGATGTTCTGTGTACTGTGTACGTGCGGTCATCCGCTGCGAACAGCCAGCGCTCCACCAGCTGCCGAGGCGAGTGGCTTCGGGCTAACAGGCCGTGCCCGGGCCAGCGAGAGCGGCTCCCAGGTGAGCCACGGTGTTCGCACGCCGCCCATGTCCTCGGGGCTAGGCTGCGTGCCGTTTGTGCCGTCAAGCGTCTTGTCTCTAGCCGGCCCAGCGTGAGTTTAGTCCATGGCTTCCAGCGATCGATGTTCGAACTCCTACAACCGCGGCGTCGAGACGAACCGGCTTTGATGCAGAACAAGGACATATTTGTGTTGTAACCAGAGTGGTTCTAGCCAGCTGGCGCGCTTTCGATCGCCAGCCGCTCGTACGGAGTACAAATAATTATTTATCTCTCGGACGTGAGGTCCAGTTGTAGCAAACATCCCAAGAATTATTTAGCAGAACCCTTCAAATGTCTCCGGATCGTCATCACTGCGCTTTTGTGTCGTCCTCATGCATTTAATATGTGGCTGGCGGTACATTTCACGTCGCAGGTCATCTCGTGACAGTCTCTATCAAATTAGATTTGACGAGTGGTGTACACAAAAGTGATGTATTTCAGTCTGGCAGATGCTGGACGAAACTGACTTTAGGGGCTATCTGATATTGAGACCACGTTGAGCAATTCCTTTTCCTTTCCCTTACAAACTTGTTGCAGCTCGATGTTGATGGAGTATGAAAACTGGAACTCAAATATTATATATATTTGGTTGCTTTAACTTGAGAGCGCGCATACTCAAAACTATGTAACATAATTTTTCACAAATTGTTCTGACTCAAGGTGAAACACTCCCCGACGAGCATGGGTTGGCCGAGTTAACGCAAATTTTGCAACCCAATTTTGATTTACAGTCAATGTTTACGGGGTTCTCGGCAGTGACCGGAAGTCTCTCACGGACCGTTGCATTTCCAGGGAACCCCGCAGCTCACGAGAGGGTTTTCAGGGCAGGGCACGGTACATCCGGGTGCAGCATACAGAGCCGGGATTGCCGGCGGGTCGGTCGGTCGGCGGATGAGCTCAGGCCGTCCGAGCTCAACGGGACCAAACGCGCACAGCGACCCTAATTCCGTGCAGTTTTTCCGCATTGAAAGAAGTCTTGCCCGACATGAGCGGTGTAGCGGCCGACAAGTTGGCTTACAATCACTCTCCACGGGATCGACACTCAAAAGTGTTACAGTTGAGGCACTTGCAGAGGGCCATCTGCGGATATTAGTTCGGTGGTTAGCACATTCGCAGAGCCAGCAACGTACCTCGCACCTAATGGCACTGACCACCGCAAACCAGGTGTGGCGAGAGTGCCGTAGATCAGTGTAAGTACCGCAGACCAGTATCACCGCCCCAGAACAGACCCGCCATGCCGAGGAATCACAGAACACCACAAGTTGATCCACAACAGCGGCCGGCTCCTAACCGTTAGCTGGCTCAGCGCCAGGCGGGTTTTCTCGTTCAGCCGCCGGCTGGCCCCGTCAAGGCTGACTCAACGCGCGCTATCCAGCGGCAGAGACCGAACTGGTGGTGTCGTTGCTTGGCTGCAGATGGCGCTGGCTGTGGTGTTCTTAGGCCGAACGTAAACGAAATTTGCATTCATTCTGTTCTAAGTGTACAGCGCTGCGCGCCCCGCCCCTCCCAATCGCTGTAATATTTCAAGGCTGCTCTTGTTGGTTTTCTCCAAGGGCAACCACGTTCTATATAAGACCTGCAGGGTTCTGTTCTCGTTGTGCCTATGTTTTCTTTTAAATCGACGTGCTATCCGTAATAAAAAAATATAATATGAATGTCTTTTATGACTTCGATACCATGCCTACAACTCGGATATGTTTGCATGCGGGCACTGCTTGGTAATACTTAATGGTCTTGTATAATGCTGTTGTGTGGTGTAATATAAGAATACCTTATGGTCCTACATCGTAAGTCGTAATGGTCCTATACCAGCATTCCGTTATGGTCCGAGCACAGAACGCCAATATCATACAGCTGGACAGAATAAGAAAAACAGCGTGCAAAGCACAGAGAATGTACTACATGGGTATGGACACGGGCACTCTAAATAATGAAAATACTACATGGGCATGGGCACTCCAGTGCCTGGTGGACACACCACTGGCACACGCGCCCAGCCCGGCACGGGCTACGCGGGTCCCGCGTCGTAGCGCACGGTCTGCACCAGCTGCGCGATGTAGAGTAACACCGTATTGGACGGGTAGAAGCCGAGCACGCGCATGGCGTGCTGGGTCCTGATCAGGTGCGGCGGGTACAGGCGCGAGAAAAAGGCCAGCGCCGACACCGGCGGCCGCTTGGCCCAGGTGGGCGCGCGCGACAGCTGCAACACACGTCCGCCTGACGTGTGACTGACAGCGCTGACAGCTGCAACGTCGTCAGTCACCGCGCGCCGGCGTCGAGTCCTACTTACGCTCACGCTCTACTTGACAGTCACGCTCTACTTACGATTTGCAGGGTTCTGTTCTCACTGTACCTACGTTTACTTTTAAATCAACGTGCTTCCGTAATGACTAATGTGACGTGACTGTCTCATTTGACTTCCACACTGTGCCTAAAACTCGGTTATGTTTGCATGCGAGCACTGCTTAGAAGTATTTTATGGTCTTGTATAACATTATTGTGTGGTGTAATATAAGAACCCCTTATGGTCCTACATAGTAATTCGTAATGGTCCTGTACCAGCACTTCGTTATGGTCCGAGCAAAGAACGCCAATATCATACAGCCGAACAGAATAAGAAAAACAGCGTGCAAAGCACAGAGAATGTACTACATGGGTACATGGACACTCTAAATGATAACAATGCTGCTAAATACTAAAATATATACATAATATATAAATATATAATGCTAAATACTAATACTAAAATGCTGATATTGCCTGTCAATGACAGACTGTGGGACAGCGCCAGCGCGCCGTTCGCCCGGCACGCCAGCGCTGCCGGCCTCGTTCGGCTGGCTCACCTCGATGACGTGATTGACGATGCGCTCGGGCGTGGAGAGGTACCGCAGCGCCTCCGAGATGTGGCAGACGGCCTGCTGTCGGCTCCGCACCAGGCGGCTCACCTCCCGTCGAATCACCTCCTCTGTCAGCCGACCAGTCAGAGGTCAGGCTCCAGCGTCACGGCGCCGACCTTGGTGCACTAGACTGGCGGCGTAATGGGCGCAGTTTATCTCGTTTTCTCGTATTACTATTGCACTGGAGCGGTGAAAACCCCAGCAGAAGACAGCTTTACAAGCTCCACATCAGGAACCACGCGATGAGACGAAAACTTCCATGGTTGGCGTTTAACGACGTCCGGCAACACTTAGCAATTACCTCTTGGTGTAGTGAACGTCGATAATCCGACATAAGAATTCTGCACTCACAATAGTGCCGTTACATTCGTTCGGTTATGTACAATTTTTGGCCATATGGCTTGTTATTTGGAGACAATCAAAGCATTCCCAGGCTGCCGTGCTGCTTCAGGTTTCTCCACTAATGTCTAGGTTACAATGTTAAATTGTGTGTCCAGCCGCCTCGTGTATCCAGCATCACTTGTGCGGCGTACGTGCTGAGGGTGCTGGATGGTTTTTAGTAGGGTGATGCATTAATGAACAGAACTGACAGCGGCATGGCCGTGTAAAAAATGTCTCAAGCGGTTAACTACCATTTCTGTTTGCAGTATCAGCCTTTGACATGCAGTCTGATCTTCCTCGAGATTTCGCAACTTTTCTTTCAAAGCACTAATTCGTCTTTGAGTTTATTTTGGCGACTGTATTAAGTCTGATACCCTCCTTAGATTTTTCCAACTACTCGTAGCTCGTGTTTCGTATTTGCAATTACCCTTTTCCCTGAGGTAAGTGGTTCGGAAGCTCTTCAAAAATGCTTTGGGATGCTATTTTGACTTACTGGTTAGATCCATGTGCCTTAGCTTCCGGCGCCAATAAATTACATTTTTATAGACCGACATGCATTTCAGAGTGCTCGTTTTTTCGGTGTTTGGTTTTTGTTTTGTTTTGGTTATTCAGATTTGGTATTGGTTTTGTTGTTTTTGGAAGGAGCATCGGATGCAGTGCTTTTATCCGAGAAAAATCCCTCTCGTGGATTGAATATACAGACACTGTCCAGAAAGTCGCTGGTAAAGGGCATTTTACAGTTAACCCATGGTTCCTCTCCTTGGTTTTCAGAGTGAGAATCAAGACCGAAAGTGACTTCATTACTCGCACAATAGATGGCAATTTGTACAATTCCAGCTTACGCATTCTCTCATGTAAGAAACAGCTTGTGGTTTCATAAATCGATGAAAGAACGACAAAGAACATAACTTGTTAATGTACTTTCAACCAATCCAGAAATCAGTAGAACTTTTTACACCACAGAAATCGGGCAATTTTTGCCACAATGCCCGCATGCACGACACTTTTTGCTTGGCATTTTGCAAAATCGGGCACATCTGAAATCACTAGTGTCGAAAGCGTTCGCCTACTACTGCCCAGATGGTGCTCTTTTTGAATACCTTGATACGGAATGCCGAAATTTCAATTTAACACGCCCGGGGTAACCGATCACATACGCCGAGCCCTAGTGGAGTGGGGTTAGGGGCCATTGGCCACAAGAGATTTAATACAATTAAGGGAACTGTAAACAGCCAATCCAGCAGGTCGTGAATGTAGGGTCAAATAAGGTAAATCAAGGTAAAACTCCCGATCAGCGTCTGAAAGGTCCTCATATGTCGGTGACTCAAGTATTCTCATGCGTCCTCACGCACCATCCTCCATCTACATACCACTTATAAGCAAAATGCCACTGGTGTTTATACCAGCTCAGTGAACTCACCTGACCTTTAGAAGGTAAAAAATTACCAAAAACCCTTGGAACTATTTTAGACATTTGAGTTTACACTCGGCTCTAAGTACTACCGCGGTCAGCAGCTTCTCAGGTCCAAAGGCTGATCGAGGTCAGCCCAGGCCAGTGACCTCTCCTGTCCCTCATCAAGACAAACAAAGAAATCGTTTGACGCCCCGATCCAGCAGTTCCACCGACAGCTATGACCTTGCTTCGACCTGTTATAGGTTAGCGACCTAACGAGGTATGTACAATTCGCCACGCCACGGCATCGGCTATTCAATGGACTTCAATCATGCAGAGTTTGGGGAGGCCGTGGCACGTCGGTCGGAAATCGCTGTGGAATAAGCCTTTGGGCGATCCAATTGCTCTCACCCGAGCGCGTTAACATATGGGAATTTCTGCCGATATTCGTGGGTTTGCTGACAGGAAGTGATGCCATCGAATGACACTGACAGCATTATTGGATAAAACGATGTTGTTGCTTTCTTTATTCGCAGTTGAACAGAAATGGCGAGGTGACGCTCTTGGATCTTGTATAGTTGATTGCGTATCACAGAATCGCAGCTGGATCATCTGACTTTGGCATTGGTACAACACATACCGTCTTCCCTCTATCCGGGAACATTTTTCACATAGATTTGCATCGCACAGCTGCACGAAGTCACATTTACGTAATAAAAAACAAAGTTGTTTATGCATGCTGGCAACCATACGTAACTCTGTACCCATTGTTTTTTTCAACGTGTTAAGGGACCATGAATACTTTAGAGCACGACGCAGCGTCTAGTCAGTGTGTAACGTCCCTTGTGTGCCGAGTGCCGGAGACACAAATATGCGATCCTTTCATATTCACAAAACGTAATACGAGAGTAGGGTACTCATCGCCCAATATCCGAAACCTTTCATAACCATTTTGACATCTGGAGTTTAACACTTTGACACCTCATATGCATACTTGCCACTTGCCAAGAACTCTGGTGATCGCACAAACTACTCCAAATTTTACCAAATCGTCATTTGATGTTTGGAAGTGGGTAAAGAAATAATAATGAGGATGAACAATCTTTGTTCTGGCAGACGCCTGGAAATGGACCAGTTGAGGCAGCATACTTAACGTAAGGCTGCTGCTAAACTCATGAATTTGACTGACTGGCAAGGCACGCAGAAACTCAAGTGTTGATATGAGATTAACTATTACAATTTTGTCAGACAAGGGGTTGTATTTTCAAACCCTGCGGCGTGTTTTTTACCAACAGAACGTGCTTCTGCCCTGTTTTCAGCTCAATGCAGTGTCATCTGGGTTTAAATGGGATTGCCGACAAGACCAGGAGGAATGGTAGTTATGCTAAGATGAGATAGGATGCTAGATCGCGACATATGTGAGTTAATTGGAAGGAATGGGAGCTCTACTTTCCCATACCGTCATATCTCAGTGTAGCTCATTCATATCAAGTTATCAATGTGATCCGCTCATGATAAAATTTGTTTGTAGCACGTATGGCTGATTTATGGTCTACATAGCATGTTTGAGCATGGCTTGGAACCGAAAATGCCGTGTTTTTTGGCGTGGAGGCTTTTTTCTGAGCTGATGTCTTCATTTATAATTTGAGGGAATACCAAGTGATAATTTCCATTTGATTGGTTTTCAATCCGTTGAAGCTCTGCGACCTGGCAAATCTGAAAATAAGATCCGGTTCTAATCCAGGCTTTAGTGGATACTTCTGATCGGGTCCAATTCGGCCCGCGGATTGGTCCACAATCCGTGGATTGATCCAATCCGTGAAGCGCTCCACCATTTAGGCTACGAAACATATTTCAGCCAAATTCGGCCCAAAATATCATCGGGCCAGATCCCGTAACAGCTCGGGACAACCTAACACTAGTGTAAGCTCGCTGTGTGCGCACACTCATTTTGAAGACGATCAAATCATGATATACCTCCGGAATGCCAGACTCCAGAACCACTCGCCGAAAGTGTCGTTACCTTGCATTATCACCTCTCAAGTACTTTTCCAGCGAGGCCGAACGTTACCGGCATGCAACGCCGACTCTGCTGCAACGCCGACTGCGGAATTCTGTCTTTTGTGCCTGACATGCATTCGATCTATCGGAAAGGGCCTGGCAGCACATTTGCAATTGCTTCTGTCGTTTTAACTAACAGTCATTTGTGTATGTGAACGTTGGCACAGGTGCGCTGACGTGCACGCGTCAACGCATAAGTGCAAACACCCGAGCTTTCTAATTGTGTATTTTCTCGCGGCTGCTTTCTTGCGTGGATGTGTGAAAACATGTTATTGGGTGCCATGTCCTGTGCCATTCCAAACTCCTTTACCACATGCCGTCAATGTGCGCATGTTCACCTACGTCGCGAGAGTAGGCTTGTCGCGGTAATCGCAGTCTGATTTATTACGGTGTTTGCATTCATCTCATGCACCGGCAGTCCAGTTCGTTTTTGTTCATCCTTTCTTTTCAAGCTGGCTAGAATTATATCACTTATTTCAGCGGGCAGGCTAGTGGTAAATCAGGCCGCCGTGCAAGCCGTATGGGCCACCAAGCGGCAGAACGGGTCCTGGGCCTGCAAGGAAGCCTAGACCGTGATGTCCATTGTAAGCTCCAACAAAGCCTGCCCTGTGGCCTCCGTAGCTGTAGCTGGGCCTCCGGTATGCGGTCTGGGTGTAGGCGTTGACTGGTGTGCCGGCGGACCTCACAGCCGATATTCCACCGATGCCGTGATGGCCAACGTAGCCGGCGGCGGCGGCAGCCAGCAGACAGAACAAAATCAACACCTGGAATGGAAAGCATGGTTAGAGCAGCCACAGTGTAGTGTTGGTCGCTTTCCAAGCTGAAGAACGCGCTTCTCAATATTTCTCGCAGACCTTATTCTCATCTTCAGCCATACATGGGATGCTACCCACAAGAACTGAAACATGCCTCAAAGACGTGTTCTCAAACACGAAGACCACTGTGTCCAACCGTATTAACTGCAAAAACATCAGCACTATTATCAGGAGGGTGCGACGCAAAAATTCGGCAGACACACATTGAACCGAGGTATTGAGTAAATTAACGCATCGAGGACACCGGTTAAGCATGGTTTTAGCCGGCTAGCACCACTAATTAGAAAAACACGGTTGTCGTTAAGTGGCGTAAGTTGGTTTTAAATCGTGGCATCTGAGTATGGTCTTGTTATATATGTGCAATTTTCCTGTCATTAGTTCTACAACTTACAGAAATGTACGTATGACTTACAAAGTGGAAAACGTCTATAGAAACGCGGGTAATGCAGGCCCAGGTGGTCAGGTCTCAGTCACCCATTCTACAAAGGTATTCAGGAACATCTTTTTGTTTTCTCCTTGAAAATGATGTTCGGTCGTAACATAATAGACTGAAAGGGTGAATTTATCCGAAGGACATACTGCGGTGTGATTCGAAGCAACTGAAGGAGAACGCGGCTGTACCAGTATGGCCCATCCCGAGGGCTTCCTATGAAGCTATTGTTATATTCCTTCCATGTTTAGAAAGCTCAAACAGTTGTGTTGAAGAGAGTATGACACCTTTTTGTACTTTTCATTTATTTTGAGATCAAGCGAGTCCGATTTTATCGGTAATGCCAGCTTGACTGAAGTTTTTCACTTCTGCATGACTAACTGCATAGCCTAGAACTTTAATTTGAAGTAGCCTTTCCTGCAGAAAAAAAATCATCGGACTTCCCGTTCACCACTATAAAAGTAATGCATTTCATTAGCCCTGTTGTTTCCAACGGATGCGTTCAATAATGCTTATAGCCCACTAATTTGTCAAAAGGTCATGCCGGCGGTCGCGACAACTGTATTTGTCATCAAGGAAGTGAAGTGCTGTTGCGGAGTGTTGCCACTGAAATTTAGACTAGAACATACGAAAGCTGATACCCTTAGTATAACTTGATGGTGCCCCAGTGGTACAACCTAGTGCTATCATTAGACTTGACTGGTCCGCAGTTTTTACCAGGGCATGCTTTTGAAGTATGCCCTAAAGGTGGAACACTTCGAGCTGTCCACAAAATTGCGGTTGCTATATAACGATCGTTGAACGACGTCAAGTACATACCTTCATGACGATAGTGTGGCGCCGGCTCTAGAGTGGTCACAAGTGCGGTGCCTGGTGCAACAACTGGACTCTTTATATACCACCGCCGTCTGCAAGATGCAACGGAAGCATCTGCAGAAGTCGTGAGAACAGCATTTTTTGCTGCAAGGAATGTCGTCCTTGTCGGACGCTGCTCATTGGCTGGCGAAACGCATTTTACGCTCTTGCGCTGCAGAGACAGTGTACAATCACTCTTGAATTATGCGACTAGGTGTGATGATTATGTTCGTGGAATCAATTAGAACAATAGCTGGTTGGAAACTCTAATTTTTGCTAAGTTGCTGTATTAAGCTTCGCCTTTTCGTTTAATTCGGCGCCGTTATATAGGTAGTATAGTATAGTAAAGGTAGCATCCAGAATCGAGTACCAATGTTGGTCATCAAGCACGTACGCGATCCCAAATCGCTGATGGTCATAGGGCAGGAGGGGCCAGAACGCTGAGTTGACGCGCCGCAACTACTGCCTTAGCCAAGCTGCTGAAGGCTTCCGACCAACGGCCACGGTGAAGCGGATGAAAGCCCCTAACAAATAGCTAAAGAGGAACGGCTGAAGACACGACCAAGAGCCGCGGCGGAGCGGAGTAAGTTCCCGAACAAACAGCTCCAGAGGAGCCGCTAAAAACCCCGACAAACTGCCATAGCGAGACGGTTGAAGGGCCCGATAAACAGCTGCAGCAAAGCAGATGAAGGCCCGAACAAACAGCTTCCGAGCGGCGGCTGAAGGCTCCGACAAACGGTAACCGGACAAAAAGTCAGAAGCCAATAAGTCAAAGGACAAAAAATCAAATGGGATAACGTCAAATGGAAAAAGACAAACAGGATAAAAGTCAAATGCCGAAAAGGCAAAACTCCAAAAATCCAAAAGGACAACAAGTCAAATGGCAAAAGCCAAAAAGGTGAAAGTCAAACACTTAAGGTCAAATAGGCAAAAACCCAAAACGGATAAAAGTCAAATGGATTAAGGCCAGCGGCAAAAAGCCAAAAGGATAACAAGCCAAGTGGAAAAATTATCATGTCAAGTCAGAAGTAAAAGTCAAAAGTAGCAAGTAAAAAGATGAAAATAAAATGTAAGATGTCACAGGGGTGGAAGACAAAAGGGATAAAGACTACAGCAATAGTAGGCTTACCACTTGTCTTTCACTCCCTTGTAGCCTCCCCTACTTGCATGTAAAGAAGGAAAAGGACAAGTCTAAGAAATCTAAGTCAAAATGAAAAAAAGGATCTGGGAGCCCTGAAGCAAGTAAGCTTGAAAACTCTCGTGCATTGCGCGGGGCATTTTCAGCTCAGCTCCAGGGACCTCCATGGCCTCTGAACAGCCACGAGGCCTGTGCGTCTCATTTACGTTCGGCCTAGGCCTCCTTTATATGTCAGTATGGCCCCTTGTACGCCTGCAGGTACCCTTTTTTTGCAAGCATAGTCAATGAAGGATCAACAGTGAGGGAGCAAAGCGGCATTAGCCACCCCATCATTGAGCTAGTGCATCCCAATTCGTGTTTCTAACCTTTTCTACAACAAGTCGTAAATTAACTGAAGTTTGCACACTGAATGTGCCTACTTACAGAGCCCATGGAAAGCCAAGCAGCCATTCCTTTCTCAAAATTTGCAATTACAGTTCTTATAAATTCATCAGTTTTTCGGACAGCTTGATAAAACCGGCCGAACGCTTTTAATAGTAGCTAATGGCTTTTGACGATTTAAACCTGTTCAATTAGAAAAGTGACATTTACAAGCAACATGGTACGTTTACAAATTTTTAAGGCACCTTTCGTCTAACCATGCTTTTTGTTTCTTTCGTTGTTTTCAGTAACCCGACAAATAAAGTAACCTTTGCCTTCCCAAAACCCGACATGACCGAGAAATATGGCATACACCGTCTCCAAATTAGAAAGGTGTGGTGCTATGTGAGGCGTTGGAAAAGAAAAGGGTCAATAAGTTATTGTGCGGGTTTCCTTGTCTTCTCGCCGCCAAATCTCAAGAATCCATTAGAGAGCCGCGCCCGGAAAGGTTTTCTGTTAGGAGGCTTCATTTAGTCTAGTGTCCGAAATTACCTGAACAGGTCTTCCACAGCTCAGAATCCGTGGCACCACACGTCGGAGGAATGCCCTTTATGGGCATGGTTTGCTATGGTTGAAGGGACCCTAAGCAGATAAGCTAAAAGACGACACATCAATCGTGGTTTAAGACACTTACCAAGGGATGTAGTTTTCCATTCAGTTGCTACAAGACATCACATCGCAAAAACACACATCTTGAGGTAAGACACTTGCCTAAGGATATGGTTTCCTATTCAGTTGGGGAAAGGCGCTTCAGATCTCCCACCCCTTGGGTTTCAGTCCCCAAAACTTTGTCAAGAAAGTGGGCTAAAACTGGGTAGAAACGCATTTGTTGGCACATTTTCGGGCAGGCTGGGTCATTTTTCACCGTTTAGCCTCAACCATTTTGAGAAACTACGCCCCTGCACATTCATCACGCGAGAGGGCCCTCTTCTGATCTAAAGCTGGGGCCCGGCCTATCACGCCGTTAGGCTTCTTTTGCGGAGTTACAGAGCCGATCAGTGGCTTATTCTAACTGGCTGAGCGAGGCGGACTTATCATTCTTTCTGCCCCCCCCCCCCCCAGCTTAGTCCGAACACCTGACCAGAGGCCTCCGGTGTGCTTTGAAGCGCTGTTAAATCCAGGGAAGTGATTTTATAGCTTGTTCTACCCTTTTTGATTTTACGCTTATCTAGTTTGAATTTTTGCTGTTGGACTTTTTCTGCTTCTGACTTTTATCAGTTTCGATTTGCGTCCATTTCACTTCTTGGCCGTTTTGCTTTGCGTCTTTTGAATTTTACCTTTTTGACTTTCATCGTTTTATGATTTTCTGGCTGTTTGACTTTTTGCAGCTGAGTTTTATTCTTTTCACCGTTTATCATTTGGCTTTTTGTCCATTTGGTTTTTTGGCTTTTTGCTTTTTTGTCTTTCGACTTCTGGTTTTTTTACTTTTTGTCCTGATTCTGACAAGCAGCTACAGACGAGAGGCTGAAGCTCTGACAAACGGCTGAAGAGAACCGACGAAGGCTCTGAAAAAAGTTGGTCAAGTTGGTGTACATGAAACCACCGTGCCTCCGTCGTTATGGTGTGGTGTAACGTGTGTCATCATTACATTACCCCCAATCTAGTGGGCTTATGTATTCACATAAGGCTGAGTCTTGAGGTATCCAAGGGCTGAGTCAACTGCCAAGGTCACCAAGAAGTTCATTCGGCGTTGCTGGAACACCCACCAAAATCAGCTAGACGGGGAACAAGTAACCAGGAGCATCCAATTGCCCGCAGAACACCCCTGGATGAGACGGCCGTTCGCCAAACTGCATAGAAGTTGGCCTGTCGGTGCGAGGCCTCATTTCGGCCTGCCGAGTGGGTGGCAGCAGTGACATCATCCGCCTCATCTTTGATCGCTGTCACAAGTTCATGCGTGGCAACGGCAGGGTCACGTGAGACTGGAAATCAAATAGGTTAACGACAGCATCGTGACCAAGGATGCAAATGCAAGTTAAAAATATACAATCGAGGGCGAATATACAATGACACCCCGAGACCGGGCCAAAGCACGTGCACATAACTATTTTCTGTTCGGTATAACCGCATCAGTAAACATGCTATCTCTCGGCAAGTTCAAGTGTTAAAAGTAAGTCAGACCGTTCGCCACGGTAGCAATTCTGAGACTGCCAGTTTGCCAGTGACTCTGACGTCATAAAAACGCTTCATGACGTGATGAAATGGACGCCTGTCTACCAAGTAATAAGAACGTTTTGTCTAGAGGAGTCAATTGCGCTTAAAATAGCATCAACTGGTACAAGTGAGCTATTCCATCACACCTGATGTGTGCGTCAACATCATGAAGTGTAGAACATACATTATCAGGTTTATCGTGAACTTTCAGAGTTTAGTCCACCAGGAATTGCTAAAAGCAGCAGAAGTAGCAATACAAGCCTGGGAGATTACCTCCGACAGCCATGGACGACCATGCCGTGCTACGGTGCGACATGGAGTAGGCCATGCCTTTTACTGATGTACCGCACTTAACAGTGTTCTTTTATACCGTGATGAATATGCATACCAAGGCTCATGATGCATGATCATGTACACCGAAATTCCTGTCACTTGAATATCGGCTAAAAAGTAAACGATCGCCTGTCATTTGCTTGCCATTTCCGTCGGTCTGTTCTTCGTTCTCGCTATCCCTGTCTTCCCCTGTTTCTTAGTCACAACTCTGCATGCTCACAGGGAATAGCCATTCTAACATCTCAGCGTCTATTTCATAATGTTTTGTTTCTACACATAGCCCCGCATAGCTGATGTTTGTACTGACACTAATAATGCCTGCCCTTTGTTCCTGCAGATAAGCTGGAAAAATGTCGAACATCCGCGGCAATGTATCATCTGCAAACAGGCTTCGGCCATTATGAGACTACGAATGCTATTTTATCTTCCCGATCTTATGTCTGTGAATTTGATTATCGCTCTAAACTTACGCACCAATTTCTATTTGTCATTTTCTTAAAGGGATTGTTCCACAATTGTATAGGGCTTTGAACTGAAAGACATTTTAAAGATCGTTTCTTGAAGTTAACATCCCTGTCCTTTTCAATACCCAAACTATTCTAGTTCTCAGCTACGCACCCGCGAAGTTGTGCAAATTACTCCGCGGAGACTATTTCAAAGTATTCGAGCATCTATGACGCCATAATAATGTCATTAGAATCTTGTCACACCATTGGCCATGCTGCGATTAAGGCCAAGACAAATGTAGTTGTCAAGTCGTTCATATTTGGCGCTCGCGAGCAGGGATGGTAAAAGTGTACTTTTTGTCGCCGACCGATTTTTTAAGGCCAAATTACCGCCAGCAGCGTAACGCGACACCATACGACATAAAATGGTAATGAAGCCCATGCCCAGTAGCGTCATAAGGAGCTAGCCTATCCGTTAGCCTATATATGTCACCGAAGGCCTCATTTATCACCGCAAGTTGCAGTGTCATGTACGCAACCAAAACGTTCAAGTATACAACGTCCTTCAACTAATGTTGGGATAGCTGCTGCTCCTAGGAAATCAAACACAACGGCCTTGGACTATGGAATACCCCAATCACAACAACAGTTTCCTTCCATCCTCGGAGTTTGCCGGAATCTCACGTTTAAACGCGATCTACAACTGGATCTGCTTTGCTTGATCGTGAAAAAAAACAATGAAAGACCTCGATAGTCAGGGCCTCTGTGTCCATGACAGAATCAGAGCCGGTGAGAGACAGCACCTGTGAATGACGCCCAATATGTGGGCCTCCTCTAGGCCATACCCTGCAAAAAATCACGTGTGCGCTTCGAGCCTTATCCCAATGGTCATCAAACTCTCCACCCTACCTAGGCATGCTACAAGCCTGGCACGATATGTGTTCCCTGGTAGACGCCTTTTGCTGGGCCAAGCAAGTATGTTGTTTTGAAATTTGCTAGTAACTTCACATCAGGCCGCTAGTTATTTCCGAACAACATATTTGCCCTGACAGGAGGGGAAGGAGGATGCGACGCTCCCCCCCCCCCCCCGCCCTAAGGTTTTCTGAAGATACTGGTTATATATATCAGTCGCGCTCAAATCTTTGATAGCCTCTGGGGCATAAATTACAGTGTGTTAACACCAATAACATGTCCCTAGAGTTTCTGGTTGTCGAGCAGTGACGACTTTTTACGAGCACTGCAAAATGAATCAAGGCCGGCGGGTGTGGCGGGCGGCAAGCGACGATTCCGCTGACCGCGCGCTGAGGGCTTCCACTGTTACATCAACGAAGCCCTACATTTCAATATAGGCTCAAACTAAATACTCATAAATAAAAGGAACACGTCTCTTCATTTTTAATACCTCGACGCCGCATGGATTCACACAAATGACTATACAAAACTGAAATAGTTTTATTTTCGGGAACATTTGACCTTAAGCTTGGTCTACGACGCCGCATGGATTCGCACAAATGAGCATACAAAGCTGAAATTGTTTGATTTTTGGGAACATCTTGGTTTACGACGTCGCATGGATTCAAACAAATGAACATGCAAGGCTGAACGGTTTGATTTTCGGGAGCATTTAACCTTAAGCTTTGTCTACGACGCCGCATGGATTCGCACAAATGAGCATACAAAGCTGAAATTGCTTGCCCCGAAGGTTTTTCCGGAACGGTTTGCAAACAGCGTGGCGTAGCCACGCCAAATTTTACATAGCTGTAAACAATTAAATAGAGGATCGTTTGACATCAAACATTTTAATGTACCTTGTAAGGCCGCTGACCTATGGCAGGTCAAAGTCAGGCCATGGTTTCAGCGAAGCAATTTCTAGGGAATCTTTCAATCTGATGTAACAGCGGAGTGCTAGACGAAGCCATACATCTCTGAGATGCTTTCTTAGTCAACGCAACAGTTGAGGAGCAAATTACATTTACCTAAGGGCAGGTATGAAGATCACACCAAGGTCAAAACCAACCTGCTTCGTTACTCTACAGCTTGCTGTATGGGATAGTCTCTGGTGTTCATTTCGAGTTTATTGATTGTGGGATCCGCATTATACATCTTCCATGGACTTACTAGAGGTCAGAGTAGGCTATTGACCTGAAATGACCCGGGTCAACATTTTGTTTTAGGAACGTACTGCCTAGCGTAATCTTTGTCGATTAGTCAAAAGCGAAACTCAAAGCATCTTCTATGATTTTGGTCACCTTGACCTTCAAAAGGTCAAACAAGGTCACCGGCCTTGAATGAGAATGAGACATTTTGCTTAGAAACGGTTATCTAGGCTCTGGGGCACTTTGGAGACCAACATGGAACTTGACCTTGTTTGGCCTTTTTTACTCAAAGGTCATGACCTAGGAACCTGAAACTTTGACCTAAGTGAGTTAACGTACAGGTTAACACACCCTGTAAATTTGGTGCTTCTAGCTTTCTTAGTTCCCGAGATCTTAGGGGGGGGGGCAAATTGACCCCCCCCCCCCCCCACCCGAGCGAAAGGTACCCGGGCGCGTGTTAAGCTTGGTTTAGTGCGATAAATTAATAACATTATATCTATAAACAGTAGCGGCATCCTGTTGAAGGCAATTCACTGCAGTTTTCCGCAAGACTGTACCTTTAGTAGTTTGCGAACGGCAGGGTGTTGCCCTCCCTTATCAGCCGCATTGTAAACACCGGCGATTCAGGGTAGGGGTGTTGACTACCATCGATTTTTAAAACTATTTTAGACATGCCGGTGTAAAAATTGGCGTTTCAGATCTTGAACAAACAGCTGGTGCAGCAGAGTAGCACATGTTTTGCAACTAACATCCAAACATTGGCAGAAATTCAACCATCAAGCCACACTTGACCTTTGCACGCTAAGTAGCATGCAGATCGTAGCTTACCTGTGGTGCTTGTCATGCATAATGCAAGAGTGTCAATTCAATTTAATTTCTGGAGCCCTATCCAACTCCAATGTTGGGTTGGTCCCAGGGGCGCGGGAACGATTTCAAAATTGGAGGGCAAACGAAAAATGGTTTGACGAGCCTTTCTCCCACATTTTGTCCTCCCAGAATTTTGACCACTTAAGTGAACAGGCGATCTATTTTAAGGCCAACATGTACTTTTAAAAATATGCGAGCCCTCATACGTACCATGACATAGCATAACATAACATCCATATCCCCAAACCCAGTACCGTCGGCTTTCGCGATCACAGTACCTAAGAACGAAAATGATGATGTCGGAAATGCCACAAATTTTTAAGAGGGTACATATGTTTCATGTTAACGAAGCAGACGACACTGTTGTTGGTGCGATCCGCATTCAACAAGAACCCAAGATACGGCCAATGCAGAGGGGTCCAGCAGGAACCAGGAGCCAGCTTACATTGTGCCGCTAGACCCAGCAAGAACAATGCATAGCCAATAATATGGCAAATGATCCTGCAAGAACCCACAGCCAGCCTGCAAATATAGTAAGGACCCAGCAACAATCAAGATGCATCATTAACTCACGGGCACCAACGATAGCCAGGATCTTATCTGGAAGCGTTGTTAAAAACCGTTACACATTCACTGGATGAGCTTACATCATACAAACCCGAATGCAGGGGGTGGGGCGGCAAGGCAAATGCTGACGGGTAGGAGGGGTACAGGTTTCATTGCCATCTCCTCCTTCACCAAGAGTTTTACTTCAAATAGCATGAAGTTCTATGGTATTGTGGTCCAACTGTCCTGAGGTCAGTGAAAGGTTGGTATTGGGTTGTCTCTGAGCAGGCAATGTTGGCTGTTTCCTAATGATAGCACCCATACTGTTACAGAAAAGCTCTGGAAGCCATTCATTTTGCGGTGCTCACTCATACGCATATTTTCTTTGCACTTGTTAGCACGGCATTGCATGGATGCATATATGGTATATTTCATCACTTGTTAGCACGGCATTGCATGGATGCATATGTGGTATATTTCATCACTGTTTTTGCTAGCACTGTCAAATTGTCCTTACAGAACCATTAACATGACCACTGTATACATTGCAATACAGGTTGTAAAGGCCGACAACCTATCTTATATACAGCCTACATTGATAATAGCACTCAATATAGTATGTGTGATGTTGGCATAATGACAGGAGTGCGATTTTTATGCATGGTTGGGGGAAGCAGCAACCCATGGATCTTGGCCAGTAAAAATCGCCCCCTCCCCTCCTGTCATGGCGATTAACTTCTTCAGAAAGGGCTGGCCGCCCGATGCGAAGTAATTGGCATTTCGATACAATTTGCTTGTTGGGGCATGGCGAAATGCGCCCACCAGTCAAAAGATGTCGCGCCAGGCTTGGAGCATGCCTGGGATATAGCAGATAGTTCGATGACGGTTGATATGGGGATCGAAGCGCACACGTGGTCTTCGTAAGAAGGCATGACCTCTTGGAGGCCGCCATATCTGACGTCATTCCCAGTACCGCTTGCCACTAGTTCGAAACCTGGCATGCATTCTGCTGCCCTGGCTATCGAGGACCTTCGTTTTTTTTTGTGCGGTGGAGGTGAAGCAAATCCAGCCGTAGATCGAGTTTAAACGTGAGTCCCCGGTTAGTCCCGAGCACGGAAGAAAACTCCGGTTGTGATGGGCTATTGCATTAGTTTGGGGCAGGTGCGCCTGCCTTCGTAGCAGCAGCACTTACCCTGACATTTGTTGGAGAACGGTGTATGATTCAACGCTTCGGTTATGTGCATGATGTTGAAAATTGCAGTGAGGAAAGATACTTTCGGTGATGGCTGATAACTGATGACGTCACTGGGCATGTGCTTTATGACCTTTTTGTCATATGATATTGCATTTCGCTACTGGCGGCAATTTCTCCTCCAGAAATTTGGTCGGCGACAAAAAGTACACCTTTACCCCCTCCCCTGACATAGCGCCTCGTTTTGATGAGGGAGAAGTGGGAACCAGAAACCATTACTCAAAGCCAAGCACTTGACTGCTGGTAAGGGATCTGTAAGGACGAACCCGAATATGAATTTGATGGCAATGCCAAATGTGGTATTTCATATCCATAACAAGCCATCACGTTTATCAGAATGTCAAGCAGTTATTGATTGGTCGGCATCAAATTTAATACATCCTGCTCCTGGGCCCTGATTGCAAAGAACAGCATCCCGATCCCAACAAAGCACGTCTTCAAATATTACCACTTTTGTCAGTGGCCTTGCGCTGTAATACCATACGGACATCGCAATGGTGATTTTGGCCTCATAATAGCCTGGCATGGCCCAAAGCTTTTCAATATTACGACAAGAAAATAAGCACACCGCTAGCGTAATGTAGATACCAGGCAAGATGGAGAAACCGCGCTATATTTGACTTAAACGTGTTACGATTTTTCAGATACCGAATGTTCTGAACTTAGTTGAATTTCAACAGAACACCGCGCGGTACAGGCCTCAATCACAATTTGTTTCGCTTTGTGTGCACCAGCAACTTTGTGAACTAACGTATGAGCTTAAATTGCATGGACATGTCTGTATGTCATGCAGTTACACACCCACGCTCCTATACTAGATCCACACACTTGGTGTCGATATTGCGAATCATAATTTTAGTTCACCTTAACGTTTCATTACAGCATGTATCAGCACAGGTTGACCGGTATTGGAAGCATGGCATTTGACTCATTTTGCTGTTCATTCCTATATTCCTGTTTCCAGAACGCTCGTGCTTCTTGTACCATGTGCATATTTTGTTGACATCACGGTGATTGGCCTGGCTATAAACAATGATTAGCCCATTGTATGAAAATTATCCATCTTAACCAGCAATATTTACGCGCTATCTCTTTTCCACTTCAGGATCCTATATTATAGGGCAACACAGAACCTGGAACACAATCCCATAGTGCAGAATCTGGGGTTTATTGCCATGGCATCGTGGTTTAATTTTGTGACAATATGAATTCCTCTGACCAATTAAGGAACGGGCATGATGTCCGAATTCGCGGCTTTCCCAAAGCCATACGCTCTACATTTACGGAGATCGGCACGTTGTACTGCATTGTTTCTATAGCCCTGGTTTTGCGTGCAATCACTAGGATTTTACGGTATATTCAGCTCCTGAGGTTGTATACGTTGAAGTTGCGCGCACGAAAACATGCGTTTGAAAAAGTGATACGAAGTCTTTCTCGAACTGTTTAACATTTCTAACGTCATAAAACGTCCACACGACAATAAGCTCAGCATCGCGAAATCGTTCCAATTATTGAACGTATGTAGGTTATGATTCAATTAATAAAAAAAACGCTACAGAAATGTGTCGCGCACAGATCACGTAGATATTTATCACTCGACAGCTGAAATGGCATTTGCCGTAAGACAACGCAGCTTGTCCTTACACGTCTCCCGAGATACTCTTTCATGGACCGGTACGGCCAGTTTCAAGTCCAGTAATTCCGAGAGCACACACTCCACCCTGCAACACATCCGGAATCGACCCTGTGCACCTTGACTCACTCGGGCTTTTCTTGTGAGAAAGAGTGGGAGCAGATCCCGGGGCGAGGTACGCTGCACAGCACCGCACCACATTCTTTTTTCTGCAGACTGCGGTGTGCTTTGTGAAAGGGTGCAGCGCACCGCAGCGCGATGTTTTTTTGTGTTCGCAGCTTCGTTTCGGATGCCAGCGATACCGTTGTGCGCGGATCAAGGATCCCCGCTCTGCGTGGATCCTTGAGCGCCGGCGTACCAAAGGCGCGTCAGGTTGGCAGGCGTCATTGGGTAACTCTGCCGGGGCTGACTGTGACACGAGTGGGCTGCTGGCCTCGTCATCAGGGATCAGGCGGCGAGCCCGGTCCGCCCATAGCGAGAACCTGAGAGGCGGCGTCCCGTTTACGCCGCCGACCCCTTGTGGCTGCATTTCAAGGAAGTTCTGTAAGACAGCCGTGATTTTAACAGCGTTGGACACTTGCATCGCATCTAGCCGTCAACCAGGAAAGGTGGCCAGGGGCACCCACCGCAACCGATTGCGGCGCAAAGAACCGTGTCGTCAAAATAAAATTTAGGAACTGAATATTGCTATCGAAGCGACGACACTATCTGGTAACGATTATGAAAGCTGCCCACTGGGATATAGAACAAAGCCATAAATTACTACCTTCCGAGCACTGCTAGCCGAAAATGAATGCAGGTTGGGGAGGGGGGGGGGGGGTAAGAGGAACATTGGGGGAGGGCTCAAGTCAGAAATGTGGGGTGGGGGAGGGGGGAGGTGGGCAAGCTCATTTGAAGAATACAACACGACACTACTAATTGATTATAACATTATCAATGAGCGATGTTCATACCATAAGTGCCTATAAACTTGTGTTCAGCATGACAATGCAGTTGATTTTTGGTTGACTGGTGTTCGTGTCCTGCCGTAACTCACATATTGCTCGACCGTGGTCACGAGGCAGGAGGAGCTAGACGACCGCGGTCCTGTTCTTACGCGGATAATTGTTTGCTGGGCAGCGCGACCCGAAGACGCGGCTTCGCTCTTTTTGGGGGGCTGGGGGACGGTCTACTCGTTTCGTTGTCTCTCATTTGGCTCCAGGCGTGGCGGCATGAAGAGGCGTGGTCATGGTATGACCAGGGACCAGCTCGGACCGCAAGGAATGTAGGATTGTGCTTGACGGCAACTAGATCTATCTGTTGGTGTGCAATGTCTCGAGAGAGACCAGGACACAGCCGGTTCTCTCCCGATGTGGTGCGCGTCATGCCTTATGAGCTCTTGATATAGGGATGTTCGGGACGAAAAGAGATTCCGTCATCCACGCTTGTAGGGAGGGAGTTACGGGACCAGGTCTTCGAACAGGCCCCTTGGCTCCACCGTCCCATCGAGCGCGCTGTCTACCCCCAAGCCTCTGAGGGACGCGCCGTGGGGCAGTGCCTTGCAAAGCTCACTCTGACAGGCAGGAGGCGAGGGCGCAGAAGCGCCGGAGGCGGCGCCTCCATGCTGGGCAAGGCGCTGCCTAAGGCGTGTGCGCGGCAGTGGGAAGCTACGAGCGGTGGGTGTGGCCCGAAGGAATGGTGGGCCGCCACACTGTGCACGAGACGCGAGGGAGCGTTGTCCGAATAAGGAACCGTCACCCTGGAGCCTGGAGTTCAGGCGAGAGAACGAGTCGACGTCAAGCTTTGATTCACCAGATGCCGGCCCTGTAGCCGCGTCGGTGCCAAGCTGATAGCAAATTTACCTGAATGCTTTAAATGAGGCATAGACGTGGCTTTATTGTATGTCTAAAATGCGTTAAATAACTGACAGGTCTAACTAACTGAACCGTGTTTCGTCTCTTAAAAAGGATATACTCTGTGGGTAAGTGAGGATGATGTATTACTAACATGTTGATGTCAAGATGGTGTCAGGTCAAGGTCATGCCATAGGTCGGCCTGACAATTTGGTTCATTCATGCGACAATTGCTTCAAAATATGTTTACGTCTATTCTGTTCGTGTTATGTATATGAAATGTCAGCAACAAGTTGTTTATTCAGCATGTAGTCAAGATATAGGTTGGACACCACACATAACAGCAGTCACAGTTCTCACTATTGGTGACTTGCGGCATGCTGGCGCAGCTACTTGCCCCAACATCTCTGCACAGCAATGCAGTCCTTCTGGCAGTTCATCATCATCACATCATCATCATCATCACCACCATATAATATAAATGTCATAACCACATCAGTCTCAAATGGGATGTCCTTTGTCGACATTAAAATAATGTGGGAACCAACCATATCCAGGTAAGGTTGGGTTGGGTTAGGTAAGCTTAGGCTAGTGGTTTGCTATCAGCGATGGGATAGTCCTGGGATGTGGGACCAGCAATAGTTTTCTATCAGCGATGGGACAGTCCTGTGATATAGGATCAGCCACAGCTTGCGTTCAGCGGTGTGGGACGGTCCTGTGATGTGAGACCAGCCACAGTGTGCTACCAGTGATGGGACGGCCCTGTGACGTGGGACCAGCCATGGTTTGCGATCAGTGATGGGGCGGTCCTGTGATGTGAGACCAGCCACAGTCTGCTATCAGTGATGGGACGGCCCTGTCACGTGGGACCAGCCACGGTTTGCGATCAGTGATGGGACGGTCCTGTGACATGGCACCAGCCACGGCTTGCTATCAGTGGTGGGACGGGCCTGTGATGTGGCACCAACCACGGTTTGTTATCAGTGATGGGACAGCCTTGTGAACACATTCCTCTCCGGGAATGAAGGTGCGTAGACCCACGACCGGCCAACGCTAAGTCGTCTGCAGTATGAGAGCCCCTTGCCTTGTTTCACCACATGCCATGTTGAGCCACGCGCCATGTCTTCCGACACGTCCCCCCCCCCCCCCTCCCCCGCTGCGCATTGGTCTGCTAACGCTCTCGACGAGTGGTAGCTATTTCAATCATCAACCTCCGGCGCACCCTCACGGCGCTCCTCGCCTCGCTTTCTCTCCGAAGTGCCTGACTAAGATGCGCTTGGATGGATCACGTCAAGATTCCGTCCCCCGTCCCACACAATGGCCATAAAGACTGTTCGCTTTCTTCTGAAATGTCTGGAGGATGTTTTTCACTGACTGTACTGCCATCTATATCCGATCAAACTCCCGTGATCTCGTGCGCACGGTTCCTTTGTAACGGATCATAAAATACGCTGTGAAGCATTTTGCATGTATTGTGCATAACACAACTCGAACTCGGTACAACTTGGTTACGCAAATCCCATCACCTTCAAGAAATACCACCAACACGTCCAATGATAACAACCAGCAGAGAAAACGGGAAGGGTATGTGCAAGGAAATCCAGGTCCTGTTCTATGGCCAGCAACTGGTCGTTTTGGAAGAAAATACGCGCTACCCTACCCCACAACGCACCACACCTTGTGCGACGAGACAGTTTATCACAGAACTGACTTCTACAATGTATTGTGCAGACATCTGCATTATAAGGTACAGGTCGCCATGCACGCGTTCTCATTTCAAGACAGCATGGGCGTGAAACCTCCTTAGCATCACATCAGAACTTCCCCTTAAACATGGGCGTTTTTCTGGTGCACAACACACGGCCGCAGCCGGACCAAATTAACTGCAGACAACTCATGGCAATAAAGTATCTTAACGCCAAGGGATATTCAGAGAGATGTGAGGGTTCATTGAAAACCACCACGCCCTCACCAGGAGCCGTCAGACCGCTAGCACCAACGCCGTCTGCCCTGCCCCCGCGACTGGGCCCGCCGCCGGCCCCCGCGCCGTCACGCGGGCGGCGCGGCCCGGCGGCGCAGCGCGGCGAGCACGGTACGCCGCAGCGCCGTCTGACCGAGCTCAGCAGCCGCCGCCAGCCGCGCCAGCTCGCCGCCGTCCAGCAGCGGGCCGACCCGCTGCACGGTCAGCAGCAGCAGGCGCGCGAACGGGGCGCTGGCGCGGCGCGCGCCGGCCGCCGCCGCCAGCGCGGTCGTCAGCGCGCCGGCCAGCTCGGCGGAGAGCGGGCAGGCCGGCAGCAGCGGCAGCAGCAGCGACACGGCCGCCTCAGTCAGCGGACGACCGCACAGCCGCCTGCCGGGCCGCGGCCAGCACACGTCATCACATACCCGACGCCGGGCTGAGATTAACACGGGCAGCGTACGCCCACCGGATTTCAACAATGAGGAGCCATGTGCTGGGCTGATTTAGCCAGTTAGGCGTTACAACAATAACATGGAAAGGCTAGCCCATCCGACAGGCACCCCTGGTTGAAGAGGTCAGCGACGCACTGACCTGCTCAACTATTCCGGGAGCAGCGGACTGACCTGACGAGGTTACCAACACATTGATCTGATAAGGCCAGCGACACACACCGACCTGGCGAGGTCGGCGCGGCGGGCCGGCTCCAGACCGTCGGTGACCAGCCGCAGCGCCAACTCCTCGCACGGCAGCTGGTCGCCGTCGGCGAGCGGCAACAGGCAGCCGTCGGCGACGGCGGCCGAGTGGCGGCGAGCCAGGCCGGCCAGCGCCGCCGTCAGCTCCGCCGATGGCACCTCGCCGGAGCGCAGCTGCGCACGAACGGAGGCCGTCAGCGCCCGCCCGGCAGGCCGGCGCGGCGGCTCACGGCCCTGACACGGGGCAGTACCCGCGGCGGGTCAGCCCGGCCACGCAGCTGCACTGACGATAGCGGTGGGACAGTAGACTGGGAATACGGATGACTTAAAATCAACGCCAACAGATACACGAGGAGCTCTTTGCAGGTTATGTGACGCAGGGCCACCGCGAGACCGGTGCCCGAGACTCGCCAGAGAAGCAGTCGAAATACAGGATTGACATAAGAAACGACAAAAAGAGCCCAGAACCAGCCAAAGTCCTAGCAAGAACGCAAGGCGCCTTAAAAGCTGTCCAAGGCTGAAGAGGCGACCCATTGACAACAATGCGAATGTGAATTATTACATGGAGTGGTGGCGGTACCAACAGAACACATCAACGTCTGGAGCCTGCTCACCCCGCAACCACTTAAGTACGCTGTCATCGGTCCAAATCGCGAATCTGACAACGGATCGCGTTCATCAGCTCACCTTTGGGGTTAGCACATGCTCCACCCAGCGCTGCACCAGCGCGGCGTCCAGGCGCTCGGCGGAGGCCACGCGCACCAGGTTCGCCTCCAACTGCAAGGCGGCGGTCCGCCGCAGCTGGTCGGTCGACAGTCGCGCCAGGCCGTCAAGATCGACGTCCGAGAGGAGGCCGTCGGGGCCGGCCCCGGGCCCCGCCGCGGACGGAGGCTCCAGCATCGGCGCCACTTGCAGGTCGTTCGAGGACGGCGCCGCCATCTCGCTCTCGTTTTGGACAGCGCACGGTGGCGAGCCATCTGACGGCGGCCATGCGCGATTCGGCGTCACGCGGCTAGATGGCAGCGGCGGCGCGTTGCCCCCTGGGGGTCGACGCGGGCTGGGCTCCGACGGCGAGCAGCCCGAGGGGAAGCGAGCTCGCTTCTGACCCGGACCCGCACCCAGTTCGGGCGAGCGGGAGCGTTTCCGGTGCAGCGTCGGCGATAGCTCAGCCATCTCCGAAGCCTGGTCCATGATCACGGCACTCAACCCAATCGCCCTCGGCGCAAACAAGCATTGGCCAGTCCTCACGGGGCGAAGACCCTCTGTCAGTCTGCTGCAGCTCATGAACGGTTTCTTTTAGGAACTCGGCGTTGCACTTTGCAAATTCGTAGTCATCGGAATCGTCCTCCATGATTGATGCCCGAGCAGTACGTGCGAATTAATCTGAAAGCAAAAACGAGAGCGCAATTTAAATAATGCTCCTTTAATTGCACGAAGTTCACGCGCTGCACGAGCTCTAGATCATCGAGGCCTCACGAGCTGACCAGCACGCTTTGTGACCGCAGCTGCGAGCTGCCTGCGACCGCCGCACTCAGTGGGTCCTCATCGGCCCCCGGCAGCGAGCTCCAGCCTCCGCCTGACGTGTCGTCATCGCTTGCCGACGCCAGGACCGCCGTCGCTCTCCGAGCCGCCGCCGACCGTCGCCTCGAGGGCTATCTCCGCCGCTTCCTGAGTGGCTCCGTCAACGGCCGGCCGCGTGGCCACCGCCGCCGGCCTCGGCCGGCACCTCCTTTGCCTCGGTGAGCGCGCGGGAGCCGTGTGTGATCGCCGTCAGCCGCACGCCCTGGCCGGCGGCGGCGCGCACGAACCCTGTGTTGGCCGTGACGGTGGGCAGACGCAGCGCCTCGCCCGTGCCGAACACGGCGGCCGAGCGACCGCGCACCTTACCGCGCGCCGCCAGCAGCGCCATGGCCGGTGCGCTCATGTCCTCCACTACCCGCACGCGGCGGAGCAGGCTGTCGGCGCGGCGCTGCTCGTTCGGCCCGCCCACCGTGTTCACGATCGAGACGAAGGCGCGCTCAGCCGAGCGGCAGCAGATCAGCTCACGGTCGGCGAACAGCCGGTCCAGCTCGGGCTTGACGGGCGCCTCCCGCTCCCAGATGGCCTGCTGCGCCAGCACCGGCTCCGAGAACGACACGTGGCAGCGGCCGTTGGTGAGGTTCGAGACGTACGCCAGCATGGCGGTCACATCCAGGTTGAGGCCCGACTCGGCCGCCAAGCCGGCGGTCGGCGGCGCGGCGCCCGCCACAGACGGCCACACCTCCGGTGACGTCTCGCTTCCTGGCTCCGTCACGTTAGCCTCCATGCCATCCACCTCCTCCTCGTCGGAGGAGACGTCCGAGTCGTCGTCGGCGGAGGCGGCGACGCCCAGCCGGTGGTCGTCGATGCACTCGCCAGGAGACGAGCACGCCGCGCGCGCGCAGCCTCGCCGCCAGCCGGCGGCCGACGCCGGCCGAGAACACGAAGTGCACAGCCGGCGGCCTGAAGTAGTGACTGTTGCGCTGGGCGACGACCGCGTACTGCTCGGCCTGCTCCTGCGCCGAGCGCTGGCCAAACTCGCCCTGCCCCAGCGAGACGCGCTGCAGCGCCGCCGGGTTGCGCGAGATGACCTTGATCCACTGAGCGCCGCCGGCGGCCACCACGTCCACCACCACACGCTGGCCGGACTCGGCGCACGAGAAGGTGGCAAGCATGGCCGTCACGTCGACGGCCGCGCGCAGCGTGTCGGCGATCGCCTGCAGACTGTCCATGTTGCTGCTGCGCAGGTGGTCCTCCTTGAGGGTGTGCGGCTTGCGCTGCAGCTTCTGCAGGAACTTGAGCTCGGCGCGCACTTTGCGCGCGAACTTGTCGCACCCGTCCACGCCACTGAACGGCTCGAGAGCGACCAGGATGGCTTGACCCTGGCACACCTTCTGGTCCAGACGGGAGATTGCATCGCTACCCATTGTGATGGCTGCAGGTTTACCAGATGGTCAGACGACATATCTCGTGTGACGGGGCAATACAGTACATACGATCTTCCCGTTTCATATGTGGTACTAAGCCCACGTCTGGTGGTTTGTGTAGTTACCATACATAAATATAAACACGTGCTCGAGTCGGGGTCAATTTGACGCCACGAAGGTTTTACCGGAATGGTTTCCAAATGGCTTAGCCGCGCCAAATTTTGCGCACTTGTAGAAAATTGCATAGCAGACCGTTTGGAATACAAAATTACATGCATCTTGTAAGGTCGCTGAGATACCGCAGGCCAAATTCAGGCCGTGGATTCAGCGAAGACGACTTCTGGGGGAAACGTTCAATCTGGTGCAACAATGGCGTGTTAGACACAGCCATACATCTCAAAGATGGTTTCTTAGGCAAACACAAAAACAAACACTTGAATGAACAAATTCGAGTGACCTCAGGTTAGGTATGACGGTCAAAACCAGGATGACGGTCAGACCTATGCCAAAACCAACCTGTTTTAGTACTCCGTAGCTGGCTGTGCAGGGTACATTCTGGTACTCAATT
Organism: Pollicipes pollicipes; assembly: GCF_011947565.3. NCBI lineage: Eukaryota > Metazoa > Arthropoda > Thecostraca > Pollicipedomorpha > Pollicipedidae > Pollicipes > Pollicipes pollicipes. The sequence goes on from NW_023596297.1 coordinate 23,167,406, forward strand.
TGAGTTTATTGATAAAAGGAACTGCAGTATACATCTCCCATAAAATTCATGTAGGTCAGGATAGGTCAATGACCTAGAACAACCTATGCCGACATTTTCAGGAGCATACTGCCCAGCATAATATTTGGCACATATTTAAATGCAAAACTCAGAGCAGTTTTGTATGATTTTGGTCACCATGACCTATGAAAGGTCAAACAAGGTCAATTAACTCAAATGAGCACTAGTGATCTTTTGTTTAAAACAGGTATCTAGATTCCAGAGTACTTAAGACACCAATCTTGAGTTTGATCTTGTTTGACCTTATTTGATGTGAAGGTCAAAACCTAGGAACTCAAAATGTTGACACAAGTGAGTTTACCTGTCAACACACCTGGTGAATTTGGTGTCTCTAGCTCTCTTAGTTTCTGAGATCTCAGGAGGTCAAATTGACCACCACCAGAGCAAATGGTTCTCACCTGGCCACCCTGATGGATGTTAACGCACAAACATCACACTCTGCCGCTGTTCCATTTCTAGATTGGCAGTAGGAATAAAACAGTTTCCATGAATGAAAACTGTCAAACCTCCAAACCCCATGCTGATGCTTGGCCACAAAACAAACTGCCTTTCTGCTGATGTCAGTGATTAAGTAGTGACTCTTATGCCACAAAACCTCATTCATTAATTACAAATCATCCTTAAGTTTATATACCAACAAGACAGTGAACCCGACACAACAAAGTGTTGGTGGAAGATGTAAAAGATCAAACAGATACATACAAAAGAAGGACGACATAAGTGGTGCACATTATCAATGCTATGGCAACGCTGCATCCTACAGTGGGCTCGACAAGTTCACAATGGGCAGCACAACTAAAAAACTTTCGGTGAAAACAAAGTTGCATGTGGCACCAGCATGCAGAACTTCATTTGTCATAAAACAAGGTATAATTATAACATGATAACCTGTCTACCTGTCATAAGACAAGATATGATTGTAACTTGTTAACACATGTCTACCAGGAATTTTTGCCTTTCAACATTTGGATGCATACATTTACCATATGCCACAAGCTCAGTAAGGCAGGGTGAGACCCTTTGCTTTCAAATAAGGGGGAAGGGTCACATGCCTCAAGGGACACTGCGCATGCATGTATGTTTGTGTCACTAGTGATGTTTTTCACATAACTATAATGCTGGAATATTAAGAAATACTCACACCCCAGACTACAAAAATTGTGTTACACTGAAAAAGTCAGGTGCCCACCACACAAAAATTTCAGTGTGAGCTGCCACAAATGGGTGCCTGAAAGTTTGGCACTGATCTAAGGGCATGAGAGCAGCACAGTCCTGGTAAAAGTAGGCTCAAGACATTTTAAATGAAAATTTATACAAAATTGGGATAATTTTTGCCTGACCCAGACCCAGTGCAACAATGTTGTACAGGCATGCAGCGCATTAATTTTTGACTCGCCACGAGGCAAAGAGACAAATACCCTGCAGAAGACCCCAACTTTCAAGCAATACAACCTTGACGCACCCCACAGCCCACAAGACCCGTCACCGCCCAACATGCAGCATACGAAGTTTTGTTTAAAAACAAGTGCTAATCTATCCTCTGATATAACATCTGCTTAAGTGCATACAGTTCTCCACCTATTATTTAGCATCATATACACGAAACTCAACAAGATGTTTGAACGCAATATCGTGCCTCCCTCTCCGCCTCCAAGCAGGATTCAAGGTGATGAAAATACGACAACTGTGGGAGGCCTAACGCGGTCTTCTACCCTGCTACAGTACCTAATGAGGAGAACCCAGAAGACCTACCCCCAGGAGACCTGCACTCATTGGACCTACGCTCACGAGGGCTACGCTCGCTGGACCTACGCTCAAAGGACCTACGCTCGCTGGACCTACGCTAAAAAGACCTACGCTTGCTGGACCTACGATCAAAAGACCTACGCTTGCTGGGCCTGCGCCGACGAAACCTACGCTCACTGGACCTACGCCCAGGAGACGTACGACGACGTGATGCCCACGTTAACGAGTCACTGTTGGCGGGCCCTTTACCACCTACCGCGGAGAGGGTAAACGAAAGCTGATATTTAAGGCACTGTATAGCGTTGTCCGCTGCTCTATGGGTGTGCACTAGGGTGCGTCATCGAGAGGTGAATCTCTTCGAATCAGCTGAGACAAAGTTTTTCCTTGGCACACGGGTTAATGATAAACTTTCAGGTCTGTCGCACCGCACCGATGTTGACATTCGTTAGGCGAGAGCAGTTTTTCTTCGATAGGCCAGGAAAACCGCATTCGATACTAGCGCCACCTATTTTACGCACTGGAATCATCTTGCAACAAGCCTCAGAGCTGCCACTTTCCACACTACTGGTACTTGACAGATTAAGTATGAAATAATATCATGAAGAGCACCAGCAAAACATTGCTAACCAGCTTTTAAGCTGACTATTTAGTAAATAACATTAGTTTTTGGTAAAACTCAAAACTGTGCGGCTATGAGAATGCCCCAGCAGACCGGGTTAGGCTCAAGTTTGCTATCGCTAACGCATCTTTGTGATGTTTATTTGCAGTTTGTGCTTTTTGCGTGGGAGATATGGGCTTATTAGTTAAGTTTTGCCGGCACTGAAACATTTCTTTCGAACAGTTACTTGCATGAGCATGCCGAATGCTACACGGTCGCGCGCAAAACATTTTGTGACAGACCACCCGGCTCCACTGTCCCACCACCAGCTGCTGACAACGAGAAAGCCTTGAGCTTCATCAGGTAACGAAGAGGAGTCTCACTAATACCATCGTCAGGAACGCGACGGTAGAAGTCAGAGTACTGCGGACCAACGAAGCGAACCCTATTCATGATCTAAAATGCGTGTCAAAATTGATCGAGAGGGATTGACATCATCCCAACAGAGCAATGAGCAAGAAATAAAAGAGAGAGAGAGAGAGAGAGAGATAGAGAGAGAGAGAGAGAGAGAGAGAGAGAGAGAGAGAGAGAGAGAGAGAGAGAGAGAGAGAGAGATATATGTATATATATATATATATATATATATATATATATATATATATCACATCTTGTGCCGTAGTATGTCATCATTTACTGGTTGGTTCATGCTTACTAGCATATTTGTTAATATGTTTTCCGTCACATTTGACGGACTGGATATCGGCATAGTTACATTCACTAAAGAGGCGCGATCATTTTTGCACGATCCAATGCTCAGTTCGTAGCGAATTGTTCTAACATATTTTGTTTTCAGATGGTCGACACTGGCCGCTGGTCGGTGTGGTGTTTATGGAGCTGGATCATCTCGCGCATGGTCTGGTTCGGTGCAAACCACAGAACGCGTGGTAAGCGGTTGGTGGGGAAGCTGATTATTCTACCAAGGTCAACAGGAGTTCATTTTATATGGTAGCCCGGGAGGGCATGACAATACAGGGGAATGTGAATTATTTTCATTTCAACGATACATAGACACTGCATCCCTCCCCCTCTTCAGATTATTATTTACACATAGTCCTTCATCCACGCGGGCTGGCGCCGCGCGCGGTGACGCATGGTCGGGGAACACACTGGCGCCGGGGACGACGTCATGGCGTGGGAGGACGCAGTAGCGGCGCGGAGAATAGGGGTGTGGCGCCACATGGACTCTAGGATATCATCCATCTCCTGTACTTCGTCCTCTTCTTTGGAGCGATCAGCGTCCGGTCCATGGAGGTGCGGGTGCGCTTTGAGTAGCGACGCGTTTCTCGTCACCTGGTGACATCCACGTGATGCGGTGACCATGGTGCCTTGGATTCCGGTCACTTCGTACGGCGCTGGGCGGAACCGAGGTGTCAGCTTTCCCTTCCTGAATTCGGGGATCAGAATTTGGTGTCCGATTTGAAGATTCGTTGTCTTGGCTCCACGGTCAGCTTGTCCTTTCATCCTCTTCTTCGCGGCTGCGTCCGTCTTGCGGAATTTTCCATCCTCCGAATGTGTCGTCATCGGGGACGGCAGTAAAATCTTCACTGTGCGACCGTATAGTAGTTCAGCCGGGCTCTTCGGAGCAGTGGTGTGCGGTGTCGATTGTTAGTTTCGTAGAAACTTGTTCATTTCCTGCTTGATCGGGCGTTGCTCAACGACAGCAGCTTTCACAGCTTTTGATATAGTTATCATGAAACGTTCTGCTTCTCCGTTAGCTCTTGGCCACAACGGGGTGATCTTGCGGTGCTTGAGGCCGATGTAGTTCGCGAACTGGGCGAACTCATGTCCATTGAACGGGGGTCCGTTGTCTGTTCTCATGACGTCGGGAATCCCGAACATCGAGAAGATGTCGTCCAGGATGGGGATGGTGTTACGAGCAGATGTTGATTTTGTCGTACGGACAGCCGGGAATCTCGAGTAGTCGTCGATTACAACAAGGAGATATTCGCCCGATGGAAAGGGTCCACAGAAATCAGCAGACAGCTCCTTCCATGGTCCAGTTGGGAGCGGCGACATCTAAAGAGGTTTCTTCTGTCGAACTGGTTCGGTGACTCGGCATGCAGTGCAGGTCTTGATGGTGGCTTCCACTTGTGCATCGATGCGTTGGAACCACACTTTCTCTCTCAGGAGTTTCTTCGCCTTGACGATGCCTTGGTGTCCTTGATGGGCCAGGGTGATGGCCTTGCTTTGCAGCGCAGCGGGGATGGCCAGCCGATTTCCACGAAGGATGACGGTGTTGTCTTCCGAGACAGTCAGATCTCCATGGATGGCTGCGAAGCATTTCAGGGCGTCGTAGTCGACATCGTCTTGACCGGTTTCTTGAGGTCGGTGAGTGACGGTGTGCCACTGGTTTGACTTCACCAGCTCGAGGACCTTCCGGAGGTTCCATCTCTTGCGGTATAGGTCTGGATTTCCTCGAGATTCATGGCTTTTGGTACAGCAGAATTCATGACGAAGTCGATGAAGGCTTTCGTCTGATCGGGCAGGGTGATTCCGTCGCTTGAATCGCTGGTTAGTGGATGGCGTGACATGTAGTCGGCTGGATTGTCCTTCCCAGGTCGGTAAACGATTTCGAGATCGTACGATTGCAGGCGCAGACCCTGGCACACGACCCTTGCTGGAGGCTTCGACGCGGGGTTGCTCCGCATGAGTTGCACCGACTTGTGGTCCGTTACAACTTTCACCTTCTGACCGTGTATGTACAGGTGGAAGTGTTCGCATCCCCAGACGATGGCGAGGGCTTCTCGCTCGGTTTGCGAATACCGGCTTTCCACACTGGTCAGAGCACGACTTTCGAACGCGATGACCTTGATATCCTCAGGATTTTCAGGTGTAGTCTGGCACAGGATGGTACCGAGTCCGTGCGGACTGGCGTCTACGATGAGGCACGTATCCTTCTTCTGATCGAAGTAGGACATCGTTCAAGAGCTACTCAGAGCTTCTTTGAGTCTCTGAAAGGAGGTCCCGTGATTGCTAGTCGACTTCCAAGGAGTGTCTTTCTTGGTGAGGTCTCGCAGCGGGCTCGTGAGGTCGGCGTAGTTCGGTATGAACCGTGACAGGTAGTTCGTCATACCGAGGAAGCTTCATACTTCCGATGGGTTCTCTGGTGCCTTGCTGTTCACGATCGCCGATGCCTTCTTGGGATCTGCTGACGTTCCCTCCGATGAGATGGTGGTGTAGCCAAAGAAGGCCAGTTTGTTCTGGTTGAAGGCGCACTTCTCACGGTTGATGGTCAGCCCTTTTTCATGCAGCCTTTGGATGACCTTGGTCAGGGCTCTGTCGTGTTCGGCTTGGTTTGAGCCGAAGACGATGATATCGTCAGAGAAGTCGCGGACTCCTTCAATGCCATTGAGCGTATGCTGGATGACGTTCTGGAAGACTTCGCTGGCTGAGCACGCACCAAAGCTGAGACGCTTGTAGCGGAACAGACCCTTGTGAGTTGAGACGGCTGTGATCGGTCTGCTGCTCGGATGGAGTACCAACTGATGATATCCTGAATGTAGGCCGATCTTGCTGCCAGCAAGATCGGAAGCAAAGCAAGGAAGCAAAGGTATTCGGAATACCTTTGCTTCGTTTAGGTCATGGATGATGTCGTCTACTGTTGGAGTGAGGTGTCTCTTTCTGTGGATAGCGGTATTCACACGGCGCATATCCACACACACGCGGATAGCTGTCGGGTCCTTGGGTTTGGGGACGCACACGACTGGGGATACCCACGGCGTCGGTTCGGTGACAGGTTCGATGATGTCCTGTTCCTGGAGCGAGTGGAGTTCCTTCTCAAGAGCTGGGTTCGAGCTGCCCGCGGGGTTCGAATCCCATCCTCGTCGCCAAATGTGGTGTTTATGGAGCTGGATCAGCTCGCGTATGGTCTGGCTCGGTGCGAACCATAAAACGCATCGTAACGGCCGGTGGGGAAACTGTTTATTCTACCAAGGCCAACAGGGGTTCATTTCATACGATAGTTCGGGAGGATGCGACAATGCAGGGAAATGCGAATGATTTTCATTTCAGCGATACAAAGACAATACAGTCGGCTCCTAGTTCACATGTCTACCGAGACATTCAGCAGCGCTCCCAAGAACGTCGTCCAGCGCGTGGTCGGTCACTATGTGCCAGCATGATCCGCCATCTGGCAAAACAACGGCTGCGACTTTGTCTCACGCAATTTGTTCCGGAGTATCGCGCTGCTCCGCGACCTGACGCAGCACACATAGGCCGCGGTGCAGCCAGTTCTCCAGCGCAACGTGTACTGGGCCCGTACGGAACAGCTGCTGCTGGACATGGTGTGGATGAGAAGTGCATGGTCCGCGAACAGGCGGTTCCGATCGTCGCGCCGCTCGTGAGCGGCAAACCGAGGGTCTTTTTCAGCCCAGGGTCTTCGTCATGTCAGCGGTAAACTTCGAGGCCGTGAGGTACACCGAACTGATTCCCTGGCACGGACCAGTCACACAGCCCTCACTGCGGAACCTCAGCGACTGCGTGCTGCGGAACAAAGTGCAGGCACCGCTGGCCATCTTGCCCTATCTGGCTCACACTAGGAGCGCGACGCAGCGCCGCACTGCCGAAGACGTCTGGGGCTGGAGCTGGAGCTTCGGCAATGTGCGGAGCTCAGCTGCTAAGGTATTTGTGCTACCGTGCGATCTCTGCCAACATGCGTTTTGGGTTTCCAGTCTGTGAGCAGTTGCTTTTTGGGCCGGTGCATCGACTACACAGGCTCGGCAAGGGGCAAGATGTGCATGGGGTCACCCTACCGCCCCCCCCCCTCCTCTACGTCCGTGGTGCAGGCTGCAGAACTTACCGCATGTATTAAGTTGTACGCCAGATAATATATTCTGAGTCATATCCTACACCTAGCTTTGTTTGCATCACGTGAGTTGTCTTAGAAAAGTGAAAGTCTCAAACAATACTAACCAGCATATTCGTACAAGCTAACACTCAACAGCACATAAAGTTTCCACCAAGATGGAATCAATCGGGCAATGTCTGATCAGCATATTAGACTTTAAACCGGGACATTCTCGTACGACGGCTTAAGGGGCGCTCAGTAGCATCGTTTCTTTACGTGAAGGTATTTTGTGTCGCTCGCCGCCCACGGCTTGGTGTTACCTGTGGCGGTGGACGCCGCGCAGCGATGGGTGACTGCAACGCCGGGCGTCGGCTTAAGTCGATATTTCAATCGACTCGCGACTCACGAATTTATGTTTTCGGGGAACAACCTTTGCGTATACCTGTGTTCTTTCGGGCTCCAGCACCAAACATATTTGTCTCACTTGGTTTTGTTACTGATGACACACCCTAGTGCGCATGGCACCTTGGCACCGTTAAAACCGGAACAAAGGTTAAGGAGGTAGAGAAAGGGATAAAGAGAGAGAGAGAGAGAGGAAGAAGAGAGGAGAGAAGAGAAGAGATGAAAGAGAGAGAGAGAGAGAGGAGAGAGGAGAGAGAGGGAGAGAGAGGAGAGAGAGAGAGAGAGAGAGAGAGATGAGAGAGGAGAGAGAGAGAGAGAAGAGAGAGAGAAGAGAGAGAGAAGGAGAGAGATAAGGAGAGAGAAGAGAGAAGAGAGAGAGAGAGAGAGAGAAGAGAGAGAGAGAGAAGAGAGAGAGAGAGAGAGAGAGAGAGAGAGAGAGAGAGAGAGAGAGAGAGAGAGAGAGAAGAAGAGAGAGAGAGAGAGAGAGAGAGAGAGAGGGAGAGGGAGGAGGGATGGAGAGACAATTGATAAAAATGGTATAAAAAACGTTATCAGCAATGGGCAATTGGTGCATCAGCGAATGAACGTTTTTAAAAACGTTCCTACGTTTTTTTCACTACGTTTTTCCTACTACGTCCCTACTAGTGGAGAGGACCAAGCTTAGGGGCGTACTCAGGACTTTTTCTGACAAAGCAAGCCTGTTGACCAAGGGGGGGCGGGGTAGAGATGGAGTTTGTTATCGCCTCTGATTCAAATGTCATGGCTGCTACGCTAGACATGCATCCAGAGCTAGTTCTCACTGGTGCACAATCTTGCCTTTTCGACTCATATGTGCCATTCGGCAAATAAGGATATTCAGCTCACCAGAGCTATTCCTCGATTTCAATATTGTCTTTCATGGGGAGGCGAAATTCCACAAGCAGGTAGGCAATCTAGGTCATTGAGGGGGCATCTGCCTCCACAGAGTAGATACCAAAATACGGCCTGGAAACAGGCCGGTGATGCTTTTAAAGTGAATCGATGGCTCACAATACGACAGATTTTTCATGCGCCTTCATTCCACTGGCTGCTTCTCAAGAGATGACTTGTCGCAGCATTTTTGGCGGAAACAAAGTCGGAAGCTTGAAACTGTCCCCAAAAGTGACACAAGTCATAAAACAGGAGATTCTACTTTAAAAACCAAGCCTCAGAATGAAGGCCGTTCTGGCATATATTCCTTATCTGGGCCCTGCTTGCGCCCGCCATCGGCGGCCACTGCCCTGGCCCGGCTGTCTCCCGCGTGACTGGCTGCAAGCTGATCACATGGCTGCTTTGTTGCATATTTCTGGATCAGCGTTACTACTAATTGGTGTGTAAGATAACGAAACAAAGAAGAGCGCGGCTGACTGTATTTGAAACGTGACCGGCACCTCCCTGCGCACCTCTCCCGCGCCTGTCCTTTCTCCCACTGTCGCCGCGCCAGCCGGTCCGGGCGGCAGTCAGCTGACTCAGCAGCCAGACAGGGCTGAGGAGACGACCCACACGTATCGGCCGGCCGACTCGGCGCACACACAGCACACTCCCCCCTGATCTTAGATCACAACACATCACACATCATACACAGGGGCATACACATCATATAACGCGTCTCATTGGCACATGGTTCAACGGGCGCGCTGCCGCACACCACGACAACTCCTCCTCGGCGGCTGCGGCTCTCGGCTCACATCATGACCGTCAACTGCCAGGCCCTCAATATTCCCTCCCGTTCCTGGCTCTGCTTCCGGCGTCCCGGCTTCCCTAACCTCGTTTTTGCACCCTGATCCACACGCGGAGCCGCTATTTGGAACACGCTCGGCTCGTCTACATTAGAGCCTTCCGCCTTACCCCCCCCCCCCCCCCGACCCCTATCCTCACTCGCGTCATCTCGCTCCACCCTGGCGACATGTGGGTCGCGCACGTGCCGAGGCATCCTGTTGACCTCCACAGTCTGCGCGGACAGCACTTTGGGGACGGTGCCGAGCGAACGCTGTTTATCACATCGGCGGCTGGGGTCCCGCACCCACACACTGTCGCCAACACCAAACTCACATACCACTACGCTCGGCCCATCCACCGCTCTGTCAATTCCGCGCACGCGCAGCTCGCACCGGTGTACTGCGCTCGTGGGCGCAGTCTCATGTCCCATCCCGCCCTTCGGTGTCACATTGTACATATAGACGGCTTCAGCTACCGAACACTGTGACCGATCTACGACAGATTTCACCGTTCGGTGGCATCGTTCCACCGCCCCGTTTCCAGACGGTGCATGAGCTGCACGGAACCGGACCGCGAGCCCCCACCGCCGCGCGAAGTCTCCAAATGCTGCATTGACGCTTGGTCACTGTCGTCATCGGCCGGGCGCGCCTGCAGAAATACAGGGTGCGCTTAGCTCTTGGGTGTCCAGAGAGTTCATGCACTCTGCGGATTTCTGACAGCTCCTCCGCCAGCTCGTCACTGGAGACGGCGGCGCAGGTGACACCGTTGGACGCGGCCGACAGTCACTTCTGCGGCACTCGAGTGAGAACATCAGCCTTGTTCTCACTGGAGCTCACAAAGCTGACCCTCACTACCAGCTCGTTCTCCTCGATGGTCGACATGAAGGTCTGCAGGCGCCGGCGAGTCAGCATTTCGCTAGCCGCCTTTGCCCTCACCCGAGCTTTGCCCGAGAGCGCGTCGGAGACCCAGCGGTACACGGACCGAGAGTCAGTCAGCACCTCCACAGTCTTGGCTCCCCACACGATGGCCAAATTTATGCCTTTCAGCACAGCGTCCATCTCGGCCATGCTAATGTGCACACACTCGTCGCGTCGGAGCCAGCTCCCGTCTTCCACTATCTCCCCGTTCACCTCCAGGGCCGCTCCCAGTGCCAACGCACTAGCGTCCACCCACACTCTCGCCACGGTACCGTCCACGTCCCACCGTCCTCCCGCGGGGTCAGCCTCTGCCGCACGGTGCAGCATCTCTTCCACCATCCCGATCACGCGTGCGTCTTTCACTTCCTCATCCCACGATGTTGGCACTGAGCTTGTCGGACACTTAACGAAGGAAGTCGCGGGTCGAAGCCACCCGCAGACCAGCGGATGGGCGATCAGGCGGCCACACAGGGAGAGTACACTCCGTTTAGTCAGTGGTCGCGGCGCGTCAGTCACTTCGCTGTCCCTCCGCCACACGAGCCGTCCTCGCTTCTCCTCAACGAGCAGTCCGAGCACACGGGCGCCGTCGGACAGCCGCACGGCTGGCTTACAGTCGAGACCATACCGGCGGAGGTGAGATTCCACATACCGCGCGGGGGCGGCGTTTTCGACTCTTCGTGTGCAAGGGTTGCGCAAAGGCGCACTCAGTTTTCTCATACAAAATGGGAAGGAAAAATCTGAGAATTTAATGGCCAAAATCCGATTCTTTTTGTCTTGGAGGGGCCGCGAACTTCTCAGAGGCCCACAGTTTTGCGTGGTGACCCATCAGACGAAATCCTGGATCCGCCACTGACTTCCATTGCCAACGTCTCGGGCAAGACCGAACAGCCGGGTATTACCACCCCGGCCGCTCGCTCCCTCCCCTTGCCTCCTCCCCGCACGCTCAGAATGAAAGGACCGTTCCTGGAAGGGTGGGAAGCTTTTCTCAGGTTTCGGGGGAATTGGAAGAGGTACGCCAGGAAGTGTTCAGATCACCCGTCATCAATGACAGTTCAGCAGACACCCCGACGAGACCTCTGGCCTGGTCTGGTCTGCGACAAAGCCGCATCACCGGCTCCCCAGTTCAAAGTCCGCAGACCCTTCAACGGCTACTGAGTTTAGGCGCCATGCGCTGAATATATTTTTAGTTTTCCATCGAGTTCTCAGCATAGTGAGCCATACTCCAAAAGCACAGAACTTCATCTCATGTCACAAGGCAGGTTTCTTTCAAAGGTCTCAAAACACCAGAAAAGTTCGAAATTCGTGAGCACATTCTAAAAACGTTGCAGCAAATTTGGGACGGGAGCATCATTGCAGCGCCTCCCGGCCATAGCTGTCAGTGGACGGTATGCAAAAATCACACGCACATTGTAATTATCCGGACGCTTAGGCCGACCAACATGGGCATCAGTCACACATGCACACTTTTTTCGTAACGGTGGCGAAATGAGACGAGGAGCTATGGAACAGCAGGCATCGATATCTCGCGCCTTCAACAATCGATATTCGTTTACCCTCCCCATGACAGGTGGCAGCCGACCAGCCAAGAGGGACTCGATAATTTGGGAATGATGTCATCGTAGGTATCATGCGCGTAGGTCCAGTGAGCGTAGGTCTCCTGGGCATAGGTCTCGTGAGCACAGGTCTTCCGGACCTTGGTTTCGTGAGCGTAGGCCTCGTGAGCGTAGGTCTCCTGGCCGTAGGTCCGGTGGACGTAGGCCTCCTGGGCATATGGCTGGGGGAGCAAAGGCTTCCTGGACATAGGTCTCCTGACGCGCCACCGTTCAGTGACTTGGTGGATGATGCGCGTGGAGCTTCACTTTCCACACACACGTCATTGGAAAGGTGGGGGCTAACATTCGGGAACTGCGGTCAAAGATGTACCGATAGGGGGCCAAGGCGTAGTTTCACAAAATGTCTCAAGGAGGAGAGGGGGCTGAAGAGCAAAAATTATCTCCATATTTAGCCCACTTTCTTCTCAAGGCTGGAGGAGCTGTAGCCCATCTTAATGTTGTGTGTGTGGGGGGGGGGGGGGAGGCTGAGGCCTGAGTTGATATGGGAGGCGTTAAAACTTCTCCCAACTGAAAAGGAAACTACTCCCCTGACAGTGGAGCACGGCCGAAGGCGACCCTTTTCTGCGCCAAGTTCAATACTAAGTAGTCGATGATTGCACATAGTTTTGTCCGTTAACTTGCAAATTTTGATATGCTTCCATATTCTACGATCACTGCACGGACCATTTGGGTTGTAAGCCTTTCAGTGTCCTCAACGGGCTGCAAAGTTGAATTTATATCCACTGGCGACATTTGCAATTATTTTGAAAATCACTGAGATAAAATGGCTAACAATAGTCGTGATGTATGCGATTTCATGCCTTTCTAAAATGTGGTGCCCAAGTTGCGTCTAGCCGGTGCCAAACGCGTCATACGTAGGGCCCATGTCCAGGCAGCCGTTGGCACAGCATTCTAACCCCTCGCACTATTCAAAACTCCTCGATTGAACCAATGTGTTCTTAATGTACGTGCAGCGAATGTTTTGTAGCTGGACCAATGTTAACGCCCATTTCTTTAAGTGTTTCATGGCGTCAGTAACGTGAGATGCGGATGCCATGCACATCATTCGCCCAGCAAGTGTTTGCTGTCGAACAGTTTTGCATCATGTTTACGTCAATGCGTCATTCTGCGTCATATTTTGAATCGCATTCTCTACACAAATTGGCGTCTTCTGTGGTGACGGCTATTCGCCATAGGCGATGACGCCTCTCTACGTCATCAAAATGGATTAAATAGCTGACTATTTCTTGAAATCTAAATTTAATGTTCAATACCTTAAATGCTGTCGACGTTTCCAACGCGGTACCGCCACAGCACGTGGCGCACGTGGAGGGGGGCTGCGGTGTGTCGCGGGAGATGCGTGCGGGCGGGGAGGTGAGTGTGGGGGTGCGCTGGGAAGAGGGTGGCCGGCGTTCTTCATTATCACAACAACGCCGCGGGGCTTTGGGCTGGGGAGACAGGCCAGTCTGCATAGAAGCCATCCCCTGCGTCGCGTGCCCATTCTCCTATGAGCACGTAACCTACGCGTTATCTGTGCGCTGAATCTTCGAACGCGTGCGCCTAACTCGGGCTGTTCCAAATGGGGCCGAATTTTCAGATATTTTTTTGTACAAGTGGTTTCTGAGTTTTTCGGTCACATGTCTGGTCTGGAGGTTTTTCCAAGGTGGGGATCACAGCCTTTCAGGCCGTTTTTCTAGTCCAGCCTGCAAAAAATCCATCCTCTTCACCAGATACTTACATTTTGGTGCACTGAAGATGGAGAATGAGGGTCCCATATGCACTTAAAGTAAAAAAGCTGTGAAGTCTTAATGTTGTGTGAAAAATTACTAGGGCTAAAATTGTATTTTAGCAAATTGTTTGAATTTGGTGTGGTACATACCTTGAAACATTTGGTTTTATTTGGTGAAATTGGTGGGGCATTGCACTAAACCTTGGTCCTGAAGGTTTACAGCTTGTAGGTATTCAACTTTTAGCCTAAGAAGTGTGCTGCAGTGCTCAGCACCATCTGCCCCATCCTCTGGCCTCATCTGAGTGGCTGTTGCCACCAGCTGCAGACCATACCAGCCAATGGCAAATATTGAGTGCTAGGGCACCTTGAAGCCACATGCTCTGCCTTGAGTAGGCTTAGAGGTTGCTGATTGAAGAATTAAGCCTGACATTGTGTCCAAGCATTTAGGCATCCACTAGTTGCATTGCTAAAATGTTGTCTGTGCACATGTTGTAGCCTGATCTTATTTTATTCTCACCTGTTTTCAGATAGAAAGGGAAAACCAAGAGGCTGCAATAAGCTCCTGTATGAGATAGAACATGGTACTTTGACCCTATTTGGAAACATTAATGTACACTATCAAATATATCAAGTCATCTTTGAAGCATACCAGAAAGTCACAGTGCCCAGTTTTAAACATTGCCACTGGTCTATGAGTACACACTCAAGGCAGTCTCAAACAAGCGACCAGTAACTGTACCTGCATTGTTGCATTTCAGTATAGTCTAGCTGATATATATCTGGCATGCTGTTTGTTAATGTCAAATTGTGACCCTGGGCATAGAAATGCCTTCTTTCCACACACACACAGTCAGGTTTTTCATACCTGAACCTAAGGCAATACATTGTGGTGCCCTGAACAATGACACCAAGAAGCTAGCCATTTCCAGGTGAATATTAGCAACCCATTTACTCCTAATCATGTGATGTGATACCCACTCTGTGTAGCTGTAGTTGTCAAATATTAAAGAATCAAGTCAGATGTTGTGTGTTTAAACTTCTTGCATCAATTTCCATGTGATTGCCAACAAACTATTAGATTTTCAAAGAAGGAACCCAACAGTTTTTTGCTTCTAGCATGATATGTGACTTCAATACATTGTTCTTAACCTCATGGAGCGGTTGACTTATTCTGATGCATTTTCACTGCTGTTGCCTGGCTGCCACAGATCGGACAACTCAGTTGAGCTGTGGGATGTGGGCTGCGCACTGGCACTGCGTGGCGCGCCTGTGCTGCAGGCGCGCCTGCCAGCAGCGCCCGGTGCCAGCGTGGAGGCGCTGGCCTGGTGTGCCGGGCGCCTCTTCTCCACTGGCCTGCATGGTCACCTGCTGGAGCATGGCGGCCACGGCCTGGAGGCAACAGGCAGCACGGCAGTGAGCGGGGGTGCCGCCTGGTGCATGGCAGCTGAGCCTAGCTGCCATCAGCTGGCTGCTGGCACTGAGGATGGCCAGGTGGTGCTGCACCGGCTCGGCGACGAGGGTCTCGTCTTTGAGAGGAAGCTCACCAAGCAGGTCTGTCGCTGTTGCTGCTGTCGGACTGCTGGCTGCGGTGTGATGCACAGCTGTGGATGTATGCCACTCATGGGATGTGCTACAACTGTTTGCTAGCTGGTAGCTGTGTGGGGGTGATATATTTTTTTTTAATCAGTGTGGCTTTAGCTTGTCTGTATGTGGAAGGGTAGCAAGAAAGAATGCATGTGTGCACAACTCATTTAGTGTGGTGGGGGCTTCATCTCTCCCCCACTCTGTTCTAGTTCCCATAACTTTGGGAACAAATGGGCAAAGTTTGAGGAAACATCTGTTTATAAGCAATTTTCATGGGTAGGCATAATCATTTTTCACTGTTCAGCCTTTTTCATTTGTTTTTTTTTTCATTTTTCCCATTTTTTACAATTTCTCTTGCCCCTTTTGTTTCACTTCGTGAAACTACATCCATCTAAGAAACTGTCTGGAGTGGAACTCACCCCTATATGGTGGGGCTCAAAGTTCTTATAACCAAATCTACTCTGGTAACCAGCGCTGTAATTGCTCTGTCCCATACTCTGGTCCCCACCGCTCCCGACCACCTGCCCTCCTCCCCCAGCGTCACGCCTGCCTGCCGTGTTCCACAGGAGCGCCGGATCTTGAGTGTGGCCTGGCACCCGGATGGGCGACACCTGGCGGCCGGCTCCGTCAACACGGCGTGCCTGCACGACGTCGAGACGGGGGCGCTGCTGTCGCGCATCGCCGTCGGCCGCCGGCCCGGCCGGCGCGAGACGCTCGTCTGGAGCGTGGCGTTGCTGTCCGACATGACGCTCGTCACCGGCGACTCCAGGTCCGTGCGGCTGGCGGACTGCTATGTGGGCTGCCGGCGGCCGCGCCGGCGCGTAGACGCTCGCGGCTGTAGGCGCGGGAGGATGTGATAATCAAAACGGTGAATGGTACATGGCATGGTGCACAAAGGAATGGTACACAGCATTACAATGGTATGGTAAAGGTACACAGTACACAGCTACACAGTGTTGTCGCCTCGCCCTATATTCGCTCGTGTTCGGTGTTGAGCGTGGAATTAAACGGACCAAACGTTACCCGTGTTGCGTTGTGGAATTAAACGGACCAAACGTTACCCGTGTCGTGTTGTTGCTCAAACCGGGTGGTCAAAATGACGCTCTACTGCCAGCGTGCCTTGTAGTGCGCTCTTTTCGTATGCCTCAATCAAGGTGACTGCAACTCGATGCGACAGCCCCGCCTCCTCCCACCCCTGTCGCACTGCTACCGTGTCACATTGCCGCGCGCCGCGCTCACTGCCCGCCTGTCGCCGACAGGGGCCGCGTCTCGTTTTGGAACGGCCGGCTAGGCGCTCTGCACATCTCTCTCAGCTCCCACAAGGCAGATGTGCTGGCGGTGGCGGTCGGCGCCGGCGGCGACGCCGTGTTCGCCGCCGGCGTCGATCCCACCATTGCGCGCTTCGATCGGGTGGTGGGCGCCCGCGGCGCCGCCGCCTCCTGGGTGCGCTCGACGCGCGTGCAGCTGCACGTGCGCGACGTGCGTGTGCTGATCGGCGCCGACCGCTGGCTGATCTCGGCAGGTGAGAAGCGGCCCACCGCTGGCTGATCTCGGCAGGTGGGAAGCGACCGACCGCTGGCTGATCTCGGCAGGTGGGAAGCGACCGACCGCTTGCTGGTCTCGGCAGGCTAGAAGCGTCCCACCGCTGGCTGATCTCGGCAGGCTAGAAGCGTCCCACCGCTGGCTGATGTGATGGGATTCATTTTGTAAATCCAGTGTACCGAAGTGCGCGCAGCATTCTGGAATTACCTAGAGGCATTATTACCAATATTTAAGTTAGTTACCTTAGTTGGTCAAATTGCTATTGCCAAGAGTTAAGTTATTTCGCAGGTGTTTCATAAAGTATGTTTTTGACTTAACACACAAGTAGTTTTGGTATGTGGGTGTTGGCCGTCTGGAGTTCTTGCAATCATTACGAAGCTGCATTGTCTGCGACGCCTGAAGCTGCCCTGTAACCCAAACACAACTGTTTGGTGGCTACAAGCTATTTAAAGGGATTGTTCCGCCTTCAGGGCGCACTTTACATTCACGCTTTAGTGAAACCTCAGGACCGGTGACGTCTTATAATAACGCTCGGTATTGCCACTGGAGCACCGTCAAGACATCAGGATGCTAAGTTTAATTATTTTCGAGCTCAAGTTACGCTGTGAGCACTTACAGCACTACGCTTCTTCCCTGCGGTTGTCGCGCCCGCCGTTGTCATGAAAACCGCCGTGGTATCTGCACTGGTGCAAATAAAAGAACGTTTGTGATTAGCCCAACGGGCGGCAGGGGCCTGTTACCGAAAAGTGCATTGGTCAAAGTTTGAACCAGTGCGTCACCATGGACCGTGTGGTACTCCCATTCCCAAAGTCGATGTGCGCCCGGGAAAGAGCCAACGTGGTAAACACCACGGGATAAATAAAAGTTATAGCGTAGCGTTTCGTTGAATTCGCGGGATGATAGCTTCATGTTTGTGTACCATTTTTGTTTAAATAGAGTGTTGCAAGCTTTCATAGCATTTATTGTACAAACACGTGGAGAACTTAATGTGTTGCAAAAATTACATCACGCGCACGCTGGAAAATACTCGGCAAATTAAATGTATTACTTTCGTAGTGAGCGGAGAGTCCATTGCCATTTCTTCCGCGGGAGCGGCTCCTTCAGATCTAAATTCTGGGCTATTCAGAACAATTTTGAGAAACTGGTATTGCCTGATCGTACGCGCTTGGTCAAACTTTAAATGAAAGGTACAACAAATGTGGCATTCTCCGTTTTAGGAGTGTGAGTAAACCTTCGTTTTGCGTTGCTGTTAGATTGGAATGGATCCCGGGAACATGGCGATTTGGTGGGGATTACGCTGGGATGTGATGCAATGTCCGACCTTTTTCCGTCAAAGGAACGTACACGATTTCACACGATTTATCCCGAAATTGAAACTATTTCAAAGTTTAGTGACGAAGTGCTCGGCGCAGGCTTGAGGGCGAAACTTTGCTGGAGCAGCATCCACTCGTTGCTGGCGCATGTAGCCTGCCCCGGACAAGTGGGGCGTCGCGAAGGTTCAAGAGAAGGCAGGAAAGGGAATTAGAGGTTCGGGTGAACGCGTTTTGCCATAGATGGCGCAGATATTTGGGCCACTAGATATAACAGACGTGGGGCTGGTAGTCGAGTAACTTAAGAAAGCGCTGTAACCAAAACTTCAAATGCAAGTAAGGGACTTGCCATCGTTGAAAACCATAAAAGGACACAGCGAGCGAAAGTCAAAACACCCAGCTATCATGCTCGCGGGTTTGATTTAAACGCATAAACCAAAATCGTCACCCAGCAGCGCGTAGAAGTGCCCCAGGTGTGCAATGCTGTGCGTAAAAGGGGCAACTCTGGCAGTGACTCTTACATCATGAAAGCATTTCATGGCGTTATCAGGTGAAAAGGTTTTGAGTATATTTTCCGAGTAGACTTGCTATTTAGAACGCCTTTTTGCTTACCCATAATGAGAAGGCGAGCTTTTTCCAATATATCTGGTACCTGCCGCGACGCTGTCGCATGTGGAATGTTTTCTTCCACTCCATTTGCAGGTGTGGACGCAGCTCTGGTGTTTGACATGCAGGGAAGTAACAAGGACACCATCCGGACGTCTCCGCTCCCACAGGTAACCACTGGGGCCTTCACGTAGGATTATATGGTGCTATGTTCTTTCTCAAAGGAATTCTTCAAGGTTGACTTTTTATGTTAACTGATGTTCTTATAAATTGCATGCGTTTTTTGCCAGATAGTTAACGTCTTGGTCGAGAGCTGCTTTTTCATAAATATTTCTGTACATAACGTCCTTATTTGTCTGCACCCGTGCCGTATATTGTATTTTTTGGTTCCGTATGACTCCAAGTTCCCGAGTGGCGTATGTCTGCAGGTATTGTTCATATGGCCATAGTACCTGTTCATAGTACCTGTGAACCGTGTGACATGCCGCCTGTGACGTCATTGTGCCGCCGTCAGCTGGGCAACGTGCTGCCGGCGCCGGCGCTGCCCGGCCTGGTGACGGCTACTGACGCCGGCCTGCAGCTGTGGCGGCTGCCGGCGGCCGGCGACGCGGCGACGCCGCTGCAGCTGCTGCAGCTGGCCTGCCGGCGCGGCGAGACGCTGCTCTGCGCCGCCGTGTCGGCCGACGCCGGCTGGCTGGCCTACTCGACGCAGACGCGGCTGCGGCTGCACCGGCTGGACGTGTCTGGGCCGCGGCCCAGTCTGCAGCGCGTGCGCAGCCTGCCAGCGCCGGCCGCCGGCGCCGCCCACCAGCTACGGTTCACGCCCGACGCCGGCTGGTTGGTGCTGCTGGCCGCCGACGGCCGGCTGGTGCGACTGCGGCTCGCCGCCGCTGGCTGTGACGAAGTGCAGGCGGATGAGCTCGGCCCGGCCGACGGCCGCGCGCCCGACGACGAGGACGAGCCGGACGAGGAGGCGGCGCCGGCCGGACCGCTGCATCTGCTGACGCTGAGCGCGGACGGCCGGCGCGTGGCGCTGGCCGATCGAGACGGCGGTGTGCTGGTGTGGGACCTGGCAGAGGCAGCCGTAGTGGCGCGGCTGCCGCGCCACGCGGCCCCGGCCACGGCGCTGGCATTCCGGCCTGCCGACGCTGCCCGCCTCCTGGTGGCCTACGCCGACCGCGCGCTCGTCGAGTTCGACACCGACGAAGGCCACTTCACCACCTGGTCACGCTGGGCGGCCGGCCACGTGCCGGAGGCGTGGCGCCGCCGCGCGCTGCCTGTGCGCCACGTGGCCTTCAGCGGGTGCGGCACCCGCGTGCTGCTGCACGATGACAGCGGCGTATGCGCGCTGGACGCGGCCGCCGGAGAGGAGGGCGGCTTGGACAAGAAGAGGGCCCGCTCCGCCAAGGGGCGCCGGAAGGTCACCGAGGTGGATCAGCCGGCCGGGCCGGACAACAGCGTTGTTATCACCGACAAGTACGTTTGCGATCTTTCCAAGGCATCGTATGGCCTTTCGCATGTATTGGTAGGGTGTGGTTGCTTGCGCTTTTTTGCGTTGATGACAGCCAGCTCATTAATGGAAAGGTGATGGAGCATTCCAGTGACCTAAGTTCATGATGGCTCTCATTCTTTATCAATGGCATGCTTGCCATGCAGTATAATGTATCACAGGATGGTGGAAAGCTGATGTTTGCCTCAGAACATGAAGTTGTCTTTAGTGCTGATGTCAAAGCCTAGTGGCCCGACATCACCAGGTTAAAATCTGTTTTGTGCCCTGGTCACTAAGCTGGTTGGTCAAGGTCCTGATCATGGCTGGTGTCTGCAGGTACCGCCACCTGCTCTACCTGGGCAGCTTGGGAGAAGACCAGCTGCTGGCAGTGGAGGCCCCAGCCGCTCGTGTGGAAGAAAAGCTGCCGCCTGCGCTCCGGCGCAAGCGGTATGGTGTGGCATGAGCGTGCTGCAGACTGTACATCAGCCATCCGCCAATGCCTTGCTGCGACTGCTGTGTACAAATAATACATCTCTTGGTGACCCAGCATTGGTGTTTGAATTGGCTATACTTGCAACAAGTGTTACTTGGAGGACAGATGGAACCCTGGGTATGAAAGAATGGCAGATAGGGCTGAAAAGACGTGGGGTTGCTGCAGACAGTAGCCCCTTTATATAACAGGCACAAGTTCAGCCATAGTGAAGTTATGCTGACCCAGGATGTTGAGGGGCAACAGACTGGGCAGATGCATGCCCCGAATGTGTTGTGGGTTGGGGGTGCCAGTAGTGAGGTGGTTAAAATTGCCATTAGCTGCTGGGCATTTGGGAAACTGGAGGCACCGGGTTCGATTCCCCACAGTGCCATCCCTTCCTACCAGGGTGAGAGGTAGCCAACGCCATACAGCCCCACAGATGGGTGCATCATAAAGCCCCTGTGAAACACAATGTGTGAGCCTCATCAGCATCGGGTACACGTGCATGTGCCACGCAAGTTTTGCTCAGTTTGTGCCGTAGGAGCACAAGCCCTAGATGGCTACTGTCACGATGAAATACCATGGGCACACTCTGTTGCTCTTGAAGTGCAAATGGTGATACTTCAACAAAGGTGGTAGGGAAACTGTAATGGTGAAGCCTCAAGGCACTGTTCGTATTGGTGAGATGCAATTTGTTACATACAGACCCAACTAACCCTGGAACTCGTCTGCTAAATTGCTAGCGTTGTTTGCGCATTGTTCGCAACACTCACTTCGGAACTGTCATAACTGGCATGTCTTGGGATGTATGCTAGTACATATTTTGGTACGAATTTTTGGTTGCACCACGGAAAAGCAAATACGAAGTAAGACGCGTAAGAATGTGCATCCTCCATGTTGAAACAATGATTGATCGAGTAAAATGGAGCATTTTACTGGGGGATCCTGAATCTGAACTCGCATGTTCATCGCCGGAACCAGTTTCTGAAACATAAATGGAAAATATACTAAAACTTAGAGGACGTGTACGATACAACCTGCGTAAAGTTATCGTAATGATTGAGAACACAGCTGTTCCGAAACCTGTCTTTAATGTTGTAGGCGTCGCCGTCTCTGGGCGAGTGATAGAGGACCGTCTTTTCTGTCGTAATTTGCATGGTTGATGCTAATAGAAGGTAGGCATCATCGGTAATTTTTTACTTGGGTACCTGTATGGCCGACGGAGGGAAGAGCTACGCTAGCTGCAGGGTTTCGAGTATTGTCGTGCGGGGCAAAAGCTGTGAGGCATCAGCTAACATTGTGACGTCACTGAAAATGGTTTTGCATCGATCGGGATCGGGGTTCTTTCGGGCCGACTGAAGGCCATAAGGCTTTTGCTTGTGATATGATGTCACTGGTATTCGGCTGGGTATGTGACGTCACTGGTCGTGAGTATGTAAGGCTCTTTTGGGTCCACTGAATGCCGTAATGCATCAGCTGGCCATGTGTCGTCACTGGTATTCGATTGAACATCAGGCGCGGCCGGCCTCGTTCCATCTTTACTTTTCGTACCTGTCTGCTGCAAGCATTTGCGTGCCGCATAAAGGTTTGACCGAATTACCCCAATGTGTGACATCCCTAATCATCACTTCATACGAGTGCACTTAGGCCCCACGACCACGGTGTGTCGTGGTCCGCGAAGTATCACCGGATAGCGTGACGTCACTGGTATTCGAATAAATACTGGGCGCAACAGGCCGTGCTTCATTTTTACCTTTGTACTTGTCTACTGCAAGCATTGGCGTGCTGGATGAAAGCTGCCGAACCACCTGAGTGTGTGACATCACTGGCCATGAGTTCCAACGGTGCTTTTCGGCCAACTGAAGACCACAAGGTGTCAGCTAGCGACGTCACTGCTATACGACTGTAAGACGTCAATGGCCGTGGGTTTCCACGGGCCCTATAGGACCGACGAAATGCCGTTAGGCATCAGCTGGCGATATGACGTCACTGGTATTTGGCTGAACATCAGGCAACAGGTCATGCTCCATTTATACCTTTCGTACATGTCCGCTGCAAGTATTGGCGGATTTTTTGTGCGGCCAACTAAAGACCATAAAGCATCAGCTAACGATGTGACGTCGCTGGCACTCGACTGTGCGTGTCGCTGGTCATGAGGTTTTACGGCCTCTTTTGGGCCGACGAAAGGTCATACGGCAATGACTGAAGATGTGACGTCACTGGTATTCGAATGAACTTCGGGCGCGACAGACCATGTTCCACCTTTATCTTTGGTACCTGTCCATTGCAAGCATTGCCGTGGAAGGCTCTGCCAAATTACCTGAGTGTGTACGTCACTGACCATTAATTTGCACACTCTTTTGAGCCTACTATAGGCCACAAGGCATCAGCTGACGATATGATGTCACTGGGTTTCGACTAGACATCATGCGCAACAGGCCATGCTCCATCTAAGCCATGTTTCGTCTGTACCTTTCGCACCTATCTACTGCAAGTATTCGCGCGACACAGGGGCTCTGCCGAATTACCTGAGCGTGTGGTGTAACTAGTTATGAGTTAACGCGGGTTTACTCTGGCTGAATGAAGGACATCAAGCATCAGCTGACGATACGACGTCACTGGTATTCGACTAAACTCCAGGCGCGACAGGCCATGTTCCATCTTTACCTTTCGTACCTGTCTCTTGGAAGTATGGGCGTGCTGAATGAGGGCTCTGTCGAGTCTCCTGAGTAAGTAACGTCACTGGTCAAGAGCTTTTTACGGGACCTTTTGTACCCCCAAACGGTATAATGCATCAGCTGATGATATGACGTCACTGGTGTCCGACTTAACATCGGGCGCGACAGGCCATGTTCTATCTTTACCTTTCGTACCCGTCTATTACAAGTATTGACGTGCTGAATGAAGGCTCTGTCGAGTCTCCTGGGTGTGTAACGTTACTGGTCATGAGTTTTTTCTGGCTCCTTGGAACCCTCTATAGGGAAAAATGCATCAGTTGACGACATGATGTCAGTGGTGTTCGACTTAACATGAGGCGTAACAGGTCATGTTCCGTCTTTGCCTTTCGTACCTGTAAAGTATTGGTGCGTTAAATGATGGCTCTGCCGAGTCACCTGAGTGTGCGACGTCACTGGTCATGAATTTTTACCAACTATTTTTGGCTGAGCGAAAGCCATAAGGCATCAGCTAACGAAATGACGTCACTGGTAATCCACTGAGTGTATGACGTCACTGGTCATGAGCTTTTACGGGCCTTTTTTGGCCGAGTTCAGGTCATTAGGCATCAGACAACGTTATGGCGTCACTTGTATTCGAATTAAGATCAGTTGCAATAAGCCATGTTTCATCTTTACCTTTCGCACCTGCCTACTGCAAGTATTCGTGCGCTACAAAAAGGCTCTGTCGATTCGCCTGAGCGTGTGGTGTAACTGGCCATGAGTTTGTGCAGGTTTACTCGGGCTGACTGACGGACATCAAGCATCAGCTGACGATATGACGTCACTGGTAATCGACTAAACTCCAGACGAATCATCTGAGTGGGTGACGTCGCTGGTCATGACTTCATACGGATTCACTTGGGCCGCCCAAGGCCACAAAGCAACACCTCCCGTGAAGCATCACAGGATGATATGTCGTCACTGTTATTCGACTTAACATCAGGTCCAACATGCCACGCACTTTCTTTACCTTTTGTACTTGTTTATTAAAGGTATTGACGTGCTGAATGAAGGCTCCGTCGAATCTCCTGAGTGTGTGACGTCACTGGTCACGAGTTTTTACGGGCTCCTTTGAACCCATTTTAGGTTATAATGCATCAGCTGACGACATGACGTTACTGGTGCTCGACTAAACATCAGGCGCAACAGGTCATGCTCCATATTTGCCTTTCGTACCTGGCTGCTGCAAATATTCGCGTGCTATATGAAGGCTCCGCCGAATCACCTGAGTATGTGACGTCACTGATCATCAGTTGGTAGGAGGTCACTTGGCCACCTACGGCTACGGAGTTCCGCAGCAGAGGTGGGAGATGCACCATAGTTAAGCACACTAATTTTATTGTGCGCACCATTAAGTAAAAACTTCAAACGCAACGGGCTGTTTCAACGACTAAAATTTTGAACAAACGTAAACACAAAACAAAGGTGATCCCAGCCCACAAACCGACGTATATGCAAAGCTATTCCGCCCGGCATCACAGGATGCGCCCCTGAGCAGCTACGGTCCGGAATGCCCTGATGGCTAAATAATAATCAAGGGCGCCGCCTAGCGGCCATAAGTCTGGGCCACAGCCCGAATATCAGTGACGTCATATGGTCAGGTGATGCTTGATGTCCTTCAGTCAGCCCGAGTAAGCCCGCGTAAACTCATGACCAGTTACACCACATGCTCAGGTGATTCGGCAGAGCCTTTATGTAACGCGCGAATACTTGCAGTATAGAGGTGCGAAAGGCAAAGATGGAACATGGCCTGTTGCGCCTGAGATTAAGTCAAATACCAGTGATGTCATATCGTCAACTGATGTCTTGTACCCTATAGGTACAAAAAAGCAGCCCGTAAGGAACTCATGACCAGTGACATTACACACTCAGGAGATTTCACAGAGCTTTCCTTAAGCATGTCAATGCTTACAATAGACAGGTACGAAAGGTAAAGACGAACATGGCCTGTCGCGCCTGGTGTTAAGTTGAATACCAGTGACGTCACATCGCCAGATGATGCTTGATGTCCTTTAGTCAGCCCGAGTAAACCCGCGTAAACTCATAACCAGTCACACCAGACGCTCAGGTGATTGGGCTGAGCTTTTATGTGGCGCGCGAATACTTGCAGTAGATAGGTGCGGAAGGTAAAGATGAAACATGACATATTGTATCTGATGCTTAATTGAATACCAGTGACGTCATATCGTTACCTGATGCCTAATGGCCTTAAGTCGGCCCAAAAAGGCGCGGGAAAACTCATGACCAATGGCGTCACACACTTAGTGGATTACCAGTGACGACATATCGTTAGATGATGCCTAATGGCTTTCACTCGGCCAACAATAGCCTGTAAAAACTCATGATGACGCTCTCAGGTGATTCGGCAGAGCCATCATTAGGCTCGCCAATACTTTAACAGGTGCGAAACGCAAAGATGGAACATGACATGTTGTGCCTGATGTTAAGTCGAACACCAGTGACATCATATCGTCAACTGAAGCATTATACCATATAGGGGGTTGAAAAGGGCCCGTAAGAACTCTTAACCAATGATGTGATATAACACGCGAATGCTTGCAGTAGACAGGTACGAAAGGTAAAGATGGAACATGGCCTGTTGCGCCTGATGTTGAGTCGAATACCAGTGACGTCATATCATCCCGCGATGCTTTACAGGATATGATGCTTTGTTGCATTGGGGCTGCCCAAGTGAACCTGTATAAACTCATGACCAGTGACGTCACGCACTCAGATGGTTCAGCATCACCTTGATATAGCACGCGAATGCTTGCAGTAAACAGGTACGAAAGGCAAAGATAGAGCATGGCCTGTTGCGCATGACACCTAGACGAAAACCGGTGACGTCATATGGTCAGCTGATGTGGTATGGCTTACAGTGGGTTCAAAACAGTCTATACAAATTAATGGTTAGTGACGTTACACACTCAGGTAATTCGGCAGACCCTTCCTTCAGCATTCAAATACTTGCAATGGACATGTACCAAAGGTAAAGATGGAGCATGGCCATGGCCGCCTGAATTGTATTCGGATACCAGTGACGGCACATCTTCAGTTAATGTCGTATGACCTTTCGTCGGCCCAAAAGAGGCCGTAAAATCTGATCACAAGCGACATCACACACAGTCGAATGCCAGTGACGTCACATCATTAGGTTATGCTTTATGGCCCTCAGTTGGCCCCCAAAGATCCATAAAAATGCATGACCAGTGACGTCACACACTCACGTGATTTGGTAGCTTTTATTCATCACGCCAGTGCTTGCAGTAGACAGGTACGAAGCCAAAAATGAACCTTGACCTGTTGCGACCAATATTTAGTCGAATATCACTGACGTCACGATACCCAGTGATATTTCACGGAACATGATACACCGCGGCTGTGGGGCCTAAGTGCACTCGTATCAAGTGATGATTGGTGACGTCACACATTCAGGTGATTCGGTCAAGCTTTTATTCGGCACGCAAATGCTTGCAGCAGACAGGTACGAAAGGTAAAGATGGAATAAGGCCCGTTGCGCCTGATGTTTCATTGAGTACCAGCGACGACATATCGTCAGGTGATGCTTTACGGCATTCATTGCACCCAAAAGAGCCCTAAAGCCTCACAACCAGTGACGTCACATATCCAGTCGAATACCAGTGACATCATATCGCTAGCAAATGCCTTGTAGCCTTCAGTCGGCCCAAAAGAACCCCGATCGATGCCAACCCATTTTCAGTGACGTCACTACGTCGGCTGATACCTAACAGCATTTCTCCATCATGGCAGTACAGGAACCCTGCAGCCAGCGTAGCTCTCTCCCCACCGTCGGCAATACAGGTACCCAAGTAAAAAAAAGCCGGCATCATCTGTGAGATGTACTGGTGTTTTGCTTATTTGAGGGGGCATCTAGTTTAAGTGAACGATGTGCCATACCAGCGGTTCAGATGCTACCTACTTTGTAAGGTGAACCGTGTGGATACTGGCATGCCATCATGCCTGTTTATCTTAATTTTCTGTTCGGTGCATTGGAGCCGAAGCGTTTTTTTTTACTTTTGGCCCCATGTATTCCAAAGTTGACCAGTGTTAAAACTGTAAATAGCTTGTGATTGATGGTGTACTACAGGCATGCAACAACCCTTCGTTTGTTTTTGTTCATGATTCAAAATCGACATGCCTTTAGCAACTGGTAAGTGAGTGGTGTCTGGGTGAAGAAAATGTACATGGAAAGATGTGTGCAGATGCCTCTCAGGTGTGCAGGCACAAAGGTACATGACCTACTTTGTAAAACTTACCAGATCAATTATTTTAGGAATATGTTTGCTGTTTTTGTTGTGTTATCATCACTTTTCATGATCACTTTATTTTCCAACCTCTCCATTCTATCATGTGGTCTGCAAGCATCCTTAAATCATCTGTTGAGTGCATAAAAACACTGATGACAATAAGTCTTCCTTAACATCACATCAAACCAAATGCAATGCATGTTATTATTGAACCATGCTGGTTATCATAATGTTAATGTTATGCTGTTTTTTTGGAACTATTGCAGTGCTTCAAAAAGCAGCATAACATAACACATCCACATTCCTGATCCCAGCTAGGCAGCACAGATATGTTTCTGTGGCATAGCGCAGAGATGTTTCTATAATATGTAAAATGCATGATGTAATTAAAAAGTTATGAGGCTAGTTTCAAAAGCAAAAGACACACCTGATTCCAATTTTAAGTCATTCACTTTGAAGCATCACCATATGCAGTGATGCATCACTCCCAGTCTTACCAGCCTAGAATGCTCTTTTAAGCCTGGCTCTTTAAGCACATCAAGCACCATGTGATGTTTGGTCACCCTGGTCATGTCAAAAGGGTGACCTTGCAGCTTGAACTTCTTTTTCAGGAAAAGGAAGTAGCTGACAGGGAACCAGATGGGATCAGGGCTTGTAACAAGTGATGATGGTGATGGTGTTGGTGTGGTCCAAAGCTAGTGTGGGCGTAGTCTGAATCTAGATGTGTTTGGAATGCACTGTGAGCAGCAGACATATTGCCATGATAGAGCACCCAATTGCCATCACATTAGGTCTCACCAGGGCACCAAGTTCAGCTGTTCACCTGAAATTGCTTATTCCTACCCTCACACATTCAGATATATTTATTTTTTAATTGAATGCAGTTAACAGTTTGGGAGATTATATGTGGACCGAGAGCAATATTTTTTGTTGCAGTTCCATTAGATCAAAACATCAGAATTATTTCAGCTAAATCTATCTTGGATGAGAGGCACTGTAAATGTATGTTTTGTTATGCTATTACAATGACAGCAAGTGACAGGACATGACAGTGATCAAGATGTCAGCATGCTATGACACATAGTTGATAAGCTGCATACAGGTGATTTATATTCAGAATGTGTGAAAAAGCATATCTGACTCTCAACAGCCTTACTTCTACAAATTTTGGTAACTTTCCACACTTTCTCGTCAGGCCTGGAATGCGTTAGCAGCTCCTGAGTGGTCACCATGTGGTGGGGTGGCAGCGAGGGTGCTGAGGCAGCCGCTGAGGCTGTTGAGGCTGCCCCAGAAATAGAGGACATGAAAGAACAGTTTGATATGCAGCAGAACCTTATCAAGCAGCTCAAGGACATGGTGAAAACCCACCAGAGTCAGCTGCAGGAGAAGGAGCAACAGGTTCAGGTAAGTGTAAATGAGCTTCCCCACATGATGTGTGGTGTTGACAGTCAAATATACTAGTGATTTATTTCATAGATGGCTTATGACATTGTTCTTTGTGTTGTTACATATACATGAAAATTAACAAAAATTGTATTGCATACTTTTGCCATTGTTTTGATAAAGGCATGTTGCAGAAATATCAGCAAATCTATATCTCCAGTCTCCTCGTTTTCTCCGAGGAATGAGGCTATTACCACTGTCTTAAAATTGTATCACCTGTCCTGCACTTAAATGGACAAGTATAAGCTGTGAAGGTGTCTTATTCCATCAGTCTGTCCCTTGCCTTCCTACCTTATAAGATGTCAGTGTTTGAGCCATGTCAGCAGTGGTCTGACGTTGTAACGACGCTTGCCGGCCGTGCAACGGCGGGGTTTGTCGTAACGTCGCCCGCCGCCCATGCTTGGGAAGAGTCTGTCGTAACGTCGCTCGTTACCCTTGCAGCGGCTGAGTCGGGCGGAGCACGAGCAGACCTCGAAGCTGGATAGGCTCAGCCAGCAGGTGGCCGCGCTGGAGGAGGAGGCGCCGGCCAACCAGAGCACGGCCTCGACCAGCGGCGCCCAGGGACGGCGCGAGCGCATGCTCGAAATCAAGCGCAGGCTCGAGGAGCAGAGGTGGGCAGCAGTCGCCGGGCAACCGTCGGCTGCTCGGGGTATCGGCGGAAATCGCAGCTGCGCTCGATCAGTTAAGGCTAGCAGAGGCATTGTGTTTGTTGTGGCCCCTGCTGCATGGCTCTTGTGGTATGCACAAACAGTAGTTGGTATCTGGTGGAATGATATATGTGCTTCTGAAGACACCGAGAGATATGTGAAATGCAAGAAAAAAGCAACAAAAAATTAATTTGTTTCGATGTATTTTGCTAGTCTTAGATCGTTAGTAGCCGATGCATTTTGATTCATTGCGTTAAATGGATAACGATTTTATCGATGTACAAATAGGTTAGAGCGGATGGTAGCCGGGAAGGCCAGTGAAATGGGAGAACTCCCGCGCTTGTAACAACCGAAGACGGCAGCCGCGATGTCGGCCAGCACGCGCGTTAAGTGGCGCCGGGAACGGTGGCCGGGCGGCGCGCGTGTCTGACTGCCGGTGCGGCGGCCGGCAGGCGGGTGCAGGAGGAGCGCAGCCAAGAGCGCCGCGTCGACCTCGAGACCATGGTGCGCAACCTGCAGTCACGCATCGAGGACACCGACTACTGCTACGACTCGTGCGACTCTGCCGACTCGGGCTCCGACGGCGACGTCGACTACGGCTCGTCGCCGCGCAAGGTGGGCGTGGCCAGCACGCGATCGCTCGCCACTGCGCCGCCGCTACGGTAGTCGGCTGCTGGAGTGTCCGCCGAGGAGCTGGTGTTGCCCCTGGCTGGTGGTTCGCAGCGTTTATAACGAGAGGGCTTTTTGCATTGGGGACTCCTGCATGCGGGCTCTGTCGTGTTGACGATTATTGCCGCCGAAAACCGGCAAAAACCGATAAAAGCCCATCCTTCTGAGATCGTTCCTCTAAGCGCCTTTCGGTCGTCGCCTGGAGATTGACTCTCCTCCCCTATGCGTACAGGGCCGAAACATCCACATGAGGCCTTCTGCCTGATGCCTTTGTCCGCCAGTGCAGTCCCTATACCAATGGTTCGGATTCAGTGCTGACCAGATGAGCATCGAGCCGAGTGTGGTGCCAGCCTTGCCCCCCCCCCCCCCCCCCACCACTCCCCTTAGTTGTACCGCAGGCCCTCGGCCAACCTCTCTCCCCCGTCCGCAGTCGATGACGCTGAGCGACTCGGTGCGAGGTAAAGAGCCGGAGGAGCTGTACGGCGTCATCCTGGCGAAGGACAACCGCATCTACGAGCTGTCCGACAAGGTGGCCCAGCTGGAGGCCACTGTCGTCGACCTGAAGGTGAAGCGCGTCTGCGGACACGCGGCGGGCAGGCCGACGCTGCTGCTACATTAAAATTGGTCTAGCCTTGGCCTCCGCTGTTTTCCAGGGTGTGTTCTTAAGCCGCTTGCGCCTTGCGGCGGGCAGAGCTGTGGCCGCCGCAGTATTCACTGACGAACTGCACGCCGTCGATCCATCCCACTGAACTTCTGCCGTGTCGTGCTCAGCTCATGCCTCGCTCACCGCCCCATGTCGCCCGACACGCGCCATGTCCGCCGGTGTCCACTAAAACCGCCGGGGCGTGGCGCGGCAAGGTAGGTACGCCGCGGTGGGTGTCCCGGCCTCGGCGGCAGCCAGCCGATTCGTCTGTGACCGTCGCCCGGTGCCCCCTCCCCGCTCAGGACACGCTGCAGGAGAAGGAGTCGGTGATCTCGGCTCGCACGGCCGCCGTCAACCTGGTGACGCGCGCTCTGACCGAGCGCGGCCAGGTGACGCTGGAGACGCTGGACGACACGCGCCAGCAGATGACGGCCATGCAGGAGGCGTTCGCCGTGCACGAGGCCGACTGGCGCGTGCGCGAGGAACGACTCACCCGGCAACTGCAGGAGGCCAACCAGAGGTGAGAGGTTGAGCACGAGCATCCCGGCCTGCCAGCCGAGACTGGAGTTGTTGTGCTGAATTGCCTGTCATGGTCGTCGTCGATCAGTCATCGAGATAATCGAGCCGAGTCATATGTTCAAACCTCGGAGTGCTAGGTGTTGTACTCTGTGTGTATAAATAATAAACTGACGTAATAATAAACTGACGTCCGTGGAAAGAAATGTTACGAACATCCTTGACAGGTGACCAGTAGCGTCGTTGTCAAGAACGTCACTGCGAATAACGTCCTTGACAGGTGATTAATAGCGTCGTTGTCGAGGATGTCACTACAAATGACGTCCCTGACACGTTACTAGTAGCGTCGTTGTCGAGGATATCACGACAGACGACTTCCTTGACAGGTGACTAGTAGCGTCGTTGCCCATGATATCACGACAGATGACATCCTTGACAGGTGACTAGAAGCGTCATTGACAAAGCCACCAGTGAGATGATGTATGGTCGTGTATGATTGCCCTATTCATGAACACGATTTTCAAATCATGCTTATGTGCATTTTGCAGGCTTGAAGCTTCGGAAGAAAACTATAAGAAGGCCGAGTCGACCAGATTTGATTTGGTTATTGCGAACGCTAATCTCCAGGAAAAACTTGTCAAGCTGCAGGCGTCGGCCAAAGACGAGGTAATAATCCACCACTGCATGTATAGTGCGTTACCAACACAGTAGTGGACAGCGCCATTGAGCACGGTAGCCTCTTGCGTGGCCTCGGATGTCCGGCCAGCTCCACGGCGAGCTGACATGCCCGCGCTGATTTGCAGGCCGGCCGCGCGGCGGCGCTGGAGTCGGAGCTGGCTGAGGTGAAGCGGGAGCTGGCCGACTCGCAGAAGATGGTGTTCCGCGTCAAGTCGCAGAAGCGCCAGCGGGTGAGCCAGCTGGAGGCCGAGTCCGACCAGCTGACGGCCCGCTGCGCCGAGCTGCAGCAGCTGAGCGACGAGCTGCGCGAGCAGCTGCGGGCGGCCAGCGAGGCCGGCCAGATGGACGACGCCGGCGCCGTGCTGGAGGCCGAGCGGGACCGACTGCGGACAGGTGAGCCGACCGGCGCGTGGGCGGGCGCTGCGAGCAGCTGAGACACTCAGCCCCAGAGTCTGTGGCACGGGCCCGCCGCCAGGGACGCTTACCCCGGCGTCATGGCGTCGTCACAGCCTGTTCGGGCCATGAACGATACGTCGTGTGGTCGTGGTGGTCGGCATGTGCGTGTTGTGGCGTGTAACGCGCGTGGCAATGTCGTGACGTGGCGGGGCTGACGGGGGCGGTGTGCGGCGCGGCAGAGTCGGCCGACCGTCTGGCGGAGCTGACGGCGCTGGCCGAGCGGGCGGCCGCCCTGGAGCAGGCCGAGGCGGACGCCACGCACGCCAAACTGGCGCTGGTGGCCGAGGCCGCCGCACTCAGCCAGCGGATCGAGGACAAGGACCGGCTGACGGCGGAGCTGGAGGCTAAGGTGAGGTGACGGTCGGGGGGCACCGCTGGGCCAGGTGGGGAAGATGCTGGCATTGACGTTTTGCTTCCTCTAGTTTGGTCCTTTGGGTAGTCTCGCGAGTGGGCCTGTGGCTAACGCCAACTTGCTTGTATACAAGAACAGTCCATGTGTGTAATGTGCGTCGATCAGGTGTATTAAAATATGATAATCAGAACGGAAAATACACCGTTAGTAATGCCCAATGTCAGGCATAATATACTTGCTGTTGGTGATACGACGGGCCCTTTTCCGCTGGCTGCCATGCAAGTACCTAAATGCCAAGGTGGGCTCGTAATCCCATGAAGCCTGTCGAGTCTTTGTCCGAATTCTGGATTACGGGCTACCATTTTAGATTTACACCCATATGTGCTGTCTGTCTGCTATGCTGTCCAGGGGACTGGTTTGGTTCGCTTGTGATAATTACCAGGCCAATAACATCACGACTGTATGCCACGTTGGCTCATCACAGTACTATTCTCGTTGTGGTTCTGTGGCACCATGGTTGTGTCTCCCCTGTGTTCGTGTTTGTGGGGGAAGGCCTTAGGGGAGCTGGGTGCGCTATCTGTGTAAATGTCAAGCTGCGTGCCTGGGAAACCAGAGGTGCGGAGTTCGATTCCCCGCGGTACCCGTCCTTCTTGCCTGGGTGAGAGACAGGCGACGCCATAAAGCCTCAGCAGCTGAATGCGTCGCAAAGCCCCAATGACACCCAACTTGCATCAGTGCAGCTGAAGGCCGCTCTCGTGCTGGCAGATCGCCGAGCTCGTGTCAGCTACGGACGAGAAGGACACCCTGGTCTCCAAGCTAACGTCAGAGAAGACCAACCTGGAGCTGCAGGTGACCGCCCTAACCTCGTCCCTGGAGGAGGCGCGAGTCGGCCTCGACCAGGCCAGCACCAGCTTGGCTGAAACACGGGCCGAACTGGAGGAGACCAGGGCGAGCCTAGAGCAGACCGCCACCAGTCTGTCCGAAACCAACGCCAGGCTGGTGGAGGCGACCGCGAGCCTGCGGGAGGAGCGTGACGGCAGCGAGGCCACGACGGCCGAGCTGCGGGAAGCCAGAGCCGGTCTGGAGGAGGCGAGGGCTGAGCTGGAGAGGGTGCGGGCCGACCGAGACGTCCCAGGTGACGCCCGTCGGCTGGAGGAGGCCGAAG
The DNA here is from genome assembly GCF_011947565.3 of Pollicipes pollicipes. Classification (NCBI taxonomy): domain Eukaryota; kingdom Metazoa; phylum Arthropoda; class Thecostraca; order Pollicipedomorpha; family Pollicipedidae; genus Pollicipes; species Pollicipes pollicipes. The sequence goes on from NW_023596297.1 coordinate 23,201,590, forward strand.
CTCGTCACCTCCAGGTGACGGCGGATCTGGAGGAGCGTCTCCGTGTGCTCGGCGAGGCGGCCGGGCAGGCGCTGACAGCCGAGATGGGAAGTCAGGCCGATAGACAAATCACGGCGGAGGTGGGGAGCCAGGCTCGCAGACAGTCGACGGCGGAAATGGCGAGCCAGGCTGAAAAGCAAGTCACGGCCGAGGCAGCGAGTCAGGCCGATAAACTGGGGACGGCAGAAACGGGGAGCCAGGCTGAAAAGCAAGTTACAGCTGAAATGGGCAGTCAGGCTGAGGTGGGCGGCCAGCCTGAGAGCCAGCTGACAGCTGAAGCGGTCAGTGAGGCTGACTGTCATGCGGCGACGGTGGAAGGCGCTCAGCCCGAGACGCCGGCCGTGAAGCAGCTAGAGGCCCGGCTGGAGGTGTTGATGACAGACCTGGACACCTCGCGACGCATGCTGGAGGAGAGCCAGATGGACCGCGAGGCTCTCCGGCAGGAGGCGGCACGGCTGCAGCAGCTCGTCAGCGGCCTGGAGACGGAGCTTAAGGCATCTGAAGGCTTCTTTTCAGAGCTTCAGTTCAGCAGCAAGCAGCTGCAGGAACAGCTGGACAACGAGAAGAGCGAGAGGGAAGCTATGCGGAACGAGTATGAAGCTCGCAACGCCGAGCTGGAGCGTGGGGGAAGCGGCTGAGGCGGCCGCGGAGCCGCAGGGCGACCTCAAGAAAATGGTCAAGAAGCTGAAGACGAAGCTGAAGCAGGAGTTGAAGGCCAAGTCCTCGCTTGAGGAGAAGGTGGGCATCCTGAAGCAGAAGGTGGATGAGCTCAGGACGAACATCGCGGAGTTGGAGGGCGTCTCGTCTGCCATCAGAGACGCGCCGACGGCGGAGGACCTGGCCGCCCTGCAGGCCGAGCTGGAGCAGGTGCGCGCGCAGCTGTCGCAGGAGAAGGAGTCCAGACAGGCAGCCGACGGTCAGCTCACGGAGGCGCGGAGTGCGCTGGAATCGATGCAGGCTCGGAGCGAGCCGCCGGCCTCAGTGGGGGTGGCCGCTGGAGGAGAGAAGACGGAGAGCGCGCAACAGCCGATGCCGGTGCAGGAAGCCGAGGCTGAGTCACAGGCGGCGGGCACCGCGTCCGAGACCAAGCAGAAGATGAAGCTGATGAAGGTGAAGCTGCGCAAAGAGCTGCAGCTCAAGGCGGAGCTCCAAAAGGAGCTATCGGGCGTCAAGCAGTCCCTTGACGAGACGCGGTCAGAGCTGCACGACGTGAGGAGCAACATGGCTGAAGAAACCAGCCGGACGCACGAGCTCGTTATGGCCACGGAGACAGAGCTGCGTGAGCTGCGAAACAAGCTCAGCGTCGCCGAGAACGAGTTTGCCCAGATCGTCCGCGAGAAGGAGGCGCTGTCGGAGCAGCTGCAGGGCGGCGCCGAGCCGTCGGCGCCCCGCTCGGCGCGCTGCCAGGAGCTGCTGGACCAGCTGGCTGGCCTGCAAGAGCTGCAGCAGCGGGACGGCGACGGTGCCGCACTGACAGCGGCCGTGGAGCGCCTGCAGGCGGAGGTACAGGGCGCAGCCGGCGGTGAAGCGCCGCTGTCGCTGCCTGAGCGCTGTGTCGTGCTGGCGCAGTTCACGCGCCTGCTGTGCCAGGCGGCGCTGGAGCGGCGGCCGCGCGCCGCTGACCTGTTCGAGCTGCCTCTGCTGCGCGCCACCGACCGCAGCAGCTCGCAGAGCTCGCTGCTCAGCGAACGCTCCGAGTCGGCGCGCAGCGAGCCGGCCGGCGCCGAGCCCGAGAAGGACGCGCTGCTGCTGAAACAGCAGGCGCGACTGCGCCAGCTGACTGCTGCCGTCCGCCGCCGCACGGAGATGCGCGACGAGGCGGTGGCCAAGGTGCGCACCCTGGAGGAGGCGGCGCAGGCGCTGAGGGCGCGTCTGGAGGAGACCGTGGCCGAGGTCGAAGCGTTGAGGACCGAGAGGGAGGCTTGGGACGCGGCGATGACCGAGAAGGACGGCAAAATTGCGGATCTGGTGGAACTGACTAGTACAGGTGTCAGTCGAGAACATTGGGAGGCGCAGTTGGCCGAGAAAGACGCTAAAATCACCACCTTGGAAGAAACGAGGTTAAGTGTGGCTGAGGCAAAAACACTGGGGGCGGCAGTAGTGCAGAAGTGCGATGAGGTTGCTGCCCTGCAGGATAAGCTGGCCACCATTGAGTCGAACCAGGAGAAGTGGGAGGCGGAGGCGGCAGAGAAGGATGCTAAGATCGCCACTCTGCAGGAGACGGTCCGTGAAAGCGCTCACAAGGACGATAAGATCGTGTACCTGCTGGAGGAGCTCACCGCCAAAGAGGCGGCCTTCGACGACGCCCGGGAGCGCTGCGAGGCGCTGGAGGCGCGCGTGGCCACGCTATCCGCCCAGCTGGAGAGTCGCGACGCCGAGCTGGCCAGCCTGCAGGCGCAGCAGACCGCTTCCGACCTGCTCTCGGCACTCACCGAGTTCCCGGCCGGCGGCCATCCGGTCGAGTCGGTGCTGGAGCCGGTGCCGGCCACCGGCCGCGGCGGCGACGCTGCGCTCGTGTCGGACGTGCGCGCGCTGATGCAGCAGCTGCGCACGCTGCCGGCGGCCGAGGCGGGTGCGTTGTTCAGCGTGCCACGCGGTCTGGACCTGGTGAGCTTGCCGTCCAGTGGCTCGGAGGGTCAGCCGCGAGACTCGTCCGAAGACAACTGGTCCATGGTGGACGAGCGGCCGTCGTCGGGCGCTGCCTCGCCGCCGGCCGCCGCCGCTAGGGACGCCGCTGCCGCCGCCGCCGCCGCCAAGGACGCCAGTCCGCCGTCCGAGGCGTCCGAGGCCGTGACGGTGGTAGCGGCCACCATCCCGTGGCAGTGGGGCGATGCGGAGGCAAGCGCCTCCTGGAACGACTGGGTGATGGAGGCGCCGGCCGACGACGCCGCGCCGTCCGCCCCGCCGGCCACCGACGTGCCCGGCGCCGAGGCGCAGCTGGAGGCGCAGGCAGCGACCCCCGCGGCCGGACGGCGCCGAGGAGCCCCCGGCAGGTGACGCCTCGCTGACGACTCCGGCTGGCGACGGCTGGGGCTGGTCGACCGGTGAGGAGGAGGACGAGGGAGCACCAGCCGGCATGCCGTCCGGACAGTGGGGCTGGGATGAGGACGCTGGCTGGCCGCGTGACGACCAGCCGCCGTCCGAGGCACTCCAGCTCGGCAACACCGAGATGGTTACTGAGCAGGTGCTGGGCTGCGAGGACGCGCCGGCGCCGGCCGCCTCGGCCGCCGAGCTGGCCGCTGAGCTCAGCGCCGTGCGCGAGCTGTGGCTCGCCACTCAGATGGAGGTGAGCGCTCTGTCTGAGGAGCGCGCGCGGCTCCTGCGGCAGCTGGAGGGAGTTGGCAGCACCGAGCAGCTCGCCGCGGAGGAGGCAGCGCTTCTGGAGGAGGTGACCTCCGGGTTACAGTCGGAGCGACAGCGCTCGCCGGAGAGGGCGCGCGAGGCCGAGGCCGTCGCAGAGGCAAGCGGGGGAGTAGCCCGGCCGGCAGAGGGCGCAGAGCCGCTTCCGGAGGCAAGGGACGAGTCGGCGGCGGTGGAAGCCGAGTTACAGGCGGCTTTGGAGGAGGGCGCGCGGCTGCGACGCCAGCTGGCAGCCGCCGAGGCGGAGCGCGAGGCGGCCGAGCGCCGGCTGGAGGAGCATCGCGTCGACGCCAGTCACCAGTGGTCCGTGCTCAACTTCGAGAACTCGTCGCTGAAGGCCGACCTGGCCGGCAGCATGACGGACCTGATGGAGCTGCAGGCCAAGCTGGACGCGACCGAGGCCCAGCGCGCGGACGCCGCGTGCCGCCTCGAGCAGGAACAGAAGCTCCGAGCAGGAGCTCAGGAACAGAAGCTCCGCAGGCTCGGCGCCGAGACCGACGCTCTGCACGCTTTCAAACTGGAAACGCAGCAGCAGCAGGAGCGACTCGAGGCGCGCGCGCTGCACGCGGAGGCGGCGCGCACCGCGGCCGTGACGCTGGTGGAAAAGACGCTGGCGCAGCTGCGGGCGTCTGCGGCGGCCGTGGAGCGGCTGGAGCGAGAGGTCGACGCTCTGAAGGCGGCCGGTGTGGGCGAGCCGCCGGCCGAGGCCCCGAGCGCCGAGCAGGGCTCGGCCTGCGGTGGACAGCAGCCGATGTCGTCGGATCAGCAGCAGCAGCAGCAGCAGGACCGGCCGGTGGCGCCCCCGCGGGCGGAAGGCACCCTCTATTACGATCAGTCGCAGCCCCAGTTCGCGGGCTACTTCGGCCAGGAGCAGCAGACGACGGGCGCATTCTTTGACCAGGGGCAGATTGGAGCAGATGCTGGCTTTGGTCAGCAAGAGTACTACGGCCAGAGCCAGCAAACGATCGGATCGTATGCGGCTGGCGACGACCAGCAGCCCACAGGGTCGTGCTTTGGTAATGGTCAGCAACCTACGGGACCGGTCCAAGATCTTGGGCCTCAGCAGTACGCAGGAAACTACTTTGGTGATGGCCTGCAGCCGACGGAATCGCACTTCGGTGAGGATCAGCAGCGCATTGGCCAGGGCGAACAGCAGACCGGGTCGCACTTCGGCCACGGTCAGCCGAGTGTTGAGGAGTACAAGTACGAAGCGGCTGTGGCGGAGAACCTCCAGACCACGGGCGACTACTTCAGCCGTGACCAGCAGCAGACCGATTTTTCCTACAGCCAGCACCAGCAGCACGCCACACAGCACTTCGACCTTCAGCAGCAGCCGGCGGGAGCCCACCCTGGCGGCGGCGGACACGGCCAGCAGCTGCTTCCCGACCACGGCCAGATCCAGGCGGCGCCGGCAGGCGGCGGGCCGCCGTCGGGCGTGCCTGTATTCTCCATGTTCGGCGCGCCGGAGGTGGCCGCTGGTCCGGCCGACCCGTTCGCGGCGCTGTGGACGCCGCCGGCGGCAGGGCCGGGCGAGCGCACCGAACCGGAGGGTCTGCCGGCCGACTCCGGCGCCGAGCTGGCCCGCCAGCAGCTGGCCAGCACGTGCCACGAGAGGGACGAGCTCAGGGACCGGCTGGAGACGGCCGGCCGCGAACAGCAGGCGCTGCAGCAGCAGCTGCAAGCCGCGCTCCAGGAGCGGCAGCAGCTGCAAGAACGGCTCCAGGGCCTGGAGCCGGCCGCCGACCAGCTGCAAGCCGCGCTCCAGGAGCGCCAGGAACTGCAAGAGAAGCTGCAGGCGCTGGAGCCGGCCGCCAACCAGCAGCTGCATGCTGCGCTCCAGGAGCGGCAGGAGCTACAGGAACGGCTCCAGGGCCTGGAGCCGACCGCTGACCAGCTGCAAGCCGCGCTCCAGGAGCGCCAGGAACTTCAAGAGAGACTGCAGGCGCTGGAGCCGACCGCCGACCAGCAGCTGCAGCTGAAGTTAGCGCTGCAGGAGCGGGACGAGCTGCGCCTGCGCGTGCGGGAATTGGAGCCGGCCGTTGAGCAGCTGCGGGCTGCCGTGGTGGAGCGGGAGCTGGTGGAGAGAGAGCTGGAGGACGCGCGCCGCCAGCTGGAGACGGCGCACCACGGCCTGGAGCAGGCCGAATCTGACGCGAGCCACCGCCTCAACATACAGGCCCTCGAGTCGGAGACGCGTATAGAGCAGCTAGAGCTGCGCGTGGCCGACCTGGAGCCGCTGGCGACGCAGCGAGAGGAGACCGAGTGCCAGCGGCAGCAACTGCAGGAGCAGCTAACCGCCGCCGAGCTGGAGTTGGTGGCGCGGCAGGAGCGGCTGGCGAGCCTCGGCGCCGACAAGGAGCGGCTGGAACGGTCGGTGGCGGACCTGACGGCGCGGCTGGCGGCGCCGCTCCCAGTGGCACCCGCCGTCGACGAGCCCGTCGTGCAGGCTGTGTCGCACGTGTTTGCCGAGGCGCCGCCGGCAGCGCCGCCTGCTTCCGCTCTTCCGTTCGCATCGGCGCTCTTCGGCGGCTCGCAGCCCATGGCGTCGTCCGCCGGGTTCCTGGACAGCTTCGGCATTATCCCGAACACCCCGCCACAGCCGCCGCCGCCGCCGGCCGTCGAGAAGACGCCGAACCTCGCCGAAGACATCGCCGAACAGCTGAGTCTGCTGCGCGCCGAGAACGAGCAGCTGCGCGCCCGGATCATCGAACTGACGCCGGGCGGCGAGCGCTCCCAGCAGCTGGAGGCGGAGGTCAGCCAGCTGAAGGAGCAGCGGACGGCCGACGAGGAGCGACGGCTACGTCTGGAGACCGAGCTCGAGGAGCGCAACGCGCGGCTACTGGCGCTCGCCGCCACCGAGGAGCAGCTGAAGAGTTCCGAATCGGAGATCGCGCTGCTGCGCGCGCAGCTGGATACGGTGGCCGGTCAAGGCGAGCGCAGCGACCTGGTGGAGGCGGACAACGCGCAGCTCCACTCCCAGTTGGAGGAGCTGACGGCTACCGCGCGCGCCGCGCAGCAGCTGGAGGAGGAGAATGTGCGGCTGCGCACCGAGGCGGCGGCCGAGGTGGCAGCCGGCCGCCGTCTGCAGGAGCAGCTGCACCAGGCCCAGGAGGAGGCGGCGCGGCTGCGGGAGGAGGTCGATCGGCTGCAGCAGTGCCGCGCCTCCGAAGCCGCCGCAGACGCCGCGCAGCGCGCCGCTGGACTGGAGCATGAGGTGACCCGGCTGGGGGCGCTGCTCGAGGCGGCGGCGGCGGAGAAGGCGGCGCTGCAGGCGGCCGGGGCGGGACCAGAGGCCGCCCCGCAGCAGGCGGGCGAGGCGTCTACTGACGATCTCCAGCGACAGCTGACGGAGGCGGAGGAGGCGCGTGCGGCGCTGCAGGCTGAGAAGGCGGCCGCCGAGGCCGAGCTGGAGTCGACGAAGGCCCAGCTGCAGCAGTACATCGACTACTACCAGTACTACGCGGCGTACTACAGCCAGGGCCAGCAGCAGCCGGAGCAGGGTCAGGTGGCCGCCCAGGCGGAGGTCGAACAGTACCACGACCCGAGCCAGGCGGAGCAGCAGGGCTGGGTGACAGACGCCTCCGTAATGCTCCACTACCCCATCAGCGCCGAGGGTGAAGCTGCGCCGGAGCCGTCTGCGCCGCCGACCAGCGCCGAGCTCTCCACGGTGTCGCTGCTGTCGTCGCCGGCCCCGGCAGACGAGACCCCGGTGCCGGCCGACGCCGCCGCCGTGACCGAGACGGTGGTCTCGGCGGCGCAGAGCGTCATCCCGTCCGTGCTGTCGTTTTTCGGCGGCGGCGGCGGTGTCAGCTCAGACGCTGGAGAGCAGGCGAACCTCTCGGCGCTCCGCTCGGAGAACGAGGCGCTGCGCGGCCGCGTCGCCGAGCTGGAGCGGGCGGCGGCGGCCGGCCAGGCGGCGCCCGACCCGCTGGTGGCGCTCACGTCCAGCCCGTTCCTGGAGGAGGCCGGTGCCGCTCCGCTGCGCGCCGAGTGGGGCTGGGAGGAGTTCACGCCGTCGCTGGAGGCGGTGTCGCCGGCGCCGGCCGAGCCGCGCGCGCCGCCGCCGGCCGAGCCGGCCGAGCTGGAGCGGGTGACGGCCGAGCTGCGGGCTGAACGTGAGAAGGTGGCGCGGCTCGAGCAGGAGGCGACCGCGCTCTGGGCCCAGACGGCCGCCGTCGACACGGACAAGCTGGCGGACGTGGTTCGCGAGCTGCAGACGGAGCGGGAGAAGCTGAGTCGCCTGCAGGTGGAGGCGACCGAGCTGCGGGAGCATGCGGCCGCCGCCGCCGCCGGCGTCGAGCGGCTGGCGCTCGTCACCGCCGAGCTCGACGCGGAGCGCGAAGAGGCGCGACGCCTGCGGGAAGAGATCCTTGCCCTGCAGGGGGAGATGGCTGTTCTGCGGGACCAGCTGGCGCAACCGTCGACCCAGCTGGAGGCCGAGCGGGCGGCGCGCGCCGCACCGGTCGCCGACGACGCGGCACAGCTGTCCGCTCAGCTGGCCGAGGAGCTGGCTACGGTGTCGCAGCTGAGCGGCGAGCTTGAATCGGAGCGTGCCGACGTGGCGCGCCTGGAGGGCGAGGTGCAGCTGCTGCGCGACCTACTGACCGATACGCAGGCGCAGCTGTCGGCGGCGCGCAGCACGCCGGTCGCCGACTCGGCGCTCGGCGACCAGGCCGCCTTCTACCGGCAGAAGGTGACCGAGCTGGAGACCACGCTGGCCGGCTCCCGGGAGGAGCTGCAGCAGGCCAAGGTTAAGAACGGCCGGCTCCTGCAGAAGCTGAAGACGGCGCAGAAGGGCGCGCGCGCCCCGGCGCCAGGCGCCGACGGCCTGGATGCCGCCCTGCTGGAGGAGCTGCAGGCGCAGGCGACCGAGGCGCGCCGCCGTGCCGATGAGGCCGAGCGACTGGGTCGCGAGCTGCAGCAGGAGAAGACGCGCCTGGCCGAGCAGGTTGATACCTACCAGGATGCGCAGGCCAGGCTGGTGGACGCCAAGGAGCGACTGGAGACGGAGGCCCACGCGCTGCGTGTGGAGAACGACCGGCTACGCGGCCAGATAACCGACATGGAGTGGCGGCTGGCCGAGCTGGAGGAGGCCGCGGAGAGCCGCGCTGCCGCCGGTGTGACGCCAGACGCCGCCGGTGTGACGTCAGACGCCGCTGGTGTGACGTCAGACCCCGCCGGCGCGGCGCAATCAGAGGTGACGGCGGAGGCGGATTCGGCCGCGCGGTCGGAATTAGCTCGGCTCGCGGAGGAGAAGGCGGTGCTGGAGCGGCGGCTGGAAGAGCTGGAGCTGCGTAACGAGGAGCTGCTGGAGCTGTACGAGACGGCAGCTGCCGCTCCCGATGCCCAGCTGCAGCGGTCGGTGGAGCAGCTGCAGGTGGCGCTGGACGCGGCAGCCAGCGAGAACGCCGCCCTATCGAACCGACTGGCGGCTTACGAATCCCAGTGGCTGGCGGAGGGGGGCGGCGACGCCTCGGCGACCGCTCACCTGTTCCATGCGAACGCGACCACGTCGTTGCAGTCCCCGCCTCTGACCGGCGCGGACCCGACTGCGCCCGCTCCGCCGCCGATGGTGACATCCTTCGCCGCTGCCTTGAGCAGCGCTCCCACCGACGTCTGCCAGTCGTCACTGACTGGCGCGGATCCGGCCATGCCCGCCCATCCGCTGTACTCGCAACCGCCGCTGGCGGGGGCCACCCCGGCCGCCACGGCCGCCCCCGCGCCGCCAGATCTGACCGGCGGCGCGCCTGCCGACCACCCGGCTCCTCCGGCGGAGGCCGACCCGGCGGCGTCGGCCGACACTGACCTGGCCGCCGCTCAGGCCGAGGCCGACGAGTCGGGGCTGGTGCTGCGCTCGCGCGAGGTGATCATCCACTCGATGGCCGACGAGATCTCGAGCCTGCGCGCCACCAACGCCGCGCTGCTGGCCGAGGCGGCCCAGTGGCGCACGCTGGCCGAGGAAGGCGAGGACGGCGACGTGGTGGACGGGCTGAACGAGCACCTGCGCCAGCTGGGCGAGGCGCTGCAGGGCCGTGACGCCCGGTGTCGCGAGCTCACCTCTGAGGTGGCCCAGGTGAGCACTGAGGCCTAGTCGGGCTGGAGCGGGCTCGACGCCGTGACGCTCTTAAGTTCCCGGGCGGGTGATTTCGGTAATGTCGAGACGCAGAATGGATATAGCCCGAAAAGTATAGAATAGATGCCCGAGTGGTGTGTAGTGTGTGATGAGTGATGAGTGGGATGTGTGATGAGTGATCCGATGTCACCTTGTCACCGGGCGTGGGAAGGCCTCAGTGGCGGTTCACAGTATCACACCGAAGAGCGCCGAGCGGGACTTTTTGTTGTGACCAAAGCCATAACAGTTATCGGTTAATGGCAACGTTTGCGACGTATGAAACCACCGTGGTAAACAGCGTTGTAATCCCTCGCCAGTTGCAATGGGAAAGCCGAAACACACGTCGATTTATGGCAGCTGTGTTATTTGTGGCTGCGCGACAGTGTAGGCATGCTGATCCAGATGTGCTGCAACAGGAGAGCATGACTGGCGCGGTTCACGCTGTGTCGGTGCCGCGGGTCTGGCCGTGACTGGTCCGTCCGTCCGGCAGCTGCTGGAGGAGCGGGACCTGCTGCAGCTGCGCCTCTCGTCGGCGCTGCGGTCCAATCAGGCGCACCAGGCCGATGTGCCCCGACCGGCAGACGAGGCGGCTGACGTGCTCCAGCTCAAAGTCAAGTGAGTCTGGGCGCGCCGGCGCGCCGGCGAGTCTGGCCCAGACATGATAGGTTATAGTCAAGAGATTTTGGGAGATCGGGGTTTCCAGGGAGATCAGAAGCTGGCGGTGATTCGTGTCAGCTTCGCGCCGAACTTGACCGTACATGGACCTGACGGAAGTGGTAGCTCGCGCTTCTAGTTGTGTTTTAGTGGCTGCATTCATTTGTCCCGGCTGTGACATCTTCAAGGACCGAAGCCAGGCAATGGCTTCTGATACACTGAAGCGCGTTTCTCACTTAAAATTCGATGTTTCAGACAGGGGTTTCGTGGATCCTCCGTGGGGTCGGGCCCATGTGTGACGGCCGCGTTGTCTTTGAGCTCACCCGTCGCCCTCCTTCTGCAGATTGGCGGAGCTTAAGCAGCTCAACTACCTGCTGGACATCCAGCTGCAGGACGAGGTGGCCGAGCGCCGCCGGTTACAGAGGTCGCTGCAGTTGCCGGAAGGCGCGCAACACGGCCGACCCCAGGTGAGCGGCGGCCGGCTCGGTTACGACCCGTCCACGGCGGGGGGGGGGGGGGGGCGGGGAGGCACGGGAACAGGCGGCCGGTAGCGGTGCGCTTCACTGGAGGTGCGGAGGAGTACTCGGGGCTAATACTTGTTCCGCTTTCTACTGGTATCGATCTCTTGCGTTTGGTCACAGCGCGAGACGAACGCCTGTGCGAGCGCGTGGGGAAACTGCGCGATCCAGTCGCAGGCCAGCGAGCGATCACGTTTATATAACACAGGATTGAATGTCAACTCATAATACATGATCACACTTTCAAGCGAACCGAATGCAAAATTGTCCCCATCTTTTTTCAAGGATTGTCGTTAACTTGCAAGCACAGTTGCGCTTGTGGAGCACTGTTGGATGTGTCATTCTCTCCGACTGAGGGCATTATTATCGACCGCATTTTGTGCCCACTGATTTGCAGCCCCACATATTGAAGGTCTGCTTTGCAGTGTCTCACAATGACCACCAGAATCGCATGAGGCGTGGTAACCAAGGCTGAGCTTAATCTTGAGCTGCTTTGCCGCAGCCAGCTATTATGCTGACAGAATAGGTACCGTGCACTGGAGCTGGGTGTGGCTGGATGGTCCTTGTTGCTTTGTAGTTCCATTACAGTGACTTGCGACGAAGCATACTCCACCGATGTGTGCATTTATGTATACGTGTCTCTTGCACTGCATGTCTCTTCCGGCCTTTGAAGTTACTGATGTACATTCACTGCCAGAAGCTCATAATTGTTCTTGAATGCGTGTTTGTTTTTTAATAGTTCGTGGAATATACGTATGCAGCGTTGATTCGTGACCCTTTTGTTCTGCCATCCACTCAGCATGGTGAACGCTTGATGGCCATTCGCATACATTCTATAATATTTATAACATCAAATGATCCAATACTTCAGATGGTTGCAGCGTGCGTTGTTACCTCTTCCCCATTTGGATCTCATTTCCATAAATGATAATCAGTTTTGTAATGCGCGTGTAATTGTGTTTTTCAGCCATGCAAAATGCACTTGTTTTGCCCGCTGTGATTCTCAAACACTGACGTATGTGGCGGCTGTTTTCAGATGTCGCTCAGTCCAAACACTTCCGACCTGGTCAGCTCATCGTCCAAAGACATTTGATGAAGTGTCGCCTTGTGATGTTTGCGTCTCTAGTGACTTACGATGTGTGTTGTTTGGAGGGCGTGGGAAGCCGAGTGTCCGCCGTGCAAAGGCACGGTCTCCTACACGACGCGGGACTGCGGAGCGCCCGCCCGCTGCTCTGGCCTTGTCAAACGCTGTGGTTTACTATAAGATCGGCGCGTGTTCATAGTGGTGGAACTTCTGTACAGCTGCGTGTGCGTGTGACATGTTACTTATGTAGTGTGAAGGTGCTGCATCTGTAGGTGGGCGGTAGTGGGAAAATGATAGCCATTTCGCCTGATTCGGCAGTTTGCGTTATGGTGTGGGTGAAAATCGAACAATCAGATATGCTGTAAATACGCCCCCTGGTGGCAGCGGCTGAAAGGCTTCCTCGCGGAACGCCGTGTGTTGGGTAATGTAAACCGCGCTGTTGGGATGCCCTAAGTATAACTGGTTGCGACCAAATACGTTTAGCGTGCGTGAAATGGGGTACTTGTTCGCTGACGGGTTTCTCTTCGGCTATATGTATGGAGAACGGGCTCATTTTGCTTATGCAGATAATATGCTACCTTAACTGCCATTTACCGCTCGGCCCACTGACGGCAACGCTCCAAATTATATGCGGGATGAAATACGCCATTCCAACCTGTACTCAGTTTATGCTTTGCGAGATAAACATTATTAATACAGTTATCTTGGATGTAGTTTGGTCTCAATGGTCCTCATAGCCGTGTCATGGCTACCGCTACATTCCTGATGAGCAACTTATCCTCAATCTGGTAAGCATTACCAAAGACATAGGAGCGGGGGCCTTGGGACCATATCACCCCAGACTGTCTGAAGATGATGAGCATTTCACCTGACGTCGCCATGTGATGACGACGCATAGCAAGAATCGGCCCCAAAGTCTGTTGTGGCACCCTCACTTCCTGAGGTGTTTCTTCGCCTGTGAGCAGCAGCCTCTGTCGCTTTATACCTTTTTGTCGTGCACTTACGAAACCCACTTATCTTCTATTTAGGTCAACCACCAACAAGCCCTCGCTACGGTCGCCGACTGCCGGTTACCCACGCTCAGTGTCGCCGCCTGGAAGCTGAAGGCGCTACTGTGGCTGAGGTGGCCTGTGGACACTATCCCTATGCGCCTTCAGTGGCAATAGTCCGATCCGCGATGGCAAGGCGACTAAATTTCATGAAGCACCTATTATTTAAAATAGTCTACTCAACCATTTGGTCATTGCACGACGCGGGCTGTCACGCACCCAACTCCGGCGGGTGAATCAGCGCGCTTAGTGTGTAACACTGGTGCGTACCGAACACGGGACAGATTTGATATACTAGTGGGCGTAAAAGGAACGCTTTAGTCGACATGCCCGACAAATCCAAACATCATCGTCAAAGGGCAAAGGCGGGACGATGTGGCACGCGCTCTCGGTTTTTGAGGCGCGTGTTCTTGTCCCCCGAGTTGCGGTGCTTTGGTCGTACTGCTACCAGACGATATGGAGCAGAGGCTACCACACTGGGTCACTAGATAAAAAGCGGTCATATTTGTTGCGCCTTTTGCATTTGCCAAGGCATTGTTTATGTTCACGTTAAACAATGTCGGGAACTGCACTGCTACCTCGCATGAGAACAGCCATAGGGTTAACCACGGCTGTGAAATGGGGCTAGAAAAATCAGGATCGTGGGGGTCAAATCGGAATTTGGCGGACAGCGAGCTGGAAACGGCATTTTGAATGGAGAGACATGAAAAACGTGCAGTCTCCGAGGCGAAATTGAGTGATAAAACCCTTGTGATAAATTCTAAGGGAAATATCCATTCCAAGTTCCAGACCCTTCCCCCCATCGTTACACCCATTAGAGCGGCAACGGACGCAGGAGCAGTCTCGGTAGCTCTCACGGCGGCAATCGTCTCATGACTTTCACGGTCTGGATGCTAGATATCCGGGACGCGGCTATCCACATGTACAACAGGATTGTATGGGTGATGTGGAGTTCCCGTCATTTGACCTTGAAGATCTCATGCAGATTCAGTGTTCTCGTGCCATTGTTGAACATCAGACGCACTTTTATCGAGATCGGAACGTTTTGCCCCGAAAATCGCTATCCAAAACGATAATTTTACCGGCGTCTTTCCATTCACGTGATTAGGGACTCAATAAACGCCATTTTGGCCAATATGTTCAAAGCTTGCTTACCATCACTAGATTTAATACAAAACCAACGCATAAGTGCGGCTGTTTGAGTTTCCCTGCTGACGTGTCCGCCGCATCGTGTCTTACCGAGCAACACTGGCCGGCTTGGGTCCCGCTCCCGCATTACCGGGGCTGTGCCCGCATTTCTTGAGCCGTGGCTACAAACCATCAGTTTGTACCCTAAGTCACACTTCTAGGTTGTGTTCACTGCTAGAACGCGTTGAATGTGCTGCTGAAGATGTTGACCAAGTTTGAGACAAAGTCTGCGAGGGTTAAGGGCCTGTCGTTTCATCCAAAGCGACCATGGGTCCTAGCGAGGTAAATATCGCTGTATTCACGTTCTGCACCTTAACATAACACATAAGCTTCTAGAATTGTGTGGCTGTTATTTACAGGCTTGATTTGTGAGGTTGTCATTTGCATCGCCTGATTGCAAGAACAGATGAATGTTGCAAGCTGTTCAGAAGCCCCTCATGTATATTGAACTATTGTTGTGTATTACTTGAGCTGAAAAGGGTGACACAAATTGTCTTCCCTCCTTACTCAACAGATTTCATCCTGTTGCTGTATCATCTGAGGAAGTGTACTTTTGTGGGTTGATGTTGGTAAATAGAAAAGCCAGTAATATGCAGTTGCAAAACAATGAAAGCTAGTGATTAATGTTTACAGGAATGAAACAAAAGGATGAAATAATAAGACATGTATGCATAAGTGCAACTAGGATGCAAATCCTGTGATGCTGCAACTAATAAAATTGCCACCAAAATATACATCATCAAGAAGCCATCCAGTCAGTTGTACAAAATTGCATGTCTCCTGTACATTGGTAGTTGTTATAGATGTATATGGTTAAGGCTGTCATTTTTTGTACATTTGTATGTCAAGTCATGGTATTTTACTTAATGCTATTCAATAGTAATTAGTATGCATAGGTAATCATGCTATGATTTATTTATCTATTAATTATCCATTTCATATGTATGAGGGTTAGCTGTACATCAGGTGGTTGTATAATTAAACTAAACAAAGTTTGGTACCATGCCATTCATGGCCTTGTTAATGATCTCAAAAAATTGTTAGCATTTTGATTTGGTTTGGCAAGAATGCATCCATGTTGACATTGGCTTTTCTTATTGCTGTAGGTAGTTTTGTCATTTGCCAACCATATTGAAAACCTATGAGAACTTACCTGGAAGACATCATTGCTACATTTACACCTGCTGTCAAAGCTGCCATTCTCTACTGGGCCGTGCCTTTTCATGAATATTTATCTTGTTTTTCTATGGTTATTCCACATGGAAGAATCCATCAAAGAATATGTAGATTTGAAGTGTGGTCCACCAATGTAGTTTGTATGTAGGTCCACTTACTCAAGTTTTTTAGGATATCTCAAATAATTTGGTCAGCCATAACATAGTTTTGTATTGCTGAATTTGAAGCACTTGTAACTGGATGGCGCTTTTGATTCTGTCGCCATTTCAGGCCATCACAATATTGCCTTACTCTGAATGGTCTGCAGCAGTGTCCAAATTAAGGTTTTCCCAAGGGAAGAGTAAGAATGTATTTTTCTAATATGAACTTTCAGGGTGATGAAGGTTGCACATGGACAGAAATGTGCATGGCATATCAGCATTCAAGTTGTGTTATGGCCAATTAAAGGAAGTCAAGGATCAATATGTCTGGCAGCAGCACTTTTCATACATGTCCAGGTGGCTGATTGGATATCCTTCATTCAGGTGGATAGAGAGATAAGAGAGAGAGAGAGATTAGAGAGAGATTAGAGAATGGATAGGTCTGTATCTGAACTTGCTTTTATCAAAATTTGAGGTTCTGTGTCATGACCTTGGCTCAAATCAGGTCAAAAATGTTAAACTCAAGGTTTGTATTGCAAGTGCTCTCAGACCTCCTCATGCAACCCCTGTGAAGCTAGATGCATGATTCAAGCAAAAGGTCAACAAAGTCAGTGACCTTTTGTTATCTTTGATATCAAGGTGACCAATTACCTAGATGATTGCTCCAATTTTGTCATTTCAATAAGTATCAAGGATCACACTAGGTGGTGTGTTGTAAGAATAGAATGCTGACGAGGGTCATAAGAGGTCAGTGACCTTCTCAGACCCTAGAAAAGTCCATAGAACATGTGTGTTACAGTCCCTGACATTGATAAACTAGAAGTGAGCATCAGAAACTACCCCATAAAACCAAACTCTTGTGTACAAAAGAAGGTTAGTTTTGACCTCAGTCAGACCTTCATACCTGGCCCTAGGTCAATGGAATTAGTTGTAATTCTAAATTTGATTGGATTATTGCCTAAGAAGCCATCTCAGTCCAGGTATGGCTTCATCTGACACATTCTTTTAACATGACATTGATGTGATTCCCCAGAAATGTCTTTACTAAAAGCTATGGCCTGAGCTTGACCTGCCATAGGTCAGCAACCTTACAAGATACATGTAATTTTGTACTTTAAAAGATCTGCTATTCAATGCTCTACAGCTGTGCAAAGTTTGACTCAGCTACGCTGACATGGTCTAAACTGATGAACTCTTGCGCTAGATGATGGTCTTTTTTTATCCCTGCTAAGCTGGCCCCATAAATACATTTTTGGTGTTTCTGAGCTGTCCTTTCACCTCCAATTTGGGAATTGGATGAATGGTGGTAAAACCTTTGGAACATCTTGGACAGCTGTGTTATTGCTTTTTGGACAGACAGCTGGACCATCCTCATGCTTTGGATTGGGCCTTGGAAAAAAACTTCTGGAAAAATGCCACCCCTGGTTACAACATGCGAGCCAATGACATGGCAGTTCATATGCTGTTGTTAAGAAATATGCAAGTTATTGGTATTGTCTGCCTCATTGTGACCAGGACCATGTTTTGCACAGATAGTTAGCCTGTTACTGACCCAACTAGTATAGTTTGCTTGAAAGGTGGCAGTTGTCATAAGCTGACTACCAGAAAAGTTTCATGTCTGAAGGGCATCTGGCCCATACAAGCTATCCCATTAGCTCATGTTTGTGTATGGTTGTAATGGTGTAGCACCTGTTTTCAACTGTTTTGTCATGACTGTGTTTTGATTTTGCTCTGGTGTTATGAGTGGCAGTCCTCAGCAGATAAACTGCCTGATGTTTATATGATAGGTTTAAGCATGGTTTGTGTTGTTGCAGCTTGCACAGTGGCGTGGTTCAGCTATGGGACTACCGGATGTGCACGCTGCTGGAGAAGTTCGACGAGCACGACGGCCCGGTGCGTGGCATCGCGTTCCACATGCAGCAGCCGCTGTTCGTGTCCGGTGGCGACGACTACAAGATCAAGGCTAGTGATGACATATTGGCATGGCTGCTATGCCGTCCAGCCTCGAGGATTCGATGGCGTGCAGTTGCTGTTTGGGGTATTCTGGTCACAGTTGGCGGCATGCACCACATGAATCCTTCAACTGCTCGGCAGTGGAATTTTGAGGGTTCCAACTTTCAAGGTGTTCTACTGAACAAGTTTCATGGCTTATTGGCATTGCTCGTATAAATCGCGGCTTACAAGTGCCTTCAGGCCATTTGGAATAGGCGTTTTGATTTCATAAAGACTTGTTTGAGGATGGTGGTTTGGTGTAAAAGGGTGCGTTGGCATGAAGACCACTTTGCTTGCACATAAAACGTGGTCCTCGGTGACCTACTTGATCATGAGGTTTTGGTGGCGCCGCGTGTTGCAGGTGTGGAACTACAAACAGAAGCGGTGCGTGTTCACGCTGCTTGGTCACCTGGACTACATCCGCACCACCGAGTTCCACCACGAGTACCCCTGGATCATCTCGGCCTCCGACGACCAGGTGGGTCCGGGGAGCCTCACTCCCGGCGCGGAGCACCAGGTGGATCCGTCGCCGCCTTACTCTCGGCGCGGAGCACCAGGTGGATCCGTCGCCGCCTTACCGCGCGAAGCACGCGGCGAGTCCGGCTCCGCCTCAGGCACCGCGCGGGGCACGCAGTGAGTCCGGTGCTGCCCCACTCCCCGCGCTGGGCACGCGATGAGTTCCGTGCCGCCTCACGCATCGCGCGGAGCATGCGGTGAGTCCGGCGCCGCCTCACTTCCCGCGCAGAGCACGAAGGCAGCGCTGGTATATGATAACGGCGCTGAACACCACAGCGTATATATGGCTTCAGGACATAAGGTTGTAAATATTTGTGTAGTTTATTGTTCGAGAAGAGGGGGGGGGGGGGGGTCACGAAACACTGCTGGACGCTTCTGGCCGACCCGGCGGCTCCGGTCAGTGTTCGGCAGTCCGAACCAAACCGATGGATGAAAGAGCGAATAAACACCCCCATATCTGAAATCTGTATGTGTCTGTATCCATGTAATAATTATATTTGACACTTTCACTCTGACTGTATGCTTCCAACGTGATCGGAACTTAAGTAGGGTGGCAAAAACTTGACGGGACGCTGGTGGTCAGCTTTGATAGCCATTGCTATGTAGAGCCTCGTTCGACAATTGTAATGCAAGAAACTCGTACATTTTTACGTTCTGCGGATTTTTGATGGTTTCATGTCAGATGCAAGTAACTCGTACATTTTTTACGTTCTGCCGGTCTTTGATGGTATCATGCCAGCCTTTTCATTCCTTTGTTTTCGCTTCTTGGCCGGCTAGCTTCGTTTTTTATATAAAGTTAACACTGATGCTGTTTGAAACATTCCATTCATGTTTCATTGCCATTGGTTGAAGGAAGTATCGCACACTTATATGGGGTTTCGAACTGAGACAGCCATCTTGAAGACCTTTCGCTGCGGCCACAAGCCTGACCTTCGTTAGACCTGAGCCCCTCTAGTTTCTGAGCTTTACACCCGCGAAAATGGGAAAAGATATATCGGGGAGATCATTTCAAGGTCGACTTGGCATTCATAATGTTGTAATAACGTCGTTCGAATCCCGCCATTCCATAAACCATGCGACAACTAATACCAAGAATAATTGATTTTTTGGGACGTTAATATCTTGCGTTCATCAGGACGATTTCCAGATATAACGGCCGTCGATTTGCCCTCAATCATTGTTTTGCAAGGTACGATGACGTAACCAAGCCATGACGCGTTGAGGAGCATATTTACTAGCAGATAATTGTGCTGTCTAGACCAGTCTTTTTCACGGAAAAAGCACACCAGCAATTATAAGTGAGCTTGTTTCACGATATCTGACGCGTGCTTCAATATCTTCAAATGTGAAATATCCCCTTTAGCACGATTCATAATGGAAAATGTTCATATTTGCTGCCGTTGTGCCATACTATGTAATGCGTTCGGAATTCGTTGTGCTAATTGATTGGAATGCCCAGCTGTGTCTTCCTTGGTCGACCGTCGGTGGACCCGTCTGACCGCCGGCGGACCCGTCTGACCTCTGGCTGACGCTCCGCTGACCCCGGCAGACCATCCGCATCTGGAACTGGCAGCGCCGCAGCTGCATCTGCATTCTGACGGGGCACAACCACTACGTGATGTGCGCTCGCTTCCACCCGTCCGAGGACCTGGTGGTGTCCGCCTCGCTCGACCAGACCGTGCGCGTCTGGGACATCAGCGGTGCGTGCGACGGGCCGGGTCACGCCCGGAGGAGGGCAGCTCGAGGCCGTGTCACGCGACGTGCCTGACCGTCAGTGGCTCGGGTGGGGGAGGGGGGGGGGGGGGGGCGGCGCCGGGGGCGATTCGTTCGTCTGGTTTGGTGTGATGACGTCCGAGGTCGGTTGCGCGAGCGCCCCGTTAGCTCTTGACTCTTGTTTTGGCAGTACCTCGTTTGTATTTTTGTGCTGGAGCTCTCACAATTTTGTTGTTGTTGTATAACTAACTGCTGTTTTATTGCGTCTCCATAGGCATTTACCTATCAATGCGCGCGTCAACCAGCACCGAAAGCGAGATGAATGAAGGCTGTAACGGCGTCCAGTATCATTTTTGTCCTCCATGCCAGCTTGTCCTAATATTGCTTGTTTAACTTGCATAATAATATAGCAGCTTGTCTGAAAAGTCCTCGTGACCTTGGCCTTGCTGTGCCCAATGTCCGGCGCCGCTGCCGCGCTGTAACGCCCCGCCGACGGTCGCCAGGTCTGCGCCAGAAGCACGTGGCGCCCGGCCCGTCCGGCATGGACGATCACGCCAAGGCGGGGCACTCGCCCGACCTGTTCGGCCAGGCTGACGCCGTGGTCAAGCACGTGCTGGAGGGCCACGACCGCGGCGTCAACTGGGCCACGTTCCACCCGACGCTGCCGCTGATCGTGTCCGGCGCCGACGACCGTCAGATCAAGTTCTGGCGCATGAACGACACCAAGGCGTGGGAGGTGGACACGTGCCGCGGACACTACAACAACGTCTCGTGCGTGCTCTTCCACCCGCGCCAGGAGCTGATCCTCTCCAACTCTGAGGACAAGTCCATTCGCGTCTGGGACATGAGCAAGCGCACCTGCCTGCACACGTTCCGGCGCGAGCACGACCGCTTCTGGGTGATGGGTGCGCATCCTTCGCTCAACGTGTTCGCCGCTGGCCACGACTCGGGCATGATCATCTTCAAGGTCAGTGACGTCCGTCGGCTGTTGGGGGAGGGGGGGGGGGGAAGAAAATGACGACAGTATGCATTTAATCTGAAGTAGCACTTGACGTACACCCAGTGACACGCCAAAAGAGGAAGCGTGCTCTAGCGATTGCACGTAACCGGAAGGTGAGTGGCTGGGGCAGTGTACACTCGCCGAGCTGCTGCCGCCGTCGCCGCTGTCCCGGCCGCCGGTGGCTGCCTGCCGGCCCGGCTGAGTCGCTCAGTCGCTCGTCCATGTCCGGCAGCTGGAGCGAGAGCGGCCGGCGCATGCCATCAGCGGCAACATGCTCTTCTACGTCAAGGACAAGTTCCTGCGCCGGCTCGACTTCACCACCAACAAGGACGTGGCCGTGATGCAAATCCGGCTTCTGGGCCGCACCAAGCCATACAGGTGGGCGGCCGCCGGCACTGCCGGTCCGGCCCAGCTCGGCTCTTGACTCCGGCGCCAGTGGGGACCTGTGGTGGCACAAGCCAGGCTGGCAGGGTGGTAAAAGATCGTGTGTGTGCTCACCACTCATCACACACGACTCATCACTTTGTCTTTTAACTGTGAGGTCGTTGCGCTCGCATTGCGAAATACTAAACGCGCCATGCCAGTGCGTATGGTGTAACCAAGGATGTGCAAATGTACCGCTGTTGGGCTTTAACCTGATTTGATGTACTTACCGGCGCTCAGGGGTCGGGGGGGGGGGGGGGGGGGGGCGGGAGGGGAGGATGTGCTGGCGCGTGCGTGCCGTGGCGTGCTCGGCTGGCTCTGACCGGCCGCTGCCGCCCAACAGCCTCTCTTACAACCCGGCGGAGAACGCGGTGCTCATCTGCTCGCGCCCCTCCAACACGGAGAACTCCACGTACGACCTGTACCAGGTGCCCAAGCAGACGGACCCGCAGAACCCGGAGACGCCCGAGGGCAAGCGGGCCGCCGGCCTCAGCGCCATCTGGGTGGCCCGCAACCGGTTCGCCGTGCTGGACCGCAGCCACCAGGTCAGGGGAGCGGGACGCGCGGGCCGCGGTCGGGTGGTGACGAGGGCCGGGGTCGGCCGAGGGCCCGACGGCAGCTGGGACGCCTTGGCGAGACAGGAGAACGTCGGGACAGTCGGATGGCGTCTCTCCGGCGATGTGATGGCATGGATCGGCGTTGGCAGGTCCTCTGGGGCTGTGCGGTTGTGGAGATGCATCCGATATCTAGTTGGTTAAATAGCCGCGATATGCTTCAAGGAACCTCCGGTGATCCTCCGAGCGCGAGAATTGTCGACGGCTATGGCATGGGCTGCGCCGTACGTGTGTCGTTGTAACGCCGCGCTGGCCGGGTTGTCTCAGATCACCATAAAGAACCTGAAGAACGAGGTGCAGAAGAAGGTGCAGGCGCCGGCCTGCGATGAGATCTTCTACGCGGGCACGGGCATGCTGCTGCTACGCGACACGGACGCCGTCACCATGTTCGACGTCCAGCAGAAGCGGTGAGTGGGCCGCACGCGCGCCGCCGGCCGACAGGCGTCGAGACCCAGCTGGCTCGGGACTGGACTGCGCGCTCAGCACTGTCGGCCTCAATACAGCTCAGAGACGCCGTGCCGGTAGGCGGCTGGTGAGGCTTATCGGCTGTATTTGGCCGCACGGGAGGGCAAGATTTGTCTACCGTATCAAGGTTCAGCTTTTGTGGTGGTGTACGTTGTCACAGTCGGTGCACTGCAGCTTATGACGTGTTTTGGCGTCCCATGGCCTAAAGGTATCCCCGCGCGAGCTCTCTTCGGCACGTGTGTCTTGTTCGTTCTGACCGCTGCCACAAGCCAATTATTCGGGTATTTTCGCTGCGATGTATGCGACTGAGAATGTGATAGTGGATCTGCGTCCGTGCGTCGTTCGAATGAAAACAGAACGGCTGTCGGCGGTCACCTTTCGCGTGCCGGTGGAGGTGTCGCCCGGCCGACTGGGCGCAGATCTGTGTCGTGCCGCGCCGTGACCCGCTCCGCTCCGTCTCCCCCGCTCAGGTCCACGGCTAGCGTGAAGATCAACAAGTGCCGCTACGTGGTCTGGTCGCCGGACATGTCGCATGTGGCCCTGCTGGCCAAGCACGCCGTGCTGGTCTGCAACCGCAAGCTGGAGACGCTCTGCTCGCTGCAGGAAAGCACGCGCGTCAAGTCGGGCACGTGGGATGACAGCGGCGTCTTTATCTACACCACCTCCAACCACATCAAGTACACGCTCACCAACGGGTAAGCGGCGCAACAGGCGAAACTGCCGTGCGTGAAGATGTGACAGGATCGTTGGTAAAGGCGTGCCAGGACCAGGCTCCGTGGTTTGTGTCGAGTAACGTGCTGGTCGGTCTTACTGGCATTGGGTGTTGCGGTCGATTGAAACTGTCGTCCGTGCCGTAGTTGTGTGCGTGTCCGACAGCAGACAACATGCTGACGACAAGAAACCCTCACGGAAGCTGCACTTTGCCTTTGCCTCGTGCGCCCCGTGCCGACGCATCATTGCCGTAATAATTCACTGTTGCCTTCATCCACAGCGACAACGGCATTATCCGCACGCTGCACGTGCCCATCTACCTGACCAAGATCAAGGGCAGCCAGGTGCACTGTCTGGACCGCGAGGTGCGCGCGCGCATCATGAACGTCGACGTCACCGAGTTCCGCTTCAAGCTGGCGCTGGTCAACCGCAAGTATGACGAGGTGAGCTGCTTATAACGCGCGGCATGGCCTGGTGCACCAGGCGACGGACGGAGTATACTAAAGGCCGACATTCATTGTTGTATAAAGCCTGGATCCTGATCATGTCCGCGAGGCATGCGGTGAGCTGATGACACGGTGTGGATGAGTGGACGGTTGTAGTATGATGCGGCAGTCGTGTTCGGGATTCAGAGCCCCGGCGAACGTTGGCAGGTTCTGCACATGGTCCGCAACGCCAAGCTGGTCGGCCAGTCCATCATCGCCTACCTGCAGAAGAAGGGCTATCCGGAGGTCGCCCTGCACTTCGTGAAAGGTGCCAAACGCGGGCACAGCCACCTTTGTTGCATACACACTGAATAACGTGGGTCTTGCCGGGTCCATGCTTGCATCACAGTTTGGGTGCTAACGGTAGTTGTTCTGTCGAACGCCGCCCTGGTCGCCCCAGAGGCGCTGCCGACTGCCGTGTGTATCTGTCGTGTATGGGTGTGCGGCATCGCGACTGCCGTGTGTGATCCTTGCTAGCCCGGCGTGCGATGTCGAGTTGCGCACTGCGTACAGTACCTCTCGTGTCAAGCGTGCCGCGTGAGGCGCCTTCGCACGCGTGTGCGCGCCCCGCGCGTCTCGTGGAGTGCGCCGCATGCGTTGGGTGACGTGTCGCGTGGCAGCGCTGGCGTGTCGTCCGTGGCGCGGCGCGCGCCGGCCCGCGGCGGACCGGTCGGCTCACGTGCCGTCTCGGCTGGTGCCGCAGACGAGAAGACCCGGTTCGGTCTGGCGCTGGAGTGCGGCAACGTGGACGTGGCCCTGGAGGCGGCGCGGGCCCTCGACGACAAGGACTGCTGGGACAAGCTGGGCGAGGCGGCGCTGATGCAGGGCAATCACCAGGTACGGCGCGACCGGCTCACCGCCGCCCGGTGACGTGACTGTGAAGGGTGGAGGTTCTCATTGTCCCTCGTCTTCGTCCTCGCAGAGAACCGTTCCGCCGAGACGTGAAGCACCATGACCGCACTTCGCATCAATGGCTATCGAACGTAAAGCACAACTTGCGATCATGCATCATGCGACTGAATGATCTGACAGGGCTTTCCTCAGGGGCGTCCCAGCCCGTCACCACCACCACCTGCGTCATCGAGTGACCGCGCCGTCTCTGTCCTTCCCAGGTGGTGGAGATGTGCTACCAGCGCACCAAGAACTTCGACCGGCTCAGCTTCCTGTACCTCATCACCGGCAACCTGGAGAAGCTGCGCAAGATGATGAAGATCGCCGAGATCCGCAAGGACACGTCCGGCCAGTACCAGAGCGCCCTGTACCTGGGCGACGTGCCGGAGCGTGTGCGCATCCTGCGCGCGTGCGGCCAGACGCAGCTGGCCTACCTGACGGCCGCCACGCACGGCCTGGAGACGGAGACGGCCGAGCTGGCGGCGGCCCTGGGTGAGGACGCCGAGCTGCCGCAGCCGGAGCCGCAGGCGCAGCTGCTGCAGCCGCCGGCGCCGCTTCACCAGAGCGACGACAACTGGCCGCTGCTGACCGTCTCGAAGGTACGGCTCGGTGGATCCGGCCGCCGGTGGTTCGTGCTCCCTGCAGCCCGCCGGCCGCCGATCTGTCGGCGCAGCGACGGGACTAGCACTCGGGGGCCCCGTGGTCTTTCGCTCCATGCTTGCATTGCGAGCGCCTGTGACGCGTTGCCAACGTTCTGTAATCCGTCCTTATTGTCGCGCTGTGTCGTCCACAGCCGCTAGGTCGACCCCTGGCGACAGGCTTGGCATGTGGCGCCTCTCGCGCTACGGCGGCTAGACCCTGCTAACCGCGGCCGCCCTCGCCTCCCCGGCAGACATTCTTCGAGGGCGCCATCACGAAGCCGGGCCGCGCGCCGACGGCCGTGGCGTCGGCGATGGTGGCGGACGCGCCGGACGAGGGCGCCGCCGACGGCTGGGGCGCGGACGCCGACCTCGGCCTCGACGAGGAGGGCGACGGCGAGCCGGGCCTGGACGGCGCCGCCGGCGACGAGGGCGGCGGCTGGGACGTGGATGACGACCTCGAGCTGCCGGCCGACCTGGAGGTGCCGGCCGCCGCCGGCGGCGGCGCCGACGACGACGGCTACTTTGTGCCGCCCACCAAGGGCACGCCGCAAACGCAGGTGGGCGGGCGGACTAGACCGGCTGGCGACGGGGCTGGCGGTTGGAGGACTCGCGATGATTTGGAGGCATAAAGAGATTGACAACTTTATCAACTGCTGCTTGTGCGAGATGAACCGGCTTCAGTACTGCTCATGTGGGTGAGCAGTTGACTTGCACACTGTTACTGGACGCTGACCGACCTGACCCCGCTCTGCTGACCCCGCTAACCCCCGCCGGCGACGCCGTCAGGTGTGGACGCGCAACTCGCAGCTGCCGGTGGATCACGTGCTGGCCGGCTCGTTCGAGTCGGCCTTCCGGCTGCTGCACGACCAGCTGGGCGTGGTGGCGTTCGCGCCCTACCGCCAGCTGTTCCTGCAGGCGTTCAGCCAGGCGCGCACCTGCTTCCCGGCGGCGGCCAGCTCACCGCCCCTCTTCGGCCACCCGCACCGCAACTGGAAGGAGGCCGGCATGAAGGCCGGCATGCCGGCCGTCGGCATTCGACTGACCGACCTCGTCAACCGACTTCAGGTGAGGTGTCCGGGTGTTAGGTGAAGTCATCCGGCTCGAGGTGAGATGGCCGGTCTTCAGGTGAGGAGGCGAGCGATGTGGAGACACGGCGGGACACCGAGCGATTGTGGCGACTATCCGCGTGCATGGCCGACCTCCAGATGCGGCGTGGCTAGTGCAGCAGTAATCGGTGCGACACTGAATAACGTGCGTCACCGGGTTACGGAAATTTGCCGTGTGCTTCACCCAGTACGTGGGAAGGTGGGTGGACTTATTTTTGGTATTGTGATCTGTCCGCGCCTCTCGGCAGCATTGGTGAAATCCGGATTATCCGAGTCCGCGTTCTCAGGATTCCATACGAGATTCACAGCTACAGTCGGGGGCTTCGAATCGGCGGTGGTGCGCCGTCTGGGCTGGAAGTGAGCGACGCGGACCTCTGATGTCACCGTCTGCCGCCAGACGTGCTACCAACTGACGACGGCCGGCAAGTTCGCCGAGGCGGTGGAGCGGTTCCGCGCCATCCTGCTGTCTGTGCCGCTGCTGGCCGTCACCACAAAGCAGGAGATCGCCGAGGCCACTCAGCTGATGGAGATCTGCCGCGAATATGTGCTCGGTGAGCGCCGGCCGCCCGGCCGCGGCGAGGGGGGGGGGGGGGGGCGGCGTGTTGGGGCAGGGACGGCGAACAGGCGTCAGGAGGAGGGCGCTGATGCCGCCGAACCGACGGGCCGGGATGGACGGCGTTAAACACGTCGGTGCAAAGGGACCACAAAGTTCAGCGCTGTCGACTGACGACGGCCTCTCCGGGACAGATCAGTGCTGTTTAAATGGGCTGGTTGGTGCGGTGTCCCTGGTGCAGCACTTCTGGGAACATCTCTGGGGCATGGCGACTTCCACTTAAGCACTTTGTCGCTATGGTTTTGTCCATCGATCTTATGCGTTGAGTGCCTGTCTTTACCGCGGTTGAGGCGGTTCCCGCGCGCGTGCCGAGCGCAACCAACCTCGATCGGACCGTGGGACGCACTGACCGTTGGCCGACAGGGCTGTCGATGGAGATCCAGCGCAAGGAGATGCCCAAGGCGACGCTGGAGGAGCAGAAGCGGCTCTGCGAGATGGCCGCCTACTTCACCCACTGCAACATCCAGCCGGTGCACCAGGTAGGCCGGGCCTTCGGGCACAGGCGGCGACGGGCAGAGCCGAGCGACGCCGCCGCCGCTGACGGCCGGGCGGGGCTTGCGTGAAACCCGGCGTCCCGCCGCGCCTAACAGGGCCGCCGGCGGTGACCGCCTTCAGCGACTGCCGTCAGCTGACGCGCGGCCTGGGGGTCTGGCGCGTGATACTGCGCTCAGATCGGCGTGTTGGGGTCAGGCGCATGCTACTTCATTCAGGTCGCAAAGGAAGACAGATGTTGCCGTCAGTCAATGTCACGAAACTGTGTGGCGTGGTGCCGGTGGGGAATTGTCTCAGCAGACGTGCGCCATGTTGGCGAGCAGGTTTCAACAGCGACGTCCGATGTCCGGGCGAACCTCGACCGAATCTCCAGTGGCGTTAGACGTTGGAGTGCCATTGCTTGAAGTGACCTGTGGCCGGCCGGCGCTGCTGGACGGTGTTGGTAGGGGTGACGCCCTGATGTCGCCTGACGCCGCGGCTCACCTCGACGCCTCTGCCCGGTCAGGTGCTGACGCTGCGCACGGCCCTCAACCTGTTCTTCAAGCTGAAGAACTACCGCACGGCGGCCAGCTTCGCGCGGCGCCTGCTGGAGCTGGGGCCGCGGCCCGAGGTGGCCCAGCAGACGCGCAAAGTGCTCCAGGTCAGGCGGCGGCGCCTCCCCCTGGGCAGCCACGAGACGGGCTGACTCGTTCCATGATCTGGTGGTTTGGTTGTGCAATTGGCTGCTAATCACGCTCGTTGTTAGCCATGAAAATGGCGAAGGTAGTTTGAGGGTGTGGGGGCCGCCTTGTTCGTCTTAGACTCAGATGTCGGCCAGGAAGGGACGCCCCGTTTCCCCCACCATGACGAGCACCCCGTGAGAGAGGTCGGTCAAACCGTGCATGTCGCGTCCCTGCGTGCGCCCTGTCCATTGGCGCTCTACGGACCGCACGTGGTCTTTGTCCTGATGCGTGCGCCGCCGCCGCCGCCGTCGCCAGGTGTGCGACAAGACGCCGACGGACGAGCACCAGCTGCTGTACGACGAGCACAACCCGTTCGCGTTGTGCGCCGCCACCTACCGGCCCATCTACCGGGGCAAACCGGACGCCAAGTGCCCGCTGTGCTCGGCCGCGTACACGCCCGACTACAAGGGCTCGCTCTGCAAGGTGGGTCGCGCCGCCGCCGGCCCGGCGCCGCTGCGCGTCGGCTTCGGACGCCGGCGTGTTCAGTGATGGTCGCTCTTTCCAGCGGGCATACCTTGGAGGGGACAGTGGAATGGTGTCGGCCAGGGCTTGTGGAAGTAAATGAGTCACGTTGGCTGCCATACCGCTAATTCAAATGTGGGATGATCTCTTGTTACAGAGTAATATTGTTGCCCGTTAGCTTGTGTCGAGCTTCGT
Organism: Pollicipes pollicipes; assembly: GCF_011947565.3. Taxonomy (NCBI): domain Eukaryota; kingdom Metazoa; phylum Arthropoda; class Thecostraca; order Pollicipedomorpha; family Pollicipedidae; genus Pollicipes; species Pollicipes pollicipes. Next base: position 23,229,951 of record NW_023596297.1, read on the forward strand.
TTCAGTAGTGGTGTGCGTTCTTTTGTTTGCGACACGCATGCCATGTATTATCCGACCAGTGGTGGGTTCGGCCATCTGCACACATCTCCGGCGCTCCTTGTGTTCGCTGCCCGCGTGTATTGATCCCGTGTTGACTTTTGTCCCTCGATGTATCATGTCCCTCATCGCCCTATGCTTCGTGACGCCCCGCGTCTCTTAGCGCCTCGTGCACCCCTTGCCCTGTAACACCCCAGGTCCCTCGGCACCCCATACCTCGTAACCTGCCGCTCGCCGGGACCCCCGTGCCTCGTGAGGCTCCGTGTGCCTCGCCACCCGTGTGCAGCGGCGCCGCATGACCGTCCGGCCGTCGGCAGGTGTGCGCCGTGGCGGAGGTGGGCCGCGAGAGCATTGGCCTGCGCATCTGCCCGCTGCAGTTCCGATAGGGGACCGGCCGCCACCGCCGACACACCCCGCATTCCGAGTCGGGAGGAGACCACGCCGCGCCGCGCCGTGCCGCGCCGTGCCGTGCCGTGCCGTGCCGTGCCCTGCCACTGCAAGTGCACTTCCCAGCAGCACCCATCCGACCCTAGCGCGTGCCGGGCGAGCTGCCGACGGCCAGGGCTGGTGGGCCCGGCGCCAGACGGGTGTCACAAGACGAGCGCGGCCGCCGGACAGCGTCGGCCCGCCGGTGGCAGATGTAGCCGTCGGCGATGACTGCCGCTGGAGACATTCGCAGCCACTGGCCGACCGGAGGCATGCCCATCGGTTCTGTTCGCTTCCGGTGTTCTTGTTGCTGATTTGTTGGGCGGAATTTAACGAACGTGTGATGCGGAATTATTGGGAGCCGCCGGGGGTAGCTCGACGTGCGCCCACGGTGGATGGCGGTCCTCTACAAGGGAGGACGTGTGCTTGTTGGGTGGCCGCGTGCTCCCGACTGGACAGGGTGTCGCCCGCGATACAGCGGCCTGCCGACGGCCGGCTCGCGGCTGAAATCACGACAGTGCGCATGCAGTGCCGTTAGATGTTGTGTGATCGCCGGGCCCGCATCGCCTGCCTATATTATAAACGTGTTGGGTTGAGGATATGGAATATAAATACATTCTTTTCTATCCTAGCTGGTGCGGTTTTCTGCTGGGCTTGCCGGAAGGAATGGGTCGCGAGGCATCTGTCTGCTACGCGACGGACGCGAACGATTTCCGACATGACACTAGATACGGACTGTTAAGTACATTACTTCGCCGCCATCCGTGCAACCAGCCCAAAACGTCGGAAAAGCGGACAATTTGCACCAAAAATCACAGGCGTAGTAGGAATGATTTCGTTTGCTGCTCCGAAACCAGCAATGCCGGATCACCATTTTGGTTTTCAAAAGCCGAATACACCGCTTTGTGCATTGCCAACGAAGGCCTCCATACGGATCTCATCGAAACATTCACCAACGGGAAGAGGGCCTAAGAAGCATCAGCCGCACTGTAACTTCCCTTTTCGTCCGTCGGGTGACCCAAAAAGCCGCGAAACATGAGGGAACACCGAAGTCGAGTTCAGATTCCGAAACCATTGCCCCAGAGATGACTTTGAAACAATCCGTATGACCGAGCAGTTGCGACTATACCAGTTGTTTTGTAATGATTACGAGTTTGAAAACCAACATACACTTGGGGCATTTCTTCCAATCGTTAATTCCTAGAAAGTCGTACTCGGGGGGGGGGGGACGTGATTTATGGCCAGCAGTGTGGCCAGCAATGTGATTTAGCCCTGAAAACCTTCGCAAGCTGATGCACACGATTTCAATAACTGCCATGCACCGATTGACAATCTTTTGATTTTACCAGCGGCCCTAGTAACCCCAGACCTCAACCATTTTAGGCGATCTCGACCAGTAAAACCAGTCTAACCACTTTTGGAGTATTAAATCCAGGTCCGAACGTAGCTAACTCTCCATCTATCCCATCGAACCCCCCCCCCCCCCCCCCAACAGTCGATCACACATCGTTATTTCACCAGCTGTTATAAACTGGCGATTTCAAGGTGCCATCTCGCCCTTTTAAAAGATGTTTATCGAGTGTAAGCCAATCCTGATCTCAGGAATTGATGAACTGATTTTCCCTCATTTCTTGCCAATGAGCACAGCATCGGCAATTTTATCAAGCGTTCTGACATTGAGGACTTCATGTTAAGTCGTCATTTTCCCATCCCAAAACCCAGTCCGTCTCCGAATCCACAGCAATTCAAAACCGCCTTAAGAAGGCCGAAATTGTGACCCCTGGCCGCCACTCTCAGGACAGTCAATGAAATCGCAGACGTTCTGCCCATTAGCAAGGGTTTTGTGGGACTGGTTAGGCGGCTACCAAGCTTTGACTCGGTCGGTCCCGACGTCGTTGATTTTCGATGATAAACTACATGTTTTATCATGTATCAACTTCTCGTTCAGTTCGGCACAGCGGCTCTAGGAGAAGGCCTTTCTTCGAGTCTGGAACACGCCATTGCAGTGCTCGCGCCATACGCAGATAATGCTGGAACCGCTGCGCAGTCGGTGCTCAAACCGGAGATCACGTTCTCAAAGACGATGGACTGAACCGAAGCACTCGCTGCAAAGCCGGCATCGGAATATCCACGAGGCACCAGGCACTCCATCACAATTCCCGTATATTGGCGTGCATTCTCTCACGGGCCACTGCATGTACGCATATATCCACTAGCGCCGCTCTCACGCCTTCGCCGCCAGCCCCTTGAGCTCGGCCAGACACTGCTTGATGGCGTCCTGTTCCTGCTGCGGCGTGATCGACTTCTTCACCTGATCCACCACCCAGCCCACCAGGTGCTTCTGCTGGAAGCCTTGCGCCACGTTCTGCGTGTCCACCTGGTAGTCGAGCCGCCGCTTCACCTGGAGCGAGGCGAGGGGGCGCTGAGGGAGACGCTAAGGGGAGGGGGGGGGGGCGCTGAGGAAGGCCCCGGGAAGGACCCGTGGCCACGCAGCCAAAGACACCTGGCCGCCCAACGCGCTCGCCCCGACCACTAGCCCACGGCGACCTGCGCTTGATACGTCGAAACCAGGCAGGCGCGGCGAACACCCGATCACATCCGTGTACCCCCGCTGACGACAGCGGCGCGGCCAGCCCGGCTCGGCGCGGCGGGCGGTGCGGCGAGCGCGCCCCGCCCGACTCACCTCGTTGTAGACGGTCATCTGGCGCTCCCGGAAGGCAGCCTCCAGCTGCAGCGCCACGTTCTCCTTCTTGGCCTCGAAGAGCACCATCTGGCCCTCAGCGTGCCACTGCTGCTTCTTCTCCTCCTCAATGGCGGCCACCAGACCGTCCGTCTGGTTGGCGCGGTACTCGCGCCACCCGTCCTCGTATTCCTGGCGGCCGCGGCGGCGCAGTTACCACGTGCGCCCGTCTACACCGGCGATAACTGGGCGGACCCATATTCGGTTCATGTTCACCTATAAAATGGCAAGTCCAGTTGCTTCTAGCTTTTTAAAAATCCCGAAGCCTAACCAGTTCAAAATGTTAACTAACACACCTGAGCGATTGGGTAAAAAACCTAAATGAAACAAGCGGCTTACAAAGTGACAGCCGCTTTCGGGCACAGCGGGCGAGTCGTAGCATGTGCATAGCCTGTATTGCATACAACGGAAATAATGCTGATGTCCTTAATATCACGACATATGAGTATGCACACATAACCAAAATTGTTTTAGGGCAACTTCTCATTATAACTGACGTGAATACCGAAATGGACGAACCAGTTGGACCCGCAATCTTGCAATCTTACACAATGCCATTTTTTAGATGTGCGCTCATTTTATGCAGCCAGACCATGGTCGGTGTTCAACTCACGTCAATCCTCTTGTCCAGGTACTCGGACAGTCCGGGCCCCACTTTCTTGACCAGCAGGGCACCGAACAGGAAGAGTGTGATGGCCGTGTAAAACTCGTGCTCCATCACATAGATCTCTTTGCTGAAGAGGAAAGTTAGGAAACCCGTGCCGAACATGTAAGGACCTGCAGGAAAGGACATGAGTGTAAATACAGCATGGTACTGGAGACCTGAACACCGAGTGAAGCTAGGGACTGTCGTTTCGGCCAGTAAATTGAGAAGGGGGGGGGGGGCTAAGCAGTGAAAATAACGAGACCTTTACCTTTTCGGGGGGGGGGGGCTAAGCAGTGAAAATAACGAAACCTTTACCTCTTTCGGGGGGGGGGAGTTCAAATATCATGAGCCACCCAACTCCCCCCCCCCACCCCCAACTGAAAAGGAAACTACACCTCTACAAAAGCCTACACCGACAGTGAGTTCTCGATTCAGTCCCGTGCGCCCGTGCCGGCATCCCTAACAGCAGCGTGGCTCGGGAGTGCACCGGGCCGCGTCCCTACCAGTGACGCCGGTCTTCTTGTAGAAGGCCTGGAACCACTCCTCTGGGATGAAGCCGAGCCGCACCCGGTCGGGCAGCTCGGGCCGCACGCGGCGCGGGAAGTTGACCAGGTCGCGCTCGGGGCCCTCCTTGATGGCGCCCGCCTCGGCCGGCTTGGCGGCCGGCGCCGACGTGGACGCGGCACGCAGCGCGGCCAGCGCCGGCCGGCCCACCGCTGCCAAACAGAACGGCTGCTATTAGCAGGGCACACGCCACTCAGGTATGGGGGGCCGAATCAGCTGGGGGGACTGGGTGGCTGCTATATGGTCCAGATGGGCTCAATCGACAGTTTTGGGCTCCTCCATGCTCAGTATCACACTAGGCAGCATTGGACTCATTCATACTCAGTGTCACACTTAAGGCAGTTTTAGCCCCATCCATACTCAGTGTTCAACTCAAATTTAGAGGCTGGTTACAGTTTGCTGGATGGGCCAGGTTGGGAGGGATGACCTGGGGGAAGGGAGGGCCAGGGAGGAATAGGCAGGCAGCCAGGACAAAACAGAGCAATTTGATAGGCTTTGAAGATGAAACATACTCAAGATAAGGTGATTCATGTCATTTTGGAGTGATTTGCCCATACAGGAATGTGGTTTAAATGATTTTCTGACAAAAGTGAAGGGGTGTCATTCTGCCTCATGTCTGCCCTCAGAAAAGATCACAAATAGACTCCCATCATGCACAAATATCGCTACTGGCGGCAATTTCCAGGTTTCTAATTTCATGTGCAAGAAGGCAACAGCAGACTCCACTGGTAATACAGGGAATAGGTGCATATAAAAACACCATGTTGGCAGACACAGGATTTCAAACAATCTATGAATACATATTCAAAGCTTGGGCTCCAAGCCTTGGGTAATGTCCAAGCAGGTGCCAGGACAGCTTTATGCATTTTCTTACACAGGAATCTTAATGCACAATGACCAAGCAAATCTCATTTGCCTAGTATTATCACAGCTCTGCACATTTTTGGATCAAATATACATAATAACTGATAAACATTAGCAAATGGTTGGGTCTCAACCATTACAGCTCGCAGCAGCTCATTACAGCTTTTTAGTATTAAACATGGCACACTGAAACAAAATAGCACTCTGTACTATGAAAAAATGTGCATATACATTGGTCTGCAATTTATGAAAGGCCCTGTGTATACAACCTCCAAAATGGAAGGTAATTACACATCAGGCTTAAACACTCTCCAAAATGGAGGGTGGCTACACATCAAGCTACGCCCTCCAAAACAGGAGGGTGGGCACAATATGCACAGCCAGACAAAAATGGTACACAAAAAATGCCAATAAACACTGCCACAGACAGCCACCTACTTATGCCCCACCATGATCACACTACTCATGCTCCACTAGCCAACTGGCTTTGAAAACAGCTAACATTCATGCCCTCCACCTTCCCACTCCCGGTCAACACATGAGGCACCGCACATCCCCCCTGAACAATAGATAGGCAGCACTCTTAAGCCGATTTACTGAGCCAGCGCAAGTACAATGCCTAACTGACCCGTGTACACCGGCCAAAAGGGATCGGAGTCGGTCACTCCGCTGACTCTGGAAGATAATGCAAGGTATTTATGGATTTTGAGGCACTTTAACCAATATCGTTGTGAAATATGAAAATTTATGTTGCAATTAATTGATGTTTTTGTCCTAATAAGCCCTTCTCCTTAATTTGCTGGGCAAAAGTTATGGGTTCATATTACTCTGGTGTCCTGGCATTTTTGTCAGCAGTCAGATGGCTGTTTCCAAACAGTTTTTTGGCTACTTATAGAAATGTGTTTTGACTTAAGAGTATTTTTGCAAATGCTTAAATCATCAGCTTTAACTTCACACCATTAAGTGACAAGTTTAATTTGGCTTAAATCCACAGCTGCCGTAACATTTTTGTACTCCGGATACCAGGAAGTGGTCCAAAAAATCCAACCACATGGCCATTCTGGATCAGTACAAATAAGTCCTTCCTCATAATCAGTGATGCCCATCTCTATACAGGCTTCCCTCCAAATATTTACAAGATCTGTTCAAGACATGAGCGAAGAGCAGAATATTCATGCTCTTGACAAACCAGTCACAAGGAGACAAATCATTAAAACCAATTGGAGAGTTTGGCTATATTCAACCTCCAACATGAGCTGGGAGGCAGGCACAAGCCTCTGAACAGTTCAGGTGATTCTGGCACTGAATTGGCAGTGATTCTCTTATTTGCATTGCCATGACACAGCGGTGGCATGTGGGTAGACGGCCGTCTGCAGTAGGTGATTGGGCGTGTGGTTTTCTATGAATGCTCATTGCCTCCTTGGCAATTAATGTGGTTTGTTGTCAGTGATAGGCTAAGTCTTGTTCAAGTTTGAGTTGGTCTGCATAGGGCATAGGAAGTAAGAGCTTAGCTCATCTACAGACCTGTGTAATTCTGGTACTCGTTTCTCACTTCTCTGCACTGTTCAAAGGCGATTCCATTCAACATTCACACTTTATTTTTCACCTTTCCATACATGGTTTATCATATACCTAAGTGGTAACACACACTGCTTGCTATTGGGCATCTTAGTTGGGTGGGTGCAAGATTTGTGCTCTTGCAGATATCAATATATGGCTCCTGATGGAAGCAGCAAGTCTCAAACTGTTGCATGTTCTGGTTTTATTTTGTCCTGACACAAAGAGGAAAAATGAGTTTTTCCAAAAGCTGTTCTTGTTGCATTATGATGGATTACAAAATATTTCATTTTACCTAGCCACAATTCTGGAGTACAAAATCCCCTGGCATACATCATACCAGTAAATGTCAAGTTTTCGAACACTGGGTTGGGATCGGCCAAATGTTGCAACAGGAATGATTGACACTGTATTTAAAAAGTGGTGCATGTGCTGGTCTCATGATCTAAGCTGCCAAATCATGTACTCGATATCAAACACGCAAGTTTAAATCCATGTACTGGATGCAAAATGATGCTGGATATACTATTTATGGAATATGACTGGTCTAGACATTACTGACAACAAAACATCAAAATGCAATAATTAAGATAAAATTGCATGATTCAATAAAGCCTAAAAATATTTTCTAGAAGAGATGCAATTTTTTACACCACTTGGGAGCCACCTAGCAAACCACAACTTCCCCACATCACATATTGTTGAATGTTTAGTATAGTTCTATGATCATGCTACCTACTTTGGCCAGATCAGGTGAAAAGTTCATTTCGCCATTGGGTAAGCAAAATGAAAAGAATTGGTGCACTTTCTACATCAAAAATAAAAAATAGAAGCTCATGCGATCACCATTAAATGAGGATCTTGAGAATCATCTTGATATTTGGCCACAGAAACCTAACACTCAAAACACTGAGAACCTTGGCATGAAAGTGGGATTATTTCCTGTGTTCTTGCCATTTTTCAGGAAATTACAACCTCCAAACCAACAAAAGTGCCGTAATATCCTCAAAGCACCTTTATCTCAAGCTGTAGCATCAGTGACGGACGGATCGGTTTTGCCGCAATTTGGGGTATCTCTGAAGGTACGAACAAACACCACGAACTTCTATTCTTACATTGGAAGGAATAATCACAAACATAAGCTCTTACCTATTCTAGGCGCAAGCCGAGACAGCATGTCTGTATATATCCTAAGCAACGCGGCTGCCGACAGGCACCCGCTCCCTGACCCAGAGAAAAAGTAGGGGTGGACAAGACGCGTGATTTTCACAATGTAACCGGTATCTATAAACATCACTAGGTAGTGGTGCCCGCCGAAGGAAAACCCCCATAATGTCCGAAGTTTGGGAAAGTCCAGTGTACGTTATGTTTTAAGTACAGAATATCAAACAAACGTTATGTCTAAAGGCCAATGTACACAAAGAACACAATATCTAAAATGAGAAAAAAGGTTCAAAAGCTCCAGAGTGGGGTGTCTACAATGTTCGGGTACACAATGTCGAAAGTACAACATATCCAATTCACGTAATGCCAAAAATGTGTGATGTCAAACGTACAGGTTGTCAGAAACAAGTTGTAGAGCGGGCGCTAGAGAGTAAGTTATTGCCCTCATTGGCAGGCAGCGTTGCTCTTTCTAGCGTCGGCCATATGCACACAGTCGACATTATCATGAATGACTCATTACATATGTAATGTCTTATCCATCACACCGCTACGATGACTATACGCATGCGACCAGCCGACCGGATTGCTGGCTGTTGTGATGTGTCCTCGCGTTGTGTTTTACGTTATAATAACTCAAGTGCTTAATTAACTAATTCGCCATGTTCTAAAAATGACTTAACTGCTATTATCATTAAAACATGACAACTTCTTTACTTCATCTCTCCAAGACTGCTTTATTTCCTTCTTTAAAAATACACCGTCGCGCGGGCAACGCTCGTGCACAACATACAACAGATCCTCCTTAACATCTCACCCCGACCCTGAATGACCCCTCTAGTCAATCCGGAACATCGCTTCTACATCCCCCATGAGAACATCACTGCTCCATTTCCATGCGGATGATTTTGGTGACTGGCCTCTTGAATAGTCCCTTTGACGCCTTCACATCAACCACTCTGATTAGCCCATCAGGTCCTAGATACGTCTTCTCGACTCGCGCCATCGGCCAGGTTCCTCGCGGCACGTTGGGATCAATAAGGCAGGAACCACTTCTCCTTTCGCAGGTTCCTTCTGACTTCAGTCCATTTCTGTCGCGCTTGCAGAGTCAGCAGGTATTCACGTACCCAGCGAGGCCAGAACTCTGTGCTAGGCTGCTGCAAGTCTCCAGCGCTGTCGGAGGCTGCAACCATCTGTGCTCGCTAAAGGTGTCATCTCGACTCTTGATGGACCCGTGATGAAGTCTCTCGGTGTCAGCAGCGGCAGGTCGCTTGGATCAGGCGAGACGGCTGTCAATGGGCGGTTGTTGAGCAGTCCTTCAGCTCTGCAGAACGCTGTGTTCAGCTCCTCATCGGTGAGATCCGCTTGTTCCAAAGTCTTCACCAGCGCCTTCTTGGTCCACCTCGACCAACGCTTCACACACTCCATTGAAATGGGGTGTGCCAGGAGGATTGAAGATCCACTTCGTCCGGTATTTCGAGAGCTCTCTGTATCGCTGTTAAGCTCCTGAACTTCTCTCTATAGTTCTTTAGCGGTCCCGCAAAAGGTTTCTCCCTTTGTCGGATTTGATCTCGGCTGGTCGACCTCGGCGCGAGATGAACCGCATTCGCAGGTATGAAGCTGGCGGTGTCCAGTGAGTAGGCCATCTCCAGATGCGCAGCCTTGGTTTGTAGGCAGACAAAAATGCATAGGTAGCGCTTTTGTCGTGTCTTCCCTCGTCCTTGCTTTGTCCAGAAAGCTCCGGCGTAGTCAACGGCACATCTGTCGAAGGCTCGGAGAGACGGACGCACCCGTGCATCTATCATCGGTGCCATTTCTTGTATTCCTGGCTTCTTCTGCAACTTTTGACACGTGATGCACCTGCGAATGCAAGACTTTATCATCTCTCGCTGCAGGAATCCCAAACCACGGTCTCAGCTCAGCCAAGGTGTGCTCTACGCCCAGTCCATGTTCAGCTTCTCCATGGACATCCTGGACCAGCTGCTAATGGCGTGCTTTTTCGGCAGAAGCATCGGTGTTTGACTTCAAAACTCAGCTCCGATCGCTGCAGTCGGCCGCCGACTCGGATAGCCCCATCTTCATCCAAGAATGGGCTGAGCTGTTTCACAGTACTCCGGCGGCATGTTCTCTGCGGTCGTGCGCCCGACATCTTCACTTGTTGAAGCTGCTCCACTTCATCTCGGAACGCATCCTTCTGTGCTTGTTGAACCCAGAACTTCTCAGCTTCTTTTAGTTCCCCTGGGTTCAGTTCTCTGTAAGGTGGAGAGGTGCTTGTTTGAGAGATCTTCCCGCGTAGAACTCTGATGAATCTCTGCACACAGGCTGTAACTCTCAACAGTCTTGTCCAGTTTGATAAATTTGCCGGGTTCAGCCGCCAGCTAGGACCCGGCGAAGCTCGTACAGCCAACACATTCTTCTGCTGGTACTTTTTGATCTCAGACTGGTCGAACTCTTCTGTGGCGAATTCTTTCTTCCGTGGCCATCTGCTTTCGTCTCTCAGCAGAAACTTCGATCCATGCCACCACAGCTGACTCTCCGAAATATTATTTAAAGTCAAGCCCCTGGTGGGTGCGTCCGCCGGGTTGTCCCACCCTGGCACGTGCTGCCACTGCTCGGGTGGTGTCAGCTCACGAATCTCCGATACCCTGTGAGCGACAAACGGCTGAAAACGGCGGACTTCATTCCGAATCCAGCACAGCACGTCCATCGAGTCAGACCAAAATTGGACGTCTTTAATTTTTTCCCCATTGCCGTGCACAGCGTCTTCACAATTCTTAATCCCAGCAGTGCGCCCATCAGCTCCAGTCTTGGGATTGTCTGCTTCATCGCTCGCGGCGCCACCCTCTCGCGTGCCAGTGCGCGCTGAGAGGATCGTTCGCCGCCACTTTCGGACACGACGTAGATGGCTGCGCCATATGCTTGTTCTGACGCGTCACAGAACACGTGAATCTCCTGAAGGGTGACTTCTGAGAAGGGATGAATGCAGCGCGGCACTAAGAGACTGCTGAGCTGCTGCAGGTCGGCAAACCACTCAGACCACATCAGCTGCTGGTCACCCGGCAGTACGTCATCCCAGTCTACTCCGCTGATCCATGTCTGCTGAAACAGCATCTTCGTTCGAATGGTGAGTGGCACGAACAGACCTAGTGGGCCGAAGACAGAGGCCATCTCCCTCAGACATGTCCTTTTGGTCAAGTTTTCAGGCAGGATTCCTCGTTTTGACGTGTCTATGGAGAGGCGGTCTATAGCTCTATCCTCGACGGGGATCACTTTCAGCACTTTCGCATTGTTTGACATCCACTTCTTAATCTTCATCCCACCATCCTTGAGAATACTGCTGACCTGCTTCCTATCCTCGATGGCCTCCTGTTCTGTCCTGAACGATTGAATGCCGTCATCCATGTAGAAGTGCTTCAGCAGCACATCCGAACCCAGTGGATACTTTTCTGCATGTTTTTGAGCGTTTTCTTTCAGCACTAACTGTGCGACGAATGGAGCGGCCGCGTTCCCAAACAGCCAGCGGTTTGCTTGGTATACTGCGGGTTCCTCGTCCTTAATATATCGCCACAGCACTCGGTAGTATTTTCTGTCATCTGACGCGAGCTCAACTTCCAAAAACATCTCGTAAACGTCGCCGATTAGCGCGATGCGGTGCAGCCGAAAGCCGGGCAGGGCCTCGACGAAATCGGTGTAGAGAGACGGCCAAGGGAAAACTTGCGAATTCAGGCTCACTCCTCGATACTTAGCGGTTGCATTGTACACGATCCGGATTTTTTTGACGCCTTCTCCTCTTGGATGGTTGGAAAATGTGACAGGAACCACTCCTTCTCGCTGGTGTTTGTCCTTTCGGAGACGGGCACCTTTGACATGTGGCCCTTCTTCACGTACTCTTCAAGAATTTCACCGTACTTGGCCGGTAGCTCGCCACCGAATCGCTTCAGAGATTGCTCCAACCGCACAAGACGCTGCATTGCGGCGCTGTAGTTGCTCATCAGCTATGGCTCTCCTTTTCTCCACGGGGCCGCCGCCTGGTACCGATGACCGTTGTACGAGAGTGACTCCGATACCTTTTTCAGCATCCCCTGCTCTTCGCATGACATGAGGCTCTCTTCTGACTCCCTGATTTAAATGATCTCTAAATCGGTCGTTGACTTAATCGCTTCTATTTCCTCTTGACATATTTTTCTTGCGATGTGAGTCCTCAATGTTTTTAACACGTGAGTCATGTTCTTTCTCATCTTCAGGTCAGAGGATTCAGATCCGACGTGTTTCTCTTCGATAGAGCCAAACGCTGCCCAGCCCAGGGGAGTCAAAATTGCCACTGGGTCAGAGGCAGCGCCTTTCGCGGTGCTAAGCGGCACAAATAGCTGAGTTGTCTCCGCATCCAGACCGATGAGGATGTCGACACTGCTGTTCTCCATATTTGGGAATGGCACGGTCTCCATATGCGGCCACCTCTTATGGACACCGTGAACATTCACTGACGCTTCGTAGCTGCTGTGGGGACTTGACGACTTCATGATGCCCGTTTTCATGGTGACATCTTCTGTGCCGCTGACAGTACCCAGCTGTAACACTTGCTCTTCTTCATCGAATTCTAGCTCACTCGCGGCAGCGTCATGAATAAGGCATCTGAGCAGGGATCAAGTAGCGCGTTAAGCACAACCGAATGATGCCCACATTGCACCACTACAGGCGCAGTCTGGAAGGCTATTTTCCCACGCGTCACTTTCGGTTCTGAGGTCGACGTGTTGTAGCTTGTGCTTGGATTATTCAAGTGTCTCGGTGCGCCGCTGGAATTGATCCCACTATTTTCACTTGCCTGTCGAGATGAGTAAAAATCTTTTACATCAGTGACATTTTGCCACTGCGCAGGCTGGTCTTCACTCGGCATACGATGCGGCTGCTGGTGCTGATCCTGTTGTTACGCGTGCAGCAGAGTGTGATGGCTTCCGCCGCATCCATCAGCCGCACATCTTGGGAACGACCTGCACGTGACGCCACGGTGTTTCCCGCTGAGGCATCTGAAACAGATCCTTTCTGATTTACAGAATCCGTATCTTCTCAATGCATCCCAGCTTTGGAACTCTGCGCAGTCACGCGGCAGGTGACGCGCTTGACACACATAACAGCTTGGTTGCGTCTGATTTGCATCACGTGACTTGCTGAGCATATTCGTGGAATACGCTCTTCTTCCTCCGTTTTATCTATCTCATTGTTTCTGGTTCGTCTTCTGATTTGGTCATCTCCTTCGCCCTTTGTTCAAGCCGAGCTTCTTCAGCTAGCTACTCAGCGAAGGTTTCAAAGCTGTTTTCAAGGCTTGCTGTTCCTAACCATCTTTGATAGTTTTTGATACATGAATGGTGAAGTTTTTTTCGGCCACCAGAATGCAATAAACCGACACACCAGACAGGTCGCTAACTAAACCGATCTCCTTCAATGAGGCGATGAGACAGGCCACGCGGTTGGCGAACTGTTCCAGGCGCTTCGTATCTCCTTCAGCGATGTTCGAGAAGTGTGGGATTTTGATGAGTTCGTGATGGATTTGTCTCGTTTTTACACCATACTTTTCTTTCAGCTGTTTTCTAGCTTTTCTATAGCCGGTCTCGGATGGTCTGTAGCCTTCTATGAGCTTCAGTGCTTCACCGGCCAAGCTGTTTTCAGTTATAACATTTTTAGCTTCGGGTCCATCTCAGTGTCTCCAATGAATGCGTCGAAAACAGCTTCCCAATCTTCGAATTTGGCTGCTTCGAACACTCGCAGCTCCGGTTGTTTTATTCCTTTCATTGCACAGACACTCTCATTTCTCGGCTTTTCTGTGGCATTACTGTCCTGTTTCTTTGATACCATCACCATTATATCGCAGCTTCTTCATCACGCTGTAAGATGTCACAAATGTTTTCACCAACTTCCTTTATAGTCTTGATTTCGTCCTTAAGCTGCTGACACTTGTGTTAAATGCAACTAGCTCCTTCATCTTCAGAAAAGATTTCTTCGAGCTCTTTCTTTAGCTTAACAGCCCGAGCTTTGTAGGCATTCCGTCTCCTTTTTAGCTTCGGTTCGTTCATCCTCGATCCGGGTCACATGTACCAGATGTTGTGGTATGTCCTCGCGTTGTGTTTTACGTTATAATTAACTTAAATGCTTAATAAATGAACTCGTCATGTTCTAAAATAACGTAACTGATCTCACTGTTAACACACGACAAATCCTTTGCTTCATCTCTCCAAGACTGTTTTATTTTCTTCTTAGAAAATACACCGTCTCGCGGGCAACGCTCGTGCACAACATACAGCAGATCCTCCTCAACAGCTGGCAAAGTAATGAAATCATATCTGACGCCCCATTGCACCAGGGATCAAGCTACTTCTTATCTACTTACTTTTGGAGAAATGTTCCACATGCAAAGATAACGCGAGAAATTATTTACTTCATCTCTCCAAGACTGCTTTATTCCTTCTTAAAAGATACACCGTCGCGCGGGCAACGCTCGTGCACAACATGCAACAGATCCTCCTTAGCAGCTGACAAAGTAATTAAATCATACCTGGCGTTCATTACACCAGGGATCAAGTTACTTCTTATCTACTTACTTTTGGGGGAATGTTTTACATTCAAAGATGTTGAAGCAAGCATCAGATTTGATGAAATAAGCTTTCAGCTATTGTTGTACATTCAAGCCGAAAAGACTGCTCAAGACAAAACAATTTCTCTGCTAAGTAAATATGCTCCTCGATGCTCTGATTGTTTGTTAACGCCATCGCACTTTGCGCAACAATGATTGATGGCCAAGCGGCAGCCGTTTACCTGGGTATTGTGCTCAAGAGCGCCAGATATGAGGGACTCGACTTTTGTCTCTTTATTGGCCTTGATCGCTGCATGGCTTATGTAACGGCGGGATTTTAATGGCGTTATTATAACGCCATAAATGTCAAGGTGACTGAAATGTTTTCCCCATGTTCGCGGGCGTATATCTCAGAAACTAGAGGGATTAAGATGGGTCTTTAGAATGACGGAGGTGTGAACTGCACCAAAAGGTCTTCACAATGGCTATTTCAGTTCAAAACCCCCTAACAATGTAGAACACTCCCCTTAAAATGACCAATTTCGAACGACACGATAGAGGCGGGCGGAGATGGCTCGCCAAACAAAATGTTACTTGTCAAATTTGGGCGTTATAGGCGGCCGCTGTATTTTGGGCTGCTCGTCACGGATATTGAGATCAGGCGAAATGCAAAGAAAATTGTCGAAATTGACACGATAGCAATTGGTAATTCTTGGACGATGATCTCGACTCCACCATTCTCAGCGCCAAGCAGATATAAGTTAGGGGAAATTTTCAAGAACATTCTCGGGTATTCGGGCGCGAGTATTTTCAGATACCGGTGTTGTGGTAACCATGGGATGGTTTTCAGCTTTCATAACTTAGGTCAAGGATATCAATTTACATTTTTGGTGTAGGTCACTACCATGAACACTCCCCTTAAACTCCCCTCCCCCCTCTCCAATGTCAAACCTGCCCTCCCACCCCCCCCCCCATCGACGCAAGAGGCCCCCCAGGCTTCTGGAGCCCTTGTTCATAGGACATTACAAACGGAAGCTCGAAATTTTATAACATCTTAAAAGGACTTCTGCTAATCGTTTCACAAGTAAAAAGACCAAAGAAAATGAAACTGTAATATCATGTCCAGCTTAGTGCATTTGAATGAGTTAGTCAAGTTTTTATGAAGCTCCGCGGTCATACCGTGTTAACTTGAGTTCTTACTCTGCGTTTCCTGCATGCTGTATGTTTTTAACTACACAATTTAAACTTACTGTTGGCCATGGTCTGGTTTTGTGCTATTGTGGGAATGTTTTAGCAGTCACAAGTAAAAAGGCCAAAGGAAATGAAAACCGTAATATCATGCTCAGCTTAGTACATTTAAATGAGTTAGTAATAGAGTCAAGAGAATCATGAGTCATGAGTAGTAATAGAGTCAAGCTTTTATAAAGCTCTGCGGTCATACCGTGTGTTAAGTTGAATTTTTGCTCTGCATTTCCTGCATGCTATATGTTTTGGACTACATACTTCAAATTTATTGTTGGCCATGGTCTAGTTTTGTGCCATTGTGGTAATGTTGCGGCATTATTCAGCGATGTTTTGATTTATACAGACCGCAGTGAGTAGCACTCTGTTGCTACGATGCATTATCGGAAAATGAAAATGAAGCATTATAAGCTTTTAGCCGTTTCTATTCGGAGGAACCCTTGAAATGTGTCAACATTCACGTCAGCGTGAACATTCGATGACACTGTTGTAAAAACCCGAGATTTCGCACTAGCCAACTAAACCGATAACGGCGATCGCCTGACAACGACCACCAACACTAAAAAACTCAAGACATAACATGGAGGGCTCCGGAAAGATTGAGCGTGCCCGAGGAGGCCAACATATAGCCCCCCCCCCCCCCAAGATCGTGGTGCCAACAGTGTAGTGGTTGACGCGTCTGCGTTAACCACTGCGCGTCTGGGAAACAAGAGGTACGGGATTCGATTCCCCACGGTGATTTCCAAGAGATACGGGGATCAATTCCTCCCTCCCCCCCCCCCCTTTCTGCCGGGGTAAGAGGCAGGCGATACCACGTAGTCTCAGCAGCTGAGTGCTTCTTGAATCCCCAATGACAATATCAAGAGCGTAGGGCCCTGCATTAAAATAGGACGCTCTCAAGATCCAATGAACATGTCCCCTAAACGGCGGAATGAGCCCGAGCAGCTTTTCAAAAGGGGCCCGCAACAGTGCAGGACCCACCATTTAAGTAAGAAATATCATAAGCCAAGTGCTGAGTGTCCCCAAAAGATGAAGTGTACGCGAGCAGATGATCAGATGGCCCCCGGCGGGAGCGTAGGGGCCTGGATTCAAACACCAAAACCCAATGTGCAAAGCTCCCGAGCAATGCAGTGTGGCCAAGGGGGCGAACAGAAGGGCCTTCGACAAGTGCGTAGGGCCTTCCACTCAGATACCAAGGACCCAATATACAATGTAGAGGACCTCTGAACAGTCAGTTGTGCCTGAGCGGGTTAACCAATGGGCCCCCGACAAAAGCGTAGAGCCTTCCGTTCAAATATGGAATACCCACGACACGATGTAGAGGCCCCCCGCCCCAATGATCGATTGCGCCAGAGCAGGTTTACAGAAAAGATCCGCGCCAAGAGCGAATGGCCCTCCATTTAAATAGGAAGCACTCAAGACCCGATACAGAGGTCCTCCAACGATCGAGCGTGCCCGGAGCAGCTTATCAGAACGAACCTCGACAAGAACGTAAGGCCCTCCATTTAAATAAGAAGCACCCAAAATCCAGTGCGGAGGGCCTCGAAAGATGGAGTGTACTCGAGCAAGTTAACGGATGGCCCCGATAGGAGCGTAGGGCCCTAAATTCAAACGCCACGACCCAATGTGTAGGACCCGAAAAATCCAGTGTGACCCAGGACGCAAACAGAGGGGGTCCCCGACAAGTGCATAGGGCCCTTCATTCAAATGGAATGTACCCAGGACCCAACGCAAAAGGTCCCGAACGATCGAATGTGCCCGAGCAAGCTATTAAATGGCCCGCGACAGGAGCATAGAGCCATACATTAAAATATCCAATGTGCAGAGGCTCAAAACAATTCAGCGTCCCCACGCAGATTAGTGTGCCCAAGCAGGTTAGCACGTTTGGGGTCCTCTGCATTGGGTGTTGGTTAGCAGAGGCCCCAAACAGCTCAGTGGGGCCCTGACAAGTGTGTGAGGCTCTCCATTCAAATGGAAAGTACCGAAAACCCAATTTGGAGGGCCCCGACCGACTGTGTGCGCCCAAGCAACTTAAAGAATGGACCCCTCGACAATAGTTTAGGGTCCTAAGCAAGTGGCAGGGAATTGGAAGCACCCTGGACCAATGCAGGGGTTCTATAGCATATCGCGAGTGTGTCGGTAGGTGAACCAACACCAACGTAAAGGGTCCCTGAGTGACCGAGAATACCCCGGCAGGTTAACATATGGAGCCCTGGCTGAAGCGCACAGAGCCTTTCTGACGGATGAAAATATCCTATGAAAGCCCCTGATTGAAAAGAACGCCCCGCCACGTTAGCAGGAAGGGCCCAGCAACAACGCAGGGCCCTCCGAGCAAATGCAAGAAATCAAGGGCAACGCGGAAGGCTCCATAACGATCGGAATGACCCTGCAAGTGGGCAGATAGGTCCCCGGAAACAGCATGAGGCCCCTGGACAGCGTAATGAGGCTTACAATTCCCAGTTAACAACTTTTTCAATCCTTCATATATACATCTATTTTTTTTGTCTTCTCGCGGGTGCTCACTTTCGCCTGCGACTGTTCTTGGTCGTCTGGAAGTCCAAAGACGCCTAATCTTGTTGTGTTTTTGTGTATAAAAAAACTTCACCTGATCAGCCGGCTGTGGGCCCCTTTGGAGCCTATGGGCCCTTTCGGAACCCAAGGAGGCCCATGGTCTCTCGCCCCCTCTCTGGATCCGCCCCTGACCTCCTGTCTTTTAAGAAGGGCACGGTTTCCCTCGAAATCAAGTGGGACATATCCGGTGACTTTTTTGGGTCACCGGATATGGGGGACTTTCACCGAGGGAGGGGGGGGGGGGCTTGGTCAGCCCTGTGTCCCATCCCCCAGTTACCAAGACTAGCTGCGCCCCTGCGTGGGTAATCTCATTGAGCACCGAGTGTGCGTGCGGTATCATCGCATGGTAACTGAAGAGCCAGCTCAACTAGTAACGCTGTTACAACAAACCTGCATTACGCATGACAACGATATGGCGGATGTAAATTGCCCATTTTCGCCTGCTAGGACACTAAAGAAAAGATATTCGTTCATTCATCCTTTTGAGCCATTTTGAGCTTTGTTGATTCTTGGATCATCATGGCCATGAATCATACGTTTCATACTAGTTTGCCCCAGTTGTGACTTACCTGTATCGACTTTTTGCCGATTGGTTTGGTCGTTACTGTAATTGGTCTAAGAAAGGTAGTTTTCCTGTTCAGCAACCAAAAAAGTGTTTATACATTTCTGAACCGTTGGTACCAAGCTAAAATCCCATACCTTTCATGCACGCTTGCCTACGGTAAAGCGACTACGACGCGTCAATTGGTTATCGGTAAACTTTGCATTGTTATCCGAGCAATCCAAA
The DNA here is from genome assembly GCF_011947565.3 of Pollicipes pollicipes. Lineage (NCBI taxonomy): Eukaryota > Metazoa > Arthropoda > Thecostraca > Pollicipedomorpha > Pollicipedidae > Pollicipes > Pollicipes pollicipes. The sequence goes on from NW_023596297.1 coordinate 23,249,110, forward strand.
TTTTTTTGGGAGCGTGTCAGTAGCCGAGGATGGCCAGTCTTTGACGTTGTTAAACCATGTGTCACGACGTTCATGACCCATATGCTGCATGCTTACTGGTCTTCGGTAACTCTCCTACGCTGCGTCGAATGTAACTTGGCCTTGGCTCCTTGCAAACCTACTGCGGCGCGTCGACTGAGAAGCTTTGTATTGTGCCCAAGCAAGCAAAGGACATTAGCAGCCAAAGATGACCAATTTGGAACTTTGCTGACCCATGGTCACGACATTTTACTGCCCACATATTTCATGCTTGTTTGCCTCTAGCAACTACACTACGCAGCGCCTAAGTTGGCTTCGTGGAACGGAAAGAAGATTTTTGAGCGTGCCAGCATTTTCTCTCAAAAGTGTCGGCATTTCGGTGAGTTCATAAAAGCGCGAGGTACTCGTTTCCGTACAAGGGGAAGGGTACATAAATATTAAAGGCGCAAATTGCGCACGACCGCCTCGCCCGCACATCGAGTCATCGACTCCTTTCTTTGGGTGCCGCCGGATACTCTCAATGGCTGCCTGCCCAAGCACCAAACACGGCTGTCGTGATCGCAGCCCTCACCATGCGTGCCGTAGCCCGACTCGCCAGTGAGCCGTGGACGCCCCAGTACAAAACGACGCACGCGTCTGACGGGCAAGGTGGCTACTGCACACGCCGATAACGACCCAAATGGATTGTGAGTCATGTCAGCGGCCTTACCCTCACCGGTTGTTGGTCCGTTTGAACTACAATTGTCACAGAGATGGAGTCTTCCAGAGCCAAAACGCACGTACGCACGCACGCACGCACGCACGCACACACGCACGCACGTACACAATCACGCACACGCATCGGCACGACACTTGGCCGGGCGGCCGCAATATGCCAGGACACCGGCAGATGTGTTTGCACAACACAGACAATACAGGCCACCAGTGTCACATACGACCAGCCGACGGCACCACGGACCGCCGGCAAACAGCTTGCATCACGGAGAGCCGGCGTTGGACACAGTGCAGTCGACTGCACCACGGATCGCCGGCAAACATAGCCAACACTGCACCATGGAGAGCCAGCGTTGGACACAGTGCAGGCGACTGCACCACGGACCGCCGGCAAACACAGCCAACACTGCATCACGGAGAACCGGCGTTGGACGCAGTGCAGCCGACTGCACCACGAATCGCCAGCAAACACAGCCCTCACTGCACCACGGACCACCAGCAAACACAGCCGTCACTGCACGACGAACAGCCGGCGTAGTGCGTTGGGCGTAGTGTAGTCGGCTGCACCACGGCCCGCCAGTCCGGCAGCGGCCAGCCGGGAGCCGTTTATCGGACGGCGTGGGTATGTAAACAGCGCGGCACCTGGCGGTGCGGCAGTGCTGATCTGGCCAGCCGACCAAGTGGACGGCCGCTCCGGCTCGCGGGACGCCTCCGGCCTGGCCTCTCGACGCCGCCGGAGCTGCGCGCTGGGGGCGCTGCGGACCTCGTGATTTGTCGACGGCGCCGGCGGAGATGGCCGCTCGGGGCCGCCCCACCCCGCTGTGCCCTCTCGTGGCGGCAGCGGCGGCGCTGTGGCTGCTGGTTGCGCCAGGTAAGAAGTTCTGTTCGAAGGACAGTGCATCATGTGAGCTGTGTCTCTGCCATTGCTGTCTGAACGCAAACCGACATGGATTATTGAGATTTTACTCCTTCGATGTGAACTTTGTTAAGTTGTTTTTAGACCTTCTGATGTCAGGAGCGCGCAAGTCAAGTCATATGCATCGCATAGACATGCATTACGCCCACTGCACGTGGCCTATTCATGACATAGCAACTGGCAGGTAATGTGAGAAGATTGAGTTACTCCACCTGTCTCCGTCGTTTAAGTATCCGTATGTCGTTGACGGTTGAAAAGTGTCAGTAAGTGATAGGCTTTCCTTTGAACCACATGCATTTTTGAATTATAGAGCTAAGTATATTTAATGAGTCTCCTTCCACCCGTTCGACGCTTCTGATCCTTTGCTCGGTATGCCCTGATAAATGGAAAATCAGATCAAGATATTGTTCAAGCAAAATTTGTGATTGCGAGGTGCACTTGAGGCCACACAGAATTATCCCATCCTTTCACCCACTTAAGTGTGGGGGACGAGCATGTTAAAAAAGTCCGTTTCGAAAAAGCCGATTCGATTGAAGTGACTAGACGCCTGTTCACTATCATCCACCTAAACCACATTTGTCATTTGCAGTCGAGTTCACACATCCAATTCATTTGCTATAGATCTTTACAAGACCAGATAATAAGCGGCTGGTCACATACATTTGAAAATTCTTGCTTTGTTGGCAGCATAATCGCACATGCAGCTGAATTGGTGAGCCACTTAGAGTCGATTCCGAGACACTAATTACCCTCGCAAAATTTACTACGAACGCCTGTCTCATTCAATGCAAATAATCATAATGACAATAATGCTTCGCATTGTACAGAACATTCATGACGCTCGTCTCATCCTTCAGCAGCGTGCTGTGAGATTATTCGGTGTTTGTCACATCCGTTAGTAGCGTGCTGTGATGCTATTCCGTGTTCCTCCTATTTGTTAGTAGCGTGTTGTGAGAATATTCGAACATTTTGCTATATTGTTTCAAAACAAATGGCACAATTTTGTCAGACACAGCTGTGTCTTTTCGTTTAAGTAGTCGTTGGTCGGAATTAGAGCCCATGGTGCGTACGGCTAAAATTTGTAAACATGTTTAGCTGCAGGCAGACACGTGCCATAATGTCTGGGCACTTTGCAGCGAACTAAAGTCATCCCACGCACGTGAGATCAAATGTGTCAGATGTGCTGAGCCACTCGTCTCGAAACGCAAGGCCCTCATGAGACGCAGTCAAAAATACTTTGAAATGTCTGTAGCCCGTGCCGGCCAGATCCGGCTCCAAGAATGAGTCGAAAGCGTCGGATGTTTTGAGCTTGATGCCAACAATGCGAGGCTTCGCGTATCTGTTGAATCACCCTCCAGACAAGGGAAAGAGAATTCCGCCCAGTCTGGTGTAGGAGAGGGCGATTACAATTTGGAGTTGTTCATTTCCGGTCAACACTCATACAGCCAGCGCTAATTTTTCAGAAATTTCAGTTGGCAGGGGATGGGGCGGGAACGCACAGCTCCCTTTGTCCCGCAGTTACCGTACTCCTGCCATCAACTGAACAAAGCCTCACGGAATGCTTACGGTCGGTCAAACGTCTCGACTTCAAGGGGTGCGTGGAACTGTCCACCAACATCACAGGCGAAAATGCGTCGCAGGGTATCGATAATGCAGTGGTTAAGCTACGCATCTGGGAAATCGGAGGAGCGGGCTCGATGCCCCACAGTACCTGCCTTCCCTGCCGGGGTAAGAGGCAGGCGACGCCCTACAGCTTCGGCGGTTGAGTGCGTCGCCAGGCCCCAGCCACACAAACACGAAAATGTATCGGATGTCCCGAGGCGGTCGGCAACAATGCAAACTTTGGCAAATGCATATAATTTTAGTCCAATGTCGTTAATCGACTGCGAACGAGCAAAACATTGCGATCATTTAAAACGGATCGAATATTATGATCTCTCCAGGTCAGCTGTCAAAGAAGGGGCTGACAAGAGCAGCGACTTGCCTATCTTTGCTTGTAGGATACTTGAGGCTACTTCAAGGAGGATAACAGGCGCACATTTTTTTGCTCCATAGGGTACTATGCTAACTCCCTTGAGACCGCCGGTTGTCTTTAAATCACATAGGTGTACACTACTGGCGGGAATGACCCGACAACGATAAAGCTATCAACATCGGAGTACAAATATTACTGCTGCTGGAACAATGTGTGTTTTTCCGCGAAGTGCTTCAACAGTGGGGCAGGCAGGGGGCCACAGGAGGCACGTGTTCTCCCTCAGACAAGGACCTACGACAAGGGCCTACACATCGGTCAGATACCACCAATAACACACAGTTAACTCCGTGTCGTCATGGGCTCGAGGGCCCATTGCCCAAGCAGGGACAAAGCCGGAACTGACGGTTTACATTGGTCGAGGCTCCAGCCATAGCGCATAATAGGAGTGCCTGCGTTGTCAAGGGACACTGAGTATACCGAGGCAGTGTTCGTGGAGCTCCGAAGAGCCTGGAGAGCCCATCTGGACCGACGATCAAGGGTCCGATTGGAGGGCCTAAGGGCACAAAGGCTCGGCGGGAGTCTTATCCAGGAGATCGGCCTGCGGTGACGGGACCTCAGGAGCTCGGCCTGCGGTGACGGGGCCTCAGGAGCTCGGCCTGCGGTGACGAGGCCTCAGGAGCTCGGCCTGCGGTGACGAGGCCTCAGGAGATCGGCCTGCGGTGACGGGGCCTCAGGAGATCGGCCTGCGGTGACGGGGCCTCAGGAGCTCGGCCTGCGGTGACGGGGCCTCAGGAGCTCGGCCTGCGGTGACGGGGCCTCAGGAGCTCGGCCTGCGGAGACGGGGCCTCAGGAGCTCGGCCTGCGGTGACGGGGCCTCAGGAGCTCGGCCTGCGGTGACGGGGCCTCAGGAGCCCGGCCTGCGGAGACGGGGCCTCAGGAGATCGGCCTGCGGTGACGGGACCTCAGGAGATTTAGGAGGCAAGATGACGGGCTCCTGTCTCGATCAGGAGCCACAGTGCCTAACACGGGCCCCGTGTTGGCAAGTGGTCCCGACTCGGCCAGAAGCCCTGTTTGAGCGGTCCCGAAGAGGAACCGAAGGGTCTCTGGAGACCAAGAATCAAGGGCGCAATTGCAAAGCTGGAGGACCCGAAGGGCTGGCTGCAGGTCATGTTAAGGACCGCTGCCCGTTGGGCCATAATTTCAAATGCCAGGGCCGTTGCACCGATTGGGAGCCCCTGAGGCAATACATTCAGCCATTTCGACGAAAGATTACCAGCACCGAACATCTGACTCCGTGTCCGTCTAAGGTCTGGAGCCTGTTTCCCAGGGCAGAGACCAGGCCGGGCCCCATGGGGTGCTCCATTGGGGTTCTCTGACAATAGAAGGAACCATTGGAGCCTGTGATGAGTGGTCACATTGAGACAATGTATGGGTCCTGTGCCAGTCTGGGCCTCCAGTACCGAACGGTGGGTCCTCAATCTCAGCTCTGGTATGAGCCCGTGACGCCGAGCTGGAGGTTATGTAATAATTATTGAGCCGCCTGCGGCGATCAGGGAACTTGTTGCGTCAATGATGGACCCTGCGTTGATCCGGGACCAACTGTGCGGGTCAGAAGGCCTTTCGCGTCGGAAAGGGGACGAATGTGAAATGATGTGTCCCTTTAAGGGCCTCCGGAGCGACCAGCGGATCTGGCGACTCCGTGTCGCCAGAATGACAACCGGAAGACACCCCGTAGTGGGACGGAATGGCCTTCCAGCCCCTGGTCGGGAACAACAACGTGCCCCTTGGTGTTTTACTCAAGGGGGCCACTTGCCCCGAAAGAAGGAAGGGGCCTCGTTATTGTTAGATAAAATGGGTAGGAACCCGTTGAAAAACAAGGACATCTCATATTTGCCTCAGAGCGTTCATTCTTTTGTAGAATCGACTAGTGAAACAAATTCGATCAAAAGTTTTGAACGTGCACGCCCACCATCCCGGGAGCAAGGGCAGCGATGGCTGGGGTGTCAATTTTTTACACCAGGCGGTCGTCGCCGTGGGTGCAAGCACGACCATCGTGAAATGATTTCGGGTGTCTTTTCAACTTAATTGGTAGCGTTGAAAGAATTGATCGGGGGTATATCTTTTAACAACTTATAATTTTTCCTCTTGAGTGATTGACAACTACAGGAACACGAAAAAATCGAGACTTTACCTTTGCTCTGCCAGTTCCACCACCAGATTCCAGTAACACTTCACGGTGATTTAAATACCAATTCGTTCTTATTATCAATCTGAAAATCACACACACGAAATGTACGCCCGAACTTTTTCGAGACGCACGATTTGATGTCCTTAAGCGTTCAGATGCATTTATTTCAAATGCGCCATCATTTTTGTCCAACCAACGGCTTAGCATTAGCCACGAGGGCAATGCTGTGGCCCGCGGAGACTGCGACGCCTGGCGTCTAGGTTCTGTTGTAAAGATTTGCGAGCATATATTCAAAGCTATGTTACATTATTTCACAACTGATCGATTTTGACCAAACGTTGATCACATCCAGACAAGCATGACTTGGGAATATTACTACAAATCGTTGACCAAGTTTGGTTTACAAACTACATTTACAGGGTGTTTGATATCTATGTAAAAAAGCCCAGATACAAATTTTGGCAAAGCTTCTGTGTTCTTTCGGCTTCGAAAAAACTCCACTTGAACACTGACAAATGAGGAGCGCGGATGTTTACTTCATGGAATGGCTTAACGCACGATTTCTTCTGTTAAATGACGATATAAATCAGGCGGAACTGATCTTGCGGTGGAAAGATACCAAATAAAAACATGCCCCATTAACAAATGGGCAATATCCGGCGTCTTTTTGGGGGGGGCGGGCTACCACTATTAGGGGCCTTTATTAACCCCAAGCCCCACTTGCGAAAACTCTGGGTGCGCCCTGAGTGCTTAACCTGTCTGTTTTCTCTTGCTGTCAGGTCTGGTGACTTGGAGTTTGAGGCTTTGAAGTGCCGACTGCATCGTAACTGGGCCTGGACTGGATCAGTTTTGTGTGTGCATCATGCCATGGCTCGCGAGAGTTAACAGATGTGTGGTGGACCGCACTGTAGCATTCATCTTCAACTTGCTCTTTTTTATTCCAGATTACGATATATCATATGCATCCAACACGTCAAGTTCAGTCGTATACTTTTGTCGTTGCCACGCAAAAATAAATATGATTGTATATATATATATATATATATATATATATATATATATATATATAATTAGTTGTGTTACAGTGACTCTTGGCTTCTTTTTTGTTTTCCCACTATAAGTTGGAAGTTATAATTTTGACAGTAACCAATATTCAATATGCCCGAAGGCAAACCAATCGTTAAATCAGGTGATCAAACAACATTATCAATGATATATTGGCTATATTCACGAAATTCGATGTCGAGCACACTCGCGACCATGAGCGCAGCTTTAAACGCCAAGTGCTGTGAATATACCCAATGCTTCCTTGATATCATCGTCTAACCAACGCCCTTAGGCAAATTATCGCTCGATCATTCTCAAAATGAGAACTTTCAGCTCACAACACTCAGTGCTATTAAAGACGGTTCATTTTCGTGCATATTTCGATTTGAGTGTTTGGTTATCGCTAGAAGTTAAACTTCTAACTTCATGGTAAAAATTCCTCTATCTGGTTGGTTGGGGTGCCATTGTCTTTTGTGTACAAAGTTGGAATTCAGATGACGACCCCAACGAAATGAAAAGGGTCGCCAATTCCTGCTGAATGTAAACATTAAACTTTTTCCAACTTATCGTGATGCAGGCTTACTAGCTGTCTCAAATATGGGAGAACACTTAAAAAAAAAACAGTGATCACAAGACAAAAGTAAATGCGAAATCGCTATCATAGGGAGACGTTTCCAGCATAACAAGACAACAAAATCTTGCTTAATATTTTTTAGGCTTGCTTGCGATCAGCGTGCCGTTAGGCCTCTTAAAATTCATCACCTTTACCTTGCATATGGCTGCCACCATGCAGCCACTGGTGGAAAGCGCTGAGACGAAGGACTTCCCATTTCTGACAGTTGTTTAAAACTTTTCCACAGCATTTATACACAAAAATAAATCGCTGGCACTAGCAGACTCTCACGAGTCAACAGCCACGGCCTGCACGTGCGTACTCACACACGCTCACAAACTGTGACGCCGGGAGTTCTGGGTGGGGAGGGAGGGGGGGGGGGCGTCCTTCACTGGGAAATAATTTTGCTTAGGATGAAAGGGACCAAAATTAATTGCTTGCGCAACACCGGCAGCCAACCAGCGGTCTGATGACGGGGCACTGAAATAGATCGAATGCAAATAAATGAAGTTTGTGAGGGGTCAACTGCCGCTTAGACCCATCTTTGGGCTTGGAGCCTTTTGAAATTTTTGGCTGGACTTGAAAGCAGGATGTAGTTAAAAATACGCGTTTAATTATAAAGGGCACATTTTCGACAAGCTGTTCGTAACAAACACTCTGACTAAAACACGTGGCCGAAGGGCTCGTAGCTCAAATACCCTTGTGGAACGAAATTGGGGGCTGAGGTGGCAAAAATAGCCAAAGCTCCGCGAATATTCGCTATAAAACGTGTTTTACCGGCTTTGAACAACTATCCTTTAAAAATGGGGGGGGGGGGCGCTGCATCTCCCAATTGAAAAGCAAACTGCACACCTGCGTTCATAGGCACTGGCATGGGGATAAGCTCGATGGCGGAAGCACCACTCATTATACGCTGGCCTCGCATATGCAACCAGCTTCGCGTCATAACCCGCTACGACGCATGAACTGATCCCAAAGCTCTGTCAAAATTAGCACCAATGTGTGGATATCTATCAACGAGGATTAAGGCCAGCATGGCTGCACCGAATTGCCGATGTGGGAGGGGGGAATTCTGTGGTGGGCGGCGTGCGCGCGCGCCGCGCCGGACTGTCGCTGGGTGTGCGCCGCCGACTGCCGCTGTCATGCCTCCCCACAAGAGGGAATTTATAATGAGGAGCCCATTGGTCAGCATACAAGCCAGGTGATGTTTGCGCATGACTCGGCACGTCGTGACCCCGGTACGTCCGACATAGACACACACTCATGTCAGCCACAGAGCTGGGGTTAAGTGGGCGACCGGGGCATTGGGGGGTTGGTGGGTCCGGTCAGGCACCATGAACGGCTGTCTCACCGTGCGCGGCTGTGCGCCCTTCACCGCGGTACCCCACATCCATCTTTTTAGCTTGCAACAATATTCAAACGGGGCAAAAGCGGAACCAAAGGCACTGATAATACGTCCAACTGGCAAGGGTCCCACGCAACTGACGAGTTACATTGGCAAGAGCTCGCTGGATAAGAAACCTGGGAGCCCCCTCGGCCTTAACTAATCCACGCAGACTCCATGCATTCGGCGCCCCACCACGCTCACTCCAAGCATACATATGCGCTGGCGCCCACGTCACCCCACTCATTCTTGGCTCGCACGCAGATGGGACCACGCCTCCCCCCCCCCCCCTTTATCCATCGCTTTGGCACTATTGGCACTTGGCATAATTGGCTCGTTTGCGCGAGCCCTCGTTAAGCTAACTTTAATTTATTTGTCACATTTCAAACATTCAATAAAGCTACGCTTCTGCATATCTTAAATTTCTCATGTTCATTTGTCAGCTCAGCACCGACGCAGAAGTGCCGACATCAGGTGTCTGACATTTGATATCATACCAGGCCGACATCAGGTGTCCGAAGCTGGACGGTGACTCGTTCCCTCGCCTGACCTCCAGGGTGATCACTCCCTGTGCGGACGACGCTTCCCGCATTCCGTCCACGTAGGGCGACCTATTATTCATTGGGCCACTTCCGCCGCTCGCAGCTTTCCGCTGCCACGCACGTGCCTAAAGCAGCGCCTCGTCCAGCACGAAGGCGTCGCTTCCGGCACTTCTGCGTCCTCGCCTCCCGCCTGCCGGAGCGAGCTTTGCAAGGCACTGCCCCATGACGCGTCCTTCAGAGGCCGGGAGGTAGACAGCGCGCCCGATGGAATGGTGGAGCCCCTCGGCAGACGACTAGCGCCCGGCATGACCTGCGTTCACGCCCTACGGCTTCCTCGGCTGGCGTGCTCTGGAGACTCGGCCTGACCGACCCGACCGACGACCTGGCTCCTCGTCGCCCCTCTTGTGAGGGTTTATGGCGGGATTTCTATCCGTCCCGAACATCCCGCCATCAAGCGCTCATAAAGTCTGGCGGCACAACGTTGGAAGAGAGCAGACCGTGTCCGGTTCTCTTTCAAGGCATAGCACACCAACGGATAGACCCCGGGTCATACCGTGACCTATGCCTCTCTATGCCGTCACGCCTGTGTTCAAGTGAGAAGCATCAAAACAAGTCAACCGCCTCTTAGTAAAAAAGGGGCGAAACCGCGCCTCTCAGTCGCGCTACCTACAAACGTCCACCTGCGTAAAAGTAGGACTGCGGTCGTCTGGCCCATCAGCCCTGCCATAGTCAAGCCGTGCTGCTCGGGCACGTCCCGCGCCTGTCATCCTTCGGTTACGGTTCCCATACAACTCGATTTTCGGGAAAGGACGGCGTGTCGCGTATCGGACGAAAGTCTAACGGCCCGGCGGAAGTTGACTCGTCGATTCCGAAGCAAATTGTTCCGCTTAAACAAGGCAATCAACCACTAAGCCCAAAAACAACAGAAAAACAAATACACGTGCCTGAATGTCATGCAAAATTTGGTTACTGAATCGAGTCGGGCCAGCGATAAAGGAAAGGCAGCGCGCATATGGTGAAATCCTTGCGGGTATGTTGGACAGGGTTCCGCAAGGGTTCCGCCGCCCTGAGCAATTGGAAAACAAATGAAGGGAAAGAGACCAGTCAAACCGGTCAGCAAGCCAACAGGCCAACGCCACAGCAAAAAGGGAACCCTTCATGGATATGGCGTTGTGGCCTATGCGCCGCGCCTGGCCGCGACGCGGGACAGATAAGAACCATGACAAGCCGCTGCGCCTCCACGGGCCGCTTCTATGGACAGGAAATCAAGAAAGCCTCGGCGCGGGGCAAAGGGCGAGCCGCCGCGCCGAAGCGCGCATGGGCCTCGGACACCGTACCCACTCACGCTGGGCGCAAGTGCCCCGTCACCGCCTGGCCGAATGACTTCCAGCCTCGCTTCCGTGCTAGACCATTTTAAACGTAGGCTGCCGCTTGTATTCACAAAAAAACATCACTAAGACATAGAAGAACCACTTGTGACGTCATTCACCCTTTCCTTAAACTGGAAAGCACCCGTGAGACATTGCTCGGCTGGGAGGGTCGCATGACCAGTGCCCCCCCCCCCCCCCCCCCTCCTAACTACACGGGAGGGAACGGGTGACCGTGGCCGGCGCCCGCCCGGTGGGGAGGGGTCAAGGGACACGGGGCGCCAGCCGTCCATGGCCCAGTGAGGATGAAGTGGGCAGCCTGTGGACCTACACATATATGTTGTCGCCGGTATCCGTTGTCTGCAGAGTCAAATGTCGCCACCAGGTTGTCACCACCACTTCTCCCCATGCTCCTCACTCCTCGGGACTCGCTGGAGAATCCTCTTTCCTCCTGCGCCTACTCCGGACTCCTCTGAAAGACTCATTGTAGCTCTCTTCTCCAGATCCTCGCCGGGACTCCCTACCTTGACCTCTCCTGAGAGACTCCCCCTGGCTTTCCTGGTAGACCCTTCCAACTGGCTCAGCCCGCCCTCGTTCTCTTGCGTGGTCCGATAGTTTTGTCGCCTCGCCCCCGCCGCCCAATGCGATGCCTGGCCGGCCCGCGCTGCTTCTAGAGTCCGGCCCCTAACGTGCCCCTGAGCCAGATCTCGGGCGTGGCGTCGCTAGTGACGACGTAAGGCTTGCCCGCTCTCGCCTCGGGCGGGGCCTGCGCGTCCCCCTCTGGCCCAGTTCCTATGTGGCGTGGCGTGTCTGACGCCACCCGTGGTGACGGCGGCGCCGGCGCGCTGGGGTTCTTGGGGCGAAGCGGCACATATCTTCATGTCTTTGATCGGCCGGCGAAGGGCAGGCGTTCCGCTTTACCGTGATAGTCATTTCGGCAGAAGAGGCCACCATCCTGGCCGTTCCAGGGCGAGAACGGCGGCCTACCTCACATGGCCGGGCGACACACACTGTTTTCCTCGCAGATCCGGTCAACAACGCGGGCCGATCGGCCAGGGCGTCAGACGGGTCAGCATTCAGCTCTCAGGCCTCGCTAGCCCTCACAGTCGTGTTTGGTTAGGCGGGAGAATCGCTGGCCATGACCGGATCGCTTGCCGTCACACTCTCCGCTGGGGAAGCCTCACCGATCTCGAACGGGTGACGCGCGAAGCATAAAGTAAGAACATATATGCCTACACTATTCCTTGGCTTTTTTCACGAATTAGAAATGGCATATTTGTCAGCCAGACTGACACCAAAACCGACATTGTAAAGTAATTCTGCGCCAAGCGACAGTGGAGACTTCTTCCTACCAGGCAAGGCTCGTCCATATCCTCCTCACTTGTGTTCGGCAGGTGCGGCAAATAACCAGTGAAGCTGATCGATATCCCGGCGGGCAGGCAGGTGAGACGAGTGACCCCGGGCGGGGAAGTGTTCCGTCCAGAGCGCTGACTGACCTGACCTGACCCGCGCCTCAGGTCATTGCCTGCGATGCATCCAATGCGTGCCCACCTACACCGGGACCGGCTACAACGAATTGAACTGGTCTCTCTGCGAGCGGTACCAGCCCGGCCTGCCGGGCTTCACAACCGAGTGCAACGACACCTGTATCGAGGAGCTCATCTACAGTCCTCCGGATGGTGAGTGTCGGGAGGCGTCGACAGACGTATCGCCTATCGGCAGTCAGGGATGGGGCTGACGTCCGGAATGGCACGCGGGATGTCAGGGCAGGCGTGTCAGGGATGTCGCGATGTCAGGGATCGCCAGTCAAGGATGGCATGCTAGTGGACTGCGAAGCTACAAGAAGCCAAGACCAGAGTTTGACTTCTGGAACTGCAAACGTCTTGGATAGTTGGAAGAAGAAATGCACCTGGCTGAGGAGACATGTACATACTACGATGCATAGAAGAATGATTTCAAAAGCTAAAATTTGTTCATGAAAGCCATTCTTCAAAAAGTCACACCCCTGTGCCGGTCGATTGCGGCTAGTCATGCACTGCTGCCGGACGTGTTATGAACACCGCGGGGGTCTCGGAGGGCACGAGGGGGCCCCTGCTACCTTCTATGTGTGTTGCACTTGCAGCCCACCTCAGCCCGGAGCTTTCGTGGGAACCGACCGGCTGGCTCTATTGTCCAGCTACCCGCGTTTCCTAAATCGCAGCAGGCGTTTGCTTTCCGGTGGTCTCTGCGCATTTAACTGATCCATTTGGTTGGTGCGCAAGCTGTGAACTTTATTTGTGCTTCCTGTATTATCCATCTGAGGCGCAACATTGCAGGCTAACTTCTAAGCCCCATGCACAGCGAAAATGTTGAGTATTGCCGTGAGCGTTAGTATTTATAACTTAATCATTTAGAGGAGATGTTGCATTGAAGGACGCTCCGGTGTTTGTGTTATCACCTTATCGTTCATGTTGGCATAGGCAAAGTTAAGATCTATCACAATGAGAAGTGTAGGAACGATTTCAAACGGTGGGGCAGGGAGGACAAACCAAAAATACCTTGCAAAGTCTGCCCGCCCTTTTTTATCCACGAGTTGTGGCAATTTCATTCTGAAATTTGGTGAGAAAGGCCATTCATGCTATTCAGATATCGATTATTGATTTCAACATGTGACCTTGGGATGTCAAATGTGAAAAATATCACTTGACCTATTACTCTATACGTCAAAAAGTTGGGTCTTTTCTTTTTTAACTTATTTTTTGTCATAAACAGTAGCAGTCCAATACATAAGTAACCACACCAATAAGGCATGAATGGGCGGGATCAGGCGTGATTCAAGTAACTTTGTAACTGATGCCCGTGTGAATGACCGAATGAGTATGCAAAAACAAAAACATGACTAATAAGCCGCTCCGTAAAGGCAAAACGGGCAATCACCTGTTTTGCGTCAAACGTTTTCAGCTGATTGCACATTTCAGTTTCATATACATGGGTAGAAAGCCTTTAAATATGTTATATTTTTACATTCTCGTGTTTTTTAATTACAATTTTTGCTCTTCATTTTTTCTTTCACGCATAATCAAGGCGATCTAGTACAAACATTGTACTTTTTCAGGTACATTTAGTTATGAATCGCGGCCACGGTCCATTGAAAAGATAAACTGCCATCACAGCCTTCCACATCCGGCTACGACGCAATTAACATCAATCTGACCTCACATCAACAGCAAATTTGATCCGATTTCATATTCTAATTCCAATTGCATTTGATTCGATTTTTGATCCACATTTAACAGCCTTCATCACTTTGTCTTTTCTACTACGGATCGTGCTTTTGAATCACCCACTCTTAATGAATAGTAGTAAATATTCACTTCTGCTATTGCTTCGACAAAGGCATATCGCTGAAATATCAACCCAACTATATCTCCATTCTCCTGGTTTTTATCCGAGGAATAAGGCTAATACTACAGCCTTATCTTTAGTTTGCCTGTACATACACAATGCAATCGCACAATTGGCTTTCGACGGGAAGTGCCTTGGGGTGTGCGACAACCTTCTGGTCTTAATGCACACTGGTTACTTCGATACAACAGCCCCCCCCCCCACACCCGGTTTCCCTTCTCTTACTTCAATCATCTCCTCCCTCCCCACACTCTCCTACCGTCTCCTCACGACGGCTAGTCACTCTGCCTCTCCACGGATAGGGGTGTTTAAAAATAATAAATTAATCAAAAAGGGTGTTCACAGTGGGCCGCGTAGTGGCCCCAGTGCGCCAGCAGATTGGAGAACCCCGGATTTACTGTGATTACTGTGATATGTTATCACAGTTGTTACTTGTTTAATTGTACAATGTTTAATGTTTTGTGTTAACTGTGATATCATTGAACTAAACACCTTTTGTCCAGGCCTCTGAAGTCGTTTGGTCAGCTCGTGACCCAAAGCAAGCGGCACCTCGCGCCGCGATTTGTCGCCACCGTGCCTGACAGGGCGTGGCCGAATGAGAGGCGCGGATGGTTTCGCTCTCCCTCCTGTTTCGACCGGCTGGGCCCGTCGCTTTCCTACCAAATCTGACGCCGGTCGTTAAGAAAGACGTTAAGTGATAACTGTTTTGCCTGTTGTGTGAAGGACGTCAGATTTTCACGCAGTACCTGCAATGCCCCGCATGTTAAGTCGACCAAATGTCGCCATCCTGGCACTACGACGCGCGTTCGGTCGTCAGATTGGCAGCACAGATTTCGGGTGACCTTTTGATCGTCATGAGCGCAAAACTGAGACCGGCGCGTAAGTTCCCGTGGGCCCTTTTCTTGTCATCCATTAAACGGAGTTGTAGCGGGTCTATAGCCATAACATTCGAAACGGACTGCTTCCATGTTTGCAAAAACCTAAGCTACGTAAAATAGACATTAGCCTCATCATGGCAAGCATAAGATTTGAGACAGACGAGGACTAGTATGGGACTCATAGCGGGTCAAGGTTGCAAACATCGATCTGGATAGGAGTCTGAATTTGCTGTCGATTTCACGAACGCGTGCTGAGTGGTCTCCTGTTAATAAAATCCTTGATCCGCCCATGGGTCAGTGACAGTGACAGATGCTTAGAACTGTACTTGTCCCTCTTACGGGGTGCGTGAGATGGTGATGGTGAATTGAGACTGTACATGGCGATGTAAAATATTGAGCTTGAATATAAACAAAACAGCGCGCATATGGTTAGTCGTCGCTAACGGCGTGTCATTTTAACGAGGCCCCACAAAGCAGCTTACTTCTACTTAAGTGAACTGCTGTCTTGATCGTACCAAAAAGACATTACATACTGAAAAAAATAAAGCCAAACCAAAACAGCCAAAGTAGTTCTGAATTTCGTCATGAAAAACAACTGATTTTTACTTTACTAAGCCTCTCTGTGAGAAGCTAGCTCGATTTTCTTTCCGAAAATTTTAATTTGCCCGACAAAAGTTCGCGGGTGGGGGGGGGGGAGTGAGTCTAACAAATGAGAGACAAGCGACCAGCCCCCTTCAGCCTCCTTTGTTGTATCACATTATCTATAGTTACAATCAACATCTGCCCCTTCTAACCAAAAATTCAGCAAAAATACTTCTAGTTATTTTGTTAAGAGGTGGTAAAATGTTAATTCTTTTGCACCACCACACATGGTCGCTGAACCTCGGAATTACATGTCAGTTGTGTCTCTCGTAATATCATGTCTTGTATTACCGAGACACCGTCTCCAGTCGAGGTTTCATCTCACTCATCATCATCTCACTAACTCATCCATTGAACTAATTCATCCAGGTAGGCACCTCAAACCTGCCTCAAATTTACAAAAGCGGCGATCGTATTGAAAACAGGGTGTTTAGCTTGCCGATAACTTCTGCTCCGCTATCCTTTCTCGACTCGCAGCGTACTAGCACGTTTGGTGCCAGCCTGACCTCGTTCATATTAACTGTGACCCAGCCCATATAGGCCATAGAGCCTATCGACCGAGGATGCAGTGATCAGGTTAGCTTAGAAACCGCGCTTCAACACTCACCCGAGTGACCGAAAGCTAGAGTTCCTAAATTCAGAGGGTGTGCTGACCTATACGCGAACTCACTTGTGACAAAATTTCGGGTTCCTAACTCGTTATCTTCGGGTCAAATAAGGCTAAAGAAAGGCAGTCTCCAGATTGGTGTCCATGGCGCCCCCGAATTTAGATATCTGTTCTAAGCAAAAGATCACTAGTACTCATTTAGGGGCAGTGACCTTATTTGACCTTCCAGAGGTTATGGTGTAAAAATCATGCAACGCTTCCTTGAGTATTGCATTTGAATAAGCGTCAAAGATAACGTTAGGCATTATGTTCCCAGAAACAAAATGCCCACCTGGTTCGTTTAAGGTCAGTGACCTATCCTGACCTTTGAGAAGTCTATGAAAGATGTATGATGCGGTTCCCGTTATCAATAGATTACAAATAAGTGCCAGAAACTACCCCACACGGCAAGCTCTAGAGTAGTAAAACAGGCTGGTTTTGACCTTGGTCTGACCTTCGTATCCGTCCCTAAGTCAAAGGAATTTGTTAATTCAGGCGTTGCATTGCTTAAGGAACAATCTAAGAGATGTATGCCTTCCTCTAACACTCCGTTGTTGCATCAGATTGAACGTTCCCCTACAAATCGTCTTCGCTGAGTCTTTGGTCTGACTTTGACCTGCCGTAGGTCAGTGATCTTACCAGGTACATCTAAATTTTTGTTACCAAACGATTTTTTATTCAATTGTCTACAGCTATGAAAAATTTGGTGCGGCTACGCGGCGCCGTTCAGCAACCATTCTGGAAAAATATTCGCGTGGGGGGTGGGGTCAAATTGCCCCCGCCCGAACGCGTGTTAAATTAGTAAGCATACCACTGACAGCAAAACTTCCGCATGGGAGATATGGGCTGACTTTCTTTTCATACGTCATTAAAGCCGTGCTCATCAGCATCCGATGACGATGAGTATCCTTCTCTCGACGCCTCACTAATCGGTGTCAGTGTCTGCGGGTTCCGGCCGGCTCAGCGCGGTCCGGCCGTGTGACTGCGCCTGCGGCGTGGCCCCGCCGGCGAGATGGTGCACACCCATGACTGCCGCCCGGCCCTGTTGCAGGCGAAGCAACGCCCAAAGCCAGCGGCTTGCTGCGCACCTGTGGCGACCTGGTGGAGGTGAACGGGGACCGCTGCCAGCCGCTGGATGACGGCAAACACCTGTGCTCGTGCACCTCGGACTTGTGCAACGTCGGGCTGCTGCCGACGCAGTCAGCGCCGGCAGCAGCAGCAGTCGGCGGCGGTCCCAGCTGGTGGTGGCTGATGGCCGTGCCGGGGTCACTCGCCGCCGTGATGGTGCTGGTGCTGGCGGTGAAGGTGCGCCGAAGGCGGCGCGCCAACGGACGGTACGAGACGACCGCCGACGGTCTGGGCCGGCCACGGACGGTGTGAGGTGAAGGTGCGCCCAAGGCGGCGCGCCAACGGGCGGTCCGAGACGACCGCCGACGGTCTGGGCCGGCCACGGACGGTGTGAGGTGAAGGTGCGCCGAAGGCGGCGCGCCAACGGGCGGTGCGAGACGACCGCCGACGGGCTGGGCCGGCCACGGACGGTGTGAGGCATCGCGAGTCTACCGGCACGTGCAAGACTGTGTGAGGGGATGTAGAGGAGGGGTGCGGGGACGCAGGGCTGTGGTGTGTTACATGATACAAGGCCGTGACCTGGAGGGGGATGAAGCGCAAATATGTGGAGATAAGACTGTGTGGGGGATGTCAGGTGGGGGGGGGGGGCAGGGAGGGGCAAAGGCTACGGGGGGGGGGACGACAGACGGGCGTGGGGGGGCAGACTGTGTTGGGAGGCGGGGGGGGGGGGGGGGGCTTTTGGCAGCAGATCACGCGACGGGCGGCAGCTTGATGCAGATTCCGTCGCACCCGTGGGTTGTGATGAAACAGTGAACCTGCCTAAGAATTACCGTGTCACGATCCACCAGTCAAGTTTTCTCACTCACCACAGTTCGACGCTGCACAGTTTTCACACAGGCCGGCACCAATGTACATGGACCGCTACCTCTGCCCCGCTTCACACACAGCAGATTCAGACCCACCCCCTTCCATATTCAAGTCAATTAGGAGTGTGAACTTGCCCTGACCATGCCGTTTGATATAGTGTCCTCAGATATCTTCCGGACACAGTGCTAGTCAGCATGAGAGCGCATCTGAGATGAGCAGAACGCCCGGACTGTACATCGACACCATTCGGGCGCTTGAAATACACAACACGAACCCCACACTTGGTACCGCGCTGTTTATTTTGTAAAGACGAGCAAGACATGGCTGACTGAACAGTGTCGCCAATGCCTATAGCGCGGCCTTTTAAGTTGGGGCACTGCCGAATGGTCGGCCGATGCCTATCGGCGTGTCCGCTTAGGCCACGTGACATTATCGTCACTTGGCGCGTGGCCTTGCGCATTTTCAATAGCAGCTAAGCAGGTCCTGTGCTTTGAAGGCGATTTCGTCAATTACACGTGAATGGACCGCGCCTTTCACGCCCGGCTGCAGCCGCTGGCCCCGGCACGAATGCGCCATATGACGACCGTTCCCGCTCTGGCTAATCGGGGCCCGTGACGTTGACGCAGCCGCGATAACGATGCCGATAAACAGAACGGGGCACTTCGTCAGCTTGTGGCAAACACGGCGCTGCCCACGCAAATTAAAATAAACCGGCGCCCATTCAAAGCAGCATAGGATATCTCACCCAGGGGCTGTTTAGGCGCGTTTAGTGCAAACAAGTTGCTTGCCATGACCGCGCTTGCACAAACGTCTATTTCCATCGAATGTTGCGTATTGTGTGCGTGGCGTACTCATGCCCCGCCGAAATATAGTCCGTTCTTCCACCAACATTTATTTTCGTTGGATTTTGCTTTGGCTTTCGTGCGCATTGATGTGCTCCTCAAATTAGATTTCCTAAATGCTGTCAGGCTATCCCACTCATTGGCTCCATATGTAAAAAACGACGACAGCGTGAAAGCTCTATGTAGCCAGTTTCTAAAGGATGCTAACCCGCATCGAAACATGATGCGCATCGCCAGCTGTTACGTCCCGCGCTAGCCCGGATCTGATGCTTACCATTATTATTCTCTCGCTCAGGGGCGCAGCCAGAGTCTTGGCAAAGGGGAGCACACGGTTGACAAGGGACCCTTGGTAGTAAAAGGTCCCCTCCCCAAAAAATCCGAATATAGCTCATTTGTTATTTCGGACATGTTTGTCTTATGTATCATGTGTATACACCACACCACACACACAACCACACACACAACACACACACACACACACACACACCACGCGCGCGCGCACATACACACACACACACACACACACACACACACACCACACAAATATATATATTCAGGGAGCTAGAATCGCTTTTGAGCTAGAGCGGGAGTGAAAAAAATCCATCGCAAAAAGACCGTGCGGCAGTGAAAAATCAATTCACAAAAGATGGAACCTACGAGCTCGTGACTGATGCTTCAGAAAACAAAGACATCTATCTCAAGTGAGCATGGTCGTGATATCAGAGACGTGACAAGCATATTTGCTCTGTAACATCTTTGGCCTATAAAATGAAACAGAATACATTAAAGCATAGTAATTCCACGACATCGTAATGAGCATTAAAAATTATTAACACCAATAATTTGATGCTGCACTTCGCACTTCCCTTCCACAGTACGTTTAACGCAACACAAAGCAAAATAATTTGATAACAAAAGAACAACAGAAAATTCAACAAGCATAAAACGCTCAAACAAAAACAAAAGAATCCTTGGACTCATACACATCAGTCCATCACCAAGTCAAGCATAATACACATACCTTTGACTTCTGCTAAGACGGGGTCAGGGAAAATAAACATTTTGTCACTGTCTCTTACAAAATACCAATGCTTATTTCCATGAAAGTAGCCTAACTATGCCTAACCTAAAGAGGCCTTAGTTCATCTCATCCTGTCTAAGCTGTTTGTATCACAGCAGCAGTTGTGAGTTATTCATTCTTGCACAATTGCTATTGCCACTTGCTATGCACTTAACCAACTTAACCTTACTTAGAGTAGCCCATATGTTGAACATCATCTCAACTCATCTATTTGTTGACAGCAGCACTTGTGATGAAAACATGATAAAGCTGATTTTTGACTGGTTTCAACTTGCATTTTTATTCACTTCATTTGTGTGTGCTTGTTGACATCAGACAGAGTTGACAACACACAAATTAAAACACTTTAAATCACTTTGAACATCTTATTTTGATTGCCATGGTTAACCTATGTCAAGGGCAATAATGTGTATGCTCCACGAAGCAATCTCTCTTCTCCAAAAGTAACATAACTTTTAGATGACCTTGCCAGTATTGCTGTTTGCCTTTTCAGCTGCAGCAAAGGCATCTCTTTAGGCTGGTTTTTCATATTTAATGATAAATTTGAGATTTGGCTTCACATCTTAAATGGGATGGTCTGAACATTTGTTACATCTAGATATTTAACTCATGTTATGATTGCTTATGCGGTTAGAGCACATCCCTGTGTTAAAACACATAGTGGCATATGTACAGTACCAGTCCATTTGGCCAGTCAGCAAACCCATGACCAACTACAGAACCATCTGGTCAAAGGAAGCCATGAGAGGACACTTCGAGGAAATTTGGGCAAATCAATCAAGAATATGGAACAAACATGGGCACATTGTGTGGCCTTGTGGGCATCATAATTTGTCCTTATGACAAAACTCGGTGGATTAAAACAGAAATGTGACTAACTCTGGTCACCGATCATGTGTTGAAAGCAGGTTAATGGTAAGTGCATTACTTGGTTCCACAGGAGACCTTACTGGCTTCTTTCCTGCTCCCCCCAAAAGCAAAAGTCGGACCTTTGGCATGGTCTCAGCTGGCAGAGATAGTCATCCCACTCACCCCCAAATACAATATCAATCATGCCCACCAACCTACGACATTACAATGCGAAACACGTAAGAGGCGAACATGATATACATCTCCATAGCGCAAAATTTCGCCATCAAACACTTCTTATTAGCTGCGTCAGGTCCTCCCAAAGCTCAATGTACAGCATATGGATGGCCTGTCAGGTAGCTTGGTGAGTTGACACTCAAAAGGCTTAGATTTATAATTATTGAGCACCAACATGAACCAAAAAACGGTTAACCGAGGATTTAACAGGGCAAAATAGCGGAAAAAAGTAAGTTCCGTGCTTCAAATTGTGTCCTTCATTCCCTGTGAACTGTTCACTCTTGGGTGCGCATCAAATATGTTTGGACGGCTGGCGAATTAATCAAATTTATGTGCAAAATACGCACAAGTTTGTGGAGTTTGGAGCATCTTGCAGAGAATCAGTCAACATTTTAAGCAGCAGATGGTACCTCTAAAG
>NW_023596297.1:23271785-23311785 GCF_011947565.3 Pollicipes pollicipes
AGAGAGAAGAGAGAGAGAGAGAGAGAGAGAGAGAGAGAGAGAGAGAGAGAGAGAGAGAGAGAGAGATATTTATCTATATATATATATATATATATATATATATAATCACATCTTGTGCCGTAGTATGTTCTCATTTACTGGTTGGTTCATGCTTACTAGCATATTTGTTAATATGTTTTCCGTCAGCATTTGACGACGGATATCGGGCATAGTTACATTCACTAAAGAGGCGCGATCATTTTTGCACGATCCAATGCTCAGTTCGTAGCGAATTGTTCTAACATATTTTGTTTTCAGATGGTCGACACTGGCCGCTGGTCGGTGTGGTGTTATTGGAGCTGGATCATCTCGCGCATGGTCTGGTTCGGTGCAAACCACAGAACGCGTGGTAACGGTTGGTGGGGGGAAGCTGTTTATTCTACCAAGGTCAACAGGGGTTCATTTTATATGGTACCCGGGAGGGCATGACAATACAGGGGCATGTGAATATTTTCTATTCAACGATACATAGACACTGCATCCCTCCCCCTCTTCATATTATTATTTACACATAGTCCCTCATCCACGCGGGCTGGCGCCGCGCGCGGTGACGCAATGGTCGGGGAAACACACTGGCGCCGGGGACGGACGTCATGGCGTGGGAGGACGCAGTAGCGGCGCGGAGAATAGGGGTGTGGCGCCACATGGACTCTAGGATATCATCCATCTCCTGTACTTCGTCCTCTTCTTTGGAGCGATCAGCGTCCGGGCCATGGAGGTGCGGGTGCGCTTTGAAGTAGCGACGCGTTTCTCGTCACCTGGTGACATCCACGTGATGCGGTGACCATGGTGCCTTGGATTCCGGTCACTTCGTACGGCGCTGGGCGGAACCGAGGTGTCAGCTTTCCTTCCTGAATTCGGGGATCAGAATTTGGTGTCCGATTTGAAGATTCGTTGTCTTGGCTCCACGGTCAGCTTGTCCTTTCATTCTCTTCTTCGCGGCTGCGTCCGTCTTGTCGGAATTTTCCATCCTCCGAATGTGTCGTCATCGGGGACGGCAGGTAAATCTTCACTGTGCGACCGTATAGTAGTTCAGCCGGGGTCTTCGGAGCAGTGGTGTGCGGTGTCGATTGTTAGTTTCCGTAGAAACTTGTTCATTTCCTGCTTGATCGGGCGTTGCTCAACGACAGCAGCTTTCACAGCTTTTGATATAGTTATCATGAACGTTCTGCTTCTTCTCCGTTAGCTCTTGGCCACAACGGGGTGATCTTGCGGTGCTTGAAGCCGATGTAGTTCGCGAACTGGGCGAACTCATGTCCATTGAACGGGGGTCCGTTGTCTGTTCTCATGACATCGGGAATCCCGAACATCGAGAAGATGTCGTCCAGGATGGGGATGGTGTTACGAGCAGATGTTGATTTTGTCGTACGGACAACCGGGAATCTCGAGTAGTCGTCGATTACAACAAGGAGATATTCGCCCGATGGAAAGGGTCCACAGAAATCAGCAGACAGCTCCTTCCATGGTCCAGTTGGGAGCGGCGACATCTAAAGAGTCACCGAACCAGTTCTGTCGAACTGGTTCGGTGACTTGGCATGCAGTGCAGGTTTTCATGGTGGCTTCCACTTGTGCATCGATGCGTGGGAACCACACTTCCTCTCTCAGGAGTTTCTTCGTCTTAACGATGCCTTGGTGTCCTTGTTGGGCCAGGGCGATGGAATTGCTTTGCAGCGCAGCGGGGATGACCAGCCGATTTCAACGAAGGATGACGGTGTTGTCTTCCGAGACAGTCAGATCTCCATGGATGGCTGCGAAGCATTTCAGGGCGTCGTAGTTGTCGTAGTCGTAGCCGTCTTGACCTGTTTCTTGAGGTCGGTGAGTGACGGTGTGCCACTGGGTTTGACTTCAACCAGCTCGAGAACCTCCCGGAGGTTCCATCTCTTGCGGTATAGGTCTGGATTTCCTCGAGATTCATGGCTTTTGGTACAGCAGAATTCATGACGAAGTCGATGAAGGCTTTTGTCTGATCGGGCAGGGGTGATTCCGTCGCTTGAATCGCTGGTTAGTGGATGGCGTGGCATGTAGTCGGCTGGATTGTCCTTCCCAGGTCGGTAAACGATTTCGAGATCGTACGATTGCAGGCGCAGACCCTGGCACACGACCCTTGCTGGAGGCTTCGACGCGGGGTTGCTCCGCATGAGTTGCACCGACTTGTGGTCCGTTGCAACTTTCACCTTCTGACCGTGTATGTACAGGTGGAAGTGTTCGCATCCCCAGACGATGGCGAGGGCTTCTCGCTCGGTTTGCGAATACCGGCTTTCCACGCTGGTCAGAGCATGACTTTCGAACGCGATGACCTTGATATCCTCAGGATTTTCAGGTGTAGTCTGGCACCGGATGGTACCGAGTCCGTGCGGACTGGCGTCTACGATGAGGCACGTATCCTTCTTCTGATCGAAGTAGGACATCGTTCAAGAGCTACTCAGAGCTTCTTTGAGTCGCTGAAAGGAGGTCTCGTGATTGCTAGTCGACTTCCAAGGAGTGTCTTTCTTGGTGAGGTCTCGCAGCGGGCTCATGAGGTCGGCGTAGTTCGGTATGAACCGTGACAGGTAGTTCGTCATACCGAGGAAGCTTCATACTTCCGATGGGTTCTCTGGTGCCTTGCTGTTCACGATCGCCGATGCCTTCTTGGGATCTGCTGACATTCCCTCCGATGAGATGGTGTAGCCAAAGAAGGTCAGCTTGTTCTGGTTGAAGGTGCACTTCTCACGGTTGATGGTCAGCCCTTTTTCATGCAGCCTTTGGATGACCTTGGTCAGGCCTCTGTCGTGTTCGGCTTGGTTTGAGCCGAAGACGATGATATCGTCAGAGAAGTCGCGGACTCCTTCAATGCCATTGAGCGTATGCTGGATGACGTTCTGGAAGACTTCGCTGGCTGAGCACGCACCAAAGCTGAGACGCTTGCAGCGGAACAGACCCTTGTGAGTTGAGACGGCTGTGATCGGTCTGCTGCTCGGATGGAGTACCAACTGATGATATCCTGAATGTAGGCCAATCTTGCTGAATACCTTTGCTTCGTTTAGGTCATGGATGATGTCGTCTACTGTTGGAGTGAGGTGTCTCTTTCTGTGGATAGCGGTATTCACACGGCGCATATCCACACACACGCGGATAGCTGTCGGGTCCTTGGGTTTGGGGACGCACACGACTGGGGATACCCACGGCGTCGGTTCGGTGACAGGTTCGATGATGTCCTGTTCCTGGAGCGAGTGGAGCTCCTTCTCAAGAGCTGGGTTCGAGCTGCCCGCGGGGTTCGAATCCCATCCTCGTCGCCAAATGTGGTGTTTATGGAGCTGGATCAGCTCGCGTATGGTCTGGCTCGGTGCGAACCATAAAACGCATCGTAAGCGGCCGGTGGGGAAACTGTTTATTCTACCAAGGCCAACAGGGGTTCATTTCATGACGATAGTTCGGGAGGATGCGACAATGCAGGGAAATGCGAATGATTTTCATTTCAGCGATACAAAGACAATACAGTCGGCCCCTAGTTCACATGTCTACCGAGACATTCAGCAGCGCTCCCAAGAACGTCGTCCAGTGCGTGGTCGGTCACTATGTGCCGGTATGATCCGCCATCTGGGAAAACAACGGCTGCGACTTTGTCTTACGCAATTTGTTCCGGAGTATCGCGCTGCTCCGCGACCTGACTCAGCACACATAGGCCGCGATGCAGCCAGTTCTCCAGCGCAACGTGTACTGGGCCCGTACGGAACAGCTGCTGCTGGACATGGTGTGGGATGAGAAGTGCATGGTCCGCGAACAGGCGGTTCCGATCGTCGCGCCGCTCGTGAGCGGCAAACCGAGGGTCTTTTTCAGCCCAGGGTCTTCGTCATGTCAGCGGTAAACTTCGAGGCCGTGAGGTACACGGAACTGATTCCCTGGCACGGACCAGTCACACAGCCCTCACTGCGAAACCTCAGCGACTGCGTGCTGCGGAACAAAGTGCAGGCACCGCTGGCCATCTTGCCCTATCTGGCTCACACTAGGAGCGCGACGCAGCGCCGCACTGCCGAAGACGTCTGGGGATGGAGCTGGAGCTTCGGCAATATGTGGAGCTCAGCTGCTAAGGTATTTGTGCTACCGTGCGACCTCTGCCAACATGCGTTTTGGGTTTCCAGTCTGCGAGCAGTTGCTTTTTGGGCCGGTGCATCGACTACACAGGCTCGGCAAGGGGCAAGATGTGCATGGGGTCACCCTACCGCCCCCCCCCCTCCCCTCCTCTACGTCCGTGGTGCAGGCTGCAGAACTTACCGCATGTATTAAGTTGTACGCCAGATAATATATTCTGAGTCATATCCTACGCCTAGCTTTGTTTGCATCACGTGAGTTGTCTTAGAAAAGTGGAAGTCTCAAACAGTACTAACCAGCATATTCGTACAAGCTAACACTCAACAGCACATAAAGTTTCCACCAAGATGCAGTCAATCGGGCAATGTCTGATCAGCATATTAGACTTTAAACCGGGACATTCTCGTACGACGGCTTAAGGGGCGCTCAGTAGCATCGTTTCTTTACGTGAAGGTATTTTGTGTCGCTCGCCGCCCACGGCTTGGTGTTACCTGTGGCGGTGGACGCCGCGCAGCGATGGGTGACTGCAACGCCGGGCGTCGGCTTAGGTCGATATTTCAATTGACTCGCGACTCACGAATTTATGTTTTCGGGAACAACCTTTGCTATACCGTGTTCTTTCGGGCTCCAGCACCAAACAATATTTGTCTCACTTGGTTTTGTTACTGATGACACACCCTAGTGCGCATGGCACCTTGGCACCGTTAACGGAACAAAGGTAAGGAGAGAGAAAGGGATAAAGAGAGAGAGAGAGAGAGAGAGAGAGAGAGAGAGAGAGAGAGAGAGAGAGAGAGAGAGAGAGAGAGAGAGGAGAGAGAGAGAGAGAGAGAGAGAAGAGAGAGAAGAGAGAGAGAGAAGAGAGAGAGAGAGAGAGAAGAGAGAGAGAGAGAGAGAGAGAGAGAGAGAGAGAGAGAGAGAGAGAGAGGAAGAGAGAGAGGAGAGAGAGAGAGAGAGAGAGAGAGAATAGAGAGAGAGAGAGAGAGAGAGAGAGAGAGAGAGAGAGAGGAGAGAGAGAGAGAGAGAGAGAGAGAGAGAGAGAGAGAGGAGAGAGAGAAGAGAGAAGAAGAGAGGAGAGGAGGGAGAGAGAAGAGAGGGAGAGAGAGAGAGAGAGAGAGAGAGAGGAGAGAGAGAGAGAGAAAGGAGAGAGAGAGAGAGAGAGAGAGGGAGAGAGAGGAGAGAGAGAGAGAGGAGAGAGAGGAGGAGAGAGGAGAGAGAGAGGAGAGAGAGGAGAGAGAAGAGAGAGAGAGAGAGAGAGAGAGAGAGAGAGAGCGAGGAGGAGAGAGAGAGAAGAGAGAGAGAGAGATGAAGAGAGGGGGAGAGGGATGGAGAGACCATTGATAAAAATGGTATAAAAAACGTTATCACAATGGGCATTGGTGCATCAGCGAATGAACGTTTTAAAAACGTTCCTACGTTTTTTCACTACGTTTTTCCTACTACGTCCCTACTAGTGGAAGGACCAAGCTTAGGGCGTACTTCAGGGACTTTTTCTGAAAAGCAAGCCTGTTGACCAAGGGGGGCGGGGGTAGAGATGGAGTTTGTTATCGCTTTTGATTCAAATGTCATGGCTGCTACGCTAGACATGCATCCAGAACTAGTTCTCACTGGTGCACAATCTTGCCTTTTCGACTCATATGTGCCATTCGGCAAATAAGGATATTCAGCTCTCCAGAGCTATTCCTCGATTTCAATACTGTCTATCATGGGGAGGCGAAATTCCACAAGCAGGTAGGCAATCTAGGTCATTGAGGGGGCATCCGCCTCCACAGAGTAGATACCAAAATACGGCCTGGAAATAGGCCGGTGATGCTTTTAAAGTGAATCGATGGCTCACAATACGACAGATTTTTCATGCGCCTTCATTCCACTGGCTGCTTCTCAAGAGATGACTTGTCGCAGCATTTTTGGCGGAAACAAAGTCGGAAGCTTGAAACTGTCCCCAAAAGTGACACAAGTCATAAAACAGGAGATTCTCCTTTAAAAACCAAGCCTCAGAATGAAGGCCGTTCTGTCATATATTCCTTATCTGGGCCCTGCTTGCGCCCGCCATCGGCGGCCACTGCCCTGGCCCGGCTGTCTCCCGCGTGACTGGCTGCAAGCTGATCACATGGCTGCTTTGTTGCATATTTCTGGATCAGCGTTACCACTAATTGGTGTGTAAGATAACGAAACAAAGAAGAGCGCGGATGACTGTATTTGAAACGTGACCGGCACCTCCCTGCGCACCTCTCCCGCGCCTGTCCTTTCTCCCACTGTCGCCGCGCCAGCCGGTCCCGGGGCGGCAGTCAGCTGACTCAGCAGCCAGACAGGGCTGAGGAGACGACCCACACGTATCGGCCGGCCGACTCGGCGCACACACAGCACACTCCCCCCTGATCTTAGATCACAACACATCACACATCATACACAGGGGCATACACATCATATAACGCGTCTCATTGGCACATGGTTCAACGGGCGCGCTGCCGCACAGCACGACAACTCCTCCTCGGCGGCTGCGGCTCTCGGCTCACATCATGACCGTCAACTGCCAGGCCCTCAATATTCCCTCCCGTTCCTGGCTCTGCTTCCGGCGTCCCGGCTTCCCTAACCTCGTTTTTGCACCCTGATCCACACGCGGAGCCGCTATTTGGAACACGCTCGGCTCGTGTACATTAGAGCCTTCCGCCGTACCCCCCCCCCCCCCCCCCCCCCTATCCTCACTCGCGTCATCTCGCTCCACCCTGGCGACACGTGGGTCGCGCACGTGCCGAGGCATCCTGTTGACCTCCACAGTCTGCGCGGACAGCACTTTGGGGACGGTGCCGAGCGAACGCTGTTTATCACATCGGCGGCTGGGGTCCCGCACCCACACACTGTCGCCAACACCAAACTCACATACCACTACGCTCGGCTCATCCACCGCTCTGTCAATTCCGCGCACGCGCAGCTCGCACCGGTGTACTGCGTTCGTGGGCGCAGTCTCATGTCCCATCCCGCCCTTCGGTGTCACATTGTACATATAGACGGCTTCAGCTACCGAACACTGTGACCGATCTACGACAGATTTCACCGTTCGGTGGCATCGTTCCACCGCCCCGTTTCCAGACGGTGCATGAGCTGCACGGAACCGGACCGCGAGCCCCCACCGCCGCGCGAAGTCTCCAAATGCTGCATTGACGCTTGGTCACTGTCGTCATCGGCCGGGCGCGCCTGCAGAAATACAGGGTGCGCTTAGCTCTTGGGTGTCCAGAGAGTTCATGCACTCTGCAGATTTCTGACAGCTCCTCCGCCAGCTCGTCACTGGAGACGGCGGCGCAGGTGACACCGTTGGACGCGGCCGACAGTCACTTCTGCGGCACTCGAGTGAGAACATCAGCCTTGTTCTCACTGGAGCTCACAAAGCTGACCCTCACTACCAGCTCGTTCTCCTCGATGGTCGACATGAAGGTCTGCAGGCGCCGGCGAGTCAGCATTTCGCTAGCCGCCTTTGCCCTCACCCGAGCTTTGCCCGAGAGCGCGTCGGAGACCCAGCGGTACACGGACCGAGAGTCAGTCAGCACCTCCACAGTCTTGGCTCCCCACACGATGGCCAAATTTATGCCTTTCAGCACAGCGTCCATCTCGGCCATGCTAATGTGCACACACTCGTCGCGTCGGAGCCAGCTCCCGTCTTCCACTATCTCCCCGTTCACCTCCAGGGCCGCTCCCAGTGCCAACGCACTAGCGTCCACCCACACTCTCGCCACGGTACCTTCCACGTCCCACCGTCCTCCCGCGGGGTCAGCCTCTGCCGCACGGTGCAGCATCTCTTCCACCATCCCGATCACGCGTGCGTCTTTCACTTCCTCATCCCACGATGTTGGCACTGAGCTTGTCGGACACTTAACGAAGGGAGTCGCGGGTCGAAGCCACCCGCAGACCAGCGGATGGGCGATCAGGCGGCCACACAGGGAGAGTACACTCCGTTTAGTCAGTGGTCGCGGCGCGTCAGTCACTTCGCTGTCCCTCCGCCACACGAGCCGTCCTCGCTTCTCCTCAACGAGCAGTCCGAGCACACGGGCGCCGTCGGACAGTCGCACGGCTGGCTTACAGTCGAGACCATACCGGCGGAGGTGAGATTCCACATACCGCGCGGGGGCGGCGTTTTCGACTCTTCGTGTGCAAGGGTTGCGCAAAGGCGCACTCAGTTTTCTCATACAAAATGGGAAGGAAAAATCTGAGAATTTAATGGCCAAAATCCGATTATTTTTGTCTTGGAGGGGCCGCGAACTTCTCAGAGGCCCACAGTTTTGCGTGGTGACCCATCAGACGAAATCCTGGATCCGCCACTGACTTCCATTGCCAACGTCTCGGGCAAGACCGAACAGCCGGGTATTACCACCCCGGCCGCTCGCTCCCTCCCCTTGCCTCCTCCCCGCACGCTCAGAATGAAAGGACCGTTCCTGGAAGGGTGGGCAGCTTTTCTCAGGTTTCGGGGGAATTGGAAGAGGTACGACAGGAAGTGTTCAGATCACCCGTCATCAATGACAGTTCAGGCAGACACCCCGACGAGGACCTCTGGCCTGGTCTGGTCTGCGACAAAGCCGCATCACCGGCTCCCAGTTCAAAGTCCCACAGACCCTTTCAACGGCTACTGAGTTTAGGCGCCATGCGCTGAATATATTTTTAGTTTTCCATCGAGTTCTCAGCATAGTTGAGCCATACTCCAAAAGCACAGAACTTCATCTCATGTCACAAGGCAGGTTTCTTTCAAAGGTCTCAAAACACCAAAAAAGTTCGAAATTTGTGAGCACATTCTAAAAACGTTGCAGCAAATTTGGACAGGAACATCATTGCAGCGCCTCCCGGCCATAGCTGTCAGTGGACAGTATGCAAAAATCACACGCACATTGTAATTATCCGGACGCTTAGGCCGACAACATGGGCTTATTATCAATGTACACTGTGATACGCTTTCGCACAAATTCTGTAAATGTGGTCTCTCTCTCTCTCTCTCTCTCTCTCTCTCTCTCTCTCTCTCTCTCTCTCTCTCCTCTCTCTCTCTCTCGTCACACATGCACACTTTTTTCGTAACGGTGGCGAAATGAGACGAGGAGCTATGAACAGCAGGCATCGATATCTCGCGCCTTCAA
Organism: Pollicipes pollicipes; assembly: GCF_011947565.3. Classification (NCBI taxonomy): domain Eukaryota; kingdom Metazoa; phylum Arthropoda; class Thecostraca; order Pollicipedomorpha; family Pollicipedidae; genus Pollicipes; species Pollicipes pollicipes. The sequence continues at coordinate 23,281,007 of NW_023596297.1, forward strand.
CAATCGATATTCGTTTACCCTCCCCATGACAGGTGGCAGCCGACCAGCCAAGAGGGACTCGATAATTTGGGAATGATGTCATCGTAGGTATCATGCGCGTAGGTCCAGTGAGCGTAGGTCTCCTGGGCATAGGTCTCGTGAGCACAGGTCTCCCGGACCTTGGTTTCGTGAGCGTAGGCCTCGTGAGCGTAGGTCTCCTGGCCGTAGGTCCAGTGGACGTAGGCCTCCTGGACATATGGCTGGGGGAGCAAAGGCTTCCTGGACATAGGTCTCCTGACGCGCCACCGTTCAGTGACTTGGTGGATGATGCGCGTGGAGCTTCACTTTCCACACATACGTCATTGGAAAGGTGGGGGCTAACATTCGGGAACTGCGGTCAAAGATGTACCGATAGGGGGCCAAGGCGTAGTTTCACAAAATGTCTCAAGGAGGAGAGGGGGCTGAAGAGCAAAAATTATCTCCATATTTAGCCCGCTTTCTTCTCAAGGCTGGAGGAGCTGTAGCCCATCTTAATGTTGTGTGTGTGGGGGGGGGGGGGGGTGAGGCCTGAGTTGATATGGGAGGCGTTAAAACTTCTCCCAACTGAAAAGGAAACTACTCCCCTGACAGTGGAGCACGGTCGAAGGCGACCCTTTTCTGCGCCAAGTTCAATACTAAGTAGTCGATGATTGCACATAGTTTTGTCCGTTAACTTGCAAATTTTGATATGCTTCCATATTCTACGATCACTGCACGGACCATTTGGGTTGTAAGCCTTTCAGTGTCCTCAACGGGCTGCAAAGTTGAATTTATATCCACTGGCGACATTTGCAATTATTTTGAAAATCACTGAGATAAAATGGCTAACAATAGTCGTGATGTATGCGATTTCATGCCTTTCTAAAATGTGGTGCCCAAGTTGCGTCTAGCCGGCGCCAAACGCGTCATACGTAGGGCCCATGTCCAGGCAGCCGTTGGCACAGCATTCTAACCCCTCGATCTATTCAAAACTCCTCGATTGAACCAATGTGTTCTTAATGCACGTGCAGCGAATGTTTTGTAGCTGGACCAATGTTAACGCCCATTTCTTTAAGTGTTTCATGGCGTCAGTAACGTGGGATGCGGATGCCATGCACATCATTCGCCCAGCAAGTGTTTGCTGTCGAACAGTTTTGCATCATGTTTACGTCAATGCGTCATCCTGCGTCATATTTTGAATCGCATTCTCTACACAAATTGGCGTCGTCTGTGGTGACGGCTATTCGCCATAGGCGATGACACCTCGCTACGTCATCAAAATGGATTAAATAGCTGACTATTTCTTGAAATCTAAATTTAATGTTCAATACCTTAAATGCTGTCGACGTTTCCAACGCGGTACCGCCACAGCACGTGGCGCACGTGGAGGGGGGCTGCGGTGTGTCGCGGGAGATGCGTGCGAGCGGGGAGGTGAGCGTGGGGGTGCGCTGGGAAGAGGGTGGCCGGCGTTCTTCATTATCACAACAACGCCGCGGGGCTTTGGGCTGGGGAGACAGGCCAGTCTGCATAGAAGCCATCCCCTGCGTCGCGTGCCCATTCTCCTATGAGCACGTAACCTACGCGTTATCTGTGCGCTGGATCTTCGAACGCGTGCGCCTAACTCGGGCTATTCCAAAGGGGACCGAATTTTCAGATATTTTTTCGTACAAGTGGTTTCTGAGTTTTTTGGTCACATGTCTGGTCTGGAGGTGTTTCCAGGGTGGGGATCACAGCCTTTCAGGCCGTTTTTCTAGTCCAGCCCGCAAAAATCCATCCTCTTCACCAGATACTTACATTTTGGTGCACTGAAGATGGAGAATGAGGGTCCCATATGCACTTAAAGTAAAAAAGCTGTGAAGTCTTAATGTTGTGTGAAAAATTGCTAGGGCTAAAATTGTATTTTAGCAAATTGTTTGAATTTGGTGTGGTACATACCTTGAAACATTTGGTTTTATTTTGTTGAAATTGGTGGGGCATTGCACTAAACCTTGGTCCTGAAGGTTTACAGCTTGTAGGTATTCAACTTTTAGCCTAAGAAGTGTGCTGCAGTGCTCAGCACCATCTGCCCCATCCTCTGGCCTCATCTGAGTGGCTGTTGCCACCAGCTGCAGACCATACCAGCCAATGGCAAATAGTGAGTGCTAGGGCACCTTGAAGCCACATGCTCTGCCTTGAGTAGGCTTAGAGGTTGCTGATTGAAGAATTAAGCCTGACATTGTGTCCAAGCATTTAGGCATCCACTAGTTGCATTGCTAAAATGTTGTCTGTGCACATGTTGAAGCCTGATCTTATTTTATTCTCACCTGTTTTCAGATAGAAAAGAAAAAACCAAGAGGCTGCAATAAGCTTCTGTATGAGATAGAACATGGTACTTTGACCCTATTTGGAAACATTAATGTACACTATCAAATATATCAAGTCATCTTTGAAGCATACCAGAAAGTCACAGTGCCCAGTTGTAAACATTGCCATTGGTCTATGAGTACACACTCAAGGCAGTCTCAAACAAGCCACCAGTAACTGTACCTGCATTGTTGCATATCAGTATAGTCTAGCTGATATATATCTGGCATGCTGTTTGTTAATGTCAAATTGTGACCCTGGGCATAGAAATGCCTTCTTTCCACACACATACAGTCAGGTTTTTTATACCTGAACCCAAGGCAATACATTGTGGTGCCCTGAACAATGACACCAAGAAGCTAGCCATTTCCAGGTGAATATTAGCAACCCATTTACTCCTAATCATGTGATGTGATACCCACTCTGTGTAGCTGTAGTTGTCAAATATTAAAGAATCAAGTCAGATGTTGTGTGTTTAAACTTCTTGCATCGATTTCCATGATTGCCAACAAACTGTTAGATTTTCAAAGAAGGAACCCAACAGTTTTTTGCTTCTAGCATGATATGTGACTTCAATACATTGTTCTTAACCTCATGGAGCGGTTGACTTATTCTGATGCATTTTCACTGCTGTTGCCTGGCTGCCACAGATCGGACAACTCAGTTGAGCTGTGGGATGTGGGCTGCGCACTGGCACTGCGTGGCGCGCCTGTGCTGCAGGCGCGCCTGCCGGCAGCGCCTGGTGCCAGCGTGGAGGCGCTGGCCTGGTGTGCCGGGCGCCTCTTCTCCACTGGCCTGCATGGTCACCTGCTGGAGCATGGCGGCCACGGCCTGGAGGCAACAGCCAGCACGGCAGTGAGCGGGGGTGCCGCCTGGTGCATGGCAGCTGAGCCTAGCCGCCATCAGCTGGCTGCTGGCACTGAGGATGGCCAGGTGGTGCTGCACCGGCTCGGCGACGAGGGTCTCGTCTTTGAGAGGAAGCTCACCAAGCAGGTCTGTCGCTGTTGCTGCTGTCAGACTGCTGGCTGCGGTGTGACGCACAGCTGCGGATGTATGCCACTCATGGGATGTGCTACAACTGTTTGCTAGCTGGTAGCTGTGTGGGGGTGATATTTTTTTTAAAAATCAGTGTGGCTTTAGCTTGTCTGTATGTGGAAGGGTAGCAAGAAAGAGTGCATGTGTGCACAACTCATTTAGTGTGGTGGGGGCTTCATCTCTCCCCCACTCTGTTCTAGTTCCCATAACTTTGGGAACAAATGGGCAAAGTTTGAGGAAATATCTGTTTATAAGCAATTTTCATGGGTAGGCATAATCATTTTTCACTGTTCAGCCTTTTTCATTTGTTTTTTCATTTTTCCCATTTTTTACAATTTCTCTTGCCCCTTTTGTTTCACTTCGTGAAACTACATCCATCTAAGAAACTCTCTGGAGTGGAACTCACCCCTATATGGTGGGGCTCAAAGTTCTTAGAACCAAATCTACTCTGGTAACCAGCGCTGTAATTGCTCTGTCCCATACTCTAGTCCCCACCGCTCCCGACCACCTGCCCTCCTCCCCCAGCGTCACGCCTGCCTGCCGTGTTCCACAGGAGCGCCGGATCTTGAGTGTGGCCTGGCACCCGGACGGGCGACACCTGGCGGCCGGCTCCGTCAACACGGCGTGCCTGCACGACGTCGAGACGGGGGCGCTGCTGTCGCGCATCGCCGTCGGCCGCCGGCCCGGCCGGCGCGAGACGCTCGTCTGGAGCGTGGCGTTGCTGTCCGACATGACGCTCGTCACCGGCGACTCCAGGTCCGTGCGGCTGGCGGACCGCTATGTGGGCTGCCGGCGACCGCGCCGGCGCGTAGACGCTCGCGGCTGTAGGCGCGGGAGGATGTGATAATCAAAACGGTGAATGGTACATGGCATGGTACACAAATGAATGGTACACAGCATTACAATGGTATGGTAAAGGTACACAGTACACAGCTACACAGTGTTGTCGCCTCGCCCTATATTCGCTCGTGTTCGGTGTTGAGCGTGGAATTAAACGGACCAAACGTTACCCGTGTTGCGTTGTGGAATTAAACGGACCAAACGTTACCCGTGTTGTGTTGTCGCTCAAACCGGGTGGTCAAAATGACGCTCTACTGCCAGCGTGCCTTGTAGTGCGCTCTTTTCGTATGCCTCAATCAAGGTGACTGCAACTCGATGCGACAGCCCCGCCTCCTCCCACCCCTGTCGCACTGCTACCGTGTCACATTGCCGCGCGCCGCGCTCACTGCCCGCCTGTCGCCGACAGGGGCCGCGTCTCGTTTTGGAACGGCCGGCTAGGCGCTCTGCACATCTCTCTCAGCTCCCACAAGGCAGATGTGCTGGCGGTGGCGGTCGGCGCCGGCGGCGACGCCGTGTTCGCCGCCGGCGTCGATCCCACCATTGCGCGCTTCGATCGGGTGGTGGGCGCCCGCGGCGCCGCCGCCTCCTGGGTGCGCTCGACGCGCGTGCAGCTGCACGTGCGCGACGTGCGTGTGCTGATCGGCGCCGACCGCTGGCTGATCTCGGCAGGTGAGAAGCGGCCCACCGCTGGCTGATCTCGGCAGGTGGGAAGCGACCGACCGCTGGCTGATCTCGGCAGGTGGGAAGCGACCGACCGCTTGCTGGTCTCGGCAGGCTCGAAGCGTCCCACCGCTGGCTGATCTCGGCAGGCTAGAAGCGTCCCACCGCTGGCTGATGTGGTGGGATTCATTTTGTAAATCCAGTGTACCGAAATGCGCGCAGCATTCTGGAATTACCTAGAGGCATTATTACCAATATTTAAGTTAGTTACCTTAGTTGGTCAAATTGCTATTGCCAAGAGTTAAGTTATTTCGCAGGTGTTTCATAAAGTATGTTTTTGACTTAACACACAAGTAGTTTTGGTATGTGGGTGTTGGCCGTCTGGAGTTCTTGCAATCATTACGAAGCTGCATTGTCTGCGACGCCTGAAGCTGCCCTGTAACCCAAACACAACTGTTTGGTGGCTACAAGCTATTTAAAGGGATTGTTCCGCCTTCAGGGCGCACTTTACATTCACGCTGTAGTGAAACCTCAGGACCAGTGACGTCTTATAATAACGCTCGGTATTGCCACTGGAGCACCGTCAAGACATCAGGATGCTAAGTTTAATTATTTTCGAGCTCAAGTCACGCTGTGAGCACTTACAGCACTACTCTTCTTCCCTGCGGTTGTCGCGCCCACCGTTGTCTTGAAAACCGCCGTGGTATCTGCACTGGTGCAAATAAAAGAACGTTTGTGATTAGCCCAACGGGCGGCAGGGGCCTGTTACCGAAAAGTGCATTGGTCAAAGTTTGAACCAGTGCGTCACCATGGACCGTGTGGTACTCCCATTCCCAAAGTCGATGTGCGCCCGGGAAAGAGCCAACGTGGTAAACACCACGGGATAAATAAAAGTTATAGCATAGCGTTTCGTTGAATTCGCGGGATGATAGCTTCATGTTTGTGTACCATTTTTGTTTAAATAGAGTGTTGCAAGCTTTCATAGCATTTATTGTACAAACACGTGGAGAACTTAATGTGTTGCAAAAATTACATCACGCGCACGCTGGAAAAGACTCGGCAAATTAAATGTATTACTTTCGTAGTGAGCGGAGAGTCCATTGCCATTTCTTCCGCGGGAGCGGCTCCTTCAGATCTAAATTCTGGGCTATTCAGAAACTGGTATTACCTGATCGTACGCGCTTGATCAAACTTTAAATGAAAAGTTCAACAAATGTGGCATTCTCCGTTTTAGGATTGTGAGTAAGCCTTCGTTTTGCGTTGCTGTTAGATTGGAATTGATCCCGGGAAGATGGCGATTTGGTGGGGATTACGCTGGGATGTGATGCAATGTCCGACCTTTTTCCGTCAAAGGAACGTACACGATTTCACACGATTTATCCCGGAATTGAAACTTTCAAAGTTTAGTGACGAAGTGCTCGGCGCAGGCTTGAGGGCGAAACTTTGCTGGAGCACAAATATGAGGATGCCAGGGCTATGGAATGAATGAGAATGGATGATGGGGACAGGACTACATACACCGGGGGAGGGCAGGGTGGGGGGAGGGGAGGGGGGAGCAACCGCCGAAGCTTTGCCCATGCAGGGACCCCTCTGCGAGGTGTGCGACGGGCACCCGGTCATAGTCCCCCTCCTCTGCGTCCACTCGTTACTGGCGCATGTAGCCTGCCCCGGACAAGTGGGGCGTCGCGAAGATTCAGGAGAAGGCAGGGAAGGGAATTAGAGGTTCGGGTGAACGCGTTTTGCCATAGATGGCGCAGATATTTGGGCCACTAGATATAACAGACGTGGGGCTGATAGTCGAGTAACTTAAGAAAGCGCTGTAACCAAAACTTCAAATGCAAGTAAGGGACTTGCCATCGTTGAAAACCATAAAAGGACACATCGAGCGAAGGTCAAAACACCCAGCTATCATGCTCGCGGGTTTGATTTAAACGCATAAACCAAAATCGTCACCCAGCAGCGCGTAGAAGTGCCCCAGGTGTGCAATGCTGTGCGTAAAAGGGGCAACTCTGGCAGCGACTCTTACATCATGAAAGCATTTCATGGCGTTATCAGGTGAAAAGGTTTTGAGTATATTTTCCGAGTACACTTGTTATTTAGAACGCCTTTTTGCTTACCCATAATGAAAAGGCGAGCTTTTTCCAATATATCTGGTACCTGCCGCGACGCTGTCGCATGTGGAATGTTTTCTTCCACTCCATTTGCAGGTGTGGACGCAGCTCTGGTGTTTGACATGCAGGGAAGTAACAAGGACACCATCCGGACGTCTCCGCTCCCACAGGTAACCACTGGGGCCTTCACGTAGGATTAGATGGTACTATGTTCTTTCTCAAAGGAATTCTTCAAGGTTGACTTTTTATGTTAACTGATGTTCTTATAAATTGCATACGTTTTTTGCCAGATAGTTAACGTCCTGGTCGAGAGCTGCTTTTTCATAAATATTTCTGTACATAACGTCCTTATTTGTCTGCACCCGTGCCGTATATTGTATTTTTTGGTTGCGTATGACTCCAAGTTCCCGAGTGGCGTATGTCTGCAGGTATTGTTCATATGGCCATAGTACCTGTTCATAGTACCTGTGAACCGTGTGACATGCCGCCTGTGACGTCATTGTGCCGCCGTCAGCTGGGCAACGTGCTGCCGGCGCCGGCGCTGCCCGGCCTGGTGACGGCTACTGACGCCGGCCTGCAGCTGTGGCGGCTGCCGGCGGCCGGCGACGCGGCGACGCCGCTGCAGCTGCTGCAGCTGGCCTGCCGGCGCGGCGAGACGCTGCTCTGCGCCGCCGTGTCGGCCGACGCCGGCTGGCTGGCCTACTCGACGCAGACGCGGCTGCGGCTGCACCGGCTGGACGTGTCTGGGCCGCGGCCCAGTCTGCAGCGCGTGCGCAGCCTGCCAGCGCCGGCCGCCGGCGCCGCCCACCAGCTACGGTTCACGCCCGACGCCGGCTGGTTGGTACTGCTGGCCGCCGACGGCCGGCTGGTGCGACTGCGGCTCGCCGCCGCCGGCTGCGACGAGGTGCAGGCGGATGAGCTCGGCCCGGCCGACGGCCGCGCGCCCGACGACGAGGACGAGCCGGACGAGGAGGCGGCGCCGGCCGGACCGCTGCATCTGCTGACGCTGAGCGCGGACGGCCGGCGCGTGGCGCTGGCCGATCGAGACGGCGGTGTGCTGGTGTGGGACCTGGCAGAGGCAGCCGTAGTGGCGCGGCTGCCGCGCCACGCGGCCCCGGCCACGGCGCTGGCATTCCGGCCTGCCGACGCCGCCCGCCTCCTGGTGGCCTACGCCGACCGCGCGCTCGTCGAGTTCGACACCGACGAAGGCCACTTCACCACCTGGTCACGCTGGGCGGCCGGCCACGTGCCGGAGGCGTGGCGCCGCCGCGCGCTGCCTGTGCGCCACGTGGCCTTCAGCGGGTGCGGCACCCGCGTGTTGCTGCACGATGACAGCGGCGTATGCGCGCTGGACGCGGCCGCCGGAGAGGAGGGCGGCTTGGACAAGAAGAGGGCCCGCTCCGCCAAGGGGCGCCGGAAGGTCACCGAGGTGGATCAGCCGGCCGGGCCAGACAACAGCGTTGTTATCACCGACAAGTACGTTTGCGATCTTTCCAAGGCATCGTATGGCCTTTCGCATGTATTGGTAGGGTGTGGTTGCTTGCGCTTTTTTGCATTGATGACAGCCAGCTCATTAATGGAAAGGTGGTGGATCATTCCAGTGACCTAAGTTCATGATGGCTCTCATTCTTTATCAGTGGCATGCTTGCCATGCAGTATAATGTATCACAGGATGGTGGAAAGCTGATGTTTGCCTGAGAACATGAAGTTGTCTTTAGTGCTGATGTCAAAGCCTAGTGGCCTGACATCACCAGGTTAAAATCTGTGTTGCGCCCTGGTCACTAAGCTGGTTGGTCAAGGTCCTGATCATGGCTGGTGTCTGCAGGTACCGCCACCTGCTCTACCTGGGCAGCTTGGGAGAAGACCAGCTGCTGGCAGTGGAGGCCCCAGCCGCTCGTGTGGAAGAAAAGCTGCCGCCTGCGCTCCGGCGCAAGCGGTATGGTGTGGCATGAGCGTGCTGCAGACTGTACATCAGCCATCCACCAATGCCTTGCTGCGACTGCTGTGTACAAATAATACATCTCTTGGTGACCCAGCATTGGTGTTTGAATTGGCTATACTTGCGACAAGTGTTACTTGGAGGACAGATGGAACCCTGGGTATGAAAGAATGGCAGATGGGACTGAAAAGGTGTGGGGTTGCTGCAGATAGTTGCCCCTTTATATAACAGGCACAAGTTCAGCCATAGTGAAGTTATGCTGACCCAGGATGTTGAGGGGCAACAGACTGGGCAGATGTATGCCCCGAATATGCTGTGAGTTGGGGGTGCCAGTAGTGAGGTGGTTAAAATTGCCATTAGCTGCTGGGCGTTTGGGAAACCGGAGGCACTGGGTTCGATTCCCCACAGTGCCATCCCTTCCTGCCAGGGTGAGAGGTAGCCAACGCCATACAGCCCCACAGATGGGTGCATCATAAAGCCCCTGTGAAACACAATGTGTGAGCCTCATCAGCATCGGGTACATGCGCATGTGCCACACAAGTTTTGCTCAGTGTGTGCGGTAGGAGCACAAGCCCTAGATGGCTACTGTCACGATGAAATACCATGGGCACACTGTTGCCCTTGAAGTGCAAATGGTGATACTTCAACAAAGGTGGTAGGGAAACTGTGATGGTGAAGCCTAAAGGCACTGTTCGTATTGGTGAGATGCAATTTGTTACATACAGACCCAACTAACCCTAGAACTCGTCTGCTAAATTGCTAGCGTTGTTTGCGCATTGTTCGCAACACTCACTTCGGAACTGTCATAACTGGCATGTCTTGGGATGTATGCTAGTACATATTTTGGTACGAATTTTTGGTTGCACCACGGAAAAGCAAATACGAAGTAAAACGCTTAAGAATGTGCATCCTCCATATTGAAACAATGATTGATCAAGTAAAATGGAGCATTTTACTGGAGGACCCTGAATCTGAGCTCGCATATGTGTAGCCGGAACCAGTTTCTGAAACATAAATGGAAAATATACTAAAACTTAGAGGACGTGTACGATACAACCTGCGTAAAGTTATCGTAATGATTGAGAACACAGCTGTTCCGAAACCTGTCTTTAATGTTGTAGGCGTCGCCGTCTTTGGGCGAGTGCTAGAGGACCGTCTTTTCTGCCGTAATTTGAATGGTTGATGCTAATAGAAGGTAGGTATCATCTTTGAGATGTACTGGTGTTTTGCTTATTTGAGGGGGCATCTAGTTTAAGTGAACGATGTGCCATACCAGCGCTTCAGATGCTACCTACTTTGTAAGGTGAACCGTGTGGATACTGGCATGCCATCATGCCTGTTTATCTTAATTTTCTGTTTGGTGCATGGGAGCCGAAGTGTTTTATTTTTATTTTTGGCCCCATGTATTCCAAAGTTGACCAGAGTTAAAACTGTAAATAGCTTGTAATTGATGGTGTACTGCAGGCATGCAACAACCCTTGGTTTGTTTTTGTTCATGATTCAAAATCAACATGCCTTTAGCAACTGGTAAGTGAGTGGTGTCTGGGTGAAGAAAATGTACATGGAAAGATGTGTGCAGATGCCTCTCAGGTGTGCAGGTGTAAAGGCACATGACCTACTTTGTAGAACTTACCAGATCAATTATTTTAGGAATATGTTTGCTGTTTTTGTTGTGTTATCATCACTTTTCATGACCACTTTATTTTCCAACCTCTCCATTCTATCATGTGGTCTGCAAGCATCCTTAAATCATCTGTTGAGTGCATAAAGACACTGATGACAATAAGTCTTCCTTAACATCACATCAAACCAAATGCAATGCATGTTATTGAACCATGCTGGTTATCATAATGTTAATGTTACACACTGTTTTTTTGGAACTTTTGTAGTGCTTCAAAAAGCAGCATAGCATAACACATCCACAGTCCTGATCCCAGCTAGGCAGCACAGATATGTTTCTGTGGCATGGCGCAGAGATGTTTCTATAATATGTAAAATGCATGATGTAATTAAAAAGTTATGAGGCTAGTTTCAAAAGCGAAATGCACACCTGATTCCAATTTTAAGTCATTCACTTTGAAGCATCACCATATGCAGTGATGCATCACTCCTAGTCCTACCAGCCTAGAATGCTCTTTTAAGCCTGGCTCTTTAAGCACATCAAGCACCATGTGATGTTTGATCACCCTGGTCATGTCAAAAGGGTGACCTTGCAGCTTGAACTTCTTTTTCAGGAAAAGGAAGTAGCTGACAGGGAACCAGATGGGATCAGGGCTTGTAACAAGTGATGATGGTGATGGTGTTCGCGTGGTCCAAAGCTATTGTGGGTGTAGTTTGAATCTAGATGTCTTCGGAATACACTGTGAGCAGCAGACATATTGCCATGATAGAGCACCCAATTGCCATCACATTAGGTCTCACCAGGGCACCAAGTTCAGCTGTTGATCTGAAATTGCTTATTCCTACCCTCACACATTCAGATATATTTATTTTTTAATTGAATGCAGTTAACAGTTTGGGAGATTATATGTGGACCGAGAGCATTATTTTTATTGCAGTTCCATTAGATCAAGACATCTGAATTATCTCAGCCAAATCTATCTCGGATGGGAGGCACTGTAAATGTATTTTTTGATATGCTATTACAATGACAGCAAGTGACAGGACATGACGGTGATCAAGATGTCAACATGCTATGACACATAGTGGATAAGCTGCATACAGGTGATTTATATTCAGAATGTGTGAAAAAGCATATCTGACTCTCAACAGGCTTACTTCTACAAATTTTGGTAACTTACTACACTTTCTCGTCAGGCCTGGAATGCGTTAGCAGCTCCTGAGTGGTCACCATGTGGTGGGGTGGCAGCGAGGGTGCTGAGGCAGCCGCTGAGGCTGTTGAGGCTGCCCCAGAAATAGAGGACATGAAAGAACAGTTTGATATGCAGCAGAACCTTATCAAGCAGCTCAAGGACATGGTGAAAACCCACCAGAGTCAGCTGCATGAGAAGGAGCAACAGGTTCAGGTAAGTGTAAATGAGCTTCCCCACATGATGTGTGATGTTGACAGTCAAATATATTAGTGATTTATTTCGTAGATGGCTTATGACATTGTTCTCTCTGTTGTTACCATATACATGAAAATTAACAAAAATTGTATTGCGTACTTTTGCCATTGTTTTGATAAAGGCATGTTGCAGAAATATCAGCAAATCTATATCTCCATTCTCCTCGTTTTCTCCGAGGAATGAGGCTATTACCACTGTCTAAAAATTGTATCACCTGTCCTGCACTTAAATGGACAAGTATAAGCTGTGAAGGTGTCTTATTCCATCAGTCTGTCCCTTGTCTTCCTACCTTATAAGATGTCAGTGTTTGAGCATGTCAGCAGCGGTCTGACGTTGTAACGACGCTTGCCGGCCGTGCAACGGCGGGGTTTGTCGTAATGTCGCCCGCCGCCCATGCTTGGGAAGAGTCTGTCGTAACGTCGCCCGTTACCCTTGCAGCGGCTGAGTCGGGCGGAGCACGAGCAGACCTCGAAGCTGGATAGGCTCAGCCAGCAGGTGGCCGCGCTGGAGGAGGAGGCGCCGGCCAACCAGAGCACGGCCTCGACCAGCGGCGCCCAGGGACGGCGCGAGCGCATGCTCGAAATCAAGCGCAGGCTCGAGGAGCAGAGGTGGGCAGCAGTCGCCGGGCAACCGTCGGCTGCTCGGGGTATCGGCGGAAATCGCAGCTGCGCTTGATCAGTTGAGGCTAGCAGAGGCATTGTGTTTGTTGTGGCCCCTGCTGCATGGCTCTTGTGGTATGCACAAACAGTAGTTGTTATCTGGTGGAATGATATATGTGCTTCTGAAGACACCGAGAGATATGTGAAATGCAAGAAAAAAGCAACAAAAAATTAATTTGTTTCGATGTATTTTGCTAGTCTTAGATCGTTAGTAGCCGATGCATTTTGATTCATTGCGTTAAATGGATAACGATTTTATCGATGTACAAATAGGTTAGAGCGGATGGTAGCCGGGAAGGCCAGTGAAATGGGAGAACTCCCGCGCTTGTAACAACCGAAGACGGCAGCCGCGATGTCGGCCAGCACGCGCGTTAAATGGCGCCGAGAACGGTGGCCGGGCGGCGCGCGTGTCTGACTGCCGGTGCGGCGGCCGGCAGGCGGGTGCAGGAGGAGCGCAGCCAAGAGCGCCGCGTCGACCTCGAGACCATGGTGCGCAACCTGCAGTCACGCATCGAGGACACCGACTACTGCTACGACTCGTGCGACTCTGCCGACTCGGGCTCCGACGGCGACGTCGACTACGGCTCGTCGCCGCGCAAGGTGGGCGTGGCCAGCACGCGATCGCTCGCCACTGCGCCGCCGCTACGGTAGTCGGCTGCTGGGGTGTCCGTCGAGGAGCTGGTGTTGCCCCTGGCTGGTGGTTCGCAGCGTTTATAACGAGAGGGCTTTTTGCATTGGGGACTCCTGCATGTGGGCTCTGTCGTGTTGACGATTATTGCCGCCGAAAACCGGCAAAAACCGATAAAAGCCCATCCTTCTGAGATCGTTCCTCTAAGCGCCTTTCGGTCGTCGCCTGGAGATTGACTCTCCTCCCCTATGCGTACAGGGCCGAAACATCCACATGAGGCCTTCTGCATGATGCCTTTTGTCCGCCAGTGTAGTCCCTATACCAATGGTTCGGATTCGGTGCTGACCAGATGAGCATCGAGCCGAGTGTGGTGCCAGCCTTGCCCCCCCCCCCCCCCCCCACCACTCCCCTTAGTTGTACCGCAGGCCCTCGGCCAACCTCTCTCCCCCGTCCGCAGTCGATGACGCTGAGCGACTCGGTGCGAGGTAAAGAGCCGGAGGAGCTGTACGGCGTCATCCTGGCGAAGGACAACCGCATCTACGAGCTGTCCGACAAGGTGGCCCAGCTGGAGGCCACTGTCGTCGACCTGAAGGTGAAGCGCGTCTGCGGACACGCGGCGGGCAGGCCGACGCTGCTGCTACAGTAAAATTGGTCTAGCCTTGGCCTCCGCTGTTTTCCAGGGTGTGTTCTTAAGCCGCTTGCGCCTTGCGGCGGGCAGAGCTGTGGCCGCCGCAGTATTCACTGACGAACTGCACGCCGTCGATCCATCCCACTGAACTTCTGCCGTGTCGTGCTCAGCTCATGCCTCGCTCACCGCCCCATGTCGCCCGACACGCGCCATGTCCGCCGGTGTCCACTCAAACCGCCGGGGCGTGGCGCGGCAAGGTAGGTACGCCGCGGTGGGTGTCCCGGCCTCGGCGGCAGCCAGCCGATTCGTCTGTGACCGTCGCCCGGTGCCCCCTCCCCGCTCAGGACACGCTGCAGGAGAAGGAGTCGGTGATCTCGGCTCGCACGGCCGCCGTCAACCTGGTGACGCGCGCTCTGACCGAGCGCGGCCAGGTGACGCTGGAGACGCTGGACGACACGCGCCAGCAGATGACGGCCATGCAGGAGGCGTTCGCCGTGCACGAGGCCGACTGGCGCGTGCGCGAGGAACGACTCACCCGGCAACTGCAGGAGGCCAACCAGAGGTGAGAGGTTGAGCACGAGCATCCCGGCCTGCCAGCCGAGACTGGAGTTGTTGTGCTGAATTGCCTGTCATGGTCGTCGTCGATCAGTCATCGAGATAATCGAGCCGAGTCATATGTTCAAACCTCGGAGTGCTAGGTGTTGTACCCTGTGTGTATAAATAATAAACTGACGTAATAATAAACTGAAGTCCGTGGAAAGAAATGTTACGAGCATCCTTGACAGGTGACAGTAGCGTCGTTGTCAAGAATGTCACTGCAAATAACGTCATTGACAGGTGATTAATAGCGTCGTTGTCGAGGATGTCACTACAAATGACGTCCCTGACACGTTACTAGTAGCGTCGTTGTGGAGGATATCACGACAGACGACTTCCTTGACAGGTGACTAGTAGCGTCGTTGCCCATGATATCACGACAGATGACGTCCTTGACAGGTGACTAGAAGCGTCATTGACAAAGCCACCAGTGAGATGATGTATGATCGTGTATGATTGCTCTATTCATGAACACAATTTTCAAATCATGCTTATGTGCATTTTGCAGGCTTGAAGCTTCGGAAGAAAACTATAAGAAGGCCGAGTCGACCAGATTTGATTTGGTTATTGCGAACGCTAATCTCCAGGAAAAACTTGTCAAGCTGCAGGCGTCGGCCAAAGACGAGGTAATAATCCACCACTGCATGTATAGTGCATTACCAACACAGTAGTGGACAGCGCCATTGAGCACGGTAGCCTCTTGCGTGGCCTCGGATGTCCGGCCAGCTCCACGGCGAGCTGACATGCCCGCGCTGATTCGCAGGCCGGCCGCGCGGCGGCGCTGGAGTCGGAGCTGGCTGAGGTGAAGCGGGAGCTGGCCGACTCGCAGAAGATGGTGTTCCGCGTCAAGTCGCAGAAGCGCCAGCGGGTGAGCCAGCTGGAGGCCGAGTCTGGCCAGCTGACGGCCCGCTGCGCCGAGCTGCAGCAGCTGAGCGACGAGCTGCGCGAGCAGCTGCGGGCGGCCGGCGAGGCCGACCAGATGGACGACGCCGGCGCCGTGCTGGAGGCCGAGCGGGACCGACTGCGGACAGGTGAGCCGACCGGCGCGTGGACGGGCGCTGCGAGCAGCTGAGACACTCAGACCCAGAGTCTGTGGCACGGGCCCGCCGCCAGGGACGCTTACCCCGGCGTCATGGCGTCGTCACAGCCTGTTCGGGCCATGAACGATACGTCGTGTGGTCGCGGTGGTCGGCATGTGCGTGTTGTGGCGTGTAACGCGCGTGGCAATGTCGTGACGTGGCGGGGCTGACGGGGGCGGTGTGCGGCGCGGCAGAGTCGGCCGACCGTCTGGCGGAGCTGACGGCGCTGGCCGAGCGGGCGGCCGCCCTGGAGCAGGCCGAGGCGGACGCCACGCACGCCAAACTGGCGCTGGTGGCCGAGGCCGCCGCACTCAGCCAGCGGATCGAGGACAAGGACCGGCTGACGGCGGAGCTGGAGGCTAAGGTGAGGTGACGGTCGGGGGGCACCGCTGGGCCAGGTGGGGAAGATGCTGGCATTGACGTTTTGCTTCCTCTAGTTTGGTCCTTTGAGTAGTCTTGCGAGTGGGCCTGTGGCTAACGCCAACTTGCTTTTATACAAGAACGGTCTATGTGTGTAATGTGCGTCGTCCAGGTGTATTAAAATATGATAATCAGAACGGAAAATACACCGTTAGTAATACCCAATGTTAGGCATAGTATACTCGCTGTTGGTGATACGACGGGCCCTTGTCCGCTGGCTGCCATGCAAGTACCTAAATGCCAAGGTGGGCTCGTAATCCCATGAAGCCTGTCAAGTCTTAGTCCGAATTCTGGATTACGGGCTACCATTTTAGATTTACACCCATATGTGCTGTCTGTCTGCTATGCTGTCCAGGGGACTGGTTTGGTTCGCTTGCGATAGTTACCAGGCCACTAACATCACGACTGTATGCCACGTTGGCTTATCAGAATACTGTTCTCGTTGCGGTTGTGTGGCACCATGGCTGTGCCTCCCCAGTGTTCGTGTTTGTGGGGGAAGGCCTCAGGGAAGCTGGGTGTGCTGTTTGTGTAGATGTCAAGCTGCGTGTCTGGGAAACCAGAGGTGCGGAGTTCGATTCCCCGCGGTACCCGCCCTTCCCGCCTGGGTGAGAGACAGGCGACGCCACAAAGCCTCAGCAGCTGAATGCGTCGCAAAGCCCCAATGACACCCAACTTGCATCAGTGCAGCTGATGGCCGCCCTCGTGCTGGCAGATCGCCGAGCTCGTGTCAGCTACTGACGAGAAGGACACCCAGGTCTCCAAGCTAACGTCAGAGAAGACCAACCTGGAGCTGCAGGTGACCGCCCTAACCTCGTCCCTGGAGGAGGCGCGAGTCGGCCTCGACCAGGCCGGCACCAGCTTGGCTGAAACACGGGCCGAACTGGAGGAGACCAGGGCGAGCCTAGAGCAGACCGCCACCAGTCTGTCCGAAACCAACGCCAGGCTGGTGGAGGCGACCGCGAGCCTGCGGGAGGAGCGTGACGGCAGCGAGGCCACGACGGCCGAGCTGCGGGAAGCCAGAGCCGGTCTGGAGGAGGCGAGGGCTGAGCTGGAGAGGGTGCGGGCCGACCGAGACGTCCCAGGTGACGCCCGTCGGCTGGAGGAGGCCGAAGCTCGTCACCTCCAGGTGACGGCGGATCTGGAGGAGCGTCTCCGTGTGCTCGGCGAGGCGGCCGGGCAGGCGCTGACAGCCGAGATGGGAAGTCAGGCCGATAGACAAATCACGGCGGAGGTGGGGAGCCAGGCTCGCAGACAGTCGACGGCGGAAATGGCGAGCCAGGCTGAAAAGCAAGTCACGGCCGAGGCAGCGAGTCAGGCCGATAAACTGGGGACGGCAGAAACGGGGAGCCAGGCTGAAAAGCAAGTTACAGCTGAAATGGGCAGTCAGGCTGAGGTGGGCGGCCAGCCTGAGAGCCAGCTGACAGCTGAAGCGGTCAGTGAGGCTGACTGTCATGCGGCGACGGTGGAAGGCGCTCAGCCCGAGACGCCGGCCGTGAAGCAGCTAGAGGCCCGGCTGGAGGTGTTGATGACAGACCTGGACACCTCGCGACGCATGCTGGAGGAGAGCCAGATGGACCGCGAGGCTCTCCGGCAGGAGGCGGCACGGCTGCAGCAGCTCGTCAGCGGCCTGGAGACGGAGCTTAAGGCATCTGAAGGCTTCATTTCAGAGCTTCAGTTCAGCAGCAAGCAGCTGCAGGAACAGCTGGACAACGAGAAGAGCGAGAGGGAAGCTATGCGGAACGAGTATGAAGCTCGCAACGCCGAGCTGGAGCGTGGGGAAGCGGCTGAGGCGGCCGCGGAGCCGCAGGGCGACCTCAAGAAAATGGTCAAGAAGCTGAAGACGAAGCTGAAGCAGGAGTTGAAGGCCAAGTCCTCGCTTGAGGAGAAGGTGGGCATCCTGAAGCAGAAGGTGGATGAGCTCAGGACGAACATCGCGGAGTTGGAGGGCGTCTCGTCTGCCATCAGAGACGCGCCGACGGCGGAGGACCTGGCCGCCCTGCAGGCCGAGCTGGAGCAGGTGCGCGCGCAGCTGTCGCAGGAGAAGGAGTCCAGACAGGCAGCCGACGGTCAGCTCACGGAGACGCGGAGTGCGCTGGAATCGATGCAGGCTCGGAGCGAGCCGCCGGCCTCAGTGGAGGTGGTCGCTGGAGGAGAGAAGACGGAGAGCGCGCAACAGCCGATGCCGGTGCAGGAAGCCGAGGCTGAGTCACAGGCGGCGGGCACCGCGTCCGAGACCAAGCAGAAGATGAAGCTGATGAAGGTGAAGCTGCGCAAAGAGCTGCAGCTCAAGGCGGAGCTCCAAAAGGAGCTATCGGACGTCAAGCAGTCCCTTGATGAGACGCGGTCAGAGCTGCACGACGTGAGGAGCAACATGGCTGAAGAAACCAGCCGGACGCACGAGCTCGTCATGGCCACGGAGACAGAGCTGCGTGAGCTGCGAAACAAGCTCAGCGTCGCCGAGAACGAGTTTGCCCAGATCGTCCGCGAGAAGGAGGCGCTGTCGGAGCAGCTGCAGGGCGGCGCCGAGCCGTCGGCGCCCCGCTCGGCGCGTTGCCAGGAGCTGCTGGACCAGCTGGCTGGCCTGCAAGAGCTGCAGCAGCGGGACGGCGACGGTGCCGCACTGACAGCGGCCGTGGAGCGCCTGCAGGCGGAGGTACAGGGCGCAGCCGGCGGTGA
The DNA here is from genome assembly GCF_011947565.3 of Pollicipes pollicipes. Taxonomy (NCBI): domain Eukaryota; kingdom Metazoa; phylum Arthropoda; class Thecostraca; order Pollicipedomorpha; family Pollicipedidae; genus Pollicipes; species Pollicipes pollicipes. Next base: position 23,299,687 of record NW_023596297.1, read on the forward strand.
AGCGCCGCTGTCGCTGCCTGAGCGCTGTGTCGTGCTGGCGCAGTTCACGCGCCTGCTGTGCCAGGCGGCGCTGGAGCGGCGGCCTCGCGCCGCTGACCTGTTCGAGCTGCCTCTGCTGCGCGCCACCGACCGCAGCAGCTCGCAGAGCTCGCTGCTCAGCGAACGCTCCGAGTCGGCGCGCAGCGAGCCGGCCGGCGCCGAGCCCGAGAAAGACGCGCTGCTGCTGAAACAGCAGGCGCGACTGCGCCAGCTGACTGCTGCCGTCCGCCGCCGCACGGAGATGCGCGACGAGGCGGTGGCCAAGGTGCGCACCCTGGAGGAGGCGGCGCAGGCGCTGAGGGCGCGTCTGGAGGAGACCGTGGCCGAGGTCGAAGCGTTGAGGACCGAGAGGGAGGCTTGGGACGCGGCGATGACCGAGAAGGACGGCAAAATTGCGGATCTGGTGGAACTGACTAGTACAGGTGTCAGTCGAGAACATTGGGAGGCGCAGTTGGCCGAGAAAGACGCCAAAATCACCGCCTTGGAAGAAACGAGGTTAAGTGTGGCTGAGGCAAAAACACTGGGGGCGGCAGTGGTGCAGAAGTGCGATGAGGTTGCTGCCCTGCAGGATAAGCTGGCCGCCATTGAGTCGAACCAGGAGAAGTGGGAGGCGGAGGCGGCAGAGAAGGATGCTAAGATCGCCACTCTGCAGGAGACGGTCCGTGAAAGCGCTCACAAGGACGATAAGATCGTGTACCTGCTGGAGGAGCTCACCGCCAAAGAGGCGGCCTTCGACGACGCCCGGGAGCGCTGCGAGGCGCTGGAGGCGCGCGTGGCCACGCTATCCGCCCAGCTGGAGAGTCGCGACGCCGAGCTGGCCAGCCTGCAGGCGCAGCAGACCGCTTCCGACCTGCTCTCGGCACTCACCGAGTTCCCGGCCGGCGGCCATCCGGTCGAGTCGGTGCTGGAGCCGGTGCCGGCCACCGGCCGCGGCGGCGACGCTGCGCTCGTGTCGGACGTGCGCGCGCTGATGCAGCAGCTGCGCACGCTGCCGGCGGCCGAGGCGGGTGCGTTGTTCAGCGTGCCACGCGGTCTGGACCTGGTGAGCTTGCCGTCCAGTGGCTCGGAGGGTCAGCCGCGAGACTCGTCCGAAGACAACTGGTCCATGGTGGACGAGCGGCCGTCGTCGGGCGCTGCCTCGCCGCCGGCCGCCGCCGCTAGGGACGCCGCTGCGGCCGCCGCCGCCGCCAAGGACGCCAGTCCGCCGTCCGAGGCGTCCGAGGCCGTGACGGTGGTAGCGGCCACCATCCCGTGGCAGTGGGGCGATGCGGAGGCGAGCGCCTCCTGGAACGACTGGGTGATGGAGGCGCCGGCCGACGACGCCGCGCCGTCCGCCCCGCCGGCCACCGACGTGCCCGGCGCCGAGGCGCAGCTGGAGGCGCAGGCAGCGACCCCGCGGCCGGACGGCGCCGAGGAGCCCCCGGCAGGTGACGCCTCGCTGACGACTCCGGCTGGCGACGGCTGGGGCTGGTCGACCGGTGAGGAGGAGGACGAGGGAGCACCAGCCGGCATGCCGTCCGGACAGTGGGGCTGGGATGAGGACGCTGGCTGGCCGCGTGACGACCAGCCGCCGTCCGAGGCACTCCAGCTCGGCAACACCGAGATGGTTACTGAGCAGGTGCTGGGCTGCGAGGACGCGCCGGCGCCGGCCGCCTCGGCCGCCGAGCTGGCCGCTGAGCTCAGCGCCGTGCGCGAGCTGTGGCTCGCCACTCAGATGGAGGTGAGCGCTCTGTCCGAGGAGCGCGCGCGGCTCCTGCGGCAGCTGGAGGGAGTTGGCAGCACCGAGCAGCTCGCCGCGGAGGAGGCAGCGCTTCTGGAGGAGGTGACCTCCGGGTTACACTCGGAGCGACAGCGCTCGCCGGAGAGGGCGCGCGAGGCCGAGGCCGTCGCAGAGGCAAGCGGGGGAGTAGCCCGGCCGGCAGAGGGCGCAGAGCCGCTTCCGGAGGCAAGGGACGAGTCGGCGGCGGTGGAAGCCGAGTTACAGGCGGCTTTGGAGGAGGGCGCGCGGCTGCGACGCCAGCTGGCGGCCGCCGAGGCGGAGCGCGAGGCGGCCGAGCGCCGGCTGGAGGAGCAGCGCGTCGACGCCAGTCACCAGTGGTCCGTGCTCAACTTCGAGAACTCGTCGCTGAAGGCCGACCTGGCCGGCAGCATGACGGACCTGATGGAGCTGCAGGCCAAGCTGGACGCGACCGAGGCCCAGCGCGCGGACGCCGCGTGCCGCCTCGAGCAGGAACAGAAGCTCCGAGCAGGAGCTCAGGAACAGGAGCTCCGCAGGCTCGGCGCCGAGACCGACGCTCTGCACGCTTTCAAACTGGAAACGCAGCAGCAGCAGGAGCGACTCGAGGCGCGCGCGCTGCACGCGGAGGCGGCGCGCACCGCGGCCGTGACGCTGGTGGAAAAGACGCTGGCGCAGCTGCGGGCGTCTGCGGCGGCCGTGGAGCGGCTGGAGCGAGAGGTCGACGCTCTGAAGGCGGCCGGTGTGGGCGAGCCGCCGGCCGAGGCCCCGAGCGCCGAGCAGGGCCCGGCCTGCAGTGGACAGCAGCCGATGTCGTCGGATCAGCAGCAGCAGCAGCAGCAGCAGCAGCAGCAGCGGCAGCAGGACCGGCCGGCGGCGCCCCCGCGGGCGGAAGGCACCGTCTATTACGATCAGTCGCAGCCCCAGTTCGCGGGCTACTTCGGCCAGGAGCAGCAGACGACGGGCGCATTCTTTGACCAGGGGCAGATTGGAGCAGATGCTGGCTTTGGTCAGCAAGAGCACTACGGCCAGAGCCAGCAAACGATCGGATCGTATGCGGCTGGCGACGACCAGCAGCCCACAGGGTCGTGCTTTGGTAATGGTCAGCAGCGTACGGGACCGGTCCAAGATCTTGGGCCTCAGCAGTACGCAGGAAACTACTTTGGTGATGGCCTGCAGCCGACGGAATCGCACTTCGGTGAGGATCAGCAGCGCATTGGCCAGGGCGAACAGCAGACCGGGTCGCACTTCGGCCACGGTCAGCCGAGTGTTGAGGAGTACAAGTACGAAGCGGCTGTGGCGGAGAACCTCCAGACCACGGGCGACTACTTCAGCCGTGACCAGCAGCAGACCGATTTTTCCTACAGCCAGCACCAGCAGCACGCCACACAGCACTTCGACCTTCAGCAGCAGCCGGCGGGAGCCCACCCTGGCGGCGGCGGACACGGCCAGCAGCTGCTTCCCGACCACGGCCAGATCCCAGGCGGCGCCGGCAGGCGGCGGGCCGCCGTCGGGCGTGCCTGTATTCTCCATGTTCGGCGCGCCGGAGGTGGCCGCTGGTCCGGCCGACCCGTTCGCGGCGCTGTGGACGCCGCCGGCGGCAGGGCCGGGCGAGCGCACCGAACCGGAGGGTCTGCCGGCCGACTCCGGCGCCGAGCTGGCCCGCCAGCAGCTGGCCAGCACGTGCCACGAGAGGGACGAGCTCAGGGACCGGCTGGAGACGGCCGGCCGCGAACAGCAGGCGCTGCAGCAGCAGCTGCAAGCCGCGCTCCAGGAGCGGCAGCAGCTGCAAGAACGGCTCCAGGGCCTGGAGCCGGCCGCCGACCAGCTGCAAGCCGCGCTCCAGGAGCGCCAGGAACTGCAAGAGAAGCTGCAGGCGCTGGAGCCGGCCGCCAACCAGCAGCTGCATGCTGCGCTCCAGGAGCGGCAGGAGCTACAGGAACGGCTCCAGGGCCTGGAGCCGGCCGCTGACCAGCTGCAAACCGCGCTCCAGGAGCGCCAGGAACTTCAAGAGAGACTGCAGGCGCTGGAGCCGACCGCCGACCAGCAGCTGCAGCTGAAGTTAGCGCTGCAGGAGCGGGACGAACTGCGCCTGCGCGTGCGGGAATTGGAGCCGGCCGTTGAGCAGCTGCGGGCTGCCGTGGTGGAGCGGGAGCTGGTGGAGAGAGAGCTGGAGGACGCGCGCCGCCAGCTGGAGACGGCGCACCACGGCCTGGAGCAGGCCGAATCTGACGCGAGCCACCGCCTCAACATACAGGCGCTCGGGTCGGAGACGCGTATAGAGCAGCTAGAGCTGCGCGTGGCCGACCTGGAGCCGCTGGCGACGCAGCGAGAGGAGACCGAGCGCCAGCGGCAGCAACTGCAGGAGCAGCTAACCGCCGCCGAGCTGGAGTTGGCGGCGCGGCAGGAGCGGCTGGCGAGCCTCGGCGCCGACAAGGAGCGGCTGGAACGGTCGGTGGCGGACCTGACGGCGCGGCTGGCGGCGCCACTCCCAGTGGCACCCGCCGTCGACGAGCCCGTCGTGCAGGCTGTGTCGCACGTGTTTGCCGAGGCGCCGCCGGCAGCGCCGCCTGCCTCCGCTCTTCCGTTCGCATCGTCGCTCTTCGGCGGCTCGCAGCCCATGGCGTCGTCCGCCGGGTTCCTGGACAGCTTCGGCATCATCCCGAACACCCCGCCACAGCCGCCGCCGCCGCCGGCCGTCGAGAAGACGCCGAACCTCGCCGAAGACATCGCCGAACAGCTGAGTCTGCTGCGCGCCGAGAACGAGCAGCTGCGCGCCCGGATCATCGAACTGACGCCGGGCGGCGAGCGCTCCCAGCAGCTGGAGGCGGAGGTCAGCCAGCTGAAGGAGCAGCGGACGGCCGACGAGGAGCGACGGCTACGTCTGGAGACCGAGCTCGAGGAGCGCAACGCGCGGCTACTGGCGCTCGCCGCCACCGAGGAGCAGCTGAAGAGTTCCGAATCGGAGATCGCGCTGCTGCGCGCGCAGCTGGATACGGTGGCCGGTCAAGGCGAGCGCAGCGACCTGGTGGAGGCGGACAACGCGCAGCTCCACTCCCAGTTGGAGGAGCTGACGGCTACCGCGCGCGCCGCGCAGCAGCTGGAGGAGGAGAATGTGCGGCTGCGCACCGAGGCGGCGGCCGAGGTGGCAGCCGGCCGCCGTCTGCAGGAGCAGCTGCACCAGGCCCAGGAGGAGGCGGCGCGGCTGCGGGAGGAGGTCGATCGGCTGCAGCAGTGCCGCGCCTCCGAAGCCGCCGCAGACGCCGCGCAGCGCGCCGCTGGACTGGAGCATGAGGTGACCCGGCTGGGGGCGCTGCTCGAGGCGGCGGCGGCGGAGAAGGCGGCGCTGCAGGCGGCCGGGGCGGGACCAGAGGCCGCCCCGCAGCAGGCGGGCGAGGCGTCTACTGACGATCTCCAGCGACAGCTGACGGAGGCGGAGGAGGCGCGTGCGGCGCTGCAGGCTGAGAAGACGGCCGCCGAGGCCGAGCTGGAGTCGACGAAGGCCCAGCTGCAGCAGTACATCGACTACTACCAGTACTACGCGGCGTACTACAGCCAGGGCCAGCAGCAGCCGGAGCAGGGTCAGGTGGCCGCCCAGGCGGAGGTCGAACAGTACCACGACCCGAGCCAGGCGGAGCAGCAGGGCTGGGTGACAGACGCCTCCGTAATGCTCCACTACCCCATCAGCGCCGAGGATGAAGCTCCGCCGGAGCCGTCTGCGCCGCCGACCAGCGCCGAGCTCTCCACGGTGTCGCTGCTGTCGTCGCCGGCCCCGGCAGACGAGACCCCGGTGCCGGCCGACGCCGCCGCCGTGACCGAGACGGTGGTCTCGGCGGCGCAGAGCGTCATCCCGTCCGTGTTGTCGTTTTTCGGCGGCGGCGGCGGCGTCAGCTCAGACGCTGGAGAGCAGGCGAGCCTCTCGGCGCTCCGCTCGGAGAACGAGGCGCTGCGCGGCCGCGTCGCCGAGCTGGAGCGGGCGGCGGCGGCCGGCCAGGCGGCGCCCGACCCGCTGGTGGCGCTCACGTCCAGCCCGTTCCTGGAGGAGGCCGGTGCCGCTCCGCTGCGCGCCGAGTGGGGCTGGGAGGAGTTCACGCCGTCGCTGGAGGCGGTGTCGCCGGCGCCGGCCGAGCCGCGCGCGCCGCCGCCGGCCGAGCCGGCCGAGCTGGAGCGGGTGACGGCCGAGCTGCGGGCTGAACGTGAGAAGGTGGCGCGGCTCGAGCAGGAGGCGACCGCGCTCTGGGCCCAGACGGCCGCCGTCGACACGGACAAGCTGGCGGACGTGGTTCGCGAGCTGCAGACGGAGCGGGAGAAGCTGAGTCGCCTGCAGGTGGAGGCGACCGAGCTGCGGGAGCATGCGGCCGCCGCCGCCGCCGGCGTCGAGCGGCTGGCGCTCGTCACCGCCGAGCTCGACGCGGAGCGCGAAGAGGCGCGACGCCTGCGGGAAGAGATCCTTGCCCTGCAGGGGGAGATGGCTGTTCTGCGGGACCAGCTGGCGCAACCGTCGACCCAGCTGGAGGCCGAGCGGGCGGCGCGCGCCGCACCGGTCGCCGACGACGCGGCACAGCTGTCCGCTCAGCTGGCCGAGGAGCTGGCTACGGTGTCGCAGCTGAGCGGCGAGCTTGAATCGGAGCGTGCCGACGTGGCGCGCCTGGAGGGCGAGGTGCAGCTGCTGCGCGACCTGCTGACCGATACGCAGGCGCAGCTGTCGGCGGCGCGCAGCACGCCGGTCGCCGACTCGGCGCTCGGCGACCAGGCCGCCTTCTACCGGCAGAAGGTGACCGAGCTGGAGACCACGCTGGCCGGCTCCCGGGAGGAGCTGCAGCAGGCCAAGGTTAAGAACGGCCGGCTCCTGCAGAAGCTGAAGACGGCGCAGAAGGGCGCGCGCGCCCCGGCGCCAGGCGCCGACGGCCTGGATGCCGCCCTGCTGGAGGAGCTGCAGGCGCAGGCGACCGAGGCGCGCCGCCGTGCCGATGAGGCCGAGCGACTGGGTCGCGAGCTGCAGCAGGAGAAGACGCGCCTGGCCGAGCAGGTTGATACCTACCAGGATGCGCAGGCCAGGCTGGTGGACGCCAAGGAGCGACTGGAGACGGAGGCCCACGCGCTGCGTGTGGAGAACGACCGGCTACGCGGCCAGATAACCGACATGGAGTGGCGGCTGGCCGAGCTGGAGGAGGCCGCGGAGAGCCGCGCTGCCGCCAGTGTGACGCCAGACGCCGCTGGTGTGATGTCAGACGCCGCTGGTGTGACGTCAGACCCCGCCGGCGCGGCGCAATCAGAGGTGACGGCAGAGGCGGATTCGGCCGCGCGGTCGGAATTAGCTCGGCTCGTGGAGGAGAAGGCGGTGCTGGAGCGGCGGCTGGAAGAGCTGGAGCTGCGTAACGAGGAGCTGCTGGAGCTGTACGAGACGGCAGCTGCCGCTCCCGATGCCCAGCTGCAGCGGTCGGTGGAGCAGCTGCAGGTGGCGCTGGACGCGGCAGCCAGCGAGAACGCCGCCCTATCGAACCGACTGGCGGCTTACGAATCCCAGTGGCTGGCGGAGGGAGGCGGCGACGCCTCGGCGACCGCTCACCTGTTCCATGCGAACGCGACCACGTCGTTGCAGTCCCCGCCTCTGACCGGCGCGGACCCGACCGTGCCCGCTCCGCCGCCGGTGGTGACATCCTTCGCCGCTGCCCTGAGCAGCGCTCCCACCGACGTCTACCAGTCGTCACTGACTGGCGCGGATCCGGCCATGCCCGCCCATCCGCTGTACTCGCGACCGCCGCTGGCGGGGGCCACCCCGGCCGCCACGGCCGCCCCCGCGCCGCCAGATCTGACCGGCGGCGCGCCTGCCGACCACCCGACTCCTCCTGCGGAGGCCGACCAGGCGGCGTCGGCCGACACTGACCTGGCCGCCGCTCAGGCCGAGGCCGACGAGTCGGGGCTGGTGCTGCGCTCGCGCGAGGTGATCATCCACTCGATGGCCGACGAGATCTCGAGCCTGCGCGCCACCAACGCCGCGCTGCTGGCCGAGGCGGCCCAGTGGCGCACGCTGGCCGAGGAAGGCGAGGACGGTGACGTGGTGGACGGGCTGAACGAGCACCTGCGCCAGCTGGGCGAGGCGCTGCAGGGCCGCGACGCCCGGTGTCGCGAGCTCACCTCTGAGGTGGCCCAGGTGAGCACTGAGGCCTAGTCGGGCTGGAGCGGGCTCGACGCCGTGACGCTCTTAAGTTCCCGGGCGGGTGATTTCGGTAATGTCGAGACGCAAAATGGATATAGCCCGAAAAGTATAGAATAGATGCCCGAGTGGTGTGTAGTGTGTGATGAGTGATGAGTGGGATGTGTGATGAGTGATCCGATGTCACCTTGTCACCGGGCGTGGGAAGGCCTCAGTGGCGGTTCACAGTATCACACCGAAGAGCGCCGGGCGGGACTTTTTGTTGTGACCAAAGCCATAACAGTTATCGGTTAATGGCAACGTTTGCGACGTATGAAACCACCGTGGTGAACAGCGTTGTAATCCCTCGCCAGTTGCGATGGGAAAGCCGAAACACACGTCGATTTATGGCAGCTGTGTTATTTGTGGCTGCGCGACAGTGTAGGCATGCTGATCCAGATGTGCTGCAACAGGAGAGCATGACTGCCGCGGTTCACGCTGTGTCGGTGCCGCGGGTCTGGCCGTGACTGGTCCGTCCGTCCGGCAGCTGCTGGAGGAGCGGGACCTGCTGCAGCTGCGCCTCTCGTCGGCGCTGCGGTCCAATCAGGCGCACCAGGCCGATGTGCCCCGACCGGCAGACGAGGCGGCTGACGTGCTCCAGCTCAAAGTCAAGTGAGTCTGGGCGCGCCGGCGCGCCGGCGAGTCTGGCCCAGACACGATAGGTTATAGTCAAGAGATTTTGGGAGATCGGGGTTTCCAGGGAGATCAGAAGCTGGCGGTGATTCGTGTCAGCTTCGCGCCGAACTTGACCGTACATGGACCTGACGGAAGTGGTAGCTCGCGCTTCTAGTTGTGTTTTAGCGGCTGCATTCATTTGTCCTGGCTGTGACATCTTCAAGGACCGAAGCCAGGCAATGGCTTCTGATACACTGAAGCGCGTTTCTCACTTAAAATTCGATGTTTCAGACAGGGGTTTCGTGAATCCTCCGTGGGGTCGGGCCCATGTGTGACGGCCGCGTTGTCTTTGAGCTCACCCGTCGCCCTCCTTCTGCAGGTTGGCGGAGCTTAAGCAGCTCAACTACCTGCTGGACATCCAGCTGCAGGACGAGGTGGCCGAGCGCCGCCGGTTACAGAGGTCGCTGCAGTTGCCGGAAGGCGCGCAACACGGCCGACCCCAGGTGAGCGGCGGCCGGCTCGGTTACGACCCGTCCACGGCGGGGGGGGGGGGGGGGGGCGGGGAGGCACGGGAACAGGCGGCCGGTAGCGGTGCGCTTCACTGGAGGTGCGGAGGAGTACTCGGGGCTAATACTTGTTCCGCTTTCTACTGGTATCGATCTCTTGCGTTTGGTCGCAGCGCGAGACGAACGCCTGTGCGAGCGCGTGGGGAAACTGCGCGATCCAGTCGCAGGCCAGCGAGCGATCACGTTTATATAACACAGGATTGAATGTCAACTCATAATACATGATCACACTTTCAAGCGAACCGAATGCAAAATTGTCCCCATCTTTTTTCAAGGATTGTCGTTAACTTGCAAGCACAGTTGCGCTTGTGGAACACTGCTGGATGCGTCATTCTCTCCGACTGAGGGCATTATTATCGACCGCATTTTGTGCCCACTGATTTGCAGCCCCACATATTGAAGGTCTGCTTTGCAGTGTCTCACAATGACCACCAGAATCGCATGAGGCGTGGTAACCAAGGCTGACGTTAATCTTGAGCTGCTTTGCCGCAGCCAGCTATTATGCTGACAGAATAGGTACCGTGCACTGGAGCTGGGTGTGGCTGGATGGTCCTTGTTGCTTTGTAGTTCCATTACAGTGACTTGCGACGAAGCATACTCCACCGATGTGTGCATTTATGTATACGTGTCTCTTGCACTGCATGTCTCTTCCGGCCTTTGAAGTTACTGATGTACATTCACTGCCAGAAGCTCATAATTGTTCTTGAATGCGTATTTGTTTTTTTAATAGTTCGTGGAATATACGTATGCAGCGTTGATTCGTGACCCTTTTGTTCTGCCATCCACTCAGCATGGTGAACGCTTGATGGCCATTCGCATACATTCTATAATATTTATAACATCAAATGATCCAATACTTCAGATGGTTGCAGCGTGCGTTGTTACCTCTTCCCCATTTGGATCTCATTTCCATAAATGATAATCAGTTTTGTAATGCGCGTGTAATTGTGTTTTTCAGCCATGCAAAATGCACTTATTTTGCCCGCTGTGATTCTCAAACACTGACGTATGTGGCGGCTGTTTTCAGATGTCGCTCAGTCCAAACACTTCCGACCTGGTCAGCTCATCGTCCAAAGACATTTGATGAAGTGTCGCCTTGTGATGTTTGCGTCTCTAGTGACTTACGATGTGTGTTGTTTGGAGGGCGTGGGAAGCCGATTGTCCGCCGTGCAAAGGCACGGTCTCCGTACACGACGCGGGCCTGCGGAGCGCCCGCCGCTGCTCTGGCCTTGTCAAACGCTGTGGTTTACTATAAGATCGGCGCGTGTTCATAGTGGTGGAACTTCTGTACAGCTGCGTGTGCGTGTGACATGTTACTTATGTAGTGTGAAGGTGCCGCATCTGTAGGTGGGCGGTACTGGGAAAATGATGGCCATTTCGCCTGATTCGGCAGTTTGCGTTATGGTGTGGGTGAAAATCGAACAATCAGATATGCTGTAAATACGCCCCCTGGTGGCAGCGGCTGAAAGGCTTCCTCGCGGAACGCCGTGTGTTGGGTAATGTAAACCGCGCTGTTGGGATGCCCTTAAGTATAACTGGTTGCGACCAAATACGTTTAGCGTGCGTGAAATGGGGTACTTGTTCGCTGACGGGTTTCTCTTCGGCTATATGTATGGAGAACGGGCTCATTTTGCTTATGCAGATAATATGCTACCTTAACTGCCATTTACCGTTCGGCCCACTGACGGCAACGCTCCAAAGTATATGCGGGATGAAAAACGCCATTCCAACCTGTACTCAGTTTATGCTTTACGAGATAAACATTAATACAGTTATCTTGGATGTAGTTTGGTCTCAATGGTCCTCATAGCCGTGTCATGGCTACCGCTACATTCCTGATGGGCAACTTATCCTCAATCTGGTAAGCATTACCAAAGACATAGGAGCGGGGGCCTTGGGACCATATCACCCCAGACTGTCTGAAGATGATGAGCATTTCACCTGACGTCGCCATGTGATGACGACGCATAGCAAGAATCGGCCCCAAAGTCTGTTGTGGCACCCTCACTTCCTGAGGTGTTTCTTCGCCTGTGAGCAGCAGCCTCTGTCGCTTTATACCTTTTTGTCGCGAACTTACGAAACCCACTTATCTTCTATTTAGGTCAACCACCAACAAGCCCTCGCTACGGTCGCCGACTGCCGGTTACCCACGCCCAGTGTCGCCGCCTGGAGGCTGAAGGCGCTACTGTGGCTGCGGTGGCCTGTGGACACTGTCTCTATGCGCCTTCAGTGGCGATAAGTCCGATCCGCGATGGCAAGGTGACTAAATTTCATGAAGCACCTATTATTTAAAATAATCTACCCAACCATTTGGTCATTGCACGACGCGGGCTGTCACGCACCCAACTCCGGCGGGTGAATCAGCGCGCTTAGTGTGTAACACTGGTGCGTACCGAATACGGGACAGATTTGATATACTAGTGGGCGTAAAAGGAAAGCTTTAGTCGACATGCCCGACAAATCCAAACATCATCGTCAAAGGGCAAAGGCGGGACGATGTGGCACGCGCTCTCGGTTTTTGAGGCGCGTGTTCTTGTCCCCCGAGTTGCGGTGCTTTGGTCGTACTGCTACCAGACGATATGGAGCAGAGGCTACCACACTGGGTCACTAGATAAAAAGCGGTCATATTTGTTGCGCCTTTTGCATTTGCCAAGGCATTGTTTATGTTCACGTTAAACAATGTCGGGAACTGCACTGCTACCTCGCATGAGAACAGCCATAGGGTTAACCACGGCTGTGAAGTGGGGCTAGAAAAATCAGGATCGTGGGGGTCAAATCGGAATTTGGCGGACAGCGAGCTGGAAACGGCATTTTGAATGGAGAGACATGAAAAACGTGCAGTCTCCGAGGCGAAATTGAGTGATAAAACCCGTGTGATAAATTCTAAGGGAAATATCCATTCCAAGTTCCAGACCCTTCCCCCCATCGTTACACCCATTAGAGCGGCA
>NW_023596297.1:23316785-23428190 GCF_011947565.3 Pollicipes pollicipes
TTCATAAAAACTTGTTTGAGGATGGTGGTTTGGTGTAAAAGGGTGCGTTGGCATGAAGACCATTTTGCTTCCACACAAAACGTGGTCCTCGGTGACCTACTTGAACATGAGGTTTTGGTGGCGCCGCGTGTTGCAGGTGTGGAACTACAAACAGAAGCGGTGCGTGTTCACGCTGCTTGGTCACCTGGACTACATCCGCACCACCGAGTTCCACCACGAGTACCCCTGGATCATCTCGGCCTCCGACGACCAGGTGAGTCCGGGCGCCTCACTCCCGGCGCGGAGCACCAGGTGGATCCGTCGCCGCCTTACCGCGCAAAGCACGCGGCGAGTCCGGCTCCGCCTCAGTCACCGCGCGGGGCACGCGGTGAGTCCGGTGCTGCCCCACTCCCCGCGCTGGGCACGCGATGAGTCCCGTGCCGCCTCACTCATCGCGCGGAGCATGCGGTGGGTCCGGCGCCGCCTCACTTCCCGCGCAGAGCACGAATGCAGTGCTGGCATATGATAACGGCGCTGAACGCCACAGCATATATATGGCTTCAGGACATAAGGTTGTAAATATTTGTGTAGTTTATTGTTCGAGAAGGGGGGGGGGGGATCACGAAACACTGCTGGACGCTTCTGGCCGACCCGTCGGCTCCGGTCAGTGTTCGGCGGTCCGAACCAAACCGATGGATGAAAGAGCGAATAAACACCCCCATATCTGAAATCCGTATGTGTCTGTATCCATGTAATAATTATATTTGACACTTTCACTCTGACTGTATGCTTCCAACGTGATCGGAACTTAAGTAGGGTGGCAAAAACTTGACGGGACGCTGGTGGCCAGCTTTGATAGCCATTGCTATGTAGAGCCTCGTTCGGCAATTGTAATGCAAGAAACTCGTACATTTTTACGTTCTGCCGATCTTTGATGGTTTCATGTCAGATGCAAGTAACTCGTACATTTTTTTGCGTTCTGCCGGTCTTTGATGGTATCATGCCAGCCTTTTCATTCCTTTGTTTTCGCTTCTTGGCCGACTAGCTTCGTTTTTTATATAAAGTTAACACTGATGCTGTTTGAAACATTCCATTCATGTTTCATTGCCATTGGTTGAAGGAAGTATCGCACACTTATATGGGGTTTCGAACTGAGACAGCCATCTTGAAGACCTTTTGCTGCGGCCACAATCCTGACCTTCGTTAGACCTGAGCCCCTCTAGTTTCTGAGCTTTACACCCGCGAAAATGGGAAAAGAAATATCGGGGAGATCATTTCAAGGTCGACTTGGCATTCATAATGTTGTAATAACGTCGTTCGAATCCCGCCATTCCATAAACCATGCGATAACTAATACCAAGAATAATTGATTTTTTGGGACGTTAATATCTTGCGTTCATGAGGACGATTTCCAGATATAACGGCCGTCGATTTGCTCTCAATCATTGTTTTGCAAGGTACGATGACGTAACCAAGCCATGACGCGTTGAGGAGCATATTTACTAGCAGATAATTGTGCTGTCTAGACCAGCCTTTTTCACGGAAAAAGCACACCAGCAATTGTAAGTGAGCTTGTTTCGTGATATCTGACGCGTGCTTCAATATCTTCAAATGTGAGATATCCCCTTTAGCACGATTCATAATGGAAAATGTTCATATTTGCTGCCGTCGTGCCATACTATGTAATGCGTTCGGAATTCGTTGTGCTAATTGATTGGAATGCCCAGCTGTGTCTTCCTTGGTCGACCGTCGGTGGACCCGTCTGACCGCCGGCGGACCCGTCTGACCTCTGGCTGACGCTCCGCTGACCCCGGCAGACCATCCGCATCTGGAACTGGCAGCGCCGCAGCTGCATCTGCATTCTGACGGGGCACAACCACTACGTGATGTGCGCTCGCTTCCACCCGTCCGAGGACCTGGTGGTGTCCGCGTCGCTGGACCAGACCGTGCGCGTCTGGGACATCAGCGGTGCGTGCGGCGGGCCGGGTCACGCCCGGAGGAGGGCAGCTCGAGGCCGTGTCACGCGACGTGTCCTGACCGTCAGTGGCTCGGGTGGGGGAGGGGGGGGGGGCGCCGGGGACGATTCGTTCGTCTGGTTTTGTGTGATGACGTCCGGGGTCGGTTGCGCGAGCGCCCCGTTAGCTCTTGACTCTTGTTTTGCCAGTACCTACATCGTTTGTATTTTTGTGCTGGAGCTCTCACAATTTTGTTGTTGTTGTATAACTAACTGCTGTTTTATTGCGTCTGCATAGGCATTTACCTATCAATGTGCGCGTCAACCAGCACCGAAAGCGAGATGAATGAAGGCTGTAACGGCGTCCAGTATCATCTTTGTCCTCCATGCCAGCTTGTCCTAACATTGCTTGTTTAACTTGCATAATAATATAGCAGCTTGCCTGAAAAGTCCTCGTGACCGTGGCCGGCTCTACCCAATGTCCGGCGCCGCTGCCGCGCTGTAACGCCCCGCCGACGGTCGCCAGGTCTGCGCCAGAAGCACGTGGCGCCCGGCCCGTCCGGCATGGACGATCACGCCAAGGCGGGGCACTCGCCCGACCTGTTCGGCCAGGCTGACGCCGTGGTCAAGCACGTGCTGGAGGGCCACGACCGCGGCGTCAACTGGGCCACGTTCCACCCGACGCTGCCGCTGATCGTGTCCGGCGCCGACGACCGACAGATCAAGTTCTGGCGCATGAAACGACACCAAGGCGTGGGAGGTGGACACGTGCCGCGGACACTTACAACAACGTCTCGTGCGTGCTCTTCCACCCGCGCCAGGAGCTGATCCTCTCCAACTCTGAGGACAAGTCCATTCGCGTCTGGGACATGAGCAAGCGCACCTGCCTGCACACGTTCCGGCGCGAGCACGACCGCTTCTGGGTGATGGGTGCGCATCCTTCGCTCAACGTGTTCGCCGCTGGCCACGACTCGGGCATGATCATCTTCAAGGTCAGTGACGTCCGTCGGCTGTTGGGGGAGGGGGGGGGGAAGAAAATGACGACAGTATGCATTTAATCTGAAGTAGCACTTGACGTACACCCAGTGACACGCCAAAAGAGGAAGCGTGCTCTAGCGATTGCACGTAACCGGAAGGTGAGTGGCTGGGGCAGTGTACACTCGCCGAGCTGCTGCCGCCGTCGCCGCTGTCCCGGCCGCCGGTGGCTGCCTGCCGGCCCGGCTGAGTCGCTCAGTCGCTCGTCCATGTCCGGCAGCTGGAGCGAGAGCGGCCGGCGCATGCCATCAGCGGCAACATGCTTTTCTACGTCAAGGACAAGTTCCTGCGCCGGCTCGACTTCACCACCAACAAGGACGTGGCCGTGATGCAAATCCGGCTTCTGGGCCGCACCAAGCCATACAGGTGGGCGGCCGCCGGCACTGCCGGTCCGGCCCAGCTCGGCTCTTGACTCCGGCGCCAGTGGGGTCCTGTGGTGGCACAAGCCAGGCTGGCAGGGTGGTAAAAGATCGTGTGTGTGCTCACCACTCATCACACACGGCTCATCACTTTGTCTTTTAACTGTGAGGTCGTTGCGCTCGCATTGCGAAATACTAAACGCGCCATGCCAGTGCGTGTGGTGTAACCAAGGATGTGCAAATGTACCGCTGTTGGGCTTTAACCTGATTTGATGTACTTACCGGCGCTCAGGGGTCGGGGGGGGGGGGGGGGGGGGGGGGGGGGGGGGCGGGAGGGGAGGATGTGCTGGCGCGTGCGTGCCGCGACGTGCTCGGCTGGCTCTGACCGGCCGCTGCCGCCCAACAGCCTCTCCTACAACCCGGCGGAGAACGCGGTGCTCATCTGCTCGCGCCCCTCCAACACGGAGAACTCCACGTACGACCTGTACCAGGTGCCCAAGCAGACGGACCCGCAGAACCCGGAGACGCCCGAGGGCAAGCGGGCCGCCGGCCTCAGCGCCATCTGGGTGGCCCGCAACCGGTTCGCCGTGCTGGACCGCAGCCACCAGGTCAGAGGAGCGGGACGCGCGGGGCCGCGGTCGGGTGGTGACGAGGGCCGGGGTCGGCCGAGGGCCCGACGGCAGCTGGGACGCCTTGGCGGGACAGGAGAGCGTCGGGCCAGTCGGATGGCGTCTCTCCGGCGATGCGATGGCATGGATCGGCGTTGGCAGGTCCTCGGGGGCTGTGCGGTTGTGGAGATGCATCCCGATATCTAGTTGGTTAAATATCCGCGATATGCTTCAAGGAACCTCTGGTGATCCTCCGAGCGCGAGAATTGTCGACGGCTATGGCATGGGCTGCGCCGTACGTGTGTCGTTGTAACGCCGCGCTGGCCGGGTTGTCTCAGATCACCATAAAGAACCTGAAGAACGAGGTGCAGAAGAAGGTGCAGGCGCCGGCCTGCGATGAGATCTTCTACGCGGGCACGGGCATGCTGCTGCTACGCGACACGGACGCCGTCACCATGTTCGACGTCCAGCAGAAGCGGTGAGTGGGCCGCACGCGCGCCGCCGGCCGACAGGCGTCGAGACCCAGCTGGCTCGGGACTGGACTGCGTGCTCAGCACTGTCGGCCTCAGTACAGCTCAGAGACGCCGTGTCGGTAGGCGGCTGGTGAGGCTTATCAGCTGTATTTGGCCGCACGGGAGGGCAAGATTTGTCTGCCGTATCAAGGTTCAGCTTTTGTGGCGGTGTACGTTGTCGCAGTCGTTGCACTGCGGCTTGTGGCGTGTTTTGGCGTCCCATGGCCTAAAGGTATCCTCGCGCGAGCTCTCTTCGGCATATGTGTCTTGTTCGTTCTGACCGCTGCCACAAGCCAATTATTCGGGTATTTTCGCTACGATGTATGCGACTGAGAATGTGATAGTGGGTCTGCGTCCGTGCGTCGTTCGAACGGGAACAGAACGGCGGCCAGTGGTCACCTTTCGTGTGGCGGTGGTGTCGCCCGGCCGACTGGGCGCAGATCTGTGTTGTGCCGCCGTGCCGCGCCGTGACCCGCTCCGCTCCGTTTCCCCCGCTCAGATCCACGGCCAGCGTGAAGATCAACAAGTGCCGCTACGTGGTCTGGTCGCCAGACATGTCGCACGTGGCCCTGCTGGCCAAGCACGCCGTGCTGGTCTGCAACCGCAAGCTGGAGACGCTCTGCTCGCTGCAGGAGAGCACGCGCGTCAAGTCGGGCACGTGGGATGACAGCGGCGTCTTCATCTACACCACCTCCAACCACATCAAGTACACGCTCACCAACGGGTAAGCGGCTCAACAGGCGAGACTGCCGTGCGTGAAGATGTGACAGGATCGTTGGTAAAGGCGTGCCAAGACCAGGCTCCGTGGTTTGTGTCGGGTAACGTGCTGGTCGGTCTTACTGGCATTGGGTGTTGCGGTCGATTGAAACTGTCGTCCGTGCCGTAGTTGTGTGCGTATCCGACAGCAGACAACATGCTGACGACAAGAAACCCTCACGGAAGCTGCACTTTGCCTTTGCCTCGTGCGCCCCGTGCCGACGCATCATTGCCGTAATAATTCACTGTTGCCTTCATCCACAGCGACAACGGCATTATCCGCACGCTGCACGTGCCCATCTACCTGACCAAGATCAAGGGCAGCCAGGTGCACTGTCTGGACCGCGAGGTGCGCGCGCGCATCATGAACGTCGACGTCACCGAGTTCCGCTTCAAGCTGGCGCTGGTCAACCGCAAGTATGACGAGGTGAGCTGCTTATAACACGCGGCATGGCCTGGTGTACCAGGCGACGGACGGAATAGACTAAAGGCCGACATTCAGTGTTGTATAAAGCCTGGATCCTGATCATCTCCGCGAGGCATGCGGTGAGTTGATGACACGGTGTGGATGAGTGGACGGTTGTAGTATGATGCGGCAGTCGTGTTCGGGATTCAGAGCCCCGGCGAACGTTGGCAGGTTCTGCACATGGTCCGCAACGCCAAGCTGGTCGGCCAGTCCATCATCGCCTACCTGCAGAAGAAGGGCTATCCGGAGGTCGCCCTGCACTTCGTGAAAGGTGCCAGACGCGGGCACAGCCACCTTTGTTGCATACACACTGAATAACGTGGGTCTTACCGGGTCCATGCTTGCATCGCAGTTTGGGTGCTGACGGTATTTGTTCCGTCGAACGCCGCCTTGGTCGCCCCAGAGGCGCTGCCGACTGCCGTGTGTATCTGTCGTGTATGGGTGTGCGGCATCGCGACTGCCGTGTGTGATCCTTGCTAGCCCGGCGTGCGATGTCGAGTTGCGCACTGCGCACAGTACCTCTCGTGTCAAGCATGTCGCGTGGGGCGCCTTCGCACGCGTGTGCGCGCCCCGCGCGTCTCGTGGAGTGCGCCGCATGCGTTGGGTGACGTGTCGCGTGGCAGCGCTGGCGTGTCGTCCGCGGCGCGGCGCGCGCCGGCCCGCGGCGCACCGGTCGGCTCACGTGCCGTCTCGGCTGGTGCCGCAGACGAGAAGACCCGGTTCGGTCTGGCGCTGGAGTGCGGCAACGTGGACGTGGCCCTGGAGGCGGCGCGGGCCCTCGACGACAAGGACTGCTGGGACAAGCTGGGCGAGGCGGCGCTGATGCAGGGCAATCACCAGGTACGGCGCGACCGGCTCACCGCCGCCCGGTGGCGTGGCTGTGAAGGGTGGAGGTTCTCATCGCCCCTCGTCTTCGTCCTCGCAGAGAGCCGTACCGCCGAGACGTGAAGCACCATGACCGCACTTCGCATCAATGGCTATCGAACGTAAAGCACAACTTGCGATCATGCATCATGCGACTGAATGATCTGACAGGGCTTTCCTCAGGGGTGTCCCAGCCCGTCATCACCACCACCTGCGTCGTCGAGTGACCGCGCCGTCTCTGTCCTTCCCAGGTGGTGGAGATGTGCTACCAGCGCACCAAGAACTTCGACCGGCTCAGCTTCCTGTACCTCATCACCGGCAACCTGGAGAAGCTGCGCAAGATGATGAAGATCGCCGAGATCCGCAAGGACACGTCCGGCCAGTACCAGAGCGCCCTGTACCTGGGCGACGTGCCGGAGCGTGTGCGCATCCTGCGCGCGTGCGGCCAGACGCAGCTGGCCTACCTGACGGCCGCCACGCACGGCCTGGAGGCGGAGACGGCCGAGCTGGCGGCGGCCCTGGGCGAGGACGCCGAGCTGCCGCAGCCGGAGCCGCAGGCGCAGCTGCTCCAGCCGCCGGCGCCGCTTCACCAGAGCGACGACAACTGGCCGCTGCTGACCGTCTCGAAGGTACGGCTCGGTGGATCCGGCCGCCGGTGGTTCGTGCTCCCTGCAGCCCGCCGGCCGCCGATCTGTCGGCGCAGCGACGGGACTAGCACTCGGGGGGCCCTGTGGTCTTTCGCTCCATGCTTGCATTGCGAGCGCCTGTGACGCGTTGCCAACGTTCTGTAATCCGTCCTTCTTGTCGCGCTGTGTCGTCCACAGCCGCTAGGTCGACCCCTGGCGACAGGCTTGGCATGTGGCGCCTCTCGCGCTACGGCGGCTAGACCCTGCTAACCGCGGCCGCCCTCGCCTCCCCGGCAGACATTCTTCGAGGGCGCCATCACGAAGCCGGGCCGCGCGCCGACGGCCGTGGCGTCGGCGATGGTGGCGGACGCGCCGGACGAAGGCGCCGCCGACGGCTGGGGCGCGGACGCCGACCTCGGCCTCGACGAGGAGGGCGACGGCGAGCCGGGCCTGGACGGCGCCGCCGGCGCCGAGGGCGGCGGCTGGGACGTGGATGACGACCTCGAGCTGCCGGCCGACCTGGAGGTGCCGGCCGCCGCCGGCGGCGGCGCCGACGACGACGGCTACTTTGTGCCGCCCACCAAGGGCACGCCGCAAACGCAGGTGGGCGGGCGGACTAGACCGGCTGGCGACGGGGCTGGCGGTTGGAGGACTCGCGATGATTTGGAGGCATAAAGAGATTGACAACTTTATCAACTGCTGCTTGTGCGAGATGAACCGGCTTCAGTACTGCTCATGTGGGTGAGCAGTTGACTTGCACACTGTTTGTTACTGGACGCTGGCCGACCTGACCCCGCTCTGCTGACCCCGCTAACCCCCGCCGGCGACGCCGTCAGGTGTGGACGCGCAACTCGCAGCTGCCGGTGGATCACGTGCTGGCCGGCTCGTTCGAGTCGGCCTTCCGGCTGCTGCACGACCAGCTGGGCGTGGTGGCGTTCGCGCCCTACCGCCAGCTGTTCCTGCAGGCGTTCAGCCAGGCGCGCACCTGCTTCCCGGCGGCGGCCAGCTCACCGCCCCTCTTCGGCCACCCGCACCGCAACTGGAAGGAGGCCGGCATGAAGGCCGGCATGCCGGCCGTCGGCATTCGACTGACCGACCTCGTCAACCGACTTCAGGTGAGGTGTCCGGGTGTTAGGTGAAGTCATCCGGCTCGAGGTGAGATGGCCGGTCTTCAGGTGAGGAGGCGAGCGATGTGGAGACACGGCGGGACACCGAGCGATTGTGGCGACTACCCGCGTGCCTGGCCGACCTCCAGATGCGGCGTGGCTAGTGCAGCAGTAATCGGTGCGACACTGAATAACGTGCGTCACCGGGTTACGGAAATTTGCCGTGTGCTTCACCCAGTACGTGGGAAGGTGGGTGGACTTATTTTTGGTATTGTGATCTGTCCGCGCCTCTCGGCAGCATTGGTGAAATCCGGATTATCCGAGTCCGCGTTCTCAGGATTCCATACGAGATTCACAGCTACAGTCGGGGGCTTCGAATCGGCGGTGGTGCGCCGTCTGGGCTGGAAGTGAGCGACGCGGACCTCTGATGTCACCGTCTGCCGCCAGACGTGCTACCAACTGACGACGGCCGGCAAGTTCGCCGAGGCAGTGGAGCGGTTCCGCGCCATCCTGCTGTCTGTGCCGCTGCTGGCCGTCACCACAAAGCAGGAGATCGCCGAGGCCACTCAGCTGATGGAGATCTGCCGCGAATATGTGCTCGGTGAGCGCCGGCCGCCCGGCCGCGGCGAGGGGGGGGGGGGGGGGCGTGTTGGGGCAGGGACGGCGAACAGGCGTCAGGAGGCGGGCGCTGATGCCGCCGCACCGACGGGCCGGGATGGACGGCGTTAAACACGTCGGTGCAAAGGGACCACAAAGTTCAGCGCTGTCGACTGACGACGGCCTCCCCGGGACAGATCAGTGCTGTCAAATGGGCTGGTTGGTGCGGTGTCCCTGGTGCAGCACTTCTGGGAACATCTCTGGGGCATGGCGACTTCCATTTAAGCACTTTGTCGCTATGGTTTTGTCCATCGATCTTATGCGTTGAGTGCCTGTCTTAACCGCGGTTGAGGCGGTTCCCGCGTGCGTGCCGAGCGCAACCAACCTCGATCGGACCGTGGGACGCACTGACCGTTGGCCGACAGGGCTGTCGATGGAGATCCAGCGCAAGGAGATGCCCAAGGCGACGCTGGAGGAGCAGAAGCGGCTCTGCGAGATGGCCGCCTACTTCACTCACTGCAACATCCAGCCGGTGCACCAGGTAGGCCGGGCCTTCGGGCGCAGGCGGCGACGGGCAGAGCCGAGCGACGCCGCCGCCGCTGACGGCCGGGCGAGGCTTGCGTGAAACCCGGCGTCCCGCCGCGCCTAACAGGGCCGCCGGCGGTGACCGCCTTCAGCGACTGCCGTCAACTGACGCGCGGCCTGGGGGTCTGGCGCGTGATACTGCGCTCAGATCGGCGTGTTGGGGTCAGGTGCACGCTACTTCATTCAGGTCGCAAAGGAAGACAGATGTTGCCGTCAGTCAGTGTCACGAAACTGTGTGGCGTGGTGCCGGTGGGGAATTGTCTCAGCAGACGTGCGCCATGTTGGCGAGCAGGTTTCAACAGCGACGTCTGATGTCCGGGCGAACCTCGACCGAATCTCCAGTGGCGTTAGACGTTGGAGTGCCATTGCTTGAAGTGACCTGTGGCCGGCCGGCGCTGCTGGACGGTGTTGGTAGGGGTGACGCCCTGATGTCGCCTGACGCCGCGGCTCACCTCGACGCCTCTGCCCGGTCAGGTGCTGACGCTGCGCACGGCCCTCAACCTGTTCTTCAAGCTGAAGAACTACCGCACGGCGGCCAGCTTCGCGCGGCGCCTGCTGGAGCTGGGGCCGCGGCCCGAGGTGGCCCAGCAGACGCGCAAAGTGCTCCAGGTCAGGCGGCGGCGCCTCCCCCGGGGCAGCCACGAGACGGGCTGACTCGTTCCATGATCTGGTGGTTTGGTTGTGCAATTGGCTGCTAATCACGCTCGTTGTTAGCCATGAAAATGGCGAAGGTAGTTTGAGGGTGTGGGGGCCGCCTTGTTCGTCTTAGACTCAGATGTCGGCTAGGAAGGGACGCCCCGTTTCCCCCACCGTGACGAGCACCCCGTGAGAGAGGTCGGTCAAACCGTGCATGTCGCGTCCCTGCGCGCGCCCTGTCCATTGGCGCTCTACGGGCCGCACGTGGCCTTTGTCCTGATGCGTGCGCCGCCGCCGCCGCCGTCGCCAGGTGTGCGACAAGACGCCGACGGACGAGCACCAGCTGCTGTACGACGAGCACAACCCGTTCGCGTTGTGCGCCGCCACCTACCGGCCCATCTACCGGGGCAAACCGGACGCCAAGTGCCCGCTGTGCTCGGCCGCGTACACGCCCGACTACAAGGGCTCGCTCTGCAAGGTGGGGCGCGCCGCCGCCGGCCCGGCGCCGCTGCGCGTCGGCTTCGGACGCCGGCGTGTTCAGTGATGGTCGCTCTTTCCAGCGGGCATACCTTGGAGGGGACAGTGGAATGGTGTCGGCCAGGGCTTGTGGAAGTAAATGAGTCACGTTGGCTGCCATACCGCTAATTCAAATGTGGGATGATCTCTTGTTACAGAGTAATATTGTTGCCCGTTAGCTTGTGTCGAGCTTCGTTTCAGTAGTGGTGCGTTCTTTTGTTTGCGACACGCATGCCATGTATTATCCGACCAGTGGTGGGTTCGGCCATCTGCACACATCTCCGGCGCTCCTTGTGTTCGCTGCCCGCGTGTATTGATCCCGTGTTGACTTTTGTCCCTTGATGTATCATGTCCCTCATCGCCCTATGCTTCGTGACGCCCCGCGTCTCTTAGCGCCTCGTGCACCCCTTGCCCTGTAACACCCCAGGTCCCTCGGCACCCCATACCTCGTAACCTGCCGCTCACCGGGACCCCCGTGCCTCGTGAGGCTCCGTGTGCCTCGCCACCCGTGTGCAGCGGCGCCGCATGACCGTCCGGCCGTCGGCAGGTGTGCGCCGTGGCGGAGGTGGGCCGCGAGAGCATTGGCCTGCGCATCTGCCCGCTGCAGTTCCGATAGGGGACCGGCCGCCACCGCCGACACACCCCGCATTCCGAGTCGGGAGGAGACCACGCCGCGCCGCGCCGTGCCGCGCCGTGCCGTGCTGTGCCGTGCCCTGCCACTGCAAGTGCACTTCCCAGCAGCACCCATCCGACCCTAGCGCGTGCCGGGCGAGCTGCCGACGGCCAGGGCTGGTGGGCCCGGCGCCAGACGGGTGTCACAAGACGAGCGCGGCCGCCGGACAGCGTCGGCCCGCCGGTGGCAGATGTAACCGTCGGCGATGACTGCCGCTGGAGACATTCGCAGCCACTGGCCGACCGGAGGCATGCCCATCGGTTCTGTTCGCTTCCGGTGTTCTTGTTGCTGATTTGTTGGGCGGAATTTAACGAACGTGTGATGCGGAATTATTGGGAGCCGCCGGGGGTAGCCCGACGTGCGCCCACGGTGGACGGCGGTCCTCTACAAGGGAGGACGTGTGCTTGTTGGGTGGCCGCGTGCTCCCGACTGGACAGGGTGTCGCCCGCGATACAGCGGCCTGCCGACGGCCGGCTCGCGGCTGAAATCACGACAGTGCGCATGCAGTGCCGTTAGATGTTGTGTGATCGCCGGGCCCGCATCGCCTGCCTATATTATAAACGTGTTGGGTTGAGGATATGGAATATAAATACATTCTTTTCTATCCTAGCTGGTGCGGTTTTCTGCTGGGCGGCCCGGAAGGAATGGGTCGCGAGGCATCTGTCTGCTACGCGACGGACGCGAACGATTTCCGACATGACACTGGATACGGACTGTTAAGTACATTACTTCGCCGCCATCCGTGCAACCAGCCCAAAACGTCGGAAAAGCGGACAATTTGCACCAAAAATCGCAGGCGTAGTAGGAATGACTTCGTTTGCTGCTCCGAAACCAGCAATGCCGGATCACCATTTTGGTTTTCAAAAGCCGAATACACCGCTTTGTGCATTGCCAACGAAGGCTTCCATACGGATCTCATCGAAACATTCACCAACGGGAAGAGGGCCTAAGAAGCATCAGCCGCACTATAACTTCCCTTTTCGTCCGTGGGGTGACCCAAAAAGCCGCGAAACATGAGGGAACACCGAAGTCGAGTTCAGATTCCGAAACCATTGCCCCAGAAATGACTTTGAAACAATCCATATGACCGAGCAGTTGCGACTATACCAGTTGTTTTGTAATGATAACGAGTTTGAAAACCAACATACACTTGGGGCATTTCTTCCAATCGTTAATTCCTAGAAAGTCGTACTCGGGGGGGGGGGGGGGGGACGTGATTTATGGCCAGCAGTGTGGCCAGCAATGTGATTTAGCCCTGAAAACCTTCGCAAGCTGATGCACACGATTTCAATAACTGCCATGCACCGATTGACAATCTTTTGATTTTACCAGCGGCCCTAGTAACCCCAGACCTCAACCATTTTAGGCGATCTCGACCAGTAAAACCAGTCTAACCACTTTTGGAGTATTAAATCCAGGTCCGAACGTAGCTAGCTCTCCATCTATCCCATCGAACCCCCCCCCCCCAACAGTCGATCACACATCGTTATTTCACCAGCTGTTATTAACTGGCGATCTCAAGGCGCCATCTTGCCCTTTTAAAAGATGTTTATCGAGTGTAAGCCAATCCTGATCTCAGGAATTGATGAACTGATTTTCCCTCATTTCTTGCCAATGAGCAGAGCATCGGCAATTTTATCAAGCGTTCTGACATTGAGGACTTCATGTCAAGTCGTCATTTTCCCATCCCAAAACCCAGTCTGTTTCCGAATCCACAGCAATTCAAAACCGCCTTGCCGAAATTGTGACCCCTGGCCGCCACTCTCAGGACAGTCAATGAAATCGCAGACGTTCTGCCCATTAGCAAGGGTTTTGTGGGACTGGTTAGGCGGCTACCAAGCTTTGACTCGGTCGGTCCCGACGTCGTTGATTTTCGATGATAAACTACATGTTTTATCATGTATCAACTTCTCGTTCAGTTTGGCACAGCGGCTCTGGAGAAGGCTTTCTTCGAGTCTGGAACACGCCATTGCAGTGCTCGCGCCATACGCAGATAATGCTGGAATCGCTGCGCAGTCGGTGCTCAAACCGGAGATCACGTTCTCAAAGACGATGGACTGAACCGAAGCACTCGCTGCAAAGCCGGCATCGGAATATCCACGAGGCACCAGGCACTCCATCACAATTCCCGTATATTGGCGTGCATTCTCTCACGGGCCACTGCATGTACGCATATATCCACTAGCGCCGCTCTCACGCCTTCGCCGCCAGCCCCTTGAGCTCGGCCAGACACTGCTTGATGGCGTCCTGTTCCTGCTGCGGCGTGATCGACTTCTTCACCTGATCCACCACCCAGCCCACCAGGTGCTTCTGCTGGAAGCCTTGCGCCACGTTCTGCGTGTCCACCTGGTAGTCGAGCCGCCGCTTCACCTGGAGCGAGGCGAGGGGGCGCTGAGGGAGACGCTAAGGGGAGGGGGGGGGGGGGCGCTGAGGAAGGCCCCGGGAAGGACCCGTGGCCACGCAGCCAGAGACACCTGGCCGCCCAACGCGCTCGCCCCGACCACTAGCCCACGGCGACCTGCGATTGATGCGTCGAAACCAGGCAGGCGCGGCCAACACCCGATCACATCCGTGTACCCCCGCTGACGACAGCGGCGCGGCCAGCCCGGCTCGGCGCGGCGGGCGGTGCGGCGAGCGCGCCCCGCCCGACTCACCTCGTTGTAGACGGTCATCTGGCGCTCCCGGAAGGCAGCCTCCAGCTGCAGCGCCACGTTCTCCTTCTTGGCCTCGAAGAGCACCATCTGGCCCTCAGCGTGCCACTGCTGCTTCTTCTCCTCCTCAATGGCGGCCACCAGACCGTCCGTCTGGTTGGCGCGGTACTCGCGCCATCCGTCCTCGTATTCCTGGCGGCCGCGGCGGCGCAGTTACCACGTGCGCCCGTCTACACCGGCGATAGCTGGGCGGACCCACATTCGGTTCATGTTCACCTATAAAATGGCAAGTCCAGTTGCTTCTAGCTTTTTAAAAATCCCGAAGCCTAACCAATTCAAAATGTTAACTAACACAACTGAGCGATTGGGTAAAAAACCTAAATGAAACAAGCGGCTTACAAAGTGACAGCCGCTTTCGGGCACAGCGGTCGAGTCGTAGCACGTGCATAGCCTGTATTGCATACAACGGAAATAATGCTGAGGTTCTTAATATCACGACATATGAGTATGCACACATAACCAACATTGTTTTAGGGCAACTTCCCATTATAACTGACGTGAATACCGAAATGGACGAACCAGTTGGACCCGCAATCTTGCAATCTTACACAATGCCATTTTTCAGATGTGCGCTCATTTTATGCAGCCAGACCATGGTCGGTGTTCAACTCACGTCAATCCTCTTGTCCAGGTACTCGGACAGTCCGGGCCCCACTTTCTTGACCAGCAGGGCACCGAACAGGAAGAGTGTGATGGCCGTGTAAAACTCGTGCTCCATCACATAGATCTCTTTGCTGAAGAGGAAAGTTAGGAAACCCGTGCCGAACATGTAAGGACCTGCAAGAAAGGACATGAGTGTAAATACAGCATGGTACTGGAGACCTGAACACCGAGTGAAGCTAGGGCTGTCGTTTCGGCCAGTAAATTGAGAAGGGGGGGGGGGGGGCTAAGCAGTGAAAATAACGAGACCTTTACCTTTTCGGGGGGGGGGGGGGGGGGCTAAACAGTGAAAATAACAAAACCTTTACCTTTTTCGGGGGGGGGGGTCAAATATCATGAGCCACCCAACTCACCCCCCCGCCCCCAAATGAAAAGGAAACTACACCTCTACAAAAGACAACACAGACAGTGAGTTCTCGATTCAGTCCCGTGCGCCCGTGCCGGCATCCCCAACAGCAGCGTGGCTCGGGAGTGCACCGGGCCGCGTCCCTACCAGTGACGCCGGTCTTCTTGTAGAAGGCCTGGAACCACTCCTCGGGGATGAAGCCGAGCCGCACCCGGTCGGGCAGCTCGGGCCGCACGCGGCGCGGGAAGTTGACCAGGTCGCGCTCGGGGCCCTCCTTGATGGCGCCCGCCTCGGCCGGCTTGGCGGCCGGCGCCGACGTGGACGCGGCACGCAGCGCGGCCAGCGCCGGCCGGCCCACCGCTGCCAAACAGAACGGCTGCTGTTAGCAGGGCACACGCCACTCAGGTATGGGGGGGCCGAATCAGCTGGGGGGACTGGGTGGCTGCTATACGGTCCAGATGGGCTCAATCGACAGTTTTGGGCTCCTCCATGCTCAGCATCACACTAGGCAGCATTGGACTCATTCATACTCAGTGTCACACTCAAGGCAATTTTAGCCCCATCCATACTCAGTGTTGAACTCAAATTTAGAGGCTGGTTACAGTTTGCTGGATGGGCCAGGTTGAGAGTGATGACCAGCTGGAGGGAAAGCCAGGGAGGACGAGGCAGGCAGCCAGAGCAAAACAGAGCAAGTTGTTAGCTTTTGAAGATGGGAAACACTCATGATAAGTGATTCATGTCACTTTGAAAGAGTGATTTACCCATACAGGATGTGGTTTAAATGATTTTCCAATAAAAGTGAAGGGGGGGGGGGGGGTCAGCCCCCAGAAAAGTTCACAAATAGATTCTCATCATGCACAAATATTGCTACTGGTGGCAATTTCCATGTTTCTAGTCACATGTGCAGGAAGGCAACAGCAGACTCCAATGGTAATACAGGGAATAGGTGCATGCAAAAAACCATGTTGACAATCACAGGATTTCAAACAATCTATGAGTACATACTCAAAAGCTTGGACCCCAAACCTTGGGTAGTGTCCAATCAGGTGCCAGGACAGCTTTATGCTTTTTCTTGTGCAGGAATCTTAATGCTCAATGACCATGCAAATCTCATTTGCTAGTGTTATCACATCTCTGCACATTTTTGGATCCAAGATACATAATAACTGATAAACATTAGCAAGTGGCTGGGTCCCAACCATTACAGCTTACAGCAGCTCATTACAGTTTCATTTAGGTTATCTTTGAGAGATGATAGTACAATAGGTGGCACTCAATGAAAGCACCACTTTTCATATACAGCAATTCATGTAAAAACACCTTAAATGAAAGGAAACATTATAAACATGATACACTGAAACAAAAGTCTCATAATCTGTACTATGAAACACATGTGCATATACATTGGTTTGCAATTAATGAAAGGCTCTGTGTAGACAGCCCCCGAAATGGAGAATAATTACGCATTGGGCTCATGCACTCTCCAAAATGGAAGGTGGCTAAACACTGAGCTACACCCTCCAAAATGAAGGGTGGGCACAATACACACAGCCAGATAAAAATGGTATCCCAAAAATGCACATGAACATGCCACGGACAGCCACCTACTCATGCTCCACCACGATCACGCTACTCATGCTCCACTAGCCAACTGGCTTTAAAAACAGCTAAACATTCATGCCCTTCACCTTCCCACTCCTAGTCAACACACGAGGCCCTGCACGTCCCACACGAACAATAGAGACAGGCAGCACTCTTAACCGATTTACCGCGCCGGCGCAAGCACAATGCCTAACAGACCCGTGTAGGCCGGCCAAAAGGGATCGGAGTCAGTCACTCCGCTGACTCTGGCGGATAACGCAAGGTATTTATGGATTTTGATGCGCTTTAACCAATATCATAATGAAATATGATAATTCATGTTGCAATTAATTGATGTTTCATCCTAATATACCCCTCTCCTTAATTTGCTGGGCCAAAGTTATGGGTTCATGTTACTCTGGTGTCCCGGTGTTTTTGTCAGAGTGAAATGGTTGTCTCCAAACAGTTTTTTGGCTATTTATAGCAAAGTTTTTTGACTAACGAGTAATTTTGTACAGCTTAAATTACCAGCTTTGATTTCACACCCTTAAGTGACAAGTTTAACTTGGTTTATATTCACAGCTGCCCTTACATTTTAGTGCTCGGGATACCAGGAAGCAGCCAAAAATTCAACCACAATGGCTGTTCTGGATGAGTACAATAAGTCCTTCATAATCGTGATGCCCATCTCTATACACCTTCCCTCCAAATCTTTACAAATCTGTTCAAGAAATGAGTGTGCACTAAACACTTATGCTCTTGACAAATCAGTCACAAGGAGACAAATCATTAAAACCAATTGGAGAGTTTTGCCATGGTCAACCTCCAACCTAAACTGGGAGGTATGTGCAAGCTGCTGAATAGTTCAGATGTTTCTGACACTGAATTGCAAGTGATTCTCTTATTTGCATTGCCATGACATGGTGGTAGCACGTGGGTAGACGGCAGTCTGCAGTAGGTGATTGGGGGTGCCGTTTTCTATGAATGCTCATTGCATCCTTGGCAATTAATGTAGTTCGTCCTCAATGGCACCTTAAGTCACGTTCAAGTTTGAGTTGGTCTGCATGGGGCATAGGAAGTGAGAGCTTAGCTCATCTACAGACCCGTGTAATTCTGGTACTCATTTCTCACTTCTCTGCATTGTTCGAAGGTGATTCCATTCAATGTTCACACTTTATTTTTCAACCTTTCCATACATGGTTTATCATATACCTAGATGGTAACACAGGCTGCTTGCTATTTGGCATCTCAGTCTGGTCGGTGCAAGATTTGTGCTTTGGCAGATATCAATACATGGCTCCTGATGGAAGCAGCAAGTCTCAAGCTGTTGCATGTTCTGGTTTTATTTTGTCCTGACACAAAGAGGTAAAATGAGTTCTTCCAAAGGCTGCTCTTGTTGCATTATGATGGATTACAAAATATTTCATTTGACCTAGTCACAATCGTGGAGTAAAAAAACCCCCTGGAATACATTATACCAGGAAATGACAAGTTTTCCAACACTGGGTTGGGATCACCCAGATGCCGCAACAGGAATGATTGGCACTGTATTTAAAGTGGTGCATGTGGTAGTCTTACCATCTGAGCTGCCAAATCATGTACTCAATATCAAACATGCAAGTTTAAATTCATGTAATAGATGCAAATGATGCTGGGTATGGTATTTACAGACTATGACTGATATAGTCATTACTGACAACAAAACATCAAAATGCAATAATTGAGATAAAATGGCATGATTCAATAAAGCCTAAAAATATTTTCCAAAAGAGATGCAATTTATTAAACCACTTGGGAGCCACCCAGCAAACCACCACTTCCCCACATCACATATTGTTGAATGTTTAGTACAGTTCTATGATCATGCTACCTGTTTTGGCTAGAACAGGTGAACAGTTCATTTCACCATTAAGTAAGCAAAATAAAAAGAATGGGTGCACTTTTTACATCACAAAGAAAAAAATAAAAACTCATGCAACCACCATTACAGGAGGATCCCGAGAATCATCTTGATATTCGGCCACAGAAACCCCAACACTGAAAACACCGAGAACTTTGGCACGGAAGTGTGGTTAATATAGATTCCAGTGTAATCGTCATTTTTTCAAGAAATTACAACCTGCAAACCAACAAAAGTGCCAGAATATCCTCAAAGTACATTTATCCCATGCTGCAGTCTCAGCGACGCACGGATCGGTTTTGCCGCGATTTGGGGATCTCTGAAGGTACGAACAAACACCACATACTCCCATTCTTACATTGGAAGGAATAATCACAAACATAAGCCCTTACCTATTCTAGGCGCCAGCCGAGACAGCATGTCTGTATATACGCTATGCAACGCGGCTGCCGACATGCATCGGCTCCCCGACCCAGAGAAAAAGTAGAGGTGGGCAAGACGTGTGGGATTTTCACAATGTAACCGGTACCTATAAACATCACTAGGTAGTGGTGCCCGCCGAAGGAAAACGTCCATAATGTCCGAAGTTTGGAAATTCCAGTGTACGTTATGTCTTAGTACAGAATATCAAACAAACCTTAGGTCTAAAGTTCATTGTATTACAAAGAACACAATGTCTAAAATGAGAAATAAGGTTCAAAAGCTCCAGAGTGGGGTGTTTACAATGTTCGGCTACACAATGTCCAAAGTACAACATATCCAATTCACATAATGCCAAAATATGCGATGCCAAACGTATAGGATGTCAGAAATAGGTTGTAGAGCGGGCGCTAGGGAGTAAGTTATTGCCCTCATTGGCAGGCAGCGTTGCTCTTCCTAGTGTCGGCCGTATGCACACGGTCGACACTATCATGAATGACCTATTACATATACAATGCATCACAATGCATTACAATGCATTACAATCCATCACACCACTACGATGACTACACGCATGCGACCGGTCGGCCGGATTGCTGGCTGTTGTTGTGATATGTCCTCGCGCTGTGTTTTACGTTATAATTAACTTAAGTGCTTCATTAATTAACTCGTCATGTTCTAAAATAACTTAACTGCTATTACCATTAAAACACGACAAGTTCTTTACTTCATCTCTCTACGACTGCTTTATTTCCTTCTTTAAAAAATGCACCATCGCGCGGGCAACGCTCGTGCACAACATACAACAGGTCCTCCTTAACATCTTCCCCCGACCCTGAATAACCCCTCTCGTCATTCGGAACATCACTTCTACATCCCCCATGAGAACATCACTGCTCCATTTCCATGCGGATGATTTTGGTGACTGGCCTCTTGAATAGTCCCTTTGACGTCTTCACGTCAACCACTCTGACAAGGCCATCTGGTTCTGGATACGTCTTCTCGACTCGCGCCATCGGCCAGGTTCCTCGCGGCACGTTGGGATCAGTAAGCAGGACCACTTCTCCATCTCGCAGGCTCCTTCTGACTTTAGTCCATTTCTGTCGCGCTTGCAGAGTCGGCAGGTATTCACGTACCCAGCGGCGCCAGAACTCTGTGCTAACCTGCTGCAACCGTCTCCAGCGCTGTCGGAGGCTGCAACCATCTGTGCTCGCTAAAGGTGTCATCTCAACTCTTGATGGACCCGTGATGAAGTCTCCCGGTGTGAGCGGCGGCAGGTCGCTTGGATCAGACGAGACGGCTGTCAGTGGGCGGGTGTTGAACAGTCCTTCAGCTCTGCAGAATGCTGCGTTCAGCTTCTCATCGGTGAGATCCGCTTGTTCCAAAGTCTTCACCAGCGCCTTCTTGGTCACCTCGACCAACGCTTCACACACTCCATTGAAATGGGGTGTGCCAGGAGGATTGAAGATCCACTTCGTCCGGTATTTCGAGAGCTCTCTGTATCGCTGTTGAGCTCCTGAACTTCTCTCTATAGTTCTTTAGCGGTCCCGCAAAAGGTTTCTCCCTTTGTCGGATCTGATCTCGGCTGGTCGACCTCGGCGCGAGATGAACCGCATTCGCAGGTATGAAGCTGGCGGTGTCCAGTGAGTAGGCCATCTCCAGATGCGCAGCCTTGGTTTGTAGGCAGACAAAAATGCATAGGTAGCGCTTTTGTCGTGTCTTCCCTCGTCCTTGCTTTGTCCAGAATGGTCCGGCGAAGTCAACGGCACATCTGTCGAAGGCCCGGAGAGCCGGACGCACCCGCGCATCTATCATCGGCGCCATTTCTTGTATTCCTGGCTTCTTCTGCAACTTCTGACACGTGATGCACCTGCGAATGCAAGACTTTATCATCTCTCTCGCTGCAGGGATCCAAAACCTCGGTCTCAGCTCAGCTAAGGTGTGCTCTACGCCCAGTCCATGTTCAGCTTCTCCATGGACATGCTGGACCAGCTGCTAATGGCGTGCTTTTTCGGCAGAAGCATCGGTGTTTGACTTCAAAACTCAGCTCCGATCGCTGCAGTCGGCCGCCGACTCGGATGGCCCCATCTTCATCCAAGAATGGGCTGAGCTGTTTCATAGTACTCCGGCGGCATGTTCTCTGCGGTCGTGCGCCCGACATCTTCACTTGTTGAAGCTGCTCTACTTCATCTCGGAACGCATCCTTCTGTGCTTGTTGAACCCAGAACTTCTCAGCTTCTTTTAGTTCCCCTGGGTTCAGTTCTCTGTAAGGTGGAGAGGTGCTCGTTTGAGAGATCTTCCCGCGTAGAACTCTGATGAATCTCTGCACACAGGCTGTAACTCTCAACAGTCTTGTCCAGTTTGATAAATTTGCCGGGTTCAGCCTCCAGCTAGGACCCGGCGAAGCTCGTACAGCCAACACATTCTTCTGCTGGTACTTTTTGATCTCAGACTGGTCGAACTCTTCTGTGGCGAATTCTTTTCTTCCGTGGCCATCTGCTTTCGTCTCTCAGCAGAAACTTCGACCCATGCCACCACAGCTGACTCTCCGAAATATTATTTAAAGTCAAGCCCCTGGTGGGTGCGTCCGCCGGGTTGTCCCACCCTGGCACGTGCTGCCACTGCTCGGGTGGTGTCAGCTCACGAATCTCCGATACCCTGTGAGCGACAAACGGCTGAAAACGGCGGATTTCATTCCGAATCCAGCACAGCACGTCCATCGAGTCAGACCAAAATTGCACGTCTTTAATTTTTTTCCCCATTGCCGTGCACAGCGTCTTCACAATTCTTAATCCCAGCAGTGCGCCCATCAGCTCCAGTCTTGGGATTGTCTGCTTCATCGCTCGCGGCGCCACCCTCTCGCGTGCCAGTGCGCGCTGAGAGGATCGTTCGCCGTCACTTTCGGACACGACGTAGATGGCTGCGCCATATGCTTGTTCTGACGCGTCACAGAACACGTGAATCTCCTGAAGGGTGACTTCTGAGAAGGGATGAATGCAGCGCGGCACTGAGAGACTGCTGAGCTGCTGCAGGTCGGCAAACCACTCAGATCACATCAGCTGCTGGTCACCCGGCAGTACGTCATCCCAGTCTACTCCGCTAATCCATGTCTGCTGAAACAGCATCTTCGTTCGAATGGTGAGTGGCACGAACAGACCTAGTGGGGCCGAAGACAGAGGCCATCTCCCTCAGACATGTCCTTTTGGTCAAGTTTTCAGACAGGATTTCTCGTTTTGACGTGTCTATGGAGAGGCGGTCTATAGCCCTATCCTCGACGGGGATCACTTTCAGCACTTTCGCATTGTTTGACATCCACTTCTTAATCTTCATCCCACCATCCTTGAGAATACTGCTGACCTGCTTCCTAGCCTCGATGGCCTCCTGTTCTGTCCTGAACGATTGAATGCCGTCATCCATGTAGAAGTGCTTCAGCAGCACATCCGAACCCAGTGGATACTTTTCTGCATGTTTTCGAGCGTTTTCTTTCAGCACTAACTGTGCGACGAATGGAGCGGCCGCGTTCCCAAACAGCCAGCGGTTTGCTTGGTATACTGCGGGTTCCTCGTCCTTAATATATCGCCACAGCACTCGGTAGTATTTTCTGTCATCTGACGCGAGCTCAACTTCCAAAAACATCTCGTAAACGTCGCCGATTAGCGCGATGCGGTGCAGCCGAAAGCCGGGCAGGGCCTCGACGAAATCGGTGTAGAGAGACGGCCAAGGGAAAACCTGCGAATTCAGGCTCACTCCTCGATACTTAGCGGTTGCATCGTACACGATCCGGATTTTTTTTTGACGCCTTCTCCTCTTGGATGGTTGGAAAATGTGACAGGAACCACTCCTTCTCGCTGGTGTTTGTCCTTTCGGAGACGGGCACCTTTGACATGTGGCCCTTCTTCACGTTCTCTTCAAGAATTTCACCGTACTTGGCCGGTAGCTCGCCACCGAATCGCTTCAGAGATTGCTCCAACCGCACAAGACGCTGCATTGCGGCGCTGTAGTTGCTCATCAGCTATGGCTCTCCTTTTCTGCACGGGGCCGCCGCCTGGTACCGATGACCGTTGTACGAGAGTGACTCCGATACCTTTTTCAGCATCCCCTGCTCTTCGCATGACATGAAGCTCTCTTCTGACTCCCTGATTTAAATGATCTCTAAATCGGTCGTTGACTTAATCGCTTCTATTTCCTCTTGACATGTTTTTCTTGCGATGTGAGTCCTCAATGTTTTTAACACGTGAGTCATGTTCTTTCTCATCTTCAGGTCAGAGGATTCAGATCCGACGCGTTTCTCTTCGATAGAGCCGAACGCTGCCCAGCCCAGGGGAGTCAAAATTGCCACTGGGTCAGAGGCAGCGCCTTTCGCGGTGCTAAGCGGCACAAATAGCTGAGCTGTCTCCGCATACAGACCGATGAGGATGTCGACACTGCTGTTCTCCATATTTGGGAATGGCACGGTCTCCATATGCGGCCACCGCTTATGGACACCGTGAACATTCACTGATGCTTCGTAGCTGCTGTGGGGACTTGATGACTTCATGATGCCCGTTTTCATGGTGACATCTTCTGTGCCGCTGACAGTACCCAGCTGTAACACTTGCTCTTCTTCATCGAATTCTAGCTCACTCGCGGCAGCGTCATGAATAAGGCATCTGAGCAGGGATCAAGTAGCGCGTTAAGCACAACCGAATGATGTCCATATTGTACCACTACAGGCGCAGCCTGGAAGGCTATTTTCCCACTCGTCACTTTCGGTTCTGAGGTCGACGTGTTGTAGCTTGTGCTGGGATTATTCAAGTTTTTCGGAGCACCGCCGGACGTGTTCCTACTATTTCCACTTGCCTGTCGAGATGGGTAAAACTTTTTTACCTCAGTGACATTTTACCATTACACAGACTGGTCTTTACTCGGCATACGATGCGGCTCGTGCTGCTCCTGTTGCTGCGCGTGTAGCAGAGTGTGATGGCCTCCGCCACATCCATCAGCCACACATCTTGAGAATGACCTGCACGTGACGCCACGGTGCTTCCTGCTGAGGCATCTGAAACAGATCCTTTCTGAATCACAAAATCCGTATCTTTTCGATACATCCCAGCTTTGGAACTCCGCGCAGTCACGCAGCAGGTGACGCGCTTGACACACATAGCAGTTTGGTTACGTCTGAATTGCATCACGTGACTTGCTGATCTTATTCGTGGAATACGCTCTTCTTCCTCCGTTTTATCTATCTCATTGTTTCTGGTTCGTCTTCTGATTTGGTCATCTCCTTCGCCCTTTGTTCAAGCCGAGCTTCTTCAGCTAGCTACTCAGCGAAGGTTTCAAAGCTGTTTTCAAGGCTTGCTGTTCCTAACCATCTTTGATAGTTTTTGATACATGAATGGTGAAGTTTTTTTCGGCCACCAGAATGCAATAAACCGACACACCAGACAGGTCGCTAACTAAACCGATCTCCTTCAATGAGGTGATGAGACAGGCCACGCGGTTGGCGAACTGTTCCAGGCGCTTCGTGTCTCTTTCAGCGATGTTCGAGAAGTGTGGGATTTCGATGAGTTCGAGATGGATTTGTCTCGTTTTTACACCATACTTTTCTTTCAGCTGTTTTCTAGCTTTTCTATAGCCGGTCTCGGATGGTCTGTAGCCTTCTGCGAGCTTTAGTACTTCACCGGCTAAGCTGTTTTTTCAGATATGACATTTTTAGCTTCGGGTCCAGCTCAGTGTCTCAAATGAATGCGTCGAAAACAGCTTCCCAATCTTCGAATTTGGCTGCTTCGAACACTCGCAGCTCCGGTTGTTTTATTCCTTTCATTGCACAGACACTCTCATTTCTCGGCTTTTCTGTGGCATTACTGTCCTGTTTCTTTGATACCATCACCATTATATCGCAGCTCCTTCATCACGCTGTAAGATGTCACAAATGTTTTCACCAACTTCCTTTATAGTCTTGATTTCGTCCTTAAGCTGCTGACACTTGTGTTAAATGCAACTAGCTCCTTCATCTTCAGAAAAGATTTCTTCGGGCTCTTTCTTTAGCTTAACAGCCCGAGCTTTGTAGGCATTCCGTCTCCTTTTTAGCTTCGGTTCGTTCATCCTCGATCCGGGTCACATGCACCAGATGTTGTGGTACGTCCTCGCGTTGTGTTTTACGTTATAATTAACTTAAATGCTCAATAAATGAACTCGCCATGTTCTAAAATAACGTAACTGATCTCACTGTTAACACACGACAAATCCTTTGCCTCATCTCTCCAAGACTGTTTTATTTTCTTCTTAGAAAATACACCGTCTCGCGGGCAACGCTCGTGCACAACATACAGCAGATCCTCCTCAACAGCTGGCAAAGTAATGAAATCATATCTGACGCCCCATTGCACCAGGGATCAAGCTACTTCTTATCTACTTACTTTTGGAGAAATGTTCCACATGCAAAGATAACGCCCAGAGGCCCCCCAGGCTTCTGGAGCCCTTGTTCATAGGACATTACAAACGGAAGCTCGAAATTTTATAACATCTTAAAAGGACTTCTGCTAATCGTTTCACAAGTAAAAAGACCAAAGAAAATGAAACTGTAATATCATGTCCAGCTTAGTGCATTTGAATGAGTTAGTCAAGTTTTTATGAAGCTCCGCGGTCATACCGTGTTAACTTGAGTTCTTACTCTGCGTTTCCTGCATGCTGTATGTTTTTAACTACACAATTTAAACTTATTGTTGGCCATGGTCTGGTTTTGTGCTATTGTGGGAATGTTTTAGCAGTCACAAGTAAAAAGGCCAAAGGAAATGAAAACCGTAATATCATGCTCAGCTTAGTACATTTAAATGAGTTAGTAATAGAGTCAAGAGAGTCATGAGTCATGAGTAGTAATAGAGTCAAGCTTTTATAAAGCTCTGCGGTCATACCGTGTTAAGTTGAATTTTTGCTCTGCATTTCCTGCATGCTATATGTTTTGGACTACATACTTCAAATTTATTGTTGGCCATGGTCTAGTTTTGTGCCATTGTGGTAATGTTTCGGCATTATTCAGCGATGTTTTGATTTATACAGACCGCAGTGAGTAGCACTCTTTTCCTACGATGCATTATTGGAAAATGAAAATGAGGCATTATAAGCTTTTAGCCGTTTCTATTCGGAGGAACCCTTGAAATGCGTCAACATTCACGTCAGTGTGAACATTCGATGAAACTGTTGTAAAAACCCGACATTTGGCACCAGCCAACTAAACCGATAACGGCAATCGCCTGACAACGACCACCAACACTAAAAAACTCAAGACATAATATGGAGGGCTCCGGAAAGATTGAGCGTGCCCGGGGAGGCTAACATATAGCCCCCCCCCCCCCAAGATCGTGGTGCCAGCAGTGTAGTGGTTGACGCGTCTGCGTTAACCACTGCGCGTCTGGGAGACAAGAGGTACGGGATTCGATTCCCCACGGTGATTTCCAAGAGATACGGGGATCGATTCCTCCCTCCCCCCCCCCCTTTCTGCCGGGGTGAGAGGCAGGCGATACCACGTGGTCTTAGCAGCTGAGTGCTTCTTGAATCCCCAGTGACAATATCAAGAGCGTAGGGCCCTGCATTAAAATAGGACGCGCTCAAGATCCAATGAACATGTCCCCTAAACGGCGGAATGAGCCCGAGCAGCTTATCAAAAGGGGCCCGCAACAGTGCAGGACCCACCATTTAAGTAAGAAATATCATAAGCTAAGTGCTGAGTGCCCCCAAAAGATGAAGTGTACGCGAGCAGATGATCAGATGGCCCCCGGCGGGAGCGTAGGGGCCTGGATTCAAACACCAAAACCCAATGTGCAAAGCTCCCGAGCAATGCAGTGTGGCCAAGGGGGCGAACAGAAGGGCCTTCGACAAGTGCGTAGGGCCTTCCACTCAGATACCAAGGACCCAATATACAATGTAGAGGACCTCTGAACAGTCAGTTGTGCCTGAGCGGGTTAACCAACGGGCCCCCGACAAAAGCGTAGAGCCCTCCGTTCAAATATGGAATACCCACGACACGATGTAGAGGCCCCCCCCCCCCCCCAATGATCGATTGCGCCAGAGCAAGTTTACAGAAAAGATCCGCGTCAAGAGCGAATGGCCCTCCATTTAAATAGGAAGCACTGAAGACCCGATACAGAGGTCCTCCAACGATCGAGCGTGCCCGGAGCAGCTTATCAGAACGAACCTCGACAAGAACGTAAGGCCCTCCATTTAAATAAGAAGCACCCAAAATCCAGTGCGGAGGGCCTCGAAAGATGGAGTGTACTCGAGCAAGTTAACGGGTGGCCCCGATAGGAGCGTAGGGCCCTAAATTCAAACGCCACGACCCAATGTGTAGGGCCCGAAAAATCCAGTGTGACCCAGGACGCAAACAGAGGGGGTCCCCGACAAGTGCATAGGGCCCTTCATTCAAATGGAATGTACCCAGGACCCAACGTAAAAGGTCCCGAACGATCGAATGTGCCCGAGCAAGCTATTAAATGGCCCGCGACAGGGGCATAGAGCCATGCATTAAAATATCCAATCTGCAGAGGCTCAAAACAATTCAGAGGCCCCACGCAGATTAGTGTGCCCAAGCAGGTTAGCACGCATGGGGTCCTCTGCATTGGATCTTGGTTAGCAGAGACCCCAAACAGCTCAGTGGGGCCCTGACAAGTGTGTGAGGCTCTCCATTCAAATGGAAAGTACCGAAAACCCAATTTGGAGGGCCCCGACCGACTGAGTGCGCCCAAGTAAGTTAAAGAATGGACCCCTCGACAATAGTTTAGGGTCCTAAGCAAGTGGCAGGGAATTGGAAGCACCCTGGACCAATGCAAGGGTTCTATAGCATATCGCGAGTGCGTCGGTAGGTGAACCAACACCAACGTAAAGGGTCCCTGAGTGACCGAGAATACCCCGGCAGGTTAACATATGGGGCCCTGGCTGTAGCGCACAGAGCCTTTCTGACGGATGGAAATATCCTATGAAAGCCCCTGACTGAAAAGAACGCCCCGCCACGTTAGCAGGAAGGGCCCAGCAACAACGCACGGCCCTCCGAGC
Organism: Pollicipes pollicipes; assembly: GCF_011947565.3. NCBI lineage: Eukaryota > Metazoa > Arthropoda > Thecostraca > Pollicipedomorpha > Pollicipedidae > Pollicipes > Pollicipes pollicipes. The sequence goes on from NW_023596297.1 coordinate 23,344,703, forward strand.
AAATGCAAGAAACCAAGGGCAACGCGGAAGGCTCCATAACGATCGGAATGACCCTGCAAGTGGGCAGATAGGTCCCCGGAAACAGCATGAGGCCCCTGGACAGCGTAATGAGGCTTACAATTCCCAGTTAATAACTTTTTCAATCCTTCGTATATACATATATTTTTTTGTCTTCTCGCGGGTGCTCACTTTCGCCTGCGACTGTTCTTGGTCGTCTGGAAGTCCAAAGACCACTAATCTTGTTGTGTTTTTGTGTATAAAAAAACTCCATCTGATCAGCCGGCTGTGGGCCCCTTTGGAGCCTATGGGCCCTTTCGGAACCCAAGGAGGCCCATGGTCTCTCGCCCCCTCTCTGGATCCGCCCCTGACCTCCTGTCTTTTAAGAAGGGCATGGTTTCCCTCGAAATCAAGTGGGACATATCCGGTGACTTTTTTGGGTCACCGGATATGGGGAACTTTCACCGAGGGAGGAGGGGAGGGGGGGGGGGCTTGGTCAGCCCTGTGTCCCATCCCCCAGTTACCAAGACTAGCTGCGCCCCTGCGTGGGTAATCTCATTGAGCACCGAGTGTGCGTACAGTATCATCGCATGGTAACTGAAGGGCCAGCTCAACTAGTAACGCTGTTACAACAAACCTGCATTACGCATGACAACGATATGGCGGATGTAAATTGCCCATTTTCGCCTGCTAGGACACTAAAGAAAAGATATTCGTTCATTCATCCTTTTGAGCCATTTTGAGCTTTGTTGATTCTTGGATCATCATGGCCATGAATCATACGTTTCATACTAGTTTGCCCCAGTTGTGACTTACCTGTATCGACTTCTTGCGGATTGGTTTGGTCGTTGCTGTAATTGGTCTAAGAAAGGTAGTTTTCCTCTTCAGCAACCAAAAAAGTGTTTATACATTTCTGAACCGTTGGTACCAAGCTAAAATCCCATACCTTTCATGCCCGCTTGCCTACGGTAAAGCGACTACGACGCGTCAATTGGTTATCGGTAACCTTTGCATTGTTATCCGAGCAATCCAAATTTTTTTGGGAGCGCGTCAGTAGCCGAGGATGGCCAGTCTTTGACGTTGTTAAACCATGTGTCACGACGTTCATGACCCATATGCTGCATGCTTACTGGTCTCCGGTAACTCTCCTACGCTGCGTCGAATGTAACTTGGCCTTGGCTCCTTGCAAACCTACTGCGGCGCGTCGACTGAGAAGCTTTGTATTGTGCCCAAGCAAGCAAAGGACATTAGCAGCCAAAGATGACCAATTTGGAACTTTGCTGACCCATGGCCACGACATTTTACTGCCCACATATTTCATGCTTGTTGCCTCTGGCAACTACACTACGCAGCGCCAAAGTTGGCCTCGTGGAACGGAAAGAAGATTTTTGAGCGTGCCAGCATTTTCTCTCAAAAGTGTCGGCATTTCGGTGAGTTTATAAAAGCGCGAGGTACTCGTTTCCGTACAAGGGGAAGGGTACATAAATATTAAAGGCGCAAATTGCGCACGACCGCCTCGCCCGCACATGGAGTCTTCGACTCCTTTCTTTGGGTGCCGCCGGATACTCTCAATGGCTGCCTGCCCAAGCACCAAACACGGCTGTCGTGATCGCAGCCCTCACCATGCGTGCCGTAGCCCGACTCGCCAGTGAGCCGTGGACGCCCCAGCCCAAAACGACGCACGCGTCTTACGGGCAGGGTGGCTACTGCACACGCCGATAACGACCCAAATGGATTGTGAGTCATGTCAGCGGCCTTACCCTCACCGGTTGTTGGTCCGTTTGAACTACAATTGTCACAGAGATGGAGTCTTCCAGAGCCAAAACGCACGTACGCACGCACGCACGCACGCACGCACACACGCACGCACGTACACAGTCACGCACACGCATCGGCACGACATTTGGCCGGGCGGCCGCAATATGCCAGGACACCGGCAGATGTGTTTGCACAACACAGACAATACAGGCCACCAGTGTCACATACGACCAGCCGACGGCACCACGGACCGCCGGCAAACAGCTCGCATCACGGAGAGCCGGCGTTGGACACAGTGCAGCCGACTGCACCACGGATCGCCGGCAAACATAGCCAACACTGCACCATGGAGAGCCAGCGTTGGACACTGTGCAGGCGACTGCACCACGGACCGCCGGCAAACACAGCCAACACTGCATCACGGAGAACCGGCGTTGGACGCAGTGCAGCCGACTGCACCACGAATCGCCAGCAAACACAGCCCTCACTGCACCACGGACCACTAGCAAACACAGCCGTCACTGCACGACGAACAGCCGGCGTAGTGCGTTGGGCGTAGTGTAGTCGGCTGCACCACGGCCCGCCAGTCCGGCAGCGGCCAGCCGGGAGCCGTTTATTGGACGGCGTGGGTATGTAAACAGCGCGGCACCTGGCGGTGTGGCAGTGCTTATCTGGCCAGCCGACCAAGTGGACGGTCGCTCCGGCTCGCGGGCCGCCACCGGCCTGGCCGATCGACGCCGCCGGAGCTGCGCGCTGGGGGCGCTGCGGACCTCGTGATTTGTCGACGGCGCCGGCGGAGATGGCCGCTCGGGGCCGCCCCACCCCTCTGTGCCCTCTCGTGGCGGCAGCGGCGGCGCTGTGGCTGCTGGTTACGCCAGGTAAGAAGTTCTGTTCGAAGGACAGTGCATCATGTGAGCTGTGTCTCTGCCATTGCTGTCTGAACGCAAGACGGCATGGATTATTAAGATTTTACTCCTTCGATGTGAACTTCGTTAAGTTGTTTTTAGACCCTCTGATGTCAGAAGCGCGCAAGTCAAGTCATATGCATCGCATGGACATGCATTACGCCCACTGCACGTGGCGTATTCATGACATAGCAACTGGCAGGCAAGGTAAGAAGGTCGAATTACTCCACCGGTCTCCGTCGTTGAAGTATCCGTATGTCGTTGACGGTTGAAAAGTGTCAGTAAGTGATAGGCTTTCCTTTGAACCACATGCATTTTTAAATTATAGAGCTAAGTATATTTAATGAGTCTCCTTCCACCCGTTCGACGCTTCTGATCCTTTGCTTGGTATGCCCTGATAAATGGAAAATCAGATCAAGATATTGTTTAAGCAAAATTTGTGATTGCGAGGTGCACTTGAGGCCAAAAGGGCGGGACAGAACTACCCCATCCTTTCACCCACTTACGTTTGGAGGACGAGCATGTTAAAAAAGTCCGTTTCGAAAAAGCCGATTCGATTGAAGTGATTAGACGCCTGCTCACTATCATCCACCTAAACCACATTTGTCATTTGCAGTCGAGTTCACACATCCAACTCATTTGCTATAGATCTTTACAAGACCAGATAATAAGCGGCTGGTCACATACATTTGAAAATTCTTGCTTTGTTGGCAGCATAATCGCACATGCAGCTGAATTGGTGAGCCACTTAGAGTCGATTCCGAGACACTAATTACCTTCGCAAAATTTACTACGAACGCCTGTCTCATTCAATGCAAATAATCATAATGACAATAATGCTTTGCATTGTACAGAACATTCATGACGCTCGTCTCATCCTTCAGCAGCGTGCTGTGAGATTATTCGATGTTTGTCACATCCGTTAGTAGCGTGCTGTGATACTATTCCGTGTTCCTCCTATTTGTTAGTAGCGTGCTGTGAGAATATTCGAACATTTTACTATATTGTTTCAAAACAAGTGGCACAATTTTGCCAGACACAGCTGTGTCTTTTCGTTTAAGTAGTCGTTGGTCGGAATTAGAGCCCATGGTGCATACGGCTAAAATTTGTAAACATGTTTAGCTGCAGGCAGACACGTGCCATAATGTCCGGGCACTTTGCAGCGAACTCAAGTAATCCCATGCACGTGAGATCAAATGTGTCAAATGCGCTGAACCACTTGTCTCGAAACGCAAGGCCCTCATGGGACGCAGTCATAAATACTTTGAAATGTCTGTAGCCCGTGCCGGCCAGATCCAGCTCCAAGAATGAGTCGAAAGCGTCGGATGTTTTGAGCTTGGTGCCAGCAACGCGAGGCTTCGCGTATCTGTTAAATCACCCTCCAGACAAGGGAAAGAGAATTCCGCCCAGACTGGTGTAGGAGAGGGCGGTTACAATTTGGAGTTGTTCATTTCCGGTCAACACTCATACAGCCAGCGCTAATTTTTCAGAAATTTCAGTTGGAAGGGGATGGCGCGGGAACGCACGGCTCCCTTTGTCCCGCAGTTTCCGTACTCCTGCCATCAACTGAACAAATCCTCACGGAATGCTTACGGTCGGTCAAACGTCTCGACTTCAAGGGGTGCGTGGAACTGTCCACCAACATCACAGGCGAAAATGCATCGCAGGGTATCGATAATGCAGTGGTTAAGCTACGCGTCTGGGAAACCGGAGGAGCGGGGTCGATGCCCCACAGTACCTGCCTTCCCTGCCGGGGTAAGAGGCAGGCGACGCCCTATAGCTTCGGCGGTTGAGTGCGTCGTAAGGCCCCAGCCACACGAACACGAAAATGTATCGGATGTCCCGAGGCGGTCGGCAACAATGCAAACTTTGGCAAATGCATATCATATTGGTCCAATGTCGTTAATCGACTGCGAACGAGCAAAACATTGCGATCATTTAAAACAGGTCCAATATTATGATCTCTCCAGGTCAGCTGTCAAAGAAGGGGCTGACGAGTGCAGTGACTTGCCTATCTTTGCCTGCGGGATACTTGAGGCTACTTCAAGGAGAATAACAGGCGCACATTTTTTTGCTCCATAGGGTACTATGCTAACTCCCTTGAGACCGCCTGTCGTCTTTAAATCACATAGGTGTACACTACTGGCAGGAATGACCTGACAGCGATAAAGCTATCAACATCAGAGTACAAATATTACTGCTGCTGGAACAATGTGTGTTTTTCCGCGAAGTGCTTCAACAGTGGGGCAGGCAGGGGGCCACAGGAGGCACGTGTTCTCCCTCAGACAAGGACCTACGACAAGGGCCTACACATCGGTCAGATACCACCAATAATACACAGTTAACTCCGTGTCGTCATGGGCTCGAGGGCCCATTGCCCAAGCAGGGACAAAGCCGGAACTGACGGTTTACATTGGTCGAGGCTCCAGCCATAGCGCATAATAGGGGTGCCTCCGTTGTCAAGGGACACTGAGTATACCGAGGCAGTGTTCGTGGAGTTCCGAAGAGACTGGAGAGCCCACCTGGACCGACGATCAAGGGTCCGATTGGAGGGCCTAAGGGCACGAAGGCTCGGTTGGAGTCTTATCCAGGAGCTCGGCCTGCGGTGACGGGGCCTCAGGAGCTCGGCCTGCGGTGATGGGGCCTCAGGAGATCGGCCTGCGGTGACGGGGCCTCAGGAGCTCGGCCTGCGGAGACGGGGCCTCAGGAGATCGGCCTGCGGTGATGGGACCTCAGGAGATTTAGGAGGCAAGATGACGGGCTCCTGTCTCGATCAGGGGCCACAGTGCCTAACACGGGTCCCGTGTCGGCAAGTGGTCCCGACTCGGCCAGAAGCCCTGTTTGAGCGGTCCCGAAAAGGAACCGAAGGGTCTCTGGAGACCAAGAATCAAGGGCGCAGTTGCAAAACTGGAGGACCCGAAGGGCTGGCTGCAGGTCATGTTAAGGACCGCTGCCCGTCGGGCCATAATTTCAAATGCCAGGGCCGTTGCACCGATTGGGAGCCCCTGAGGCAATACATTCAGCCATTTCGACGAAAGATCACCAGCACCGAACATCTGACTCCGTGTCCGTCTAAGGTCTGGAACCTGTTTCCCAAGGCAGGGACCAGGCCGGGCCCCATGGGGTGCTCCATTGGGGTCCTCTGACAAAAGAAGGAACCATTGGAGCCTGTGATGAGTGGTCACATTGAGACAATGTAAGGGTCCTGTGCCAGTCTGGGCCTCCAGTACCGGACGGTGGGTCCTCCATCTCAGCTCTAGTATGAGCCCGTGATGCCGAGGTGGAGGTTATGTAATAATTATTGACCCACCTGCGGCGATCAGGGAACTTGTTGCGTCAATGATGGACCCTGCGTCGATCTGGGACCAACTATGCGGGTCAGAAGGCCTTTCGCGTCAGAAAGGGGACTAATGTGAAATGATGTGTCCCTCTAAGGGCCTCCGGAGCGACCAGCGGATCTGGCGACCCCGTGTCGCCAGAATGACAACCGGAAGACACCCCGTAGTGGGACGGAATGGCCTTCCAGCCCTTGATCGGGAACAACAACGTGCCCCTTGGTGTTTTACTCAAGGGGGCTACTTGCCCGGAAAGAAGGAAGGGGCCTCGTTATTGTTGGATAAAATGGGTAGGAACCCGTTGAAAAAAATGAATAAGGACATCTCATATTTGCCTCAGAGCGTTCATTCTATTGTAGAATCGACTAGTGAAACAAATTCGATCAAAAGTTTTGAACGTGCACGCCCACCATCTCGGGAGCAGGGGCAGCGATGGCTGGGGCGTCAATTTTTTTACACCAGGCGGTCGTCGCCGTGGGTGCAAGCACGACCATCGTGAAATAATGATTTCGAGTGTCTTTCCAACTTAATTGGTAGCGTTGAAAGAATTGATCGGGGGTGTATCTTTAACAACTTAGAATTTTTCCTCTTGAGTGATTGACAATTACAGGAACACGAAAAAATCGAGACTTTATCTTTGCTCTGCGAGTTCCACCACCAGATTCCAGTAACACTTCACGGTGATGTAAATACCAATTCGTTCTTATCATCAATCTGAAAATCACACACATGAAATGTACGCCCGAACTTTTTCGAGGCGCACGATTTGATGTCCTTAAGCGTTCAGATGCATTTATTTCAAATGCGCCATCATTTTTGTCCAACCGACGGCTTAGCATTAGCCACGAGGGCAATGCTGTGGCCCGCGGAGACTGCGACGCCTGGCGTCTAGGTTCTGTTGTAAAGATTTGCGAGCACGTATGTTCAAAGCTATGTTACATTATTTCACAACTGATCGATTTCGACCAAACGTTGATCACATCCAGACAAGCATGACTTGGGCATATTACTACAAATTGTTGACCCAGTTTGGTTCACAAACTACATTTACAGGGTGTTTGATATCTATGTGAAAAAGCCCAGGTACATATTTTGGCAAAGCTTCTGTGTTCTTTCGGCTTCGAAAAAAACTCCACTTGAACACTGACAAATGAGGAGCGCGGATGTTTATTTCATGGAATGGCTTAACGCACGATTTCTTCTGCTAAATGACGATATAAATCAGGCGGAACTGATCTTGCGGTGGAAAGATACCAAATAAAAACATGCCCCATTAACAAATGGGCAATATCCGGCGTCTTTTTTTGGGGGGGGGGGCGGGCTACCACTATTAGGGGCCCTTTATTAACCCCAAGCCCCACTTGCGAAAGCTCTGGCTGGGCCCTGAGTGCTCAACCTGTCTGTTTTCTCTTGTTGTCAGGTCTGGTGACTTGGAGTTTGAGGCTTTGAAGTGCCGACTGCATCGTAACTGGGCCTGGACTGGATCAGTTTTGTGTGTGCATCATGCCATGGCTCGCGGGAGTTAACAGATGTGTGGTGGACCGCACTGTAGCATTCATCTTCAACTTGCTCTTTTTTATTCCAGATGACGATACATCATATGCATCCAACACGTCAAGTTCAGTCGCATACTTTTGTCGTTGCCACGCAAAAATAAATATGATTGTATATATATATATATATATATATATATATATATATGTGTATATATATATATACATATATATATATATGTATGTGTATATATATACATATATATATACATATATATATATATATATATATATATCATTAGTTGTGTTACAGTGACTCTTGGCTTCTTTTTTGTTTTCCCACTATAAGTTGGAAGTAATAATTTTGACAGTAACCAATGTTCAATATGCCCGAAGGCAAACCAATCGTTAAATCAGGTGATCAAACAACATTATCAATGATATATTGGCTATATTCACGAAATTCGATGTCGAGCACACTCGTGACCATGAGCGCAGCTTTAAACGCCAAGTGCTGTGAATATACCCAATGCTTCCTTGATATCATCGTCTAACCAATGCCCTTAGGCAAATTGTCGCTCGATCATTCTCAAAATGAGAACTTTCAGCTCACAACACTCAGTGCTATTAAAGACGGTTCATTTTCGTGCATATTTCGATTTCAGTGTTTGGTTATCGCTAGAAGTTAAACTTCTAACTTCATAGTTAAAACTCCTCTATCTGGTTGGTTGGGTGCCATTGTCTTATGTGTACAAAGTTTGAATTCAGATGACGACCCCAACGAAATGAAAAGGGTCGCCAATTCCTGCTGAACGTAAACATTAAACTTTTTCCAACTTATCGTGATGCAGGCTTACTAGCTGTCTCAAATATGGGAGAACACTTAAAAAAAAACAGTGATCACAAGACAAAAGGAAATGCGAAATCGCTATCATAGGGAGACGTTTCCAGCACAACAAGACAACAAAATCTTGCTTAATATTTCTTAGGCTTGCTTGCGATCAGCGTGCCGTTAGGCCTCTTAAAATTCATCGCCTTTACCTTGCATATGGCTGCCACCATGCAGCCACTGTTGGAGAGCGCTGAGACGAAGGACTTTCCATTTCTGACAGTTGTTTAAAACTTTTCTACAGCATTTATACACTAAAATAAATCGCTGGCACTCGCAGACTCTCACGGGTCAACAGCCACGGCCTGCACGCGCGTACTCACACACGCTCACACACTGTGACGCCGGGAGTTCTGGGTGGGGAGGGAGGGGGGGGGGGGGCGTCCTACACTGGGAGATAATTTTGCTTAGGATGAAAGGGACCAAAATTAATTGTTCGCGCAACAGCGACAACCAATCAGCGGTCTGATGACAGGGCACTGAAATAGATCGAATGCAAATAAATGGAGTTTTTGAGGGGTCAACTGCCGCTTAGACCCATCTTTGGGCTTGGAGCCTTTTGAAATTTTTGGCTGGACTTGAAAGCAGGATCTAGTTAAAAATACGCGTTTACTTATAAAGGGCACATTTTCGACAAGCTGTTCGTAACAAACACTCTGACTAAAACACGTGGCCGAAGGGCTCGTAGCTCAAATACCCTTGTGGAACGAAATTGGGGGCTGAGGTGGCAAAAATAGCCAAAGCTTTGCGAATATTCGCTATAAAACGTGTTTTACCGGCTTTGAACAACTATCCTTTAAAAATGGGGGGGTGGGGGGGGGCGCTGCATCTCCCAATTGAAAAGCAAACTGCACACCTGCGTTCATAGGCACTGGCATGGGGATAAGCTCGATGGCGGAAGCACCACTCATTATACGCTGGCCTCGCATATGCAACCAGCTTCGCGTCATAACCCGCTACGACGCATGAACTGATCCCAAAGCTCTGTCAAAATTAGCACCAATGTGTGGATATCTATCAACGAGGATTAAGGCCAGCATGGCTGCACCGAATTGCCGATGTGGTAGGGGGGAGTTCTGTGGTGGGCGGCGTGCGCGCGCGCCGCGCCGGACCGTCGCTGGGTGTGCGCCGCCGACTGCCGCTGTCACGCCTCCCCACAAGAGCGAATTTATCATGAGGAGCCCATTGGTCAGCATAAAAGCCAGGTGATGTTAGCGCATGACTCGGCACGTCGTGACCCCGGTACGCCCAACATAGACACACACTCATGTCAGCCACAGAGCTGGGATTAAATGGGCGACCGGGGCATTGGGGGGTTGGCGGGTCCGGTCAGGCACCATGAACGGCTGTCTCACCGTGCACGGCTGTGCGCCCTTCACCGCGGTACCCCACATCCATCTTTTTAGCTTGCAACAATATTCAAACGGGGCAAAAGCGGAACCAAAGGCATTGATAATACGTCCAACTGGCAAGGGTCCACGCAACTGACGAATTACATTGGCAAGGGCTCGCTGGAAAACAACCCTGGGAGCCCCCTCGGCCTTAACTAATCCACGCAGACTCCATGCATTCGGCGCCCGACCACGCTCACTCCAAGCATACACATGCGCTGGTGCCCACGTCACCCCACTCATTCTTGGCTCGCGCGCAGATGGGACCACGCCCCCCCCCCCCTTTATCCATCGCTTTGGCATTATTGGCACTTGGCATAATTGGCTCGTTTGCGTGAGCCCTCGTTAATCTAACTTTAATTTATTTGTCACATTTCAAACATTTAATAAAGCTACGCTTCTGCATATCTAAAATTTCTCATGTTCATTTGTCAGCTCAGCACCGACGCAGAAGTGCCGACATCAGGTGTCTGACATCTGACATCATACCGGGCCGACATCAGGCGTCCGAAGCTGGGTGGCGACTCGTTCCCTCGCCTGACCTCCAGGGTGATCACTCCCTGTTCGGACGACGCTTCCCGCATTCCGTCCACGGAGGGCGACCTATTATTCATTTGGCCACTTCCGCCGCTCGCAGCTTTCCGCTGCCACGCACGTGCCTAAGGCAGCGCCTCGTCCAGCACGAAGGCGTCGCTTCCGGCACTTCTGCGTCATCGCCTCCCGCCTGCCGAAGCGAGCTTTGCAAGGCACTGCCCCATGACGCGTCCTTCAGAGGCCGGGAGGTAGATAGCGCGCCCGATGGAATGGTGGAGCCCCTCGGCAGATGACTAGCGCCCGGCATGACCTGCGTTCACGCCCTACGGCTTCCTCGGCCGGCGTGCTCTGGAGACTCGGCCTGACCGGCCTGACCGACGACCTGGCTTCTCGTCGCCCCTCTTGTGAGCGTTGATGGCGGGATCTCTATCCGTCCTGAACATCCCGCCATCAACCGCTCATAAAGTTTGGCGTGCACAACGTTGGAAGAGAGCAGACCGTGTCCGGTTCTCTTTCAAGGCATAGCACACCAACGGATAGACCCCGGGTCATACCGTGACCTATGCCTCTTTATGCCGTCACGCCTGTGTTCAAGTGAGAAGCATCAAAACAAGTCAACCGCCTCTTAGTAAAAAAGGGGCGAAACCGCGCCTCTCAGTCGCGCTACCTACAAACGTCCACCTGCGTAAAAGTAGGACTGCGGTCGTCTGGCCCATCAGCCCTGCCATAGTCAAGCCGTGCTGCTCGGGCACGTCCCGCGCCTGTCATCCTTCGGTTACGGTTCCCATACAACTCGATTTTCGGGAAAGGACGGCGTGTCGCGTATCGGACGAAGGTCTAACGGCCCGGCGGAAGTTGACTCGTCGATTCCGAAGCAAATTGTTCCGCTTAAACAAGGCAATCAACCACTAAGCCCAAAAACAACAGAAAAACAAATGCACGTGCCTGAATGTCATGCAAAATTTGGTTACTGAATCGAGTCGGGCCAGCGATAAAGGAAAGGCAGCGCGCATATGGTGAAATCCTTGCGGGTATGTTGGACAGGGTTCCGCAAGGGTTCCGCCGCCCTGAGCAATTGGAAAACGAATGAAGGGAAAGAGACCAGTCAAACCGGCCAGCAAGCCAACAGGCCAACGCCACAGCAAAAAGGGAACCCTTCATGGATATGGCGTTGTGGCCTATGCGCCGCGCCTGGCCGCGACGCGGGACAGATAAGAACCATGACAAGCCGCTGCGCCTCCACGGGCCGCTTCTATGGACAGGAAATCAAGAAAGCCTCGGCGCGGGGCAAAGGGCGAGCCGCCGCGCCGAAGCGCGCGTCATGGGCCTCGGACACCGTGCCCACTCACGCTGGGCGCAAGTGCCCCGTCACCGCCTGGCCGAATGACTTCCAGCCTCGCTTCCGTGCTAGACCATTTTAAACGTAGGCTGCCGCTTGTATTCACAAAAAAACATCACTAAGACATAGAAGAACCACTTGTGACGTCATTCACCCTTTCCTTAAACTGGAAAGCACCCGTGAGACATTGCTCGGCTGGGAGGGTCGCATGACCAGTGCCCCCCCCCCCCTCCCCCTCCTAACTACACGGGAGGGAACGGGTGACCGTGGCCGGCGCCCGCCCGGTGGGGAGGGGTCAAGGGACACGGGGCGCCAGCCGTCCATGGCCCAGTGAGGATGGAGTGGGCAGCCTGTGGACCTACACATATATGTTGTCGCCGGTATCCGTTGTCTGCAGAGTCAAATGTCGCCACCAGGTTGTCACCACCACTTCTCCCCATGCTCCTCACTCCTCGGGACTCGCTGGAGAATCCTCTTTCCTCCTGCGCCTACTCCGGACTCCTCTGAAAGACTCATTGTAGCTCTCTTCTCCAGATCCTCGCCGGGACTCCCTACCTTGACCTCTCCTGAGAGACTCCCCCTGGCTTTCCTGGTAGACCCTTCCAACTGGCTCAGCCCGCCCTCGTTCTCTTGCGTGGTCCGATAGTTTTGTCGCCTCGCCCCCGCCGCCCAATGCGATGCCTGGCCGGCCCGCGCTGCTTCTAGAGTCCGGCCCCTAACGTGCCCCATGAGCCAGATCTCGGGCGTGGCGTCGCTAGTGACGACGTAAGGCTTGCCCGCTCTCGCCTCGGGCGGGGCCTGCGCGTCCCCCTCTGGCCCAGTTCCTATGTGGCGTGGCGTGTCTGACGCCACCCGTGGTGACGGCGGCGCCGGCGCGCTGGGGTTCTTGGGGCGAAGCGGCACATATCTTCATGTCTTTGATCGGCCGGCGAAGGGCAGGCGTTCCGCTTTGCCGTGATAGTCATTTCGGCAGAAGAAGCCACCATCCTGGCCGTTCCAGGGCGAGAACGGCGGCCTACCTCACATGGCCGGGCGACACACACTGTTTTCCTCGCAGATCCGGTCAACAACGCGGGCCGATCGGCCAGGGCGTCAGACGGGTCAGCATTCAGCTCTCAGGCCTCGCTAGCCCTCACAGTCGTGTTTGGTTAGGCGGGAGAATCGCTGGCCATGACCGGATCGCTTGCCGTCACACTCTCCGCTGGGGAAGCCTCACCGATCTCGAACGGGTGACGCGCGAAGCATAAAGTAAGAACATATATGCCTACACTATTCCTTGGCTTTTTTCACGAATTAGAAATGGCATATTTGTCAGCCAGACTGACGCCAAAACCGACATTGTAAAGTAATTCTGCGCCAAGCGACAGTGGAGACTTCTTCCTACCAGGCAAGGCTCGTCCATATCCTCCTCACTTGTGTTCGGCAGGTGCGGCAAATAACCAGTGAAGCTGATCGATATCCCGGCGGGCAGGCAGGTGAGACGAGTGACCTCGGGCGGGGAAGTGTTCCGTCCAGAGCGCTGACTGACCTGACCTGACCCGCGCCTCAGGTCATTGCCTGCGATGCATCCAATGCGTGCCCACCTACACCGGGACCGGCTACAACGAATTGAACTGGTCTCTCTGCGAGCGGTACCAGCCCGGCCTGCCGGGCTTCACAACCGAGTGCAACGACACCTGTATCGAGGAGCTCATCTACAGTCCTCCGGATGGTGAGTGTCGGGAGGCGTCGACAGACGTATCGCCTATCGGCAGTCAGGGATGGGGCTGACGTCCGGAATGGCACGCGGGATGTCAGGGCAGGCGTGTCAGGGATGTCGCGATGTCAGGGATCGCCAGTCAAGGATGGCATGCTAGTGGACTGCGAAGCTACAAGAAGCCAAGACCAGAGTTTGACTTCTGGAACTGCAAACGTCTTGGATAGTTGGAAGAAGAAATGCACCTGGCTGAGGAGACAATGTACATACTACGATGCATAGAAGAATGATTTCAAAAGCTAAAATTTGTTCATGAAAGCCATTCTTCAAAAAGTCACACCCCTGTGCCGGTCGATTGCGGCTAGTCATGCACTGCTGCCGGACGTGTTATGAACACCGCGGGGGTCTCGGAGGGCACGAGGGGGCCCCTGCTACCTTCTATGTGTGTTGCACTTGCAGCCCACCTCAGCCCGGAGCTTTCGTGGGAACCGACCGGCTGGCTCTATTGTCCAGCTACCCGCGTTTCCTAAATCGCAGCAGGCGTTTGCTTTCCGGTGGTCTCTGCGCATTTAACTGATCCATTTGGTTGGTGCGCAAGCTGTGAACTTTATTTGTGCTTCCTGTATTATCCATCTGAGGCGCAACATTGCAGGCTAACTTCTAAGCCCCATGCACAGCGAAAATGTTGAGTATTGCCGTGAGCGTTAGTATTTATAACTTAATCATTTAGAGGAGATGTTGCATTGAAGGACGCTCCGGTGTTAGTGTTATCACCTTATCGTTCATGTTGGCATAGGCAAAGTTAAGATCTATCACAATGAGAAGTGTAGGAACGATTTCAAACGGTGGGGCAGGGAGGACAAACCAAAAATACCTTGCAAAGTCTGCCCGCCCTTTTTTATCCACGAGTTGTGGCAATTTCATTCTGAAATTTGGTGAGAAAGGCCATTCATGCTATTCAGATATCGATTATTGATTTCAACATGTGACCTTGGGATGTCAAATGTGAAAAATATCACTTGACCTATTACTCTATACGTCAAAAAGTTGGGTCATTTCTTTTTTAACTTATTTTTGTCATAAACAGTAGCAGTCCAATACATAAGTAACCACACCAATAAGGCATGAATGGGCGGGATCAGGCGTGATTCAAGTAACTTTGTAACTGATGCCCGTGTGAATGACCGAATGAGTATGCAAAAACAAAAACATGACTAATAAGCCGCTCCGTAAAGGCAAAACGGGCAATCACCTGTTTTGCGTCAAACGTTTTCAGCTGATTGCACATTTCAGTTTCATATACATGGGTAGAAAGCCTTTAAATATGTTATATTTTTACATTCTCGTGTTTTTTAATTACAATTTTTGCTCTTCATTTTTTCTTTCACGCATAATCAAGGCGATCTAGTACAAACATTGTACTTTTTCAGGTACATTTAGTTATGAATCGCGGCCACGGTCCATTGAAAAGATAAACTGCCATCACAGCCTTCCACATCCGGCTACGACGCAATTAACATCAATCTGACCTCACATCAACAGCAAATTTGATCCGATTTCATATTCTTATTCCAATTGCATTTGATTCGATTTTTGATCCACATTAAACAGCCTTCATCACTTTGTCTTTTCTACTACGGATCGTGCTTTTGAATCACCCACTCTTAATGAATAGTAGTAAATATTCACTTCCGCTATTGCTTCGACAAAGGCATATCGCTGAAATATCAACCCAACTATATCTCCATTCTCCTGGTTTTTATCCGAGGAATAAGGCTAATACTACAGCCTTATCTTTAGTTTGCCTGTACATACACAATGCAATCGCACAATTGGCTTTCGACGGGAAGTGCCTTGGGGTGTGCGACAACCTTCTGGTCTTAATGCACACTGGTTACTTCGATACAACAGCCCCCCCCCCAAACCCGGTTTCCCTTCTCTTACTTCAATCATCTCCTCCCTCCCCACACTCTCCTACCGTCTCCACACGACGGCTAGTCACTCTGCCTCTCCACGGATAGGGGTGTTTAAGAATAATAAATTGATAAAAAGGGTGTTTACAGTGGGCCGCGTAGTGGCCCCAGTGCGCCAGCAGATTGGAGAACCCCGGATTTACTGTGATTACTGTGATATGTTATCACAGTTGTTACTTGTTTAATTGTACAATGTTTAATGTTTTGTGTTAACTGTGATATCATTGAACTAAACACCTTTTGTCCAGGCCTCTGAAGTCGTTTGGTCAGCTCGTGACCCAAAGCAAGCGGCACCTCGCGCCGCGATTTGTCGCCACCGTGCCTGACAGGGCGTGGCCGAATGAGAGGCGCAGATGGTTTCGCTCTCCCTCCTGTTTCGACCGGCTGGGCCCGTCGCTTTCCTACCAAATCTGACGCCGGTCGTTAAGAAAGACGTTAAGTGATAACTGTTTTGCCTGTTGTGTGAAGGACGTCAGATTTTCACGCAGTACCTGCAATGCCCCGCATGTTAAGTCGACCAAATGTCGCCATCCTGGCACTACGACGCGCGTTCGGTCGTCAGATTGGCAGCACAGATTTCGGGTGACCTTTTGATCGTCATGAGCGCAAAACTGAGACCGGCGCGTAAGTTCCCGTGGGCCCTTTTCTTGTCATCCATTAAACGGAGTTGTAGCGGGTCTATAGCCATAACATTCGAAACGGACTGCTTCCATGTTTGCAAAAACCTAAGCTACGTAAAATAGACATTAGCCTCATCATGGCAAGCATAAGATTTGAGACAGACGAGGACTAGTATGGGACTCATAGCGGGTCAAGGTTGCAAACATCGATCTGGATAGGAGTCTGAATTTGCTGTCGATTTCACGAACGCGTGCTGAGTGGTCTCCTGTTAATAAAATCCTTGATCCGCCCATGGGTCAGTGACAGTGACAGATGCTTAGAACTGTACTTGTCCCTCTTACGGGGTGCGTGAGATGGTGATGGTGAATTGAGACTGTACATGGCGATGTAAAATATTGAGCTTGAATATAAACAAAACAGCGCGCATATGGTTAGTCGTCGCTAACGGCGTGTCATTTTAACGAGGCCCCACAAAGCAGCTTACTTCTACTTAAGTGAACTGCTGTCTTGATCGTACCAAAAAGACATTACATACTGAAAAAAATAAAGCCAAACCAAAACAGCCAAAGTAGTTCTGAATTTCGTCATGAAAAACAACTGATTTTTACTTTACTAAGCCTCTCTGTGAGAAGCTAGCTCGATTTTCTTTCCGAAAATTTTGATTTGCCCGACAAAAGTTCGCGGGTGGGGGGGGGGGGAGTGAGTCTAACAAATGAGAGACAAGCGACCAGCCCCCTTCAGCCTCCTTTGTTGTATCACATTATCTATAGTTACAATCAACATCTGCCCCTTCTAACCAAAAATTCAGCAAAAATACTTCTAGTTATTTTGTTAAGAGGTGGTAAAATGTTAATTCTTTTGCACCACCACACATGGTCGCTGAACCTCGGAATTACATGTCAGTTGTGTCTCTCGTAATATCATGTCTTGTATTACCGAGACACCGTCTCCAGTCGAGGTTTCATCTCACTCATCATCATCTCACTAACTCATCCATTGGACTAATTCATCCAGGTAGGCACCTCAAACCTGCCTCAAATTTACAAAAGCGGCGATCGTATTGAAAACAGGGTGTTTAGCTTGCCGATAACTTCTGCTCCGCTATCCTTTCTCGACTCGCAGCGTACTAGCACGTTTGGTGCCAGCCTGACCTCGTTCATATTAACTGTGACCCAGCCCATATAGGCCATAGAGCCTATCGACCGAGGATGCAGTGATCAGGTTAGCTTAGAAACCGCGCTTCAACACTCACCCGAGTGACCGAAAGCCAGAGTTCCTAAATTCAGAGGGTGTGCTGACCTATACGCGAACTCACTTGTGACAAAATTTCGGGTTCCTAACTCGTTATCTTCGGGTCAAATAAGGCTAAAGAAAGGCAGTCTCCAGATTGGTGTCCATGGCGCCCCCGAATTTAGATATCTGTTCTAAGCAAAAGATCACTAGTACTCATTTAGGGGCAGTGACCTTATTTGACCTTCCAGAGGTTATGGTGTAAAAATCATGCAACGCTTCCTTGAGTATTGCATTTGAATAAGCGTCAAAGATAACGTTAGGCATTATGTTCCCAGAAACAAAATGCCCACCTGGTTCGTTTAAGGTCAGTGACCTATCCTGACCTTTGAGAAGTCTATGAAAGATGTATGATGCGGTTCCCGTTATCAATAGATTACAAATAAGTGCCAGAAACTACCCCACACGGCAAGCTCTAGAGTAGTAAAACAGGCTGGTTTTGACCTTGGTCTGACCTTCGTATCCGTCCCTAAGTCAAAGGAATTTGTTAATTCAGGCGTTGCATTGCTTAAGGAACAATCTAAGAGATGTATGCCTTCCTCTAACACTCCGTTGTTGCATCAGATTGAACGTTCCCCTACAAATCGTCTTCGCTGAGTCTTTGGTCTGACTTTGACCTGCCGTAGGTCAGTGATCTTACCAGGTACATCTAAATTTTTGTTACCAAACGATTTTTTATTCAATTGTCTACAGCTATGAAAAATTTGGTGCGGCTACGCGGCGCCGTTCAGCAACCATTCTGGAAAAATATTCGCGTGGGGGGTGGGGTCAAATTGCCCCCGCCCGAACGCGTGTTAAATTAGTAAGCATACCACTGACAGCAAAACTTCCGCATGGGAGATATGGGCTGACTTTCTTTTCATACGTCATTAAAGCCGTGCTCATCAGCATCCGATGACGATGAGTATCCTTCTCTCGACGCCTCACTAATCGGTGTCAGTGTCTGCGGGTTCCGGCCGGCTCAGCGCGGTCCGGCCGTGTGACTGCGCCTGCGGCGTGGCCCCGCCGGCGAGATGGTGCACACCCATGACTGCCGCCCGGCCCTGTTGCAGGCGAAGCAACGCCCAAAGCCAGCGGCTTGCTGCGCACCTGTGGCGACCTGGTGGAGGTGAACGGGGACCGCTGCCAGCCGCTGGATGACGGCAAACACCTGTGCTCGTGCACCTCGGACTTGTGCAACGTCGGGCTGCTGCCGACGCAGTCAGCGCCGGCAGCAGCAGCAGTCGGCGGCGGTCCCAGCTGGTGGTGGCTGATGGCCGTGCCGGGGTCACTCGCCGCCGTGATGGTGCTGGTGCTGGCGGTGAAGGTGCGCCGAAGGCGGCGCGCCAACGGACGGTACGAGACGACCGCCGACGGTCTGGGCCGGCCACGGACGGTGTGAGGTGAAGGTGCGCCCAAGGCGGCGCGCCAACGGGCGGTCCGAGACGACCGCCGACGGTCTGGGCCGGCCACGGACGGTGTGAGGTGAAGGTGCGCCGAAGGCGGCGCGCCAACGGGCGGTGCGAGACGACCGCCGACGGGCTGGGCCGGCCACAGGACGGTGTGAGGCATCGCGAGTCTACCGGCACGTGCAAGACTGTGTGAGGGGATGTAGAGGAGGGGTGCGGGGACGCAGGGCTGTGGTGTGTTACATGATACAAGGCCGTGACCTGGAGGGGGATGAAGCGCAAATATGTGGAGATAAGACTGTGTGGGGGATGTCAGGTGGGGGGGGGGGGGGGGCAGGGAGGGGCAAAGGCTACGGGGGGGGGACGACAGACGGGCGTGGGGGGGCAGACTGTGTTGGGAGGCGGGGGGGGGGGGGGGGCTTTTGGCAGCAGATCACGCGACGGGCGGCAGCTTGATGCAGATTCCGTCGCACCCGTGGGTTGTGATGAAACAGTGAACCTGCCTAAGAATTACCGTGTCACGATCCACCAGTTAAGTTTTTTCACTCACCACACTTCGACGCCGCACAGTTTTCACACAGGCCGGCACCAATGTACATGGACCGCTACCTCTGCCCCGCTTCACACACAGCAGATTCAGACCCACCCCCTTCCATATTCAAGTCAATTAGGGGTGTGAACTTGCCCTGACCATGCCGTTTGATCTAGTGTCCTCAGATATCTTCCGGACACAGTGCTAGTCAGCATGAGAGCGCATCTGAGATGAGCAGAACGCCCGGACTGTGCATCGATACCATTCGGGCGCTTGAAATACACAACACGAACTCCACACTTGGTACCGCGCTGTTTATTTTGTAAAGACGAGCAGGACATGGCTGACTGAACAGTGTCGTCAATGCCTATAGCGCGGCCTTTTAAGCTGGGGCACTGCCGAATGGTCGGCCGATGCCTATCGGCATGTCCGCTTAGGCCACGTGACATTATCGTCACTTGGCGCGTGGCCTTGCGCATTTTCAATAGCAGCTAAGCAGGTCCTGTGCTTTGAAGGCGATTTCGTCAATTACACGTGAATGGACCGTGCCTTTCACGCCCGGCTGCAGCCGCTGGCCCCGGCACGAATGCGCCATATAACGACCGTTCCCGCTCTGGCTAATCGGGGCCCGTGACGTTGACGCAGCCACGATAACGGAGCCGATAAACAGAACGGGGCACTTCGTCAGCTTGTGGCAAACACGGCGCTGCCCACGCAAATTAAAATAAACCGGCGCCCAATCAAAGCAGCATAGGGTATCTCACCCAGGGGCTGTTTAGGCGCGTTTAGTGCAAACAAGTTGCTTGCCATGACCGCGCTTGCACAAACGTCTATTTCCATCGAATGTTGCGTATTGTGTGCGCGGCGTACTCATGCCCCGCCGAAATATAGTCCGTTCTTCCACCAACATTTATTTTCGTTGGATTTTGCTTTGGCTTTCGTGCGCATTGACGTGCTGCTCAAATTAGATTTCCTAAATGCTGTCAGGCTATCCCGCTCATCGGCTCCATATGTAAAAAACGACGACAGCGTGAAAGCTCTATGTAGCCAGTTTCTAAAGGATGCTAACCCGCATCGAAACATGATGCGCATCGCCAGCTGTTACGTCCCGCGCTAGCCCGGATCTGATGCTTACCATTATCATTCTCTCGCTCAGGGGCGCAGCCAGAGTCTTGGCAAAGGGGAGCACACGGTTGACAAAGGCCCCTTGGTAGTAATAGGTCCCCTCCCCAAAAAATCCGAATATAGCTCATTTGTTATTTCGGACATGTTTGTCTTATGTATCATGTGTATACACACACACACACACACACACACACACACACACACACACACACACACACACACACACACACACGCGCGCGCACATACACACACACACACACACACACACACACACAAATATATATATTCAGGGAGCTAGAATCGCTTTTGAGCTAGGGCGGGAGTGAAAAAATCCATCGCAAAAAGACCGTGCGGCAGTGAAAAATCAATTCACAAAAGATGGAACCTACGAGCTCGTGACTGATGCTTCAGAAAACAAAGACATCTATCTCAAGTGAGCATGGTCGTGATATCAGAGACGTGACAAGAATATTTTGCTCTGTAACATCTTTGGCTATAAAAATGAAGCAGAATACATTAAAGCATAGTAATTCCACGACATTGTAATGAGCATTAAAAATTATTCACACCAATAATTTGATGCTGCACTTTGCACTTCCCTTCCACAGCACATTTAACGCAACACAAAGCAAAATAATTTGATAACAAAAAAAAAAAAAACAACAGAAAATTCAACAAGCACAAAACGCTCAAACAAAAACAAAAGAATCCTTGGACTCATACACATCAGTCCATCACCAAGTCAAGCATAATATACATACCTTTGGCTTCTGCTAAGACGGGGTCAGGGAAAATAAACATTTTGTCACTGTCTCTTACAAAATACCAATGCTTATTTCCATGAAAGTAGCCTAACTATGCCTAACCTAAAGAGGCCTTAGTTCATCTCATCCTGTCTAAGCTGTTTGTATCACAGCAGCAGTTGTGAGTTATTGATTCTTGCACAATTGCTATTGCCACTTGCTATGCACTTAACCAACTTAACCTTACTTTGAGTAGCCCATATGTTGAACATCATCTCAACTCATCTATTTGTTGACAGCAGCACTTGTGATGAAAACATGATGAAGCTGATTTTTGACTGGTTTCAACTTGCATTTTTATTCACTTCATTTATGTGTGCTTGTTGACATCAGACAGAGTTGACAACACAGAAAATAAAACACTTTAAATCACTTTGAATATCTTATTTTGATTGCCATGGTTAACCTATGTCAAGGGCAATAATGTGTATGCTCCACGAAGCAATCTCTCTTCTCCAAAAGTAACATAACTTTTAGATGACCTTGCCAGTATTGCTGTTTGCCTTTTCAGCTGCAGCAAAGGCATCTCTTTAGGCCTGTTTATTCATATTTAATGATAAATTTTGAGATTTTGGCTTCACATCTTAAATGGGATGGTCTGAACATTTGTTACATACTAATATTTAACTCATGTTATGATTGCTATGCAGGTTAGAGCATCCCTGTGTTAAAAACATAGTGCATATGTACAGTACAGTCATTTGCCAGTCAGCAAACCATGACAACTACAGAAACCATCTGGTCAAAGAAGCCATGAGGGACCACTTCGAGAAATTTGGGGCAAATAATCAAGAATATGGAACAAAATGGGCACATTGTGTGCCTTGTGGCATCATAATTTGTCTTATGACAAAACTCGGTGGATTAAAACAGAAAATGGCTAACTCTGGTCACCAATCATGTGTTGAAAGCAGGTAAGGTAAGCAATTACTTGGTCCACAGGAGACTTACTGGCTTCTTCCTGCTCCCCCAAAACAAAAAGTCGGTACCTTTTGCATGGTCTCAGCTGGCAGAGATAGTCATCCCACTCACCCCCAAATACAAATATCAATCATGCCCACCAACCTACGACATTACAATGCGAAACACGTAAGAGGCGAACATGATATACATCTCCATAGCGCAAAATTTCGCCATCAAACACTTCTGTATTAGCTGCGTCAGGTCCGTCCCAAAGCTCAATGTAGCAGCATTAGGATGGCCTTGTCAGGTAGCTTGGTGAGTTAGACACTCAAAAGGCTTAGATTTATAATTATTGAGCACCAACATGAACCAAGAAAACGGTTAACCGAGGATTTAACAGGGCAAAATAGCGGAAAAAAGTAAGTTCCGTGCTTCAAATTGTGTCCTTCATTCCCTGTGAACTGTTCACTCTTGGGTGCGCATCAAATATGTTTGGACGGCTGGCGAATTAATCAAATTTATGTGCAAAATACGCACAAGTTTGCGGTTGGAGCATCTTGCAGAGAAATCAGTCAACATTTTAAGCAGCAGATGGTACCTCTAAAGGTCATCGAAAGGAAGGAAGAATTAAGTGGTATGGCACTGGTATGAAGCCAAGACAAACAAAAGTAGTTAAATAAATACAAAGACTGATGCATTTCTGGAAGAATTTTGTTATCAGCTCATTTTACTTCAAATTTTTTAACGAGTGCTCAAATGGTTATATTTTATGACCAATTTAAGTTATAAATGGTTAATTTAATGTACAAAACATTTCTTGAATTTTTCACTCCTGCCTTTCGGGAGTGATGCAGTTTAGTGGTCAAGTTTTCTCAAGACAAAATAAATACGTGGGGTAAAATTCTCTACCAGGCCTTGCTGGTGTTTGCACCAGGCTCTGCTTTCGTAGTGTGGTGGTGAGACCAAAAAAAAGAAATAGGGGATGCGTGAAAAACTTGCATTTGGTACACAGGTGCCGATTGTGATGCATTTTGTAAACAAACCAGACTTAATGCGTGCAAGCTGCTGGAGACCCTGGGGTCCTTGGGCTTGGAAGTACCTGGCGCCCTTGCTCTGTGCATACATCGACATGATTCAGATGTAGGTGAGGCAGGACATAGCTATAGGTGTTTAGGTTCTGTGGAGCCTCGTTTATGCTTGTTGGTTTCAAGCGAGCTCGGTTTTGGATGGCATCTGAAAGCCTCAGAAAGGCAAATAGGGGTTTGGCATGTGCGATTAGACAATGTCAGGCAGGAGTGACAAAATTACGTAAAATACGGGGAAAAGGAGTGAAAAATTACTCCTCCCATGGTGTTGCTTTACACTCAAAGTAGGCAGTTCTAGGACACTGTAAATATTACAATTTTTACCTTTCACAACTCGAATATAGGCCCACCGCTACCGCTTGCTCAATTCTGACTTAAGTTTATAGTAAATAAACAGACAAAATAATGCGTTAAATGACTGCATGAAGTAAATAATCGGCGCTATTTATTTTACAATGGTCCAGTTGACTATTTAAACCGATAGAACTCAGAACCTTTGCATGAATTCTGATCTGTGCTGCGTAGAGATAGCAAGGATTCCGCGAACGTAGATTTAAGACAATAATGGATCAACAATTTGTATTAATGTGGCCAGGCCATGTTTGTCCGGATATGTTCAACATTCAGTCAGAAGTGAACGGTGGCATATGTAATGTAATGTAGTGTTCAACATGCACGCTCGCACGCCTTGGTAACAAAAAACTCCGCGCCAAGCATTGCAGTCTCCCCAGACTGCGTAGGGTCGACCCAACCGGTTAACACTCGGCCGTGGCCAACAGGTGAACGAAAATGGTGACGCATCTTAAAGAAGTACTTTTGAGCGCTTTTTGGCACCACATCGCACGTTAAGAGACATCCCGGGCATATGCTTCACCTGTCATGTTTTTAGGCTGATGAAAATAACGTATTGGTCTTTACAGCACCGAGAAGTGGTGCTGGAATCTGGTGGTGGAACTGTGAGAGTAAAGGTAAAATATCTATTTTCTGTGTTGCCGTAGCTGTTAAACCACCCAGAGGACATCTAAAACTTGTCAACATATTTGCCTAGTGTTATCTTGAAAATGTACAACTTAATTTTGAAAGGCATTCAGAGACAATATTTTACGACGTTTGTTGTTGCGCGCTCGGCGCCCGCCTGACCCGATCCATTCAACACTAATGCTAGTGCTATCAACACAACACCCTTATTTCTGTCCGGTAAACGGGACTCTGACTGTAACACTTCGGGGCACATTGCTGTTCCCAGTCAGGGGCTAAAGGACCATTCTGCCGACCGCGGTGTGTTTTCCGGCCGTCATTCTGACGACACCGGGCGGCATTGCCTGGCCGATCTGGTCGCCCCTAGAGGTGATATATCACATCACATTGGTCCGCCCCCTGACGCGAGAGGCCTTCTGAACCCGCGCAGCTTTACCCCGGATCGACGCATGAACCGTCATTAACGTGCCAGCACCCCTGCTCGCCGCAGATGGTCAAATAATTGGCACATAGAGTACAGTTGGGCTTAACGGGACCATACTGGAATAGGTTTGGACGGCCCACCGTTCGGAACTGAAGATCCTGACTGGCTCAGGACGCACCGTTCGGAACTGGGGACCCTGACTGGCTCAGGACTCAGGACAGAACTTTTACCTCCATGTGAGCAACCATCATAAGTTCTTGTTTCCTTCAATTGTCAGAACGCCCGACCACCGCAACGGGTCCTCTGCCATTCGGGCTCCCGTTCGCGCCCCTGAACAAATCTTCCCATGACCGAATTTCTTAACTATCTCACTAACCTCTTGTTGACACAGAAGCCCTGTTAGCACGATACAGGGCCCCGACCAATTTAAATCGCGGACAAGGCCTTGACCCTGCTTGGGAAATGGGCACCCAGAGCTCAGACCAACACGAAGCCGGCAGTTCAATGATCGTGATCTCTGGCCGAAATAGAGGAACGTTGATCTCGGGGGCTGCTTTCGGTGCAAGAGATCATCTTACTGACATTCAAGATCATGGCCCTATGGCCGGGGTCCTTAATGTGAACTATATTCAGCCCCTCGGACCCTTCAGCCATCCCATCGAGCCTTCGATCTTTGGTCTCGAAAGGCCCTTCGACCCCTCTTTAGGCCTCCTGAAACACATATACACATACAGCGGGGTCACTTGCTGCCACATTTCGGCGCTGTGGCCCCTAACCGACACAGGAATCCCTCACTGTGCCAGGTACCCCAAACATTGAAAACCGCATATCTTGACCTTGTGTCTGCTTGGGAAATGGGTCTCAAGGGCTCAGACGGAAATGGAATCGACGTTCGAGTTCGACGTTCGACTGTTCAAGTTTGTGGTCTCTGGGGACTTAGACGACCGCATTATCTCAGGGATTCTCCAAACCATGCAAATAACCTCTGACGATATTTCAGGTCACTATCCTACGAGCCACGATTTTTTGTGACCTGTAGCCAGTCCCCCGGTCCCCTATGGCCTTCACCCGGGCCTTGGATTGTCGGTTCCGCTGAGCCGCCCGGGCCCCTCCCCACACCTACCTTAGTAGGATTTAGGCCCCTGCGAGCACAGGGCCCTCTGTTAGGCGCTGTGGTGGGCCTCTGACAGATAAAAGGCCCCAGACTAGTGTAAACCACTGGCCCCGGCTTTATAGCTGATTGGGAAGTGGGCCCTCAGGCACATGCCGATATGGAGTCGACTATGTGGTACGGTGATACTTGACCGACATATAGGCCCAAATCGGCCCAGGTGTCCCCAACCGGCGCAGCTGGCCCTCTGACCGTTGTTTGAGTGCCCGTCTTCGCAGATCGGGGGCCTTGAATAAGGCTCCGACCAGCCCTTTATGCTTTTACACCCTTCAATGGGGCCCTTGATCGTGATCGTCGGGCACGGTGGGCCCCCTAGGCTCATCGGATCTCCTCGAGCACTGCCTCTGGACGACTCGGGGCTCCTTGACAGCACAGGGCCCCTGTTAGGCGCTGTGGGGCCCCTACAATGTAAGTCGCTGGCCCCGGCTTTGTCCCTACTTAGGAAATGAACCCTTAGGCCCATGCTGCCACGGAGCCAACTGTGCGTTACTGGTTGTGTCTGACCGAAATATAGGCCACATCGACTCACTGTGCCCCTGATCAGCGAGCAGGGTCCTCCATCTGGCATTAAAGTGCCGAGCCCTGTGGGCCGGGGCTCCTGAATGAGACCTTCGGGTGGCCTTCCGAGCCCTTCGCGCTCTCAACTCGGGCCCTTACTCGTAGGTTCCAAGGGACCCTTCGGGCCCCTTTTAGCGTAAGAGGGAGGGGGCGGGCATGCGCCCCTTGCACCCCCCGGCTGCGCCACTGCTCTCACTCTCTACAGAACAATGAAGGCTGCTGTGAGCTGGTGGGTGTTTGATGGCACTGATGTCGACCCGAATAACTTTTGGAGGCAGTTTTTTACTCGCTTTCATGCCGTGCGATTTAAGCAGCACCTGGCAACCTTTCTGACTCCTGCCCTTCCAGAGTTGAAACGATTCTCTGTATGAGCGCGTGCCTCGGAGCCACTCGCTCCGCTATCCAATTGTTACGCGCATCAATATTCTTTAATGCGAAACAATATCGACAACTAAATATCTAGAATATAGGGCATTCCCATAATTGCAGGCGTCCTCTTGATCCAGCGAAAGGCTCCCCAATCCAAACACAAGGCATTCTGTGACAGAAAATTACCTCCTGGTGCATAGAGTAGCCACTTGATTCAGAACAGGATCCTTCCGATTCAAAAAGGGACCACCAAGTCCAGCGAACGGAACGGTTATCCTAAAACAGCGAATTCTGATCCAGAAATACGCAGGCCCATAGCCAGGCCCATAGCCAGGCCCATAGCCAGGCCCATAGCCAGGCGGGTGCACTGGGTGCCCGTGCATCAACTAGAATGTGGAATCCCTGTCCTCATTCCGTGCACGCCCCGCATTTAAGGTATAAGCGTTCTACGGCGATGGATGGAATCCTTCCCTGTGTTGAGATCTGGAACAATCGTAACGAAAAAGCGTTGGGGTCATCACTTGGCTCATGCCAAATTCTTTACCACTTGCAAACCTCAGTATAGTTTGTCACACTTGCGTTTTGGGGCATCACCAAATCGAATTTTTTTCTGACAGAGGTTTCCTTTTCACCATACAATGCTCTCAAATTTCCATGCGAACGAGGTGACATGGAAGCGGTTGTATCTAGAGTGGCAACCATGAAATATTCTGCGTTATACGCGCGCGTTGGATGACGATCAACATTCGCATGCAATTTGCAATGTCAGGCAATATTCGGATAGACTGCACTGGGAAAGTTGTGAAAACGAGGCCGGCTTCAGGTTTGGCTTTACCAAACCTCAGTTTTCGTTCAATGGCTCAGGCTTAGGCTTCAGTTTGTGACATTTTTCACGACTGGCTTTGGCCTTCTGTCTTATTTAACACTTGGCTTCGACTTCGGGTTCGAACAGTGTTTAAATCTTGGCCTGGTTTAACAGTCGACCTCCTCATGCCCGCAAGTGTTCACGAATTAAAAGGCAAACTTGTCCGATTTTAGCCAGGTTTTTCAAATACAACTGTAAATTTTGAGCTTCATGCCCGACTCTTAAAACCAATTTTAGTATCACAGGCTTCAGAGGGAAAGCATAACGAGAAAAGTTATGCTTTCAAAAATCAATTGGCCCGTTTGTTATTTTGGCCTGCTGTTTCCATACTAAATCCGCGTCTGGCATACGCCATGCAGCATTCGCAAATCAAGACATTTGCAATGCTTTTCTTACGTCCTTTACTATCGCTTTTGTCATTATTGAGGCTTTACGACGCACGTAGCTGCTGAGGCTAGATGGCGCCGCCTGCCTCTCACCTTGGCAGGAAGGGCGGGCACCGCGGGGAATCGAACCCCGTACCTCTGGTTTCCCAGACACGCAGTGGTTAACTCCCGACTTTGTATCCGACAGTGTTTGAGGTGCTGAAAATTCGTTCAAAGTGGCAGTGATCAAGCCAAAAATAGCATTGCACCAATCAGAAAAAACTAATTGCCTTTACACACGGAATCCTCGTTATGTTTATGTATGTATTAACGAATCCTCGTTATGGGGCCTCATAGTCGATAGCGGGCACCTCCCAGTCGGTAACGGGGGTCTTGTAACTCACAATAGGACCCAATGTACAATATGGGGCCTCCTAGTGCGTAACAGGTGCCTCATGGTTAATAGTGGGTCTTCCTAATACATGATGGGTGCTTCTTAGTTCATTATGGAGGCCTCCGAGTTCATAACGGGTGCATCCTAGTCAATAGCGAGCCTTTTAATTAATCATGGAGGCCCCTAGCTCATAACGGTTACCCAAGCCAGCAAATGGCCACCTTAACACAAAATTGGGTCTTCTGATCTAAAGCATGCGATACCTTACTCATGAAGATGGTCTCATAATCTATCAAACGGGTCCTGCGATGCAGAAAAGTCATTTGAGTTCGTTTCAGCACGTTCTGGTTCAGCTATGAGGGTCTCCTCGATCGGAACTTTGATACCCCACATAGCTTTTGCTTGTGCAAAGGGGGCGTCACAAAATTTGTGTCGGCAAAAACGCACTCGTGCACCCGGTGCCTGCTGCCTGTCGGCAGGAGAGCAACTGTCACCTCCCCTCCCCCTGCGACGCCGCCCTCCCTCTTCAGTGATGACTGGGTCGTCGACTTCAGTTTGCCTTTTAAAGAGATTTTTGCCATTGCTTCCTTCGCGTTTGTTTCCCCTCCATTTGAATTCTTCGGCTTGCTTTTCCATTTCCTCTCCTTTTTGTCCCTCTTTCTCTTACCTTCTGCAGCTGAAGTGCGGAATCCGCAAAGCCTACAATGCGCGGTTTTCGCCCTGTGCTTTTTCCCCGTGTGTTCGTAGTCTCATGGTATCCCCGCAGCTTTCCTTATGGTATTGAAGACGCGATGGTGGCGTTTGTTGAGGAACCGCTATTGTCCGTGACGCCACAGCGGCCGTCCAGCTAACCAGGGCTCGCCGTAGCTGGCCGGCTAACGATGAGGCTCGCCTCGGTCAGGGGGGGGGGGGGGGGGAGGGGAGGGGGCAGCACGGCTGATTTTCACACTTCCGCTTCCGTTGCCCGAGACGGAAGACTTTCCTGGTCTCCGAGCGCGTCAACATCCAAGGATCACCCGCTTGAAGTCAGAAGATCTCTGCGGACGCTCACTGACGTTGCGGCCTTCATCCACGCGTTCATCAGTGATGTTTTCAGATAGATGAGACTTTGTTGATAGTTTTTCAGCCTCTGCGCATTTAAATACACATTGCAAAAGGCATTGATCGAACAGAATCCTATTTTGTCGAGCGGCTTTTTTGCGACGTGGTGGTGGTGGCACAACCACGAGCGAGTCATTCAGCTTGGCGCGCTCTAAAGAAGCTAGGCTCACATGACTCCTTTGACTTTATATCAACAGCACCATGGCGTCTTGAGCCGAGGATCGGGTAATCAATCATTGGCGGAACGAGGGAGTCCTCGAGCGAAGTTCACTTTCATCACTCATCCTGTATGAAAGGTGACGCCGAGGGATCCCTGTTGACTCTATGCGTGCATACCGCATGACCTTAGTCGTGAGAATACGTGCGTCCCGCATGAGCTTAGTCATGAGAGTGTAGCCAAAAAGTAAGATACTGCCCCAACCCGACACGAGTTCCACTATTGCTGTCAGAAGACCTTTCCCGCGACGCCACCTGCGCTACCTGTTTGTCTCCTCACCATCCGCCACCGCTGTGGTTTCTGCGCAGTGGTGCGACGCGTCCCGTTCAGACCAATCTCCGTGAGCGCCTTATGTTGCGTATCAAAGAAGCCGGTCATATTAGGATGATCGGAAGCGGCAATGCCACGCGGTGGGCTGCGGGCTCGCTGCTTTAGACCTCCTTAGAGTAAGGTATGTCTTTGCGTCCATAGAGCCGCTGAACCACTTCAGCCCTCTTATACCACCGGCCTTCCACGTGCTGGAGGCCATGCCACTGGTCTGCCCCAGTTCATAGGGGCAGACCAGTGGCAGGGGCAGACCAGTGGCAGACCACGCCATTGGTCTATGCCAGCTCATAAGAGGATTCTCATCGCGCCACTGGTCTATGCCAGTTCATAGGAGGATTCCTATCACGCCATTGGTCTGTACCATCTCATGGGAGGATTAGCATCACGCCATTGGTCTGTGCCAGTTCATAGCAGGATTCCTATCACGCCATTGGTCTGTGCCATCTCATGGGAGGATTAGCATCACGCCATTGGTCTGTGCCAGTTCATAGGAGGATTCCTATCACGCCATTAGTCTGTACCATCTCATGGGAGGATTAGCATCACGCCATTGGTCTGTGCCAGTTCATAAGAGGATTCCTATCACGCCATTGGTCTGTACCATCTCATGGGAGGATTAGCATCACGCCATTGGTCTGTGCCAGTTCATGGAAGGATTCCTATCACGCCATTGGTCTGTGCCATCTCATGGGAGGATTAGCATCACGCCATTGGTCTGTGCCAGCTCAAAGGAAAATTCCCATGCTTGCCGGAGAGTCGTCCCACGAATCATCAGCGAGAATTGAGGGGGGGGGGGGGGTTATCATTCAACTCACCTTCCTGGATGGGTGAGTTGCACCTACGGGAATGTTGATGGGCACGCTGCGTATCGGCGTATGGGTTTTTCACGCGTCGGTGTACATGTCTTCTAGGGGTGGACTTGGGTACGCCAGACAACTCAGTGATAGCTCCTGCCATGGCCTTATCTGCTGTCAATATCTCTTATCGTCGGCCGTCTTGACACAGGGCCAGATATCAGGCGGCGGCACACCAGCGTCCGACTTCCTATCGTATTTTGCCCAACACATCTATGACGGAAACGACTTGAAAGGACAGGATGTATCAAGGGTGAAGGCCACCTTAGCTTATATTTGAATGCGCGTCATGATTTGCTCGCAACTTTCTCGCGCGAATGTGTGTGTTTTCACTGTTTGCGCCAGAATGATAATACGGATGGGTACACTGGCAGGTCCAGGTTGTGGCAAGGTCCTGGCTGGGGAAGCTCGTAGAACTACCAAGAGTGCATCCAATATGGTTTCCAAGAGGGCATCCACTTCAACACAGTTCACATGGATGAATAGAAACTTTCTTCAGGCTTCCAGGAGCACCTACCGATGTAACGGCCAGAGTCGGTACATCGACCGAAGCTAATGTTGCAGTTGGTCTGGGCACTTTTAAAAACAAATTCCTTCCTTGAGTATTTCAGACGTTCGACATTCTTTGTCAGGATGGCTTGCAGAGGGTGCGCTTTGCTGCCACAGAAGATACAGATTTGGGGTCTTCGGTAGGATGCTGCAGCTAGTCCTAGGGTTGATTAGTAGGCTGGTACATCTGTCTTGCCATTTATCTCCAAGTTGGGATGGACAGCAGAATTTACAGGCGTCACTGGGCCAGCGTATGGTGCAGAGTACTTCTGCGCAGATTTTAGAGACTGTGTGTAGTCCGCAGCCGTCTAGAGATCAAGAGTTCGTTTTTTAACATGTGCTATCGGAGCAATACAAATTGCCAGAGGTGAATGAGTTTCTACACGGTTGCCCATTTGTATTTTATTCAGGAAATCACTGCCCCCGAGTCAAATTTCCCCTCCCCCAACGGTGGGTTTGTTCCCCAAACCTTCTGGAGCCTAAGTATGAGCAAGCAGGACATCAAACGTGAGGGCTAAATATTAGATAAATTTTAAAGGTTTCTGAAAATTGCGCCGTAAGTAAAAGAAAATAAGGAAGTGCCAACTGCGATGTGATGTTCAGCTGAACGCAGCTGACGGAGCTCGTCCAACTTTTAGACCTTCGCGTTCGTACCATATTCAGTGCAGCATTTTCTATTTTTCCCGCATTCTGCATGCTTTAATTGCACCATCCATGTGTCTCGTTATCTCTGGTCTAGTTTGGTATTATCGCTTAAGTGTTTTGGAATTATTCAGCGATGTTTTGAGTTCTATAGATTGAAGCAAGCTGCCTTCGCTGCAATATTTGGCTACCTTGTGCTATCAGAGAACTAACACTCACCGGTCGAACATAAGCACCCAAAAACTTGACCAATTTTCTAGCCGCTGCATCCCGAAGGAACCTTGAAATGTGTCGATCTCCACCCCGACGAGAATGCTCATGAAATATCACGAAAACCTAACGATTAACACCAAACGACTGCACCGATAGCGCTAATCATCCGACAATGATCAGCAAAACAAGATTCTGGGTTTCGAACATGCCTATCGCGAAAGCTGCATTACAGTTTGAAGTCCACCTTGTGGCTACATGCCGTGGGTTTTCGTGGCAGTGCATAATAGTCGCACACCTCAGCTTACACTCCTTGTTACCGGAGCCATACACGTCCAGAAAAAGGATAATGATGTCTGACGACAGCGTTCGCCGAACAGGTAGAGTGAGGAAACGTGTTGCGACAGAAATGTAGTTTCGTATTCAACTGGGGAAACTCCAGCTTCCTAACTTCGAGATGAAAGTAGGTCCAATGCGGGGAGAAGCCCACTTTTTGTGTATTCTGGGGGCAGTTTTAGCCAGCTTCACCGTTCGGTGTCCTAAATCTGTATTCAAAAACTGCACCTCTGTGACAGAGACTTCACGACCCACGCACGCGGCCGAGTCGCCATCACAGTACCTCGCCCAGCCCACAGCACCGCTCCAAGGCGTAAAGCGCCTGAGAGAAGGGACAGGTGGATCAAAATCGCTGTAAGGTGATCGGCAGCTTACCCTAAACCCGTGGCGGCATGACGAGTTTCAAGGGTTTCAGCCATATTGAAGAGAAACTGAAAACTAAAGCTGGTTCTCGCACTGCATATTTAAAAAATATGAATGAAAAAACTGACATCTACATCGATGCAGCTTCAGATTTAATTTTAATAAACGCTACGTTTCTAGCTCATAAATCTGCAAATCTTCTTTTGAGAATTACAGAGGGAAACACGGACCGTGAATAAGTTCGCGGAATAAAACGACCCGGCTTCTATTGAACTCAGCGCAGACCAACGTTCGCTCTAACAAACACAGACTGCACTTCTGCTTAGAAACGCTTCCGTCTACCAGTCCAGCGTCCCTTCAAATCATCGCTATCGCGCAAGGCACATGTGTGGCACAATCCGCCAGCCGTCATTAAACCACCGTGTAAGACAAGCGTGCTCTCCCACCGTGTTTCAATCCTACATCTGAGCACGTTGGCACCTCAGGTACTTGTGATCAGGCGCCTCATCGCTGGCTCACGCTGTGACTAGACGGGGCGCCGGGGAGATAACACAGCACACAAAGAGGCAATGATATCTGGGCGTGGTGCTGATGGTGTGACTAGCAGGAATGCAGCGGATAAGTAGTTGACAAAATACGTGCTGACAGCGCTCTAAGCCTCTAGAAGATATCAGGGCTTAACAATCCTGGCAGAAATATGACGCAACCGGCAGTATAACTCTTCCAAGCCGATAAAGTCAGGACAACCGGGATGTTGACCGGAGATGCGGTCGTTGTTATGTGACAACAGAGATTTGCTTTGCATCATTCTCGACGGAGACGCCTTTTGTCGTCTGTAGATGCAGCCACCTTTGCTTTTGGCACCACTTGCTACGAAACAAACGCGACGGGGACTAGCAGCTGAGTCTCTGTTCAGTTACGCACGAGCTGTTACGTGCTGTGATATCTTACCGAATTCTGAACGTCCCTTTGGCATCAGCTCGTGCGTGTGGTATAACATCTTGCCTTGTTGATTCTTTTTTCAACGTGGACCGAAATGTTTCGCCAATTCACTCGCAAACACTTATTCGAACAAACCAATGACTGGAACCTGTCAACACTGTTTCGGACAAGCTGCTGTCGCCACTTCAGCGACCATAGAGCCCCTTATTCTCCCGACTCCATCACCTGCTCACCAGTCAGATAGTTCCTGCGCACCTCGTGGCGCAGCTCCCAAGCCAACATTGCGGGCAAACTATGACGTCACGGGACCACGTCACTTACAGTCGAATCGTGGGATAGCCGTTTCTGGTATATACGCCCCTGATTGCTGCCATGGAATGTTTGCAAGCACTCGGTGCAGCGTCTGGTGATTAAGACGCGCCCGGGTGGCCGGTTGGCAACCCTTCGCTCGGGCGGGGGTGGGGGGTCAGTTGGACCCCCTGAGATCTCAAACACTAAGATACCAAATTCACAGAGTATATTGGTCTGCTCGTGAGCTCACTTGTGCCAACCTAGGTCATGATGTTCGGGTCAAATGGCGTCAAATAAGGTCAAACTTCAGATTGGATCCAAAGTGCCACCAGAACCTAAATACCTGTTCTAAGCAAAAGGTCACTGATACTCATTTAAGGTCAGTGACCTTATTTGATTTTTCGAAGGCTGTAGCAATAACAAGCATACAATATCGTTTTGAGTTTGTATTTGGATAAACAACAAATATCACGGTAGGCCGTATCCGCGGCCGCCCGTCTGGCGATGCGGCAGCAAGGTGCACCCGAGCCGGCGCGGTAGCGGCTGGCAGCCGGCCGGTCGATAGTTATCAAGTCTGATAACGAACCTCCCGGCAAATTGGCCCCCCAATCTCGTGCAAACGGAGTACGTGAGTGTGTGTAGTAAAAAAGAAAGCTATAACGACCACCTCATCGCTTTCGGGACCATTCTCACGCATTAGTAGATGCCACTTCGGCTGGATTGCTCCAAATCCAGTGAGGGACCTGCCAACAGGTTAGGCCTCAAACCGGCCAAAACGGGGCAAATGTGGCACGCGTGTATGCATGTGACACATGAAGACATGTGCCGATCATGCTATCGCATTAGGGTTTGAAAATGTCATTGTACAAGCGGTCTCGGTGACTGGCGGCCGGCCGGTCGAAAATTGTCGTGCAAGTGTTAAGTTTTAAGACGTGTAAGACCACCAAAACTTTTAGATATGTGGCACGTGTGACGGTGTGGTTAAAAAGCATGACTATAACGACCGTCCCACCGCTTTCGAGTCCATTTTCACGCATAAGGAGGCGCCACTTCGGCCAGCTTGCTCCACGCCGCTCGTCATGGCACGTGTGCACGCATATGGCACATACAAACGATGCCGTCGACCATGTGCCGACCATGCTGTCGCATGGGGGATTAAAGCCGCCACATTACATGCGGTCGCTGTGGCTGGCCGCCGACGGGTCGAGATTTGCCAAGTCCCACAACGGACCTCGAGGACAAATGAGAGCAAGACCAGCCAAACTGGTACAAACTCAGGACGTGTGCGAGTATGTGAAAATGATTAATGAAAAATGAAATGAAATTTATGAAAAATGAAATGAAATGAAATTATGATTAATGATTGATTGATTGATTGATTGAATGAAATGATTAATGAAAAATGAAAATGGTATGTGCTCATTGTTCTTTGGATTTCTGGACCGAAATTGTGAGGCTTTCTTTTCAGAGTGGTCTGAGCAACATGCGGCCACGCTGCCGGGGGTGCCCCCAGGTCCAGTAACGGACCTCCGAACAGGCTAGATGCAGGACCGGCCAGAACGGTCCAAACGTGGTACGCGCGACACATGGAGACATGTGTCAACCATTTTGACGCTTTGGTGACAGAACAAGCCATTGTCAAATCCATTCAGAATAAAAAGGCCTGGTTGGGCTTGGACAACCGTTCATGATCAGTAAACGAGCCATTTTCCGGCGATCATATCATATAATCTCATTGTTACCTCTGAACTACACTCAATTATGAACTTGTTACAAGGTCGCAATACCACATTGGCTTGACATATCGGGCAATGAAAGCACTGATCCCTGACGTCGGGAAAACTATTTGAAATGGCTGAACTCCGCGGAGGAATCAGGTGTGGGGGTGATGCAGCTCAGCCTTATGGGTTGGGCCTTCCCAAACCAGGTTTTGATCAGTGCCGCACCTGCGGCCAGCCACCGAGCCCGATTGTCAGCCAGCGGTGACCTTGGCCGATCGACCAAGGTCACTGCCAAGTGCCGTCCGGGTGAGCGGCGAGCCGGCAGCGGTGCCTCGGGGACCGGAAAGCCCTCCCCAACACACTTCCGAGAATACCGGGGGTGGCAAGGAGGGGACGGATTCCATCCAAATTGGCTAGAGCTAGAGGCGGTAATAAAAGTTCACGATGTGGTAGAAGGAAGACAGCTTTCTCCAGCACCAGCAGGGGTGAAATTTTTGTCATGAGAGTCCGAAGGTTGAATCGCAAAAAAACTATGACAACTACGGCCCCCTCAAAGCCACCACCGTATTTTTCACCGGACTTGGTCAATTCTTCTCGGAATAGGTGGGGTGGAGGTGGGTGTGGGGTTGTGTGTGTGTGTGTGGAAGGGGGGAGGGCAGAAGCCCTTCTATTGTGAGTTTTAGCGGTCTCACATATAACCTGGAGGGAGATGCGTTGCTGGGCATGTGTAAACCTCGACCGGGCGGCCACCTGTCTTTCTTTAAACCTGCCACCTGTAGAAATTGTCTTCGCTGAATCCATGACCCGAATCTGACCTGCCACAGGTCAGCGACCGTACAATGTACATCTACGTTTTGATGCTGCACGATCCACTATTCAATTGTCTACAGCTGTGTAAAAATTAAAATTTAGCACCGCTACGCTGTACCGCTCGTAAACCATCAGGAAAAAAACCTTTGGGGCTGGATCAAATTGACCCTGACCCGAGCGTGGGTTATTTACAAGTGTAGTAGAACGACGCGTTTCCGAAAAGTGCTATGCTGATAACGATAACGGCATTACACGGCGGCTCCTTGCCTTGATCAGACTGAACAAGTCCTGTGACGGCAGTACACGTCTCTCAAATGTGTACGGTCGTATTCGCTATCAGCATAGCAATTTCCGGATGTGGCTTCTGACATCTTTGAACGTGCACGGTCCCGGGAAAAAAGAGCGTAAGTTGATTTACGCGACTTTGGACATCTGCCAAGGACATCCCGGCTGATCGCCGCAAATTGGGGTGCAGGCGCGTCACTCCTATCAGGCTTGTTCGACACGGCTGGTGTTCGTGGTCATGGTGGGACGATTACCGCTATCGGTTTAGTCGGCTGGTGCCGCTCATCAGGTTTTTGCAATTGCTTCATCGAATATTCACGTTGAACTGAAATTCGACACATTTCAAGGGTCCCTCGGAATGTAGACGGCTTATAACATGGCCACGTTTTCCGGTGGAAACATTCCACCACTTTGTTTTCATTTTCTAATAGGACGTAGTAAAATACGCATCTTGCTGCGGTCTTTATAGCTTGAAACATCGCCCCCAATGCCAAAACACTCCCGCAATAGCACAGAACTAGACCATAGACAAGATATATGAGTCGTGTTGTCAAAAACATCCGGCATGCCGGAGAACAAATTAAGAGACTCAAGTAGACACGGTACGACTGCGGAGCTTTACAAGTGTGACTGACTCAGTCAGATGCACTAAGCTGAACATATCACAGTTTTCATTTTCCTTGCTCCTTGTATCTGTGAAACAATTCGTAGCAGCCTCCTTTGAATCTGGTATAATTTCGAACTGCTATTCGTCATGTCCTTCATGTACTCCAGAAAGTTGATGGGGGGGGGGGGGAGGTGCAAACTCGCCGTTGGAGGGGGGGGGGAAGGGGGCAGAATGAAAATTGGGGGCCAGTGGCCAACCCAAAAGAATACAAATCGACACCCGCGGTCGAAAGGGCTCTAATCCAAACAAAAGCCAAATCGTGTTCGAAACTCACTGAACACATTACTTTGGTTGAGAGCCAGCTGAAGTTCGCTGGTGCCAGAAATTGTGCTGACATACGCCAGACACAATGAATTAATAATTCATTTTTCTTGGCCTTGAGCACCGCACGGCCAATGAAATGGCAGCATTTGCGTGACGTTCCTGCAGCGTCATGTATGCCTGAGAGACCTTGAAATAGTCTTCACAACTTTGTGGGCTTCAAGCTCGGAACCAAAGGGTTTTAAGCCTTAAAAAGGCTCGACACTGCGCTGCTGGCGGCCCCAGTCCAGGACCCTTAACTCAGAGATAAAGTCGGAGAGAACGACTCAGCGGAATGCTTTTGCGTTACCATGATCGCCGAACTTTATGCGACGGACCCCGACGTACGTCTGGACGAGGTACGAAGCGCCGCCTCGCACGATCCAGTCTTCGCTTCGCAGACCGTCCGTAATGGGTTTCTGCTCACAAGGCTGGCGTCCCTGAAACGATGCGTAAGTATCGCGCATTTACGAGAGTCTGAGGACGACTGGCTAGTTGTATGCGGCTGCCGATTCGTTGTCCATTAGACTCTTCGTCGAGCCGTGCCCACCGCTCCTCACAATGGGGACCTGAGTAAGGAGAGAACGAAGAGCAGTGCCCGGCAGATTATACTCTGGCCGTAACTAGACGCTGACTTAGAGAACGCGACCAAGCCGAGCTGTCAAATTTATGTTCAAAAAGCATTAAAAAGCAGTTAAAAGGAAGCTGATTTCTGTGGTGAATAAAATATCTGGTTGAGTGGTGTCTCTGAGGCGATCCTGTCTGACGGAGGTCCCCAGCTCAAAGGCCCACATCATGTTTGACCGGCCAGTGCGGCACCTGGCTCCGGCCCACCGCAGGAGCTTCACCCCGGAGTAGCAGCTGGTTGCTGACATTGCAGGGGCACGGCTGACCCGGCGGCAGAAGAAGGGCGACGACACGTACAACTGTCGAGCACGGGAGCTAGCGCCGCCATCTGGCGGGGATCGGGTCAACATACAGGACGATCGCATTAGTCGCTGGGACCGGCACGTTGTCGTATGTGACAAGTGAGCTGGAGTATGTGAGGTCTGGCTAGGCCGCCGGTACAACATTGGCCTGTCCAGCCGACGGGTGCTGACACACAACCGTCGACACGTGCGGCATCGATATGGATATGCTGTGCCGGACTGTGACCCTGTCGCGGAGTCTGTGTCGGCTGGGGAGGACCCCAGTGTGGTAGCGGCACCCATCGGCGTGCCGCCGCGTCGATCCGCGCGGACTCGCCGGCGACACCGGCGGCTGATCGAAGGCGTGGAACAGCTCTAGGGATAGCGGATTGGGTCTTTGGGATGGCGAGATGCGTAAGTAACGCCCGGTGGTGCGAGCGGCCCGCTGGTCCCGATCGCTGCGTGTCACCGCAGACCCCGGCCGGGCGCGTGACCAGAGCCGCCAACTGAGATCGCCGACCAACCGGGCGGGACTGATGCCTGACGCGCGGCCGTGCGCGGACGTCCGGGACCACCAGCCGAGCTTCGTGGATTCGACGTGGAGCCATTGCATCTGTAAGCCTTGCCCACAAGATATGTTTATATATATATATATATATATATATATATGTATATACCCGATATATGTGCTCTATATATGCTCTCTCTCTATATATATACACATGTATATACATAGCATAATAAATATATATATATCTACATATACAACATAATAATAACTTTTTCAAGCCTTGCATGTTGCACAGCTATGTATTTGCTATAGGGCATTTAGTTGATTTGTGTGGCATCATTTCGACGTGACTGAGGATAATATAAAGCTTAACCTGACATATTGCAGAATGGTGACATATTGAGTCACTTCAGCGAGATCGTATCGTAATGCAGCACACAAATGACGAGAAGTTTGGGAACAATTTCTTTCGTAGCGTAAATCTGTGATATGGTGCTTTTCGACATAAACCTTGGGTAACCTGACGGAGAAGAAGTTACGAAGACATTACGAATCTCTGATTGTTAACATCAATTGTTTCAGAGGCAAGACAAAGCGATGGGTAAGATCAATGCCAGGAATCGAGTCGGATTTGTAAAA
The DNA here is from genome assembly GCF_011947565.3 of Pollicipes pollicipes. NCBI lineage: Eukaryota > Metazoa > Arthropoda > Thecostraca > Pollicipedomorpha > Pollicipedidae > Pollicipes > Pollicipes pollicipes. The sequence continues at coordinate 23,384,557 of NW_023596297.1, forward strand.
CGCATATTTTGTGAATACACTAGTCCATGAGACCGGAGACGACAACTGGATAAGCATTTCATGGTTTTACACTAATTTGTATAGAGCGAAAAACACAACATCTTGAAAATGAAATTGAGGATACTGCTTTAAACTTTAACGCTCATGCTTACTCCTGAATGAAATCAGAGGTAACTGCAGAAAAGACCAAAGTTCTGGCGGAACGGGAATATCAAGAACTGGGGCACCTTTTACCGAGAGATACATTTTGAGAATGCTCGAGATTATTTGGAGAAATCAACGAAATAAATATTGAAATTAACGCCCCGACAACAACACTCAAATCTGTCTCATCTCCTGGAACCACACCATTGTTTATCGCGAACAAAGCAATCAGTGCGACGCGTTTGAAGGACACGTTTGACACAAAGCACTGCTCCTCTGCCAAAACAACACCTTGAAGCTGGGCTTGATTACACTTAGCGGCCAGGTTTTTACGTAGTCTACAGACGGGCGTTACCTCCGACCCAGGCCTTGGATCCCATGCAACATAAACGCGACATGTTGGACCAACCGACATCGAGCTTCACCTCATTGTTCAACTTGTGCAAAAACTCGAAGTGAGGACGACCGTGGCAGCTCAAGCATACCTTCAGGGAGTGATGGGTGACTGTTTTTCGCGGTTGGCCGGCACAGACCAGTACCGAGCACCGCCCGCGGCCGACCCCAACAAAAGTCTGAAGGTGACCTCCACCCGTCAGGAGGTGCTTTCCTTAAACTCTCAGCAAGCTCCTGCAGGCGGCGACTCGTCGTTAGAAGGTGGCGGGTCTGACATCCGTATTTCGTCCCCGTCCCAGGCCAGCGGTCGGTTCAAGTCCCAGGTTGGTGCAGACCACCATCCGTTCACAGCCCGTGCAGCCACCACACCGGAAATTCTAGTGATACCCTCGTCGCTGGAGATGATTCCGCCAGACAGATAAGATGCAGAGGAAGCATGATGAATGTCGTGGTGAAGTGTTATGTTGTGGCATATTACAAGCTTTCTGAGAAAGTGACTCAGTGCTTGTCTTGGACGCACTTATTGATGTGAAATACAGATGAGTGACAAACCTGTTTACGAAACACCAACCTTCTCGAGATCAACTAAAGAATGAGGTAGGCCATTCGACGGACATTCAGGTGCCCTCTTTGTGGGCTTACAAACATACTTCAGGCCAGATTTCGGAAAATGCCAATGTGTAATTGTGTTATTCCACCACCTTGCTCCGTAACCCCATCTACACTCGGCGAAAAAAAAACTGTTGAGTATGAGAGTACGTCTTTATTTATTTTCAGCTTCTGAGTAACATGAGGTTGGCAGGAAACGAAATGACTAGTCTTCCTGAGCGTGCGGACCGCTAAAACAGACTCACGACAGAAACAGAATAAACTAATACCCGTACTCCAGGCTACCGTAACAAAAACCGTTCGAGCAACAAATAACGCCTCAAAAATGCTCTAGGATGATTCGGGACAAAACATCGCCTACAACTACAATTTACGACTAAAATCGAAACAACAGGGAGCATTTCGGAATGTTAGCAAGCGGGGTCAAACTCCTGGGGCATTCCCACAGCAACGGTTAACAACGGCTATCGGCTGAACCGAACACTGAACCGAACAACGGCTGGTCTTGGTGTCAGAGCAGCGCCAAAACTGGGCAAGGGGCGAGAGCAAACGCGACCGCCATGAAGAACTGAGACCACCTCTTCCCCGACCTGCCGCGGTCGCTCGCGACGTTCCAGCGCGGGAAGGACTCGGCCACCCTCTGCTCCGGAGCTGGGATTCGTCCCGGCCGGTCCGGCACCGAGGGCAGGAAACCCCGGCACCGGCAGCGTTCAATGTGAACGAAGTGACTCAGTCGCCACCACGGCAGCGCTGGGGTGCTCGCACGACGCACGTACGTTCCCACCCACATAATATTTGTAGGACGAGAGAAAGCTCGTCAGGCACATTACAGACACACAACACGATTTCCCGGGACGAAACGCGACGCGCCGGACGAAGCACGTGACCCCTCAGGACATTCTCAGACAGTGACGCGGGCCGAGCACCGCTGGCTGTGCGGACAGTGACGTGGAGAACAACGCCGGACTAACCGGCTCGGTCACGGGAACTATTGTGCCACGTGCGCTAACTTGCATTGGATTGCGGTTGTGAAACGTGTGAAGAAAATAAACATTGTGAAGAGCGTCATTTGAGACGCATTCTTCCGAAACAGCCCTGAATCTAGTCATCTTCAGGATGAATTAGATCTGGTATCCAGCCCAGCAGCCACCCAGGTTGTCTGGCGTGGTTCCCCGCCAACTTTACAGTGGCCGTCAGCGCCCGACCAGCGTCAGCAGACCCCAGCACAGCATCAGCACGAACAGCCGCAGCAGTAGCAGCGCCGCGCCCAGCAACAGCAACTGGTGGTAGGCGCGTCGCCGCCAGCTGCCGAAACGCAGCGGCCGACGCCGGGCCGGCAACAGGCCTGCGCAGACAGCGCAGCGGCGCGAGCCGGCCGCGCGTGCCGCCAGCGCACGGCGCGCGGCACGACGGACGAGGAGGCGGCGCGGCCGGGCGGGCCGGGCGACTGGCGGCGGCTGGGGCGCGCAGCACGGCGCCGGACCGTCGCCGGCGTCCAGCCGCGGCCGGCGCGGGAGGAGGCGGGGCGGCAGCGGCACGTCGGCGCGCATCAGCCGACGCAGCCGGCCGGTCAGCTGGTCCCAGCCCTCGCTCGACTGCCTGCGCAGCAGCACGCGCGCCTTCTCTTCGTCGGTCAGGTTGGCCGCGCCGGCCGCCGGTGGCGACTCGGCCGCCGCCGCCTTCCCGTCGCAGTCGCCGTCCGCGAGTCGCCGCAGCTTCTCGTCGTCGCAGGAGGGCCCGGCCGCCAGCGGCCCGTCGCCGCCGGGTCCCGGCCTCCCGCTGGCCACCTGCTGCGCGGCCGGCGACCGGACGGGCAGCGGCCGCCGCAGCTGTCGCCGCCGCGCCAGCCGGCCGCCGGGCCGCGCCGACGCCTGGTACGTGCCTCTCCGTCTGAGAATATCACAAATGCAGAGCGCGGCGCGGCCGGCGGCGGGCACGCGGGCGAGCGCGCCGCCACCGGCCGCTACTTGGGCACCAGTCCGCGCGACTGAGGGTAGTGACGTGCAGCGTCCGGCGCCGTCCCGGGGAGCGGCCGCGACGGCTTCGACCTGCGGGAAAAAACACGGCGCCGGCGTGACGGCAGCTCCAACCGCCCAGACGACGCCAGCGACCACAAAAACACGGCTCACAAACACACCGTGGCAGAGTTTGCCGCCAAAGCACGACGCCGACCGCACAGCGGGTATACTCACGCAAGCAGCTCCTTTCGGGACGCCTTAAGCCGGAACTGAGCGGCGCGCAGCGGGGCGGCAGCGTCGATGCTGATGACGTCTTCCGTGGGCGTGAGCGCCGCCTGCAGGGCAGCCTGCATGCGAGGCGCCACCAGCGGGCCGCGGTAGTCGCGGGTGGTGCGCGCCGGCGCGTCCAGTTCCAGACTCATGATGTTCTCGCCCTGAGGAGGCCCCGGCACGGTCAGGGGTGGGGGACCGCCGAGGCCGATGGCGATCACGGTGTCCAACTCCGGCCACGGGTGGTCTTGCCTCATGTGCGACAGGCGTACAGTGCCAAACCACTGCAGCCCCACGCACGGGACAGGAAGATCGGCCAGCAAAGAGACGTTGCTTAATCCATAATGCACCTAACGTGGCGATGGGTCATCAGAAACGTCGACTGAAACAAGCCTCATGCACTCCATCCATCTGGACGCAACAGTTTTACAGCGGAATCCATTTGCGTCACGCACCAATCCAATGGGCCCCAGCCCGCATCGCGGCAATCACCAACTATCATTGCCTAATGCAAACATCGCTCCCCAGCTGCAGCTCGGAGCCCGGCCCGGCCCGGCCCGGCCCAGTCGCCCCAGCCGTACCTTGAAACGCGTGCCGCCGCCCAGCGAGCCGGCGCGGCGGGCGTACTCGGAGACGGGGCGGCGGGCACCGCGCGCGCTGACAGGCCGCCCCTCCAGCGTCGAGCCAGCGCCGGGTAACAGCCGCCACCCCTCCTCCTCGTCGCCGTCGTCGCGGTACTCGGCGCGCGCCAGCAGCTGCGGCAGCTCGTCCGGCGGCAGGAAGTTGTCGATGATGAGCTGCTTCAACTTCAGTTCTCTGAAAGGGGTGGGTCGGGTCAGGTACACGGAGCGCGCGCCACCGGTTGGGTCCTGTCATCAGGACAAACGCAAGGGGATTAGGTCGCATCGGGTCACCAAGTGCTCGTCCGCGGTTTGGTCAGGTCAGGTCGTGTCAGGGCGCACGTCTAAAGTCAGATCAGGTCGGGTCAGGGTGCCAAACCCACGCTCGCGGTTTGGTCAGGTCAGGTCGTGTCAGGGCGCACGTCTGGAGCCAGGTCAGGTCGAGTCAGGGTGCCAAACGCACGCTTGCGGTTTGTTCAGGTCAGATCGTGTCAGGGCGCACGTCTGGGGCCAGGCCAGGTCGGGTCAGAACGCGCGCGCCGGGGATTGGACCTGGTCACGAAGTCGTGTAGCCAGCAACATCGGCAACGGATTGACGAAGTGCAGTGACGGCTGTCTGGCCCACAAGGTGATGCAAACATGGTATATCTCCCATAACCAAGTATTGTGCGCATGCACATCACCTCTATATATGGAGCACAATTACATAATTAGTACATAGGACACACTTTAAGTGGTGGGTCGTCAATTATTATTTTACAGCTTGGCCCTAACAATTCCACACGATTCACTTGGTAAGGGAAAATCAAATCATCTTCGCCAACCTGCGAGTTAACGGAAACCATGTTTGTGTGAGCCCAATGTGTTGGAAAACAGCTTGCAGGAGTCTCACATCGGGCGGTCTACTTTCAAGCGCTGTTAGGCACAGGCGGAGAGGATGGCGAGGTGGGGCTGACTGACTTGCGCAGGGAGACGCCCGTCTCCTCCAGCTCTCGCCGCTCCCCGTGGAACTCCTCGGTGGCGTCGGAGATCTCCCGCTTCACCGCCTGCAGCTTGGCGAACAGCTTTTTCAGCTTCTTGGTCTTCACATCGACCTCCTGCTGAAGTGACTGGAAGGTCTGCTGCATATCCAGGCGGGAGCCCTCCTGGTCCTCGATGCACTGCAGCACCTCTCTCTCCCGGGCCTGGGGGCGCGGCCAGGCGTACAGAAATTAAGCAGTGGCGAGCATCACACAGTCGACGCGTCTTTGTTCAGTCTATCAGAAGGCACATGGATACACATACGAAGAGAAGGGTTCGTTATATGACACCTAAGCCCGCCGTCAAGTGCTTCTGATATCACAGACGTCGTAAAACTCTATCTAAACGGCCGTTCAGCGCATTCTTCTAACCCGGTGCCCGGCGCGGTGTTAAGTAGATTCATTGCCCATGAGCCATCATGAAGACACCCTCAGTAAATCCCTAACGGCCCAGTCGATCACCGGATCCAGCACTAGCGGTCGGATTACTCCCTCGCCCCGCCGGAGCACAGGTCGGGTCCCGCTCCTCCCCCCCCCCCCCTTCCCACTGGTCGCAGCAGGGGACAGCGGACCTTCTGTTCGGCGATCTTCTGCCGGCTCAGCTCCAGCTGGCGCTGCTGCTTGTTGGTGCGGTCGGCGATGTTCTTCCCTCCCGATAGAAGCTTGGACTCCATGTCCTTGATGCGCGTCGCCAGATCCTCCTGGGCTCGGCGCTCTCGCTCCAGCTGCTCCTCCTTCTTCCGCATCTCCTCCAGCAGGCGTTCCTTGTCCTGCGCACGCGAGGCGCAAAAATTAGCGCATTGGCGCAAATTTGACGCGACAAGCCACAAACCGCGGACCTGCCTCCAACCCAAACGGCGCCGATAAACATCCGCCAAACGGAACCGACCGAAAGCCATTCAATACGTCTAGACATCACTGAGCATAGCATGTAAACGCCAGCAATTCACATTGTGTCCCTCGTGCCGAACACTAACGTTTTATTGAAAACAGCTATCGTAACAAATATATATATATATATATATATATATATATATATATATATATATATATATATATATATTATCTCACTAAAACCACGTTATTAAACCGTCTAAAAAACCTAGCCCGTGCCAATCAAGCGATAGCCCAGACAGTTCTGACACGTATCTCCCCCGCGTCCAATGCCCGATCGCTGTCCCAACGGACAGTGTGTCGGGACCGCCGGTCACCGGCGACGCGAGATGTATCGGACGCCGCGGCACGACTCGGCAGCGTCCGCCCACCTCTGCGATCAGGCTCTGGTCGCCGACGATGGCCTGCCGCTCCTGCTCCATCTGACTGCGCTGCTGCTGCAGGTACTCCTCGGCCGACGGCTCGGACTCGGCGTCAGCGGAGACAGCGGCGGCAGCGGCGGCGGCGCGCTGCCGACGCCGTGAGCCGGAGCTGGAGCGGCCGCCCGCCGAGCGGGCCTGCAGCTGAGCCTGTTGGCACCGTCAGCCGTCCCGTCAGACGTCGCCGAAGGCAGCGGCCGCCGTCGACACGCCGCGCCGGGACAGGGGCGGACACGTCACGTGGGGGCAGAGTAGGGCAGAGCGAAACAACACAGCCGAGCAAAAGGAGTAAGAACGACCAGGACATAGCCGAGAGCACAGCATACAACCAGGGACAGAGGAGACCGCGGCCGGGCATAGCCAGCACGCCGGGCGGACAGAAAGTACGTGGCCCAGCACAGGGGCCACGGCCGGACAGAAAGAACACCGTCGGGTAAAGAGGACCGATACGCAGAGAAGACACCCAGGCCGAAAGGGCACGCTGGACATGGACCACAGTCGTGTGGAAACGACAGAGCCAGCGACAAACAGGCGGGGACAGGGCGGAGCACAGCAAGAACGGCCAGGAACTAGATAAGGGAAACCATATTTACAACACCATAGGATTCGTAATGGCAGTTCGCCGGTAGCACTTCGCAACCGCAGCTGCACGTGTGCACCACAAAGACTTGCCATACAAACTGAACACTGCCATAACTTATACACACCGGCCTAAAGACCCTCCAGCTGCAGCTTCCACGGAACTCTCCATGGCAGTAGCCCGCCTGCTGCTCACCTTCAGTTTGCCGATCTCGTCCTGGAACTCCCTCAGCAGGGCGTCCTTGGGGTCCTCGTTGACCTTGGGCTTGTTCTTGATGTTCTTGGCTCTGTTCGCGTAGCGGAGCGTGGTCAGCGTCTCGTCGTAGTTGTAGGCGGCCGGACCCAGATTGGCCACCATGATGGTGCGGGCGTTACCGCCCAGCGAGTCTGCACAATATGACGGAGAGCGTCGCCATCACATGGCGCCTGGGTGGGATGGTACGGGCACGACCGAACGTCACTCCACTGGAGTGGGGCCAGCCCGGGTGGGGACGGGTAAACATCATCGTTACCAGTGCCACTGACGCTCAGTCATGGTTCTGCAGCAGTGTTAACATTCACGACTTGGGTGGAAAATGAGGCATGTCACGGACGATCGTGGGCTCTCAGTTTTGAATTCTATTCAACAGTCATTTCGGTCTTCCATTCATGCATACTGTATTTGCGCTGATTTCGGTCTCCTCCAGGCTTTTGGCGAAAACGTTTCGATCCCCATGGTACTCTTCGATGCGGCGGTTTTAACACCGTCCTGCTGCGGAGGGCGAAAGCTTCACCCCAGCTCCAAACATTCAAATTCCTCGCTGCAGATGCGATGCATAATTCATAAAAACACAGTGCGATTGCAGTCTCAGCACCGTAATCTCGGCCACACGCAGCGACAGACGTCCACCATGAGGACCACCGACCGCCACGCGGCACCACACACCCTGAAGCAGACGGGTCAGCTTGGAGTCGCGGTAGGGGATGTGGGACGACTTGCCGTCCACCAGGGCCGAGATGACGTTGCCGAGCGCCGACAGGCTGAGGTTGATCTTGGTGGCCTCCTTTAGCCGCTCGCCCTGCGGAGGACAACGGCGCGCTGAGACGGAGCGACGCGCCGGCAGGCAACCGTCATCTCGGTGCGCGCGGACCACTCCATCGCCACACCGGCGCAAACGAGCCACTTTATCGCCACTCCGACGCGCACGGACCACTTCACCAGCGTCCTCCGCCGATTCCGTGTATCCTTACTGCTTTCCCGTTCACAAATGAAAGACTGCTCCCAATGCTAAGCATGCTTGTGTCGCCTGCGTAACCTGTCTAGCAAACGCTGCCGTTATGGACACTAACGCGATGATCACTGGCACAGTTAGCATGCTGGGGTGAAGCGTGGACACATACACAGCGTCCGCGTGATGTACGCCCCGCATCGCGCGCCAACGTATTGCACGCTCGTCGCGAAACGCCACATCACAGGGCCGCCGCCGCGCTCCCACCGATCGACGAGGGGAGGGGCCAGCGGCCAGCGCCCCGGGGCTGGCCGGGCCGCGCCGTACCGAGGCGCCCGTCTTGGCCTGGCGTTCGCTGCCAGCCAGGTCCACCATGTTGAGCTTGCCGACGTGGATGTGCGGCTCGCCGTCCAGGCCCAGCTCGCTGCATTCGACCGTCACCAGGAAGATGGCATGCGAGCGCGAGCTGTGCTCGTTCATGTTGGTGGAGCTGGCGGCGGAGGCGGGCGGTGGGTCGGACGCAGCGACCGACGTCTGGGAGGGACTTACTCGACACGGCATGTGGAGCGAGGGGGGGCAGTGATCTGGACATGACACCCACACCCGGAAAAAGAGGACAGCCTGAGTCTCTCAGCTCCCGTGGTCCGCCCGACTCACTACCAGGATCAATAGTGTCTGGACGACGACGGCTAACTGCCGTCTACGCATTCATTCAAGCGAAAAGCAATCGAGACGCTATGTCACCCGCAGCATCGTCTCGTTTGGCGGAGACCCGTCCAAAATCTGGATCGGGGAAAGTGGGAAAAGGTTGAACGGTCTTATTTCATCCCATGAGTCCCCTTGAGAAACATTCATACAAAAACTTAAATCAAGAAATAAATAACTACCATAGCCCTATATAATTCGATCTCCGTTCATTCCGCGCCCTTTCGATCTTTGGGAGCAAGCTCTTCCACACACGCCCTGAAGCGCCTCTCCTCGCAAGACGGCCGGGTGGTGCCACTCACCCGACACTGCGGTTGCGGTTGCCCACACCCATGACGTGTTCGATCTCCTTCACGCCCTTGCACACGAACGACGAGAGGTCCTTGACGTATGTGCCCGTGTCGGGCCGCTCCTTCAGCTCCAGACGCTTCGTCTGGTCCTTGGACAGCAAGTCCCTACGCGGGGTGATGGTGATGGTGATTCGGGCTTTGTGGCGCACCGACTACATTAGTCATATGGCGCCCATAACCTACTTTTTACTTAACAGATGAGTGAAAAGGCGAGGAGGTAAGGCTACGCCCGATATATAGCATGCAATTGTATGTATTCAAGATAACTAAAAATGTGGCCATCATTTACTAAACTCGAGTCGTCTCCCAACATAGCATAGAGCGTTTGGCGCACGGACCCAGATCCAAAATGGCGCATGCATTCCGTCCCTGCGCAGGGCCACAAAGCGGCGTCAAGCACATATCCAGCAGACTGCAGGGTTCAACACCCAAACCGAGCACGCTGACTCAAGTCAACATACGCGGTGGTGTAGCGATTCGATACAACCCCAATTTCGATGCCTCTGTCGTGCGCGTGAGCTAACAGCCAAAACTAACGTGGCTCTGTCATAGGCGGACAATGAAGCAAACAGGTAGCCGAACACCATCAGCAAACGACACGGCCGAGGCGTGGACCGGTGCGCGCTCGTCGCCCTCACCGCACTTCCTCCTGGTAGATCTCGAGGTAGGAGGCGCGCACCAGGTACTGGCAGTCCTGCGAGCGCCCGATGTGGCCGAAGATGTGCTCGAACGAGCTGGGGATGACGCCTCTCTGCTCTGGATCGTCTCGAACACCTGCCGCAAAGGGGGAGGAGGTCAAAAGAGGGAAAGAGAGAGGGGGGGGGGGGGGAGGAGAAAAGTGACTTCGATCGTACAGTTAAAAACGGCGGTGTCAAATAAATACCCGACCAGTTTTACAAGCATCATGCCAGGCCATTCTTCCCCTGAATCGAACGTGCATGCTCCCGCACACAGTATTGGAGCCTTTACCCCCCATCGACTACCGTGTTGAGAAAAGCACCCGCCCCACGCGGTTAACCCTGCGACGGTTGCGCCATCCGACTCGCGAGGGTTGTGCCAAGACGCACGCCGATTACGCTGAGTGAAAGCGCATCATGCCTTATAGAACTAGCATTTAAAGAGCCCTGCAGAGCTTCCCATCATCAGGCCTGCGTCGATCTGACGCTCCCTATCCGCACGCTCGCTAAGAGGTGTGCATGCCCTACCTTCCATAGTGTACGTTTTGCCCGTGCCCGTCTGCCCATAGGCGAAGATGGTGCCGTTGAAGCCCTCCAGGACTGATTCGACGAGCGGCCGGAAAGTCTCATCGTACAGCTCCACCTGCTTCGAGCTGGGTCACAACACAATACGGAATCAGACTTCAAACCCCGTCCGCGCGAAAGACGACCACAGGAACGTGTTGAACACATGGCACATCGATCGAACGCGTTAGAGAGTGGTATAGTTTTATCAGGTGTTAAATCCCGCGGGGCAACCAGGCAATTGGCGGGGTGACCAAACACTCTACACATGGTGATTAGTCAGAAAACGGACTTCTCAACGGACTGCTGCTCCAATGCTCCACAACCAGGGAGATGTTTAAGGCAAACCAGAATAGTCATACAAGATCACTGAAGAGCTTCGCTCCAGCTCACTTTAGCAGTGGGCTAAATACTGCGTCTGGCGTCAAATGAAAACACTGCTGGCTGCGACCCTTGCGTCACTCTGGATGACTGCCAAAACAAGCTGAGTCGCCGCGGCGTCCGGTGGTCCAAATCATGCCAGACCGCCCAGGCGTTCCTTCAACCATCGCGATCTAGCAGAGCGTCAAAGGAAGACAGGAACCAATCGTCTTCATCATGGCACGGTACGCATGACAAGCGAGTGAACGCACGTCATCACCCAACTTTATAGCAGCGCTGACAATGACAAACTGCTGTCGGGAAACCCGGGTGAAAAGAGGCTTTAGTACTCCTGCAAAGCTCTTTGGCAGCGGACCGGACTGAAAGCCGCCTCCCGACAATCGATTGGCCAGCGCGCCGTGGCGAATCAGAAGGGGATCATCGACATACCCGAGTTAAAGAGGCATCACAAAGCACCTGGTGGGTCGTGAAAAATTGAATGAAAAATTGGAAATTAATCTTGTCATAGGGAAAGTGCGGGTTCAGACTTGAGACTTGGGTGCTAATGTTTATAACGAGAGCTATTTCTCACCTTTCGTCGTAAACGGCGTCAAATGTAAATTCTCTCGGAGGGTCATTTTCCGCTTTAGGATTTTTCAGACGAATCTGTCCTCTTTTGGTGTCGATATCAACCGTTCTGGAATCACGAGGACACCAGACATGCGTCAAGATCTTAAAGCAGCCTGACGTGATCGAAAGCCGGACTAATTCCGCCGGCAAACGCAACCATCGATTGCCCGGGCTGACGCGGCGCGGCCTTGGAAAACATGCCGTCCCGTCACAGCGACTACACGTCGATGCAGAATAATGAAACCGGCGAACAAGGAAAACTCCAACAACGGCGTTCGATATCGCCAGCCAGAGCGCAGTCCGCTGTTCACGGCAACGTAGCGACCCAAGTCACGTGACCTCGCCGCAGCCGATCGAAGACCGTTGTTGTGATCTTTCACCCCCGCGTTGCCTGCTGAAAACACTGCAGCCCGTCCCCACCGGCCAGAAACCACCGACACCTGCAAGTCACCCTCGCCACCTTGTGCCCCGTGGCCGCCGTACTTTTCGAATCCGTTGGCGATCTCCTTCTGGTTGAGAGGCCGACAGCGGACGACAACCTTGACCGTCTCTGGCCTCCTCTCGGGCGTGCGGTCGGACGCGCCGGCCCGCGGGCCGCGCGGCTGCCGGCACACGGCACGTCACCGCTCTGCCATCGACGGGGCAACGGAGCCGCTCGGCTCGGCAGGGCCAAGTGGCGGACCGCCGGTGCACTGGACGGAGGAGACTGGACAGGTCAGGCCTGGTCACTGGGGTTCATGGAGAGTGGAGTAGTGGTCAGGGCCTGGTCACTGAGATGAAGGGGACTGGGGACAGGGGTCATGCTCTGGGTCACTGGCTAATGGGAATGGACAGAGGGTCAGGCCTGCTCAGCTAGGCAGGAGAGGACTGGCACAGGTCAGGCCTGGTCACTGGGTCAATAGGAAGTGGATAGGGTCAGGGATGGTCCACGATGGGGCTAGCCTGGTCAATGGGGTCAATAGGAGTGGATAGGGTCAGGGCTGGTCATGGATGGGGGGACTGGACAGGGTCAGGCCTGGTCAACTGGGTCAATGGGAATGGACACGGGTCCGGGCCGCTCGCTAGGCAGAGAGGACTGGACAGGGTCAAGCCCTGTAACTGGGCAAAAGGGACTGGACAGGGTCAGGCCCAGCCATGAGCGGGATGCAGAGCTCTGTGTGCTCCACACTCCCCAGAAACTCTGAGCAGCAAGTGTGTGCTCACTGCCTGGCAGCTGATACTGGCCATGGGACTGAGCAGGTCATACAGGGAATAAGAGGGAAGGTCTTATGAAACACACTGCAATATGGCAACGCAATGCGACTACCAAGAAATGTGATACATGTCACTGCACAAAATTATGCACAACACCATTCAAGTACTACAAAATAGTGCAATGTCCTAAAATAACAGTAACACTACAGCAAGCTGGGAAATTTCACAGAAATTGAAGACTGCCTACAGCTGGAAAATAGTTGTTCTTACCATAGCTTAAATGGTGCAAACCCTGGCCCCTCCAGCCTGCAACAAGAAAATAATGGACATCTTGAAAAACATGATGTACCACACATTATATTGTTATTAATGGTTGAGCCTCATATTAGCACACTGGGGTTGCTGGGATCAACTGTTCAGACACCTTTGAGCAGATTAGGCCATCTTCATATTGTACTCATCAAATATAGCATGAAAGCACAATGGACCCCAGAAACAATGGTTTAAGGCATGGGTGAACTGAAATGTGTAGCATGTTTCATACATGAACAACATTTGAAAATCTGACTAACACATGTACACTGGGCTAAGGTTAAAAAGAACTCTTCAACATACCCACTTATTTCAAATTTGTAGGGAATATATAGACAACTTAACTTGAAATAAACCAAAATGATTATATTTGTATCTGTTAAAATCTCCTTTTCCAATCACATTACATGCCTATAATTGGAATGTTTGTGGACCAACAATTTTCCTCTAGGGTATAGCCTAGATGCCAGATTTTATATACTATGATGGACATGAGTATTGAGGATGCATAAAGCTACAAACCTGATCTATCTAGATTTCATAATGACACTAGAATACAAATACAGGTAAATGCTGATGACACAGGCATTTGGGAAGCACCAGTGACAGTAATGCCTTTATTGGGATGCATTAAGATCACCACATTAAATAAAAATTTTCCCATTTCTTTCCATATTGAAGTCTCCTTGCAAATTAAGAAAATTTTGTTTCACTTTCATATCAATGCAAAACATACAGTGTGTGCTCATCCGTCAATAACAGATGGATAGCCCTATACCAGAACCCACTTCTACTGCTGCTTACAAATCAAGCAGAATGTCACAGCCATAACTGCTCCACTGCATTGCTCTTAGGTACGATAGCAGGATTTTTCATGGGATGGTCCCCATACTGATGACACACTTAAATCCCATTCTAGATAAAAAAGCCTACACAGGGTTTCTGGACATGGTGGGATCCCTTGACCCTTAACCTCATACAGTTGTGCCCCTTATTACACTAAATAAGCAACAAACAATGTTTATACCTGCAGAATTCTGCTTGATCCCATCTTGTGGTATTAGTTCTGACTCATAGCACATGAGTTGATTCTAACCCTGAATCTGAAAAGTACAACACAACTTGGCTCTTACTCAGATTCTAACTCAAGGAAGCTTGGGCTTGTCACATAACATGAAAATGATTGAATTGGTAGTTCATGAGATGGCTGCTCTATAGGCAGCTAAAGACCAAGGTAGGACATGCATTTAGTTGATCACTTAACCAAATATTGCATCCTATTAACTATGTACATAGAACCATGCAGAACCATATCATGAGTTGTCATGTAACACATAAATTTACATTTCAGCACATTGCTCACTGACTCCTGCAATATGGCTATCTCAGTTCTCACCCCAAATCAAAACAACTAATAAAATAATCATTTGTTTCCTGACCAAAGAGAAATTTGGATAATCACAAAGTTGACTGACCACAGCTGAGGTTTGAGCAGCTCCATTACCATTTGCCCATGTCTGTTGTCCTTGAAATGCCCTAGTGTCTATCTGCCATCACCTAGGGCTAATCCAACAAGTTGTTAGATCACAAACATAATGGGATGTGGCTGATCACATAATCTTTATCTTTTGCCTGATAGTGACATTCCCAGTAACTCAGGTGGACCAATTTATCTGAAGAAATGGATGTCACTTGTAAGGCAAGTTTTTTCTAATTTGAACTGATTATAACACAGTTTCAGACAATTCATAAGGATAAGTTGACATCCAAGGGCAAGAACCAATTTGGCACAAGCATTTTGCACAATATGACACTCTGTGCATTCCATGTCTGTGAATACAGCAGCCAGAATGCAAGCTGTTGGTCATCAGTGACTAACCAGTCAGCCATGTTTGAAGCATGCAGTATCTGAGTCATTGAATCAGCTGAGTCACAGACCATAACAAATGTTACGACAAAATTGACGTCCTAGAGGGGCATTTCCATCCCGGAGCAATTCAGCATGCATACATCATAAATATGAATGCTCTGAATTTGGAGCACCATCAGCAGTAATTTCAGAGTACAGAAAGCCAATGTGTCAAGGATAAGAGATGTTTTAAGAGCAATTTTAGGCAAACCTACCTAAGGAACATTTTGCCCAAAAGCAATGCAAAAATTACTGGCAATATGACCTGTCCTTCATTTAACCCATACTAGCACAGGGTCCAGTGTACCGATGTGAAATTGACGCAGAGGACATATTTTTGCAGACCAAAGCGAGTCCGCGGCTCAAAAATCTTAAAATGTCACGGGTGATGCGCCACCTTCATCCAAAAAGCACACACACGGATCTTATTCAGCCTACCTGAAGAGCCATCACCTTCAACCGGTGGGAGGCCCACCGGCTTCTCTTCCTGTTGCCTATCTTGAGGCTGTGAACAACATTCCAATCGTCCACCCGCCCCACCCCACCAACCACCCCAACACCCTCCCGTCGCTGCGTCGCCGACGTCGCTATTGGTTGTTTTGGTCGATGTGAACAAATCAGACTGCTGCCGACCTTGGGATCACTGACGGCCTGTTTCGTATCACTTACCTTAGGTGCATGTGCTACGGACATAATGTACAGCGGTAGGCCGACAAATAGTAATGTCCAATAAGCTTGCTGACATGCTACCAGCCGCACAACACTTTGCGCCCTTCAGCAGCAAAGCAGCTCATAGTAGGTGTTTATAAACAGAACCTGGATTAGCGCAACCAAATTTCGGGCCTGCTAAGCTGTCAAATAAGACACCTGCTTTATTCCATTCAGGACACAGGCACATTTCCTCCTTTTCACATCCGTGGCGGTATGCCCTTCAATGTACATGAAGATAGGGCGTGCAGAGGTGCAGGCAGGCCGAGGGGCACAATAACAGCGGCACGCTCCCGTTAGGACCCAGGGGGCGGGTCCCTGCGGACCGATGATCATTGGCCCAATGAAGGACCCTGACGGTCCACGGCGTAGTCTGGAGGTCGAGGGGTGTCCCACCTCTGGGGCGTATTTCAAAAACATGCTCTAGGGAACATCGGGACTAGTTACGTCTGATAATAATCCTAGATATTACCACTGCAGCACCGTCAAGGCGTAATAAAGATATTAATCTTAATTATTTTCGAGCCCAAATTACGTTGCCAAGGCATCGTAAAAGTACTCAATTTCTTCTCTGTGGTAGCAACCATCGTCATCATAACAACTACCGTTGCTATCCTCCACTGAACAAATACAAGAACGTTTGTGACTGGTCTAGCGGGCGGTAAGGGCCTGCTACCGAAAAGCGCGCTAGTTTAATCTTAAACCAGTGCACTACTATAGATAATGCGATACTTCCAATTCCAAAGCCAGGATGCACCCCAAAAACAGCCGCTGTGCTAAATATCATAGGAGAAAGATGGAAGCTATAGTACGACGCTTCGCTGAATTTGCGGGATGATAGCTCCATGCTCGCATATCTTTTTGCCTGTAAAGGGTGTTTCGAGTTTTCGTGCAGTTCAATACACAAACATGTTGACACAATTATGTGTTACAGTGTAGAACATACACTCTGGAAAAAGCAAGTCGAATGAAGCGTGTTACTTTCATAGTGGTGGGCTTAAAGTCGAATCAGATTCCTCTCGCAGGGTTTGCTACTTCAAAAAGAAATTGTGAGCTTTTCAGAGGGAGTTCGAAAAATTGGTATTAGTGATAACATGGTACGCGTCTGGTGTAACAATAAGCGAAACTTACAAAAAAGTGGGATGCTCCCTCTAAGGCATTCTCACTAGCGTGGCAAGGTACTTTAATACCGATCAGAGGGTGTCTTGCACCGATCAGACATCTTTGGACGACTGACTCTGTGCTGGTCAGATATTACGAATGCAGGGCATCGCCCCCGTCTTGGTCTGGGCCTCAAAGATCCATTTCCCAGGCTAAGACAAGGCCGGGCCACGCTGTTTTCATCAGGGCCTCTGCGATTTATCGGGGTCCCTTAAAAACTCTGCTACCTTTTCAACACTCGCGATAATTTAAAAGCGTCTTGAATGTCATTACGACTTTTTTCGTAGCTAGCAATTGATGACTTCTACGCATTGCGCCAAAATAACGGCTATGAGATACTAATAATTGAAGCGTGAGCTACACCAGAGCTACGTCATATTTGCTAATTTTGGACAAAAGCGCATACCATTAGACAAATTGACACAGCAGCCAAGCGAAAAAAGATATCTGACATCTGTAAACGGGAAATGTGAACCAGTTAGTCTATCATTCATATGCCTTGTCTGTGTGTCGTTTCAATATTGCACATTTGAATTTAAGCATGTCAAAGATACAAAATATTGATTGAAGCTGAGACCTTCGATACAAATTATGAAAGTATAAAAGAAGTTGTCCAAGATACGACTGTGAAGGATGTCTGTGCCGAGTTTCAAGCAATGGACTATAACCATGACTGAGTTATGGTCTGAAATGCATCACAGCGCATGTTGCCCGTACCCAGATGGGCCCGGTCCCGCGGCGGCAGGCGGCGTGGCTCAGGTTTGTCGCAGCGGCGCGGTGACGGGGCGGCAGAAGCCGTTTATTAATTTCACGCAAACAGACGATCATGTGACTGAAGGCGGAGTTGAAGGGTATCAGGTGGCGCTGTCGGCAGCACTAAACCGTCGAAAACAGGGCGAATATCAGCCCCACCGCTTATTTTCCACCGATGTTATCCATTTGACCTTGACCTTAGACGGTTTATGAACAAGTAACAGCTCTTGCTCACATGTCTGATGCCCGTGATTGCGACTAAGCTCTTAAACTTCGCGTTTGCATGGCTGAAATATGACGGAAATAGAGCGACCAAAATAAACATATATACCAAGGTTCCTACTCTCATTTGCACTGCACGTGACCTCGGCTCTAGACCTGGTAGGGCGTGCGTACGACCGGATACCTTGCTATGTAGCATGTTTGATCAGAGCGCAATTGTTTCACACGATGAGATACACTTCTAAATGGGATGCGTTGCGGAGCCTTCAGATATTTCAAACTAATACTTTAAGAATTTGACCTTGACCTGTAAGCTTAATGCATACCTAAACTCAACTTTGTTGTGTGATCTGAAACCGCACGCCACAGTGCTATAAAAAAACATTCAAATTTCTGAGTTTGGACTGCCGTGCTTGAAATAAGCGGGAGGTGGGGGGGGGGGGGGGGAGTCAAACCTGCCCCTCCGGTCAACGGTGTGCCGCTGTGGAGCCTGGTCAATATCGGACTAAACAGTGCCGGCCTATACCTGTGTGTCCTGTGCCGGCCAGGGGCATATAAGTGTCTACTAACGCAGAGTAGACCCTTGTGTCTACCCTGCGTCGACGAGCGACCGCGAATCGGCCAGGGACACACTCGCTAAATTGGGATGGGGACGGCACCCGGAATGTCACGTCTCAGAGCATCTTGCGCTGTCGGGGCGCTCTGGCAATGAGAGATGAGAAGTGACAATTGAAGGGGCTACAATGAGGCCATCGAAGAAGCCCACTTCAGCCAGCGACCCACTAAGCTGAACTGGGACCCCTGTGCCAATTATTGAAACCTTTACGCCGGTAATTACCGGCGATTTATACTCGGACGGACTGTCACGTACAGCATCACGAAGTCGTGGCGCGGTGACGTAATTTCTCTCGCTCGTGTCACTGTGACATTTAATTCTGTTCAGAGAATCAACTTCAAGATTACACAGGTAAAATGCTTCTGTCAGGAGCTAAAGGATATTCCGTCCCATCTCGGGCTCCCTAGCAGCTGCCATCCTGTCGATACGCGAGCAGTTGCGCCCTGGTCGGCATGGAGGTGCACTTCAGACTCTCCGATCGGGCCCTTGACCATCCGCTCCAAGTGCCGGATGGTGCTTGAATATTTGAAATCACCTAAAAATTTTGAGTGATCTAGAGTTCTCCGTCCTTTGAGCCTGAATATGATCTTGAAGGCAGACTTCGAGAGTCAAAACTTTTTGATGAACGCTACTTCGTGCGCCGTAAATATTCTGATCCTTAAAGATAAAAATTCGGGCTGTAACTTCTCGGCGACACAGATTTCGCCATGCGTTGATCTTGAATTTGACCCTGGTGACGTATGTAAAATAGACGTCACCTTTGATGTTCCCGCGCCATCATTGACCACTTGGCGCATTTTCAGTGAGATCGGAACACTCGTCGTTAAGTAAAGGCTGTCCACATCGCCAACTTCACGGACAAACTTCAAGCTACACCCCATTCCATCCCAGATGGAATCTGCGTGTACGTCTCTGCTCTTCGCGACACCGCTCCTCGCACTCAGAATGTCGTATGATTTTCATAGTCTCTCTTACATACAGAAAACTGTCTTCGTACTAGATGCCAAACCACGCCCCACTCTTGCGCGCGCTGTAACATACATCGGTAACGGACGGGCCTGAGCTTCGGTCGTGGATCGTCACAACACTTCAATCCCTTGCGTGCAAATTCATGGTGATCCGTGCAGCCGTCTGTGCTGTAGTCTGGGCGAAGGATATGTGCAAACAGATCGACAGACGGACGCAAATAAATGCTCTTAATTTAGCTGTTTAAATTTGCTAAGATGCTAATACCTTATTTGATGTCGTATAAAGACAAAATATGCAAATGCCAGCTCCCTTGCCTCGTGTAGACACCACAAGACCTCAAATCATTCTCGGGAAATAACACTTGCTTTTAAAAACATTTTCCTGTGTCTTTATGTCCTCTCGCATATGTGAGACCCGGAGGCAGTTAACCAGCCAGCCCGCAACAGAATGTCGCTTGACACCCAGCCGAGAAAGCCGCCACATCAAAAGACATTATATTGTCCAGTCTCCAAATGCCGACACGTCTCTCCACCATTCATCGTTCAGCCCACGCACTGCACGGTCGCGCGCGCTCCTTCCGGTCGTCAGTCACCAGGCGCGCCGCTGCATCGGAAGGACGGGAGACAGTCAGAGACAGCGGCGGCGTGGGCCCCGGCCGGCCCCCGCCGCCGCCGCCCCCGGGGTGCAGTCCAGCGGGCGGCGGCGGCGGCCGCCGGACCTTCTCTCACGGCTATCTAAACTCGACTAGAACAATCCCGCAGCTGTTTTCACACGCGCCGTGTGGCCGTCGCTAGTTGTGAGACTGGACTCCAACGCAAACCGTCCGGCCGGGGCCGCGCACGCAGGATTATTGCGCGTTATATACACTCGGCGCGGTCGTTCGCACGCTCGCAGGCTTGGGCTGCCGCCGACGCCGCTGGGGGCGCAGCTCGCCCTGCACTTGCCAAGTCGGGGGTCGTTCGGTAGAGGGGACAGTCTGAAATGGGACGGCGCCGGTCAGGTGACGCGCGGCGACGGAGCCGACAGCCGTCCTGCTATTCGCTGTTTGTAGATCGACAGTATCACCACACCTTGTTTAACCAATGCGCTCTGTCTACTCCTGCTCTAAGAAGTGAAAGACGGCTGCATGTAACGGCCACGAAGCAAGGCTAGAGATGTTTCAATGCCTGTGCGCTAGACTGTGCCGCAAGCCCAGATGGCGTGCGGTGCAGCATGACTCACACGATGTTCTTTTTATCCCTGCATGCGCCCGAGCCACCAATCCCGGACATGTCAGCGTGGGACGCTGTTTCCTGGTGACCAGGCTTCCGAAGTGCCACGAGTGTGGGCTATTTACAGAGAGCAGCAGCCGCAGGCATCCCAGAGATCAATGACACACCCTTTAGCATCCTCGCGGGCACAGAAGTGCCGGGTGGCCCACACGCGCATCCCAGAACCGCCACCCACCTGGTACGCGGCGTTAATTTTGTTTGGCGGTGACGTTGAGGGAGAAGTTGGCCACCGTCTCGTCGCCGCCTGCCGCCTGCGCCTTCACCGAGTACTGGCCGACGTCGTTGGCGGCACAGGCGGTCACATCCAGCTGGTGGCTGGTCCCCTCCCCGCCCAGTTTCAGCCGGCTGTTGGTGTCGTCCAGGGGCTTGCCGTCCTTGCACCACGTCACTGCGGCGGCACAGGGGCGGCAGTCAGCGGCCGCCGCGGACGACGGCGGCGGACAAGGGGACACTCCTGGCCCGCAGAGAAGCAGGGGAACACTCTTGGCGCAGAGAGATGTCTGAGACCGTCCTCGTCCTCACCGCGTCCTCACGGTGTCGTCCTGATCACCGATGTCCCGGGGTCTGGGCGGGCCACTGTTCACCGTGGCACATCTTCACAGGTCATACTCACAGTTCACATATTTAGAACTGGCGAACTAAGGACTGTCGTTGGAAACAAGGATTAGCACATGACATGCTGGAATTCTCGGTTGAGTTTTGGGATGGGTTTCCCGGGAACATTAGGTAATGGGATGAAACACAGTGGCATGCATGTCGAACTACGTCTAAGCCACATTCCTTCCTTAACTTTGTCCCAATGTCTACAAATCATTAGCCAGGACCACAAAAGCCTCCAAATGTGACCGCAGACTTAGCTGTAAGGTGCACGCAGGAGGCAGAGGCTTATCACAGGCGAGGCACAATCAATGAGCCAATCCAAGCTCACCATCGTGACGAATTCAGGTTCGGAGGTCTCAAGGGTGATGGCCAAAGATACCACACGTTTAGTAGCGACCCGCGAACGGTCAGATTTAATTTGGTTGCATGTGCAAGTATGTATCCTACCTTTGGTGGCCGGCTTCTCTAACGTGAAGGCGAAGTGGGCCGCCTGCCCTTCGGCCACCGTCGCCGAAACGGGGAATGTCTTGAAGGCAGGCTGCTTCATCTCCTCGTTCGGCACTGGAGAGCAGACAGGGGCTGCGTTCGTCATAGGGCACCTCAAAACAATGTTCATGCCACGTACACAATATTTGAATACGTAAATACATCTCAAAAGTAATAACGATAAACAAAAACAGAAAGTAATCGTTGAAATCATCAATGCAATGCGTCTGATGCAGCCGAAGCTGCACGCAACAAAGCGACACGACGGGTGCAGAATAACTTTTGTTCCTACAAACAACGATACACGAGGTCACGGGAGGATCCTGATTCCGCGGGACAGATTCTGTGAGCAGCCAATTTCACAACAATAGGCCTCCAGGAAGACAAGACGTAATTTTTCACAGTCGTAGGGCCTTTGGTCCCGTCGTCCACTGCTTCCGCGTGATCCATCCTTTGAGCAGCACACTCTCCGGTTCATCCAGAAAGATACTTAACTTATAGCCGAATGCAATCAAATAGGCCGTTCAACCTTTCGAGAACTGGTTTGTCATTTACGGCATGACTGACAGTCAATAAGCGGACGGGAGCCGCTTCCTGCTGACGCCAGTGCCCGCCCGCCCGCTCCGCCCTGCCAGCCTTACCGAGGACGACCAAGGTGCAGGAGGAGAAGCTCTCTCCGGCGTCGTTGAAGGCCTCGCACGTGTAGGCGCCCGAGTCCTCGGGGAAGATCTCGGCGATCTTCAGGCGATACATATCGCCTACGCTGTCGTACTCGAAGTCCTTGGACGGCTTGATCTCCTTGTCGTTGTGAAGCCACACCACCTCAAACTTGGACGTTCCTGAGAATAGTGGGACTGGTCAGCTTTGCCACTAGCAGTCTTCGATCTGTGAGTTACCGATGGTGCAAACCATAGTCACTGACTTGATGACACCACTGGTATTTGCCTTTCCATACGCATATACGAGTGTCGTATTGAACTTTTCGTGCTAAGTATAGGTAAGACGGACTGGGCCATATAGTGAGTGGCAGAAAATCACGTGATTTACGCAGAGTGGGAACAAAGTGCAAACGACGGACACGGTGCCTCAGTACATAGTTTGACATCCGGTAGGATGACCAAAATCCTGACACCAATGAAACACGAGAACGTGGTTGACCGATCTACTGAGTGGTGTTCTGAAAGGTGGACGTCTTCACGCCGGCCGGTGACCCAGTCTCAGCCGGCAGACGCGCGGCGGCAGACGCCGAAGCCCACAGCTGGTCAGCGCCCGGCGGCAGACGCCGGAGCCCCCGCCCGGGCGCGAGAGCGGCCGACACTGACCCGTCAATCGGCAGGACAGAGTGACGGCCTCTCCGTCCTTCACCACCATCGACCGCAGGTGCTCCAGCACGCGGGGCGGCTCCTCCTCGCCGCCGGCGCTCTTCAGCGGCACGCTCTCCTTGGCTGCGGACAAGATCGGTACTTGTGGCACGCTCTTACGTAAAATGGCAAGGCATAGCATGAACGGGGTTGACTATCTATTTAAAGATAGCGAGGCAGCCGACGCAAATTACTGAGTACCGTGCTGCTTTCAGGCGCTGCCTGTGTCCAACATTTGGACGCGCGATTCCTTGGAAAAGCACGTCAAGCACTCCTACATAGCCGAATACTGTGTTGAGAAAGAAGGCACAAGCATGCCAAATGCTTATCGATAGGACCACGTAGAAACCAAACTTCTATCCCACTTTACGTAATAGCGACACGGATGTGCTTTCTCACCTTTCACGGGCGCCGGAGCAGCTGAAAATAAAATAAAAACAGTCATCACGATCACAATGCTTGACAGCATTCAAGGCACAGTAGATTCCCGGTATCACAGAAGCAAATGAGTATCTACACATAAATGTTACACACTCGGGTCTAGCTGTTTCGAATCTTAAACAACTATAAAGTAGCAAATCTCAAAGCCATTCCAGAACATGCCGTGAGCGGTCATTTGTCACAAAAGTCCAGTATAGCGTTCATAACCGTTTCAGAGTGTCGCTACTTCGGACTAAAGCCCTCAAGTGGGGCACTGAGAAGGAGGCCAACAAACAGGTTAAGGTGATATGAAGGCACATTCATTACAGTTGTACAGGAATCTGCGTGCGTAGTTGGTGAAAGTACCTGACGCCCTTCTAAAGGATGTCGTCTATCCACAAAAACCGAAAAGCAGTAACAAAGTGGCCAGCCCGGCAGGCTAAATGTGCCATTTCCCTAAGAGCTAAGAGTGCAAGCACAATTAGCCCCTCATCGCTTAAGTTCATTGCAACAAACGGCGCCAGCGGCTGAGCTGGGTGGGCCACGGGCGTGCCGCGCTGCCCAGTGCCACCCGCGGATCGGCGTCCGACGCATTACTCACGGGTGACGGTCACTTGACAGGTGGTGGTGACCTCGCCCATCGAGTTGTAGGCGCGGCACTCGTAGGCGCCCTCGTCCTCGGGGAACACCTCGGCGATGGCGAGCGACGCCACGCCCTGCCGGTACTTGAGGTCGACAGCGGCCGATGAGCTGAGCAGCTCGCCGTTCTTGCTCCAGGCGATCTTGGGGTCGGGGTCGCCGTGCACCTGGCAGTGCAGCGCCAGCGACGCGCCGTCGCGCACCGCCAGCGTCGCCGGCATCTTGTCGTCGAAGACGGGCGCGTGCATGAGCGAGTCGTCGGGCGGAATCTCCAGCTCCTTGGTGGCCGAGCGGGAGCGGGTGGAGCTGCCCGACAGCGTCTTGCCGTATGGCTTCAGCACACGTTTCTCGGTTGGCTCGGCCTTCGGCGCCGGCGCCGAGTCCAGACTGGACTTGGTGAACTCCGACTCGAAGCCAGATCGCCGACCGGAGTCGAACCCTGAGCGCAGGCCCGTTTCGTAGCCGGACCGCAGTCCGGAGTCGTAGCCGGACCGCAGTCCGGAGTCGAAGCCGGTCCTCGTCAGGCCGGTGTCGAAGCCGGACCTCGTCAGGCCGGTGTCGAAGCTGGACTTGAAGCGGCTGCCGCTAGATGCCATGTTGGACGACTGCGGAAGATCACAGGGCACATCACAGAACTAAAACGATGAAACAGCATTCGAAGCCAGATCACGGTCATGACTGCCGAAGTTTCGAAATATCGCGTAGCTTGCGGGCCATGTAATGAGGCACAAAACAATGAAACAAATAATCATCAAGAAATAACGAATTAAAGGCATGCATAACATTGGCTTGTTGATGCGCTTACGTAGGCGGACTTTAAAACGGCTGGTACGAGCAACCCCAAACTTCTGATCATTTGCATTGCGCTGTTCAGTACATACCCAAAAGGCCCAAAAGCCATGGTAGCATGTCGCGCGTATGCCGAAGACTACATCCGACATTTGTAAGCCGCTGCTCGGATCAGGGAACCGCATTCGTGGTCGGTGACGTCATGATTCCGTTTTATCCCATTTCTACATCCAAGACCAGAGTGGAGGAACGTGAAAAGGCCCCAGCTAGGTCAAAGGAGGTGAGACTGTCCCAGAACAAGTGAATGCGCGCGGCATAGCCGGACTGAGTTCAAAGTTCTTACAGCTGAGGTAGCGATTTGCAATGTCTCGGATCGGATCGGATCTCTTCATGAATGCACCTTCGAATATTGAGTGCCGACAAAGTGATAACTTATTACCACTGAAACGTCGCATAAGCTATACCTCTCGGTATGTTTAAAGTCTTCAGCTCAACATACAAAATTTGGGCTCATAATGCGGAAAGATCAAGAGCTGGAGGCCTTTCTTACTGATGTTAAGTATAAGCCACGTTTACAGGGGGCACGCACCCATGTTGACCTGGCTTAGCCCTTAGTATTCCTCGACTATCAGTTCGCGAAGGGCTGACTCCAGAACGGAACTAACGCGGGGCCAGCCTCAAGTCGAACACAAGTCTGCATGAAGTCCTTACTGTCATGCTGCTCGACTGATACGAAGAGCTCTGGTGTGACGACGAATGCGAGGACTTGAACTCCGACTTAAACTCGGACTTGTATCCGGTGGCGTCGGACTTGTACGCCGAAGAGAACTTGTGCGACGAGATGCCGTTGGTGGTCGGGTGCGAGGACGCCGCGCTCGACAGGTAGCGTCGATCTGGCGGGGCACGGGGTCGAGGCAGGTCAGGTCAGGTCCGCTCAGATCAGGTCAGATCAGGTCAGGTCATGTCGGACCAGGCCAAATCAGGCCTCAAGTACATAGCTGTGAGCGAGGGCGGCACGCTTGTCATGTGGCCCTGGCCTGGTCTGTTATGATAACGGAGTCAGGTTAGGCCAGGTCAGGTCGGGTCAGGTCAGGTCAGACCGATGGCGGTCTCGTGCAATGGCGGCAGGCTCTTCAGGTGCCCCTGGTCTGGTCTGATCGGAGAGCAGGCTGAGGTAAGGTCAGACCGGTGGCGGCCGCGTGTGATGGCGGCCGACTCTGCAGGCGCCCCTGGCCTGGTCTGGTCGGGGAGCGGGATCAGGTCCAGTGATCGCAGGAGCCCATGTCTGGGCTGACCCAAGACTGCAACGCAGGTAAGTACAGCCAACAGCGTAGATGCGAGAATGCTCGTGATGCAAGCACATGGTATTCGAAGGCATGCCAGCAATGCAATAGCTTAATCACAACGGTTGCACGAGCTCGCTTCATGTGTAAGTTTGTTTACACCTAAGCCATGAATCTGCAACCCTCAAGGCAGCTAGAAAGTGTGCCTAGGAGATGGCACCCGAAGAGATGCAGCACTCACCCTGTTGTATGGTCCGAAGTTGTAGCTGTTACGTGAAACGGTTAGTCACACAGGTACAGACCGCAAACATGAGAACGAAGATCTGCACACGCAGAGGCTCACTGGGTCGCTAACCGAGCTACTTAAAAACTAGTGACAGCCAGATATAAAAACGCCCGTCGTGGCACAGGCTCAAGATCGGCCAAAAGTTGGCGTGGGTTTCCACAAAAATTTGATGAAGACGACCTCATCTCCTACATGTTTATACTATCCAATGACCATGCATTAGATGACCATGAAAGACGTGCCCATAATAAATCAAACAAAAACGACATTGGATCGTGCCAAGGGCTTTGAGGGCGCATTCAGTAACAGAAAGGTCACGCAGAGCTGGTGACATTCCAACGCATCTAATGAAAGTGGAATATGTTAACTGGAATCTTTGGAACGTTGGTGACACACACGGCATGCACCAACATTCATGTGACAAATAACGCCAACTTCCTGATTAGGCGACTGAAGGCCACGGCCGCTAGCGTCACATGGACGGATGCTCCCTCTTAAAACTGTTATGTTGCATGGATTGTTTGCTGCTCCCATGTTTTACCTTCTTTGCTAAAACTACTGAAGATCTGCTTGCATTGCTCTTCTGAGCCGCCTGAGGAGTTCGATCACAAACTTTTGGTTAGTGCGGCCAAGAAGGAGCGACGCACAGATGCAAGCGTAGTAAGAGAAGCAAAATAACACCAGAGGCATGTAGAACAGCACACAAAAGCAACTACACTGCCAAAAGATGGCGTCAGATGGTCAACTAGAGCGAGTGATCAGCGTGTCAACACGCCGGCGAGGCCTATTTGTTGATGTTCACGCTGGCAAGTACGCGTTTAAGCCTATGTATACATGTGGCGTCAGCATTGTGGCTGATTGCACATTTCACTGTTTAGTGAGCTACACCACAGTCACTGCAAAGGAGCTGAAAACACGTTGTGTGTTGTATCTTGCTCTCGACTTACACTTCGGCACTGAAACACCGAACGAACGTTGGGCCTATCAACGATTCATGGCATGCATAAACAGAGCAATAGCTGGAAACGAGAGATAAAAGGAGCAAACTGTAAAAACGCCCACATTCACGGATCATATCTTTTCAGGAACAAGAGAAGAGTGCAATAAACAGCACATATTTCAAGGGATGGATACTTCCCTCAGACCAAATCAGAGACGTTCATTACATACAGTAAGTGCGCGGTACAGATACGCCGCACTAAGGCCGCACCAAGTTTGCCAATCACGATGCTCGAGCGACGACGGCAGGCACGTACCTTCAACGATGATGACGCAGGAGGTCTCCGCGGTGCCGAGCGCGTTGGTGGCCACGCAGCGGTACTTCCCAGAATCCTCCGGCTGACAGTTGCCAATCTCGAGCGTGACCACGCCGTCGGCGTTGGTGATGTTGTACTCGCCGCGACTCAGCTCCTGGTCGCCTCTGTACCACTTGACCTGTCGGCACACGGGCACGGGTCAGCTGGGGATGGGCGCGGCACGAGCAGCGCGTACGGAGACGGACCTGGCCTGGCCTGCGCTGTGCTCGCGGAGACGGAGCACTGGCCTGTGCTGGGCTTATGGAGATAGAGCACTGGCTTTTGCTATGCTCACAGAGACGAAGCACTGGCCTGTGCTGGGCTTAGGGAGACGGAGCACTGGCTTTTGCTGCGCCCACGGAGACGGAGCACTGGCCTGTGCTGTGCTCACAGAGACGAAGCACTGGCCTGTGCTGGGCTTAGGGAGACGGAGCACTGGCTTTGCTGCGCTCACGGAGACGAAGCACTGGCCTGTGCTGTGCTCACGGAGACGGAACACTGGCTTTTGCTGCGCTCACGGAGACGGAGCACTGGCCTGTGCTGCGCTCACAGAGACGAAGCACTGGCCTGTGCTGGGCTTAGGGAGACGGAGCACTGGCTTTTGCTGCGCTCACGGAGACGAAGCACAGGCCTGTGCTGTGCTCACGGAGACGGAGCACTGGCCTGTGCTGTGCTCACGGAGACGGAGCACTGGCTTTTGCTGCGCTCATGGAGACGGAGCACTGGCCTGTGCTGCGCTCACAGAGACGAAGCACTGGCCTGTGCTGGGCTTAGGGAGACGGAGCACTGGCTTTTGCTGCGCTCACGGAGACGAAGCACAGGCCTGTGCTGTGCTCACGGAGACGGAGCACTGGCCTGTGCTGTGCTCACGGAGACGGAGCACTGGCCTGTGCTGTGCTCACGGAGACGGAGCACTGGCCTGTGCTGTGCTCACAGAGACGGAGCACTGGCCTGTGCTGTGCTCACAGAGACGGAGCACTGGCCTGTGCTGTGCTCACGGAGACGGAGCACTGGCCTGTGCTGTGCTCACAGAGACGGAGCACTGGCCTGTGCTGTGCTCACGGAGACGGAGCACTGGCCTGTGCTGTGCTCACGGAGACGGAGCACTGGCCTGTGCTGTGCTCACAGAGACGGAGCACTGGCTTTTGCTGCGCTCACGGAGACGGATCACTGCACTAAGCGTCGGCCTGAAGTGTACGGTTGGTGGTGCGTGGTACCGACAGGGAATGCTGACGGGCGTAATCAGCCGGTCACTCACGTTCATCCAGACGTGGAATTTCGCCATAAAACCGTGGTAAGCCGACACTTGATAGTTTCACGGAAGGCATGAGACGAGGAAATCAGCATCACGGACGGACAACTGTTTTGGAATATCGTTCTGGCCCGGTGTGTCGGTATGCACACACTAACACACCAGACGAGGACGACGTTCTGGCCTGGTGTGTCGGTATGTACACACTAGCACACCAGACGAGGACGACGTTCTGGCCTGGTGTGTCGGTATGTACACACTAGCACACCAGACGAGGACGACGTTCTGGCCTGGCGTGTCGGTATGTACACACTAGCACACCAGACGAGGACGACGTTCTGGCCTGGTGTGTCGGTA
This sequence comes from Pollicipes pollicipes, assembly GCF_011947565.3. Classification (NCBI taxonomy): domain Eukaryota; kingdom Metazoa; phylum Arthropoda; class Thecostraca; order Pollicipedomorpha; family Pollicipedidae; genus Pollicipes; species Pollicipes pollicipes. The sequence goes on from NW_023596297.1 coordinate 23,413,839, forward strand.
TGTACACACTAGCACACCAGACGAGGACGACGTTCTGGCCTGGCGTGTCGGTATGTACACACTAGCACACCAGACGAGGACGACGTTCTGGCCTGTTTGTCGGTATGTACACACTAGCACACCAGACGAGGACGACGTTCTGGCCTGGTGTGTTGGTGTGTACACACTAGCACACCAGACGAGGACGACGTTCTGGCCTGGTGTGTCGGTGTGTATACACTAGCACACCAGACGAGGACGATAGTCCGAACAATTATCCCGTCCGTGAAGCAAAAACGTTCTCCCAGCACGTCTCTGCGCGCAAAAGGGTCGCCGGAGATTGGATTCGCAGTGCATTGCCAAGAAAGGTTTCCCGATTCAACCCGATCACTTTGGACCACTTCAGCAGAATGCCAGCATTCCCTGGCACCGAGACGGCTCTGCGCCGCGCCCCTCCGCCGCCGGGCTGTCGTCATTCACTCACCGTGGGCGCCGGCTTGCCGGACAGGCAGCAGAGCAGCTTGCACGTCTGGCCCATCTGCATGACACGCGGACGCAGCTGGAAGCTGAAGAGCGGCGCGTGGTCGGCCTCCTTGTCCCAGGTGCGCTGGTAGCTGGGCACTGGCTGGCGGCGGCGCACCGGCTGCTGCGACTCCTGGCGGCGCGGCAGCTCGCGCGCCAGCGCCTGCACGTTCAGGAAGACAGGCTCCTCGCGGAAGCCGTAGTGACTCTCGGCGCGGATCATGTACTCGCCGCGGTCCGACAGCTTGACGCGGTTGATGACGAAACGTGTAGTCGTCGCCCTGGTAGCGGCGCATGTACTTGACCGACTGGCGCAGCTCCATGTTGTCGCGGTACCACGTGACCGTGGGCGGCGCCAGCGAAGATGACGCGGCAGGTGAACTTGACCGACTGGCCCTCGTAGGCGAACGCCGACATGGGACGGATGACGAAGCGCGGGGCCGCCTGCAGCCGGTCCACATTGACCTCGTGGATCTTGTAGCGGTCCATCTGCAGCTGGCGCAGGCTGGAGTAGTTGGCCAGCCGGCCCATCGGCAGCGGGTAGCCGCCCCAGCCCTCGTAGCGGGCGCGGATGCGGTCGCGCATGGGCGTGTAGCGCGAGCTGTCGATGGGCGCGTCCAGGCCAGTCAGGTCGCCCTTCAGCCACGGGTGCTCCAGGCACTCGTGCGCAGTCAGACGCTTGCTGAAATGCAGGGGGGTCAGAGGGGTCAGAAGCACAGCCAGTGGGGCGGTTCTCGCCATCCGTAGCGTAATGTCCGGTGGTGCAGAATGAACGTGACGCGATGCTCATGGTAGCGAAGGCGACAAAAGCAGCAAAGTCAACTAGCGGCATTATTCATGCTACAAAACCTCACACCGCATAGCTCAATAATCACGTATCTGAAATGCAGCCCAGTTGGCGGCCATTTTTTCAAAGGTGACCTGATGCGCATGGAGCGACTAACTCACTCCTTGGCCTTCAGCAGAAGCTTGCGGATGAAGTCCTTGCCCTCATCGGAGACGTTGGCGAACGCCTCGCGGTCGAAGTCCCAGTCGCAGGCCCTGACGTTCTTCAGGGTCTCGACGTCCGTCTCGCCGGCGAACGGCGAGAGGCCGGACAGGCTGTGCACGCGGGACCACCGTGAGGCGCACGACCGCGCGTGACACGCAAGCAGCGGCATCAGCGCTAGCGGTCATGGTGACGGAGTGCTTGTGAGGAATTGAGAGATGGCCCCTGACGTTTGTGCCTGCTTATTCAGCTGACCATGGTATTGCAGCTTACGCCAATGTTGGCTTAATGTAAGCTTTACACAGGAAAATATCCAGATGAACGGCACCTTTCATAAGGCACAACCTGCACAATAAAAGGTGCTGAAGCTTAGGTACTCATACAATACCAACTAGCCAAACAAACAAACAAGGCCCGTTTCCCAGCCTCCGTTTCCTCGGTGCGGCGCACGCAGCGCGCCGGCTACCGGGCTAGCTGGACGGCTGGCAGGACGGCGCCGGCGCCCTGCCGTACTCACAGGACGTATCCGAGCACGCCGACAGCCCACATGTCCGTGTAGAAGCCGACCGGCTCGCGCTCCACGATCTCGGGCGCAGCGAACTCGGCCGTGCCCGTCGAGATCTTGACCAGCTCGTTGGGGTTGAGCTTGGTGGCCAGGCCGAAGTCGATCAGCTTGACGTTGGTCGACTTGGACGTCTGGCACATGATGTTCTCCGGCTTGACGTCTGCGGGGAGGGTGTCTCGCTCAGTCGGGGCTGCGAGGGGCGCGGGTCCGCACTCGGGCGCCGGTGGAGAAAAGCGCTGGTGGAATGAGTGTCAATATATCACAGCCAATGAAGCTTGATTGATCGAGTTTAAGTCTAAATTCCATTTAACTGCATTATTTTGTATTTGTGACGTGCTTGCTGCCAAGCATGTTCGACTGTAGAGGTGATCGCGCATTTCAAAATGTTGGTAATAAGTCTATCTATGCCTTGCACGTGCTAATGCCATTCAATATTCAAAATACTTTGCGCATTCACATGCACATATATGCACATATATGCGCAATTCACTTGCATATATATATATATATATATATATATATATATATATATATATATATATATATATGCAATCATACATTTATTAAATCATACAATCATACATTTATTAAAATGCGCGTGTAAATGCCGAATACTGCAACTCCCAAGCCATCTCAACTAAATAGCATCGACACCTGTATCTCGCCATACTGACCCAGATGTAGAATATTCTTCTCGTGCATGTGCTTGACGGCCTCGCAGACCTGTCGCATGTAGTTGATGACCTCGGCCTCTGACATGGTGTAGCCGGGCGCGGTGATGCGCTCGAAAAGCTCGCCACCCGACAGGAACTCATAGATGAGCACCATCTCATCGTCGTCCTCAAAGGCGTCGTGCAGGTTGATCAGCTTCGGGTGGTGCAGCTGGTTCATGATATCGATCTCCTTCTTGATCAGCTCCTTCTCGATCGGGTGGCTGATGGGGATGAACTTGGCGGCGAAGATGTGGCCCGTGGCGCGCTCGCGGCAGCGGTGCACCACGCCGAACGCGCGCCCGTGCCGATCTCCTCCAGCACGTCGTAGTGGTCGTACACGCTGTCGTGCTTGATGTCCACCGGCTGCGGCACGTGCTTGGCGTGGATGTCGAACACGAACTGGTCATAGTTGTCCACCGGCTTGTCGGCGCGGCCGCGGATCCTCTTGCCGTTCTCGTCCACTGTGGACGGGCGAGGCGGGTTTAGCATCCGTTCTCATCCATTGTGGACGGGCGGGGGCGGGTTAGCGTCGGGCCATCCACTGTGGACGGGGCGGAAGCGGGTTAGCGTCTGTTCTCATCCACTGTGGACGGGCGGGGGCGAGCTAGCGTCGGCCCATCCACTGTGGACGGGTGGGGGCGAGTTAGCGTCGGCATCCGAGGGAAGGGGGGGGGGGGCGGTCGCTCGGCGTGTGGAACTCGTCCGGATCACCGCTGGCGGTTGTAGTTGCAGCCATGCTGACCTCAGACTATCAGGCTCATCGAGGGGAGCGTTTACAGAGGAAAGCTGCGACGCGCATCTTACGTGTGATTCAAATGAAGGAGCAGCTGACACATTTTGGAAGGCAAACACAAAGAAAAATGTTGCTTTGATCGGCCGTGATCTTGACTGTAAGCCGCCATACAACGCAGGCAACAAAGAATGACCCATTACAAAAGCCAAAAAACCATCCCGATGATGAATACGCAGCGTGCCCGTGATAAGGACAGGTCCTTATCCAGGTCCGAGCTGGTTTACCCTCGTATTTGCGCTTCTGCTCTTCTTCTTGGTGACGTCGCGCGTGGTGATGGGCGTCGATTCGTCGCTGGGTGCCGAGCGACCGTAGATGTTCTCGGCGATCACGCGGAACGAGTACGTCTGGCCGGGGGTCAGGCCCTGCGCCTCGTGCACGGTAAACCTGCAAACGCGGTCGGGCACGGCGCCGTCAGCACGGCGCAGGAGACAGGTCACAGGCTAGCAGATTAAATGAGTTAGCATGGGCGGGTTACGGACCACTGCAACAGACATTTGACGTGCAAGCCTTTGAAATGACACATAGGCTGTGTGTTTGACAAAGTGTTCTATTACGTTTCACACGTTCAAGCGAATTTGACCCTTGCTAACGTACAAATCCTATGTTCAGCAAATCTGCAACAAAGGGTTTCGGCCCACGCAGATTATAAACCATTGATATTTAAATCACCTAAGGCTCATTGCATATTCATGCACAGACACTGAGATTCCCAGCGGTGATGTGCATCGGCAGGCACGTCAGAGGGCTGGCGTCAGAGGGCTGGCGGCAGGCGCCTGACATCAGGGCACTGGCGTCAGGAGGGGCTGACGTCAGGGGACTGCCGGAAGGGGCTGGCGTCAGGGGGCTGGCGTCAGGGGGCTGACGTCAGGGTGGCGTCGGGGGGGGGGGAGTGGCGCTAGGGGGCTGGCTTCAGGGGGCTGGCGTCAGGGGGGCTGACGTCAGCGGCTGGCGCCAGGGGCTGGCGTCAGGGGGCTCGTGGCGTCAGGGAGGGGGGGGGGGGGGCTGGCGTCAGGGGACTGACGTCAGGGCCTGGTGGCGTCAGGGGAGCTAGCGTCAGGGGGCTGGCGTCGGAGGGCTGTCGTTGCGGGCGACCGCACCGCCTGTCCTGTGGCCGCCGGTGGGCCCACTCGCAGCCAGGTCGCCGGCCGTTACAACTCAGACGCTGACACCAAGCCCGCCCGCCGTCCTCACCTGGTGTTGGCGCACCGGATCCATGTGGACATAGGGTGCTCGCGCTTCTCGATGACGTAGTTGGTGACGTTGCTGCCGCCGTCCCATGTGGGAGGCTTCCAGGTAACGATGCACGAGTTGTGCGTGGCTTTCTCGGCGATCACGTACCGCGGCGAGTCAGGATGGTCTGCCGGAGGGCGACGCGTGACATTAAGAGGACGCTATAGCGTCGAACACGGAAATTTGTAAGCGAATTAGAGACGTAGCGTCGTATTTTAATAGCCTGTGGTCTGTACCAGCTAACATGTGGTCATTGAGGCATGGAGCTTTTCAAGATGGCCCAATCGGTGTATGGTGTTCACTTCGCACAAACATGACGCAAGGTTTGTCACACAAATGGCGCGAGCACTTTACGCAAATAAAAGCCACAATGTCATGTCGTTTATAGATATATTTTAATACGATATTCTGCGTAATATTTCTTTAACGATGCATCATGACAACATGCACAAGCAATGCCCTTCCGGTTGCACGGCCGGCGCCGTGTGATACGTACTTGCGATCTGGACCTTGATGATGCAGGAGTCGGCGCCGAGCTCGTTCTCGGCCACCAACCGATACGGCCCGTTGTCCATCTGGTCCACGTCGCGGATCGTGATAATGGCGTGTCGGTCCTGCAACAGCGGTCGGAGTCGCTCAGTCATCGCGAGTGCGTAGGCTCACACCAGCTTCTATGCATAGTTTGAGCACAGATATAAACAGTCACCGCGTAGAAGCTGAACAAAAGACCAGCTGCAACCTAATGCTATTTAGCTATTGGGAACAACGTGAATCGTCTCACATTTAGCGTGAAGCAAAGGGCAGCTATGCACGACATGTTCAATGACGACTTTACAATGCCATCAAAGCAACGACACAGGTTATTACCAACGCACGGCTTTTTACGAAAGCCAGATGGCTTGAAAACGGCATGAGCTGGAATAACTACCAATGGTCCTGATGTTCGTCGTACTGTTGCCCATTAGCCTCCTCGGATATACCACCACAGGGTTTCCAAGCGCGCGCGCGTCTCGTCCCACAGCCTACCGTGGTCTCCACGTCGAAGTGGGCGCCCTTCTCGATGACCTCGCCATCCTTGGTCCACGTGCAGCGTGGCTTGGGGTTGCCCGTGAACGGCACCTTGATGACGATGTTCTCGCCCTTCTCGAAGAAGGCCGTATCGCGGAACCGAGGCGGTACGTTGATCTTGGGCGCGGCTGGGGAACGCACGGTCACACGGGTGTGAAAATGACACGGGTGTGAAAATGACATCTCAGACTTTTTACACCGCTGATCAGTAAATGCTCCGATGCACACTTGGTGCTGCATATCATCTCTGTTACTAAAGAAACTTGACACATTATTACATACATATGCATCCATGTTGCATGTGAATTAAGCAGCTCACTTCCAACATTACCGCAAGTTTACACTGCACGCTAAAAACGCTGTAACCTGGCCACCGTTTATGCACGCCAATGGAATCCGCACACACCACTCGAACGACTGACTAGACGCCTCGCCTCAACCTTGCGTCATAGCCGTCGGGTTACGCCTGAAGTGCCAGCCGACCTCTACGGAGGGCGACTCACTCTTGATGGTGAGGGAGGCGCGGGTGGACTTGTGGCCGCCGGGGTTGTGGGCGCGGCAGCTGTAGTCGTCGGCGTCCTCGCCGTACACGTCTCGTATGTCCAGGAAGTACGTGTCGCCGTCCTTGTCCATGTAGTACTTTCCGCCGCTGAAGATCTCGCGGTTGCCCTTGTACCAGGTGATCTTGGGCTTGGGACTGCCCGTGATCTTGCACTCGAGGGTGGCTGACTTGTTCTGGAGCGCCATCACGTTCTTCAGCGGTTGAATAATCTCCGGAGGAGTGGCCGCTGTGGGTTGGACGGATAAGCGTTAGATAGTTTATCTGTAAGCGGCGTCTATGGTAAGGCAGCATTGCAAAATATCTTTGCACTGATGCTACCAGAAGCTTTTCCACACGCCGCCCAGATAAATAAAAAGACTACGCGCGAAGATAACGATGTTATGTAAGATTCCAAAAGAGGCCCACTGAGCTTTGGTCTTTTGCGAATGCAGTCAACAACGACTTGACGCCGGCTATAACTGCGCTCCAAGAAGACGCAGGCCGCCGTCCGCCACCAGATGGCGACTGTTCGCAGCGCTGAGCGCAGGACCGGGCGGAGTGACGCGTTACCGTGCGGGTCGCGGATCTTGACCGACGAGCTGGCCGTCGAGGGCTCGCTCGGGCCGGCCTCGTTGACGGCGAACAGCGCGGAACTCGTACTGCCTGCGGTCCGCCACCAGGTTGGGGATGTTGATCTGGGGCGGTCGTGCAGAGGACCTGCGACGGAGGCGCCTTGGTGTCACTGGCAGCCCCGCCGGCGCCACCAGCTCCACGGAGACCGCTTCACAATCGCGGGATCGCGTGGCGATACAGTGTGACTGTAGGCCGGCCACACACGGGTGTAGGGTGCTGATGAGTCAAGACGCAGATGTGGCGGACAAATGAGCGGCGCCATCAGCTTCTCCGCCACTATCGCGTCTAACCCCGCCCGCCGGGTTCCCTCGCCACACCCCCTTCGGCTCTCACCTGGTTAACCTTGAGCCAGTTGGGCGTGCCGGTCTCGCGTTTTCTCGATCCAGTAGCCCTGGATCCTGGCGCCGCCGTCCTTCTCGGGCCGCTCCCAAACTGAGGTTGACGAAGTCACCGCCCACCTCCTTGACGGTCGGCACGCCCGGCGCCGAGGGCAGGTCGTAGGGCGAGCGTGCCTTCACCGGGTTCAGGACCCTCCAGCGGCGGGCCCATGCCGTTCTGGTTGGCGGCCATCAACGCGGAACAGGTACTCCTGGTTCTCGGTCAGGCCCTGGACGATGAACGACGTATCCTTGCAGGTGGTGGACGCTACCACCCAGTGGTCGTGCGCAATGTCACGCCGCTCCACCACGTAGTGCGTGACGCGTGCGCCGCCATCGAAGGCCGGTGGATGCCACGAAAGCGTGCACGTGTGCTTGGGTGATTTCGCTCGGCTTCAGCGGGCCCAGCGGCGGGCCCGGCAGGCCCGTGATGTACACGTTGAAGGTCGCCGACACCTCCCCGCTGTCATTCTTCACCTTCAGCTGATACTGGCCAGCGTCCGCCTTCTGCACCTCCTTGATGAAGATGATGAGGTAGTCGTCGAAGACGGTGTACCTGACGTGGTGGTTGTCCTCCACCTCCTTGCCGGCGTGGAAGAGCGACACGTCCATCGGCTGATCGCCGGAGAAGTAGATCTTGATCTTGGCGTTGTCGCCCTCGGGCAGGTACATGTCGTTCGGCACCTTGTCAATCCTCGGGGGAGCTGAAATCATCATGTCCTCGTCATGACCGCGGGTCGCCGTGAATGGCGTGTCAACGGCGCATGGGTTCGTACAACCAGCCTGGCGCATAACGCTTTTGAGTTCAACCTTCAAACTCTGTCGCCATGTCTGACCCACTTCTCGACAAGCGCTTCTCCGCATCCCCTGGTTGGGACGACTGGCCCGCTGCGGCCAGCCCCCCCCCCCCTCCGCTCCTCAGCCGCCTCGGCACTTACTTCCGACGCGCAGGCGGCAGGTGGTGGTGGCCTGGCCGATGACGTTGCCTGCCTGGCAGGCGTACTCGCCGTCGTCGGAGGCCCACACCTCGCTGAACACCAGCCGGAACACGCCGTCCGCCTCCTCCGCCTGCACGCGCTCCAGGTCCGTGTTCACCACGCGGCCGTTGCGCAGCCAGCGCGCGCCAGGCATCGGCGTGCCTGAGAGAGACGTAACACATGGCGGTGGTCACCTCGCCGAGCGGCCACGGGCGATGGCAAGAGTGCACGAACTTTGTTCTAGCTGCTGATGCTCAACAGGGATTTGTTTAGGACTAAGAGAGTTGATTATAACGAACACTCAAAACCCTCTGACATCTCACAGCACACCGAATTTCAAATCGAAGAGAGAAACTTTAAAACACGCTGTGGTTCATGGGGAAAGAAGTTCCATTAGCCATATAGTTCACATTCTATGGTTTAAATTTGTTCACATCACAGAAGGCCAATGTGGTTGATCACGTTCATATCACAACAGACCATGTTATACGGTTGCCGACAACCCCGCCAGTTTAGCAAATCTGCAGACACTATGGCCCGCCTACCACAGCCTGCCAGCTGCGAACATTACGCGTCGCGCGCCCGCTCTGCCAGCCAGCCAGCCAGCCAGTGCCAGTCAGCCAGCCAGCCAGCCAGCCAGCCACTGGCAGCCAGCCCGTGCCGTACGCACACTCACCGATGGCCTGGCACTCCAGCGTGAGTGGCCGCATCAGACCGGCGCCCGTGTTCATCAACGACTTGACGAACTCGGGGGCCCGGCCGCCGACCACTTCCTGCACGCGCACCGGCGCGATGCACTGTGCCGGCTCGCCGCGGCCGGCCGAGTTCACGGCGCTCACGCGGAACTCGTAGTCGCCGCCCTCCTTCAGGTTGATGGCCGAGAACTCGCAGTCGGGCACGTTGTACTCGCTGCAGCGAATCCAATAGGGGTGGCCGACCTCGCGTTTCTCCACCACGTAGCCGGTGACGCGGCTGCCGCCGTCGAATGCCGGCGGCTCCCACTTGAGGTCGACGTAGCTGCGCGTGACCTTGGTCACCTGTGGCGTGCCCGGCGCCGCCGGTACGCCACGCTTGCGCGCAGGTGCACGCGCGGGCTGGGCGCCGACGGTCGACTGAAGCCGGCCGCGTTCTTGGCCTTGACGCGGAACTCGTACTCGCGGCCCTCGGGCAGGCCGTTGACCTGGTGGACGGTGTCGCGCGCCAGGTAGTCGTTGCAGTCGCGCCACTGCTCCTCGGTGACGTCGCGCATCTCCAGCTTGTAGCCCTGGATCTTGGAGCCGCCGTCGGAGGCCGGCCGCTCCCACATGAGCTTGGCCGAGCTGGGCGTGACGGTCGAGCACCTTGGGCTTGCCCGGCGCGTCCGGCACGTTGAAGGGGAACTTGGCCGTGATCGGCTCCGAAGAATCGAGCGGCTCCGAGAGGCCGTATTGGTTCTCGGCGCGCACGCGGAACAGGTACTTCTTGTTCGGCTCCAGGCCCATCACCACGTAGTTGCAGCCGCGCACGAAGCTGCACGCCTTGTTCCACACCTGGAAGAAGAGGGGAGAGATTGACCTCGGTGTGCCGTTCCGCACTAAAGGTGTTTCAGTGTTTTCGGGCGGTGCGACATAGATATTTGATTTTGCGTCTGTTATTACAAAAAACGAAGAAAGGCAGGAGTCAACTTACACCCATAGCGGAACGATACAGACGCCGCCAAAAATGACGTGACCAGGATTTCGCCTAGCAGGGGACTGAATCGGGTCACTGGAGATCGCTCTGGCCAACGGGTCCTTTTTTCTTCGCTTAAGGGCTCTTTTGCGACTGGAGAGACATTGTTAGGCTAAGCTAATACCTTGGACCTGTTTTTCGTTTTAGAAGTCTGCGCCGTTTGAGGGCATCTTAACAGGCCAAAAATGTTGTGCCCCCCCCCCCCCCCCTCTCCAGGGATGGGACGGGAGAGAGGTCATGAGCCCAAGGCCCCTTGTTGACGCTAATGTTAACCACTGCTCAACGGCTGTACGAAGCTCTGCTGCGTTTTTTGGTCGCTCATCCACAGTTGTCTACAAAGGCTCGCATCCTTCCTCGATGGGTTCACCAACGGTATGTCCTCCCGACACCTGCGTTCACCCCTGGTCGTTTACAGCGAGAACGGTATCCTGTCGTTCGCAGCTTACGTCTGTGTTGATGTCCATCTTCTCGACCGAGTAGTTTGGTGATCGGCGAGCCACCATCGTCCAGCGGCGCTCTCCAGGACAGAGAGCAGGTCTCTGGTGTGATATCCGATATGTCGAGCGGCCCCTACAACGAGAAACAGGTCGGCAAACACGAATACACCGAGGAACAAGGCAGCAGTCTTCCATAACAGAGGGACAAGACCGGAGTCAGCACCGCCGATCGGTTAGCGGCAGGATGTGTACATACGTCCCTGGTTCGCATACCCTCTCATCGCATTTCACAACACTGTAACCGTGACAACCGCGGACCCCCGTGCGTGAAAGCACCTCCCACGAGGAAGCAAGCATACGACCTCATCAGCAGCCACCACTCTGCTACCTCGGATCGTACTTCCACGCCCGAACCCCGCCACCCATCGCCGAGCCGCCCTCACCTGGGGGGCGGTCGGCTTGTCGACCACCTGGACGCGGCACGTGGCCGTGTCGTAGCCGACCGGGTTCGTCAGCTTGATGGTGTAGCTGCCCTGGTCGGAGCGCTTGGCCCGCTTGTTGCTCAGGATGCTCTCGGTGTCACTAGCGAATCAAGCAGACATTCCGCCGTGGCTACATCGCGCATTCACAGTAGCAACGGTGCTGACACGACGAGAAATGTGGCAGATCACCGACTTTAAAACGAATTACGTTATGCATAACATCTTTTAATTGGCGTTATACACAGTTACCTTGCAAAACTTGGCAAAAACCTCTCGTCACCCCAGCCCCGTGCACTATGTCTAACCTGACCCTCTCCTCACCCCAGCCCCGTACCTGGTGTCTTACCCGACCGTCTCCTCGCCCCCGCCCCATACCTGGTGTCGCACCCGACCATCTCCTCGCCCCCGCCCCGTACCTGGTGTCGAATCTGATCCGCTCGTCGGGGAAGATCTCATCGCCTCCGACCGTCCAGGTGGGCTTCGGCCGCGGCGACGCGGTGAACGGCACTGAGATGGTGAACGGCTCGCCGGCGCGCACCGTCATGTCGCGGATCGCCAGATCCGAAGTGATCTTCGGAGCGCCTGCGGTGACGATGGAAGCGGTCATTGACCCCATCCAGGCGCGAGACGCGCAGCACCTTCTCGCTCTGACAGAACGCCGGTCCCCTCGCTCTGCCGGCGGTGCTGACATAGCTCTAACAGGCAACGTTGCGGGGTGCACGGACAGGGCTCAATAACGAGCCTCAGCGGCATTTGAGCCGACATGATTTGCTAGAGAATCGCCTCTAATGGATGACTTTTAAGTGCTACCGGGCAGTTGGAGGAGCGGTGATGATAGCGCGTGCGACTCACTGGGAGGTGACTGGGCCTTGATGGGGTCGGACGGGCCGCTCCAGGGACCCTGGCCGGCCGCGTTCTTAGCAGACACGCGGAACTCGTAGTCGGTGCCCTCTGTCAGGTTCATGACCCTGCCACGAACGGATACGGTTCAAACGACATCTTTGATTAGCTTCAGAGGGCCTGTGTTGCCTCAAACCAACACCTGTTAGACCTGACTGGAGTTATCTTGGCTGCCTTTCATTCTAATGCAAACCCCAAGCAGATCCCCTTGTGTCAGCGTTTCAGGCCTCATGAAGTCTTTCAAGGCTGTAGTCCCCACGGCTCCAATTCCTATCTCACACCAACAAAGAATGTCACGCGACGTGCGTCCAATGCCTATGGTAGAGAGCGAACCAACACCACCAGGATCATACAGTTTGCGAGACGGTCTGAGTCAGATAGCACGAGTGCGGCGCACAATGACCCCAGAATCCGCCGGTGCCCCCATCAGCTGTCACGCAGCCCAGCCGCCCGCCGCCGCCGCCGCCGCCGCTCACTTGAACTCGACGCCCGGGATGGTGGCGTGACAGGCCTTCACCCATCCCTCGCCGGGCACGCGGCGCTCCAGCAGGTAGCCGGTGATGGGCGAGCCTCCGTTGTGCTTGGGCAGTGCCAGCGCAGTGTCACCGAGTCCTCGGACGTGGTCACCATCTGAGGCGCTCCTGGCGCGCCCGGCACGTCTGCGGCACACGCGGCGCACGCTCGTCTCATATGCGCACCGAACGACCGTGCTCGTCCCAGAGAGGACGCTAAGGAGATTGTGGGGAACGCGATGACTGTACGAGCGCTGTCGTTTATGATATGAAACGGTACTGTGGTTGATAATGCTACCTTGTAATCACCGGGCGAAACATGTACTTACACGAGGACGGAGATAAACGATATTTAAATGGAGTGTTTCCTAAACAGTTACCGCCTGTTACGCATTAGTTAACACCGACGGCCTCTCCTAGCTCAACTACCGTCCAAAGCCGGGAGCGGTGTCGGCGCGGTGGCTGACCAAACGTCCAAAGCCGGGGGCGGTGTCGGCGCGGTGACTGACCGAGCGTCAAAAGACAGCTGCGGTTCTGGCGTGGTCACTAACCGAACGCATGGCGGGCCCGAATAGGCTCGCTTGTCTCGCAGGGCTCCGAGATGCCGTGCTGGTTCTCGGCGCGTACCCGGAAGTCGTACTCGCGGCCCACCGTCAGGTTACGCACGCGCACACCCGTGCCGGCGACGAAGCTGGACACCTGGGGCCGGAACGAACGGTGGTTGAACAGGGAGTACACACGTCGATCTCAGAAGAAGTTGGTTGGGTAAAACGCGACGAGATATGAACTTAACCTACTGGAAACACCCCAATGCTTGACTGCGTGATGCTACAGGATTGCTCACGAGTTAGGTAACAAGTAGCGAAACTTAACTTTACGCAACCAGGACAGACAAGACGAACTCTGCACTGGGGGATCACAATGAATTCCCATGGACCTGCCGCCATCCAGTCAGCTTCGCCTTTTCTGAATGGCCAGTTGCGTCCCGTCCTCACCTTGATCCATTCAGGGGCGCCGTGGTCGCGCCTCTCCACCACGTAGTTGGTGACGTCGGAGCCACCGTCGTCCTTGGGCGGCTTCCAGAAGAGCGTGAGGCTGTCGCCGCCGAACTCGTCGGCCCTCCAGTCCCGCGGCGGGCCCGGCCGGTCCAGTACCTGGTCACGTGATATGGTGCGGCGTCACGCAGGGCGTCACGACGTGCCAAGGAGGGAAACTTTGTATAGTTATGATCCAAGCTGAGGTGGTGGTGATTGTAAGTCTTCGGATGCATGTGAAACATGCAGCGGGTGTGTATCTTGCTGAAGCATCTAGCTGCACCGGAGGACACACATTCTGGGGTGGATGCGTCACAGTCAGACACTGAATCGCATGGATATGCCAATACAAAAGCTTCCGAAATGGTTTGTATTTGACCTCTTCGTGTCGTCGTCAGTGACACATAACTGAACAAACTGCTTTTGACGGAGCCGTGCTGCCCAACGCCGACTTTTGCAGAACAGTTTTGGCCGACCAGCGCGACCTTACTTGATCGCACGCCCACGCCGCACACACATCACACACCACACATTGCACACACACCGACAATGACGCGCAGCCCCCACTCGACTCGACAGACCTCCCAGTCCGCCACCGAGTGCCAGCCATACCCGCCGGGTCTGGTCTCACCTCTCCACCAGCCACGCCCACCAGACTCAGTGAACGGTGGTGGTCGCACCATGGTGCGCCAGCCCCGCCAGCCGAAGCCAGAGGAGGAGAGATCTGGGTTTCACCATCGTACTCCAGCCCCGCCCGCCGAAGCCAGACAGGGGATGGAATATGGGTTCATCACCATCGTACACCAACCCGGCCCGCCGGAGCCAGAGGGGGAGAAGAGATCTGGGTCTCACCATCGCACACCAGCCCCGCCCGCCGGAGCCAGAGGGGGA
>NW_023596297.1:23429190-23504312 GCF_011947565.3 Pollicipes pollicipes
TTCTCCTCGTCGGTCAGGTTGGCCGCGCCGGCCGCCGGTGGCGACTCGGCCGCCGCCGCCTTCCCGTCGCAGTCGCCGTCCGCGAGTCGCCGCAGCTTCTCGTCGTCGCAGGAGGGCCCGGCCGCCAGCGGCCCGTCGCCGCCGGGTCCCGGCCTCCCGCTGGCCACCTGCTGCGCGGCCGGCGACCGGACGGGCAGCGGCCGCCGCAGCTGTCGCCGCCGCGCCAGCCGGCCGCCGGGCCGCGCCGACGCCTGGTACGTGCCTCTCCGTCTGAGAATATCACAAATGCAGAGCGCGGCGCGGCCGGCGGCGGGCACGCGGGCGAGCGCGCCGCCACCGGCCGCTACTTGGGCACCAGTCCGCGCGACTGAGGGTAGTGACGTGCAGCGTCCGGCGCCGTCCCGGGGAGCGGCCGCGACGGCTTCGACCTGCGGGAACAAACACGGCGCCGGCGTGACGGCAGCTCCAACCGCCCAGACGACGCCAGCGACCACAAAAACACGGCTCACAAACACACCGTGGCAGAGTTTGCCGCCAAAGCACGACGCCGACCGCACAGCGGGTATACTCACACAAGCAGCTCCTTTCGGGACGCCTTAAGCCGGAACTGAGCGGCGCGCAGCGGGGCGGCAGCGTCGATGCTGATGACGTCTTCCGTGGGCGTGAGCGCTGCCTGCAGGGCAGCCTGCATGCGAGGCGCCACCAGCGGGCCGCGGTAGTCGCGGGTGGTGCGCGCCGGCGCGTCCAGTTCCAGACTCATGATGTTCTCGCCCTGACGAGGCCCCGGCACGGTCAGGGGTGGGGGACCGCCGAGGCCGATGGCGATCACGGTGTCCAACTCCGGCCACGGGTGGTCTTGCCTCATGTGCGACAGGCGTACAGTGCCAAACCACTGCAGCCCCACGCACGGGACAGGAAGATCGGCCAGCAAAGAGACGTTGCTTAATCCATAATGCACCTAACGTGGCGATGGGTCATCAGAAACGTCGACTGAAACAAGCCTCATGCACTCCATCCATCTGGACGTAACAGTTTTACAGCGGAATCCATTTGCGTCACGCACCAATCCAATGGGCCCCAGCCCGCATCGCGGCAATCACCAAGAATCATTGCCTAATGCAAACATCGCTCCCCAGCTGCAGCTCGGAGCCCGGCCCGGCCCGGCCCGGCCCAGTCGCCCCAGCCGTACCTTAAAACGCGTGCCGCCGCCCAGCGAGCCGGCGCGGCGGGCGTACTCGGAGACGGGGCGGCGGGCACCGCGCGCGCTGACAGGCCGCCCCTCCAGCGTCGAGCCAGCGCCGGGTAACAGCCGCCACCCTCCTCCTCGTCGCCGTCGTCGCGGTACTCGGCGCGCGCCAGCAGCTGCGGCAGCTCGTCCGGCGGCAGGAAGTTGTCGATGATGAGCTGCTTCAACTTCAGTTCTCTGAAAGGGGTGGGTCGGGTCAGGTACACGGAGCGCGCGCCACCGGTTGGGTCCTGTCATCAGGACAAACGCAAGGGGATTAGGTCGCATCGGGTCACCAAGTGCTCGTCCGCGGTTTGGTCAGGTCAGGTCGTGTCAGGGCGCACGTCTAAAGTCAGATCAGGTCGGGTCAGGGTGCCAAACCCACGCTCGCGGTTTGGTCAGGTCAGGTCGTGTCAGGGCGCACGTCTGGAGCCAGGTCAGGTCGAGTCAGGGTGCCAAACGCACGCTTGCGGTTTGTTCAGGTCAGATCGTGTCAGGGCGCACGTCTGGGGCCAGGCCAGGTCGGATCAGAACGCGCGCGCCAGGGATTGGACCTGGTCACGAAGTCGTGTAGCCAGCAACATCGGCAACGGATTGACGAAGTGCAGTGACGGCTGCCTGGCCCACAAGGTGATGCAAACATGGTACATCTCCCATAACCAAGTATTGTGCGCATGCACATCACCTCTATATATGCAGCACAATTACATAATTAGTACATAGGATACACTTTAAGTGGTGGGTCGTCAATTATTATTTTACAGCTTGGCCCTAACAATTACGACACGATTCCACTTGGTAAGGGAAAAATCAAATCATCTTCGCCAACCTGCGAGTTAACGAACCATGTTTGTGTGAGCCCAATGTGTTGGAAAACATCTTGCAGGAGTCCTCACATCGGGCGGTCTACTTTCAAGCGCTGTTAGGGCCAGGCGGAGAGGGATGGCGAGGTGGGGCTGACTGACTTGCGCAGGGAGACGCCCGTCTCCTCCAGCTCTCGCCGCTCCCCGTGGAACTCCTCGTGGCGTCGGAGATCTCCCGCTTCACCGCCTGCAGCTTGGCGAACAGCTTTTTCAGCTTCTGTGTCTTCACATCGACCTCCTGCTGAAGTACTGGAAGGTCCTGCTGCATATCCAGGCGGGAGCCCTCCTGGTCCTCGATGCACTGCAGCACCCCTTCTCTCATCCCGGCCTGGGGGCGCGGCCAGGCGTACAGAAATTAGCAGTGGCGAGCGTCACACGGTCGACGCGTCTTTGTTCAGTCTATCAGAAGGCACATGGATACACATACGAAGAGAAGGGTTCGTTATATGACACCTAAGCCCGCCGTCAAATGCTTCTGATATCACAGACGTCGTAAAACTCTATCTAAACGGCCGTTCAGCGCATTCTTCTAACCCGGCGCCCGGCGCGGTGTTAAGTAGATTCATTGCCCATGAGCCATCACGAAGACACTCTCAGTAAATCCCTAACGGCCCAGTCGATAACCGGATCCAGCACTAGCGGTCGGATTACTTCCTCGCCCCGCCAGAGCACAGGTCGGGTCCCGCTCCTCCCCCCCCCCCTTCCCACTGGTCGCAGCAGGGGACAGCGGACCTTCTGTTCGGCGATCTTCTGCCGGCTCAGCTCCAGCTGGCGCTGCTGCTTGTTGGTGCGGTCGGCGATGTTCTTCCCTCCCGACAGAAGCTTGGACTCCATGTCCTTGATGCGCGTCGCCAGATCCTCCTGGGCTCGGCGCTCTCGCTCCAGCTGCTCCTCCTTCTTCCGCATCTCCTCCAGCAGGCGTTCCTTGTCCTGCGCACGCGCGGCGCAAAAATTAGCGCATTGGCGCAAATTTGACGCGACAAGCCGCAAACCGCGGACCTGCCTCCAACCCAAACGGCGCCGATAAACATCCGCCAAACGGAACCGACCGAAAGCCATTCAATACGTCTAGACATCACTGAGCATAGCATGTAACGCCAGCAATTCACATTGTGTCCCTCGTGCCGAACACTAACGTTTTATTGAAAACAGCTATCGTAACAAATATATATATATATATATATATATATATATATATATATATATATATTATCTCACTAAAACCACGTTATTAAACCGTCTAAAAAACCTAGCCCGTGCCAATCAAGCGATAGCCCAGACAGTTCTGACACGTATCTCCCCCGCGTCCAATGCCCGATCGCTTGTCCCAACGGACAGTGTGTCGGGACCGCCGGTCACCGGCGACGCGAGATGTATCGGACGCCGCGGCACGACTCGGCAGCGTCCGCCCACCTCTGCGATCAGGCTCTGGTCGCCGACGATGGCCTGCCGCTCCTGCTCCATCTGACTGCGCTGCTGCTGCAGGTACTCCTCGGCCGACGGCTCGGACTCGGCGTCAGCGGAGACAGCGGCGGGCAGCGGCGGCGGCGCGCTGCCGACGCCGTGAGCCGGAGCTGGAGCGGCCGCCCGCCGAGCGGGCCTGCAGCTGAGCCTGTTGGCACCGTCAGCCGTCCCGTCAGACGTCGCCGAAGGCAGCGGCCCGCCGTCGACACGCCGCGCCGGGACAGGGGCGGACACGTCACGTGGGGGCAGAGTAGGGCAGAGCGAAAAAACACAGCCGAGCAAAAGGAGTAAGGACGACCAGGACATAGCCGAGAGCACAGCATACAGCCAGGGACAGAGGAGACCGCGGCCGGGCATAGCCAGCACGCCGGGCGGACAGAAAGTACGTGGCCCAGCACAGGGGCCACGGCCGGACAGAAAGAACACCGTCGGGTAAAGAGGACCGATATGCAGAGAAGACACCCAGGCCGAAAGAGCACGCTGGACATGGACCACAGTCGTGTGGAAACGACAGAGCCAGCGACAAACAGGAGCGGAGAGGGCGGAGCACAGCAAGAACGGCCAGGAACTAGATAAGGGAAACCATAATATTTACAACACCATAGGATTCGTAATGGCAGTTCGCCGGTAGCACTTCGCAACCGCAGCTGCACGTGTGCACCACAAAGACTTGCCATACAAACTGAACACTGCCATAACTTCTACACACCGGCCTAAAGACCCTCCAGCTGCAGCTTCCACGGAACTCTCCATGGCAGTAGCCCGCCTGCTGTTCACCTTCAGTTTGCCGATCTCGTCCTGGAACTCCCTCAGCAGGGCGTCCTTAGGGTCCTCGTTGACCTTCGGCTTGTTCTTGATGTTCTTGGCTCTGTTCGCGTAGCGGAGCGTGGTCAGCGTCTCGTCGTAGTTGTAGGCGGCCGGACCCAGATTGGCCACCATGATGGTGCGGGCGTTACCGCCCAGCGAGTCTGCACAATATGACGGAGAGCGTCGCCATCACATGGCGCCTGGGTGGGATGGTACGGGCACGACCGAACGTCACTCCACTGGAGTGGTGCCAGCCCGGGTGGGGACGGGTAAACATCATCGTTACCAGTGCCACTGACGCTCAGTCATGGTTCTGCAGCAGTGTTAACATTCACGACTTGGGTGGAAAATAAGGCATGTCACGGACGATCGTGGGCTCTCAGTTTTGAATTCTATTTAACAGTCATTTCGGTCTTCCATTCATGCATACTGTATTTGCGCTGATTTCGGTCTCCTCCAGGCTTTTGGCGAAAACGTTTCGATCCCCATGGTACCTTCGATGCGGCGGTTTTAACACCGTCCTGCTGCGGAAGGCGAAAGCTTCACCCCAGCTCCAAACATTCAAATTCCTCGCTCCAGATGCGATGCATAATTCATAAAAACACAGTGCGATTGCAGTTTCAGCACCGTAATCTCGGCCACACGCAGCGACAGAAGTCCACCATAAGGACCACCGACCGCCACGCGACACCACGCACCCTGAAGCAGACGGGTCAGCTTGGAGTCGCGGTAGGGGATGTGGGACGACTTGCCGTCCACCAGGGCCGAGATGACGTTGCCGAGCGCCGACAGGCTGAGGTTGATCTTGGTGGCCTCCTTTAGCCGCTCGCCCTGCGGAGGACAACGGCGAGTTGAGACGGAGCGACGCGCCGGCAGGCAACCGCCACTCCGGCGCGCACGGACCACCCCATCGCCACCCCGGCCCGCACGGACCATCCCATCGCCACCCTGGCCCGCACGGACCACTCCATCGCCACTCCGACGCGCACGGATCGCTCCACCAGCGTCCTCCGCCGATTCCGTGTATCCTTTCTGCTTTCCCGTTCGCAAATGAAAGCCTGCTCCCAATGCTAAGCATGCTTGTGTCGCCTGCGTAACCTGTCTAGCAAACGCTGCCGTTATGGACACTAACGCGATGATCACTGGCACAGTTAGCATGCTGGGGTGAAGCGTGGACACATACAGAGCGTCCGCGTGATGTACGCCCCGCATTGCGCGCCAACGTATTGCACGTTCGTCGCGAAACGCCACATCACAGGGCCGCCGCCACGCTCCCACCGATCGACGAGGGGAGGGGCGAGCGGCCAGCGCCCCGGGGCTGGCCGGGCCGTGCCGTACCGAGGCGCCCGTCTTGGCCTGGCGTTCGCTGCCAGCCAGGTCCACCATGTTGAGCTTGCCGACGTGGATGTGCGGCTCGCCGTCCAGGCCCAGCTCGCTGCATTCGACCGTCACCAGGAAGATGGCGTGCGAGCGCGAGCTGTGCTCGTTCATGTTGGTGGAGCTGGCGGCGGAGGCGGGCGGTGGGTCGGACGCGGCGACCGACGTC
Source organism: Pollicipes pollicipes (assembly GCF_011947565.3). Taxonomy (NCBI): domain Eukaryota; kingdom Metazoa; phylum Arthropoda; class Thecostraca; order Pollicipedomorpha; family Pollicipedidae; genus Pollicipes; species Pollicipes pollicipes. Next base: position 23,435,096 of record NW_023596297.1, read on the forward strand.
CGAGAGGGACTTACTCGACACGGCATATGGAGCGTGGCGGGGGGGGGGGGGGGAGGGGGGCAGCGATCTGAACAGGACACCCACACCCGGAAAAAGAGGACAGCCTGAGTCTCTCAGCTACCGTGGTCCACCCGACTGACGACCAGGTTCAATAGTGTCTGGACGGCGACGGCTAACTGCCGTCTACGCATTTATCCAAACGGAAAGCAATCGAGACGCTATGTCACCAGCAGCGTCGTCTCATTTGGCGGCAACGCGTCCAAAATCTGGATCGGGAAAGTGAGGAAAGGTTGAACGATCTTATTACATCCCATTAGTGCCTTTGAGAAACATTCATACAAGAACTTTAATCAAGAAATAAATAACTACCATAGCCCTATATATTCAGGTCTCCGTTCATTTCGCGCCCTTTCCATCTTCGGTAGCAAGCTCTTCCACACAAGCCTTGAAGCGCCTCTCCTCGCAAGACGGCCGGGTGGTGCCACTCACCCGACACTGCGGTTGCGGTTGCCCACACCCATGACGTGTTCGATCTCCTTCACGCCCTTGCACACGAACGACGAGAGGTCCTTGACGTATGTGCCCGTGTCGGGCCGCTCCTTCAGCTCCAGACGCTTCGTCTGGTCCTTGGACAGCAGGTCCCTACGCAGGGTGGTGGTGGTGGTGATTCGGGCTTTGTGGCGCACCGACTACATTAGTCATATGGCGCCCATAACCTACTTTTTACTTAACAGATGAGTGAAAATGCGAGGAGGTAAGGCTACGCCCGATATATAGCGTGCAATTGTATGTATTCAAGATAACTAAAAATGTGGCCATCATTTACTAAACTCGAGTCGTCTCCCAACATAGCACAGAGCGTTTGGCGCACGGACCCAGATCCAAAATGGCGCATGCATTCCGTCCCTGCGCAGGGCCACAAAGCGGCGTCAAGCACATATCCAGCAGACTGCAGGGTTCAACACCCAAACCGAGCACGCTGACTCAAGTCAACATACGCGGTGGTGTAGCGATTCGATACAACCCCAATTTCGATGCCTCTGTCGTGCGCGTGAGCTAACAGCCAAAACTAACGTGGCTCTGTCATAGGCGGACAATGAAGCAAACAGGTAGCCGAACACCATCAGCAAACGACACGGCCGAGGCGTGGACCGGTGCGCGCTCGTCGCCCTCACCGCACTTCCTCCTGGTAGATCTCGAGGTAGGAGGCGCGCACCAGGTACTGGCAGTCCTGCGAGCGCCCGATGTGGCCGAAGATGTGCTCGAACGAGCTGGGGATGACGCCTCTCTGCTCTGGATCGTCTCGAACACCTGCCGCAAAGGGGGAGGAGGTCAAAAGAGGGAAAGAGAGAGGGGGGGGGGGGAGGAGAAAAGTGACTTCGATCGTACAGTTAAAAACGGCGGTGTCAAATAAATACCCGACCAGTTTTACAAGCATCATGCCAGGCCATTCTTCCCCTGAATCGAACGTGCATGCTCCCGCACACAGTATTGGAGCCTTTACCCCCCATCGACTACCGTGTTGAGAAAAGCACCCGCCCCACGCGGTTAACCCTGCGACGGTTGCGCCATCCGACTCGCGAGGGTTGTGCCAAGACGCACGCCGATTACGCTGAGTGAAAGCGCATCATGCCTTATAGAACTAGCATTTAAAGAGCCCTGCAGAGCTTCCCATCATCAGGCCTGCGTCGATCTGACGCTCCCTATCCGCACGCTCGCTAAGAGGTGTGCATGCCCTACCTTCCATAGTGTACGTTTTGCCCGTGCCCGTCTGCCCATAGGCGAAGATGGTGCCGTTGAAGCCCTCCAGGACTGATTCGACGAGCGGCCGGAAAGTCTCATCGTACAGCTCCACCTGCTTCGAGCTGGGTCACAACACAATACGGAATCAGACTTCAAACCCCGTCCGCACGAAAGACGAGCACAGGAACGTGTTGAACACATGGCACATCGATCAAACGCGTTAGAGAGTGGTATAGTTTTATCAGGTGTTAAATCCCGCGGGGCAACCAGGCAATTGGCGGGGTGACCAAACACTCTACACATGGTGATGAGTCAGAAAACGGACTTCTCAACGGACTGCTGCTCCAATGCTCCACAACCAGGGAGATGTTTAAGGCAAACCAGAATAGTCATACAAGATCACTGAAGAGCTTCGCTCCAGCTCACTTTAGCAGTGGGCTAAATACTGCGTCTGGCGTCAAATGAAAACACTGCTGGCTGCGACCCTTGAGTCACTCTGGATGATTGCCAAAACAAGCTGAGTCGCCGCGGCGTCCGGTGGTCCAAATCATGCCAGACCGCCCAGGCGTTCCTTCAACCATCGCGATCTAGCGGAGCGTCAAAGGAAGACAGGAACCAATCGTCTTCATCATGGCACGGTACGCATGACAAGCGAGTGAACGCACGTCATCACCCAACTTTATAGCAGCGCTGACAATGACAAACTGCTGTCGGGAAACCCGGGTGAAAAGAGGCTTTAGTACTCCTGCAAAGCTCTTTGGCAGCGGACCGGACTGAAAGCCGCCTCCCGACAATCGATTGGCCAGCGCGCCGTGGCGAATCAGAAGGGGATCATCGACATACCCGAGTTAAAGAGGCATCACAAAGCACCTGGTGGGTCGTGAAAAATTGAATGAAAAATTGGAAATTAATCTTGTCATAGGGAAAGTGCGGGTTCAGACTTGAGACTTGGGTGCTAATGTTTATAACGAGAGCCATTTCTCACCTTTCGTCGTAAACGGCGTCAAATGTAAATTCTCTCGGAGGGTCATTTTCCGCTTTAGGATTTTTCAGACGAATCTGTCCCCTTTTGGTGTCGATATCAACCGTTCTGGAATCACGAGGACACCAGACATGCGTCAAGATCTTAAAGCAGCCTGACGTGATCGAAAGCCCGACTAATTCCGCCGGCAAACGCAACCATCGATTGCCCGGGCTGACGCGGCGCGGCCTTGGAAAACATGCCGTCCGTCACAGCGACTACACGTCGATGCAGAATAATGAAACCGGCGAACAAGGAAAACTCCAACAACGGCGTTCGATATCGCCAGCCAGAGCGCAGTCCGCTGTTCACGGCAACGTAGCGACCCAAGTCACGTGACCTCGCCGCAGCCGATCGAAGACCGTTGTTGTGATCTTTCACCCCCGCGTTGCCTGCTGAAAACACTGCAGCCCGTCCCCACCGGCCAGAAACCACCGACACCTGCAAGTCACCCTCGCCACCTTGCGCCCCGTGCCCGCCGTACTTTTCGAATCCGTTGGCGATCTCCTTCTGGTTGAGGGGCCGACAGCGGACGACCACCTTGACCGTCTCTGGCCTCCTCTCGGGCGTGCGGTCGGACGCGCCGGCCCGCGGGCCGCGCGGCTGCCGGCACACGGCACGTCACCACTCTGCCATCGACGGGGCAACGGAGCCGCTCGGCTCGCCAGGGCCAAGTGGCGGACCGCCGGTGCACTGGACGGAGGAGACTGGACAGGGTCAGGCCTGGTCACTGGGTCAATGGGAGTGGATAGGGTCAGGGCTGGTCACTGGATGGGGGGGACTGGACAGGGTCAGGCCTGGTCACTGGGTCAATGGGAATGGACAGGGTCAGGGCCGCTCGCTAGGCAGAGAGGACTGGACAGGGTCAAGCCCTGTAACTGGGCAAAAGGGACTGGACAGGGTCAGGCCCAGCCCTGAGAAGGATGCAGAGCTCTGTGTGCTCCACACTCCCCAGAATACTCTGAGCAGCAAGCTGTGTGCTCACTGCATGGCAGCTGATACTGGCCATGGGCTGAGCAGGTCATACAGGGAATAAGAGGAAGGTCTTATGAAACACACTGCAATATTGGCAACGCAATGCGATAACAAGAAATGTGATACATGTACTGCACAAAATTATGCACAACACAATTCAAGTACTAAAAAATAAGTGCAATGTCCTAAAATAACAGTTAACACTACAGCAAGCTGGGACATTTCACAGAAATGGAAGACTGCCTACAGCTGGAAAAATAGTTGTTCTTACCATAGCTTAAATGGTGCAAACCCTGGCCCCTCCAGCCTGCAACAAGAAAATAATGGACATCTTGAAAAACATGGTGTACCACACATTATCTTGTTATTAATGGTTGAGCCTCATATTAGCATACTGGGGTTGCTGGGATCAACTGTTCAGACACCTTTGAGCAGATTAGGCCATCTTTATATTGTACTCATCAAATATAGCATGAAAGCACAATGGACCCCAGAAACAATGGTTTAAGGCATGGGTGAACTGAAATGTGTAGCATGTTTCGTACATGAACAACATTTGAAAATTTGACTAACACATGTACACTGGGCTAAGGTTAAAAAGAACTCTTCAATATACCCACTTATTTCAAATTTGTAGGGAATGTATAGACAACTTAACTTGAAATAAACCAAAATGATTATATTTGTATCTGTTAAAATCTCCTTTTCCAATCACATTACATGCCTATAATTGGAATGTTTGTGGACCAACAATTTTCCTCTAGGGTATAGCCTAGATGCCAGATTTTATATACTATGATGTACATGAGTATTGAGGATGCATAAAGCTACAAACCTGATCTATCTAGATTTCATAATAACACTAGAATACAAATACAGGTAGATGCTGATGACACAGGCATTTGGGAAGCACCAGTGACAGTAATGCCTTTATTGGGGTGCATTAAGATCACCACATTAAATAAAAATTTTCCCATTTCTTTCCATATTGAAGTCTCCTTGCAAATTAAGAAAATTTTGTTTCACTTTCATATCAATGCAAAACATACAGTGTGTGCTCACCCATGAATAACAGATGGATAGCCCTATACCAGAACCCACTTCTACTGCTGCTTACAAATCAAGCAGAATGTCACAGCCATAACTGCTCCACTGCATTGCTCTTAGGTACCATAGCAGCATTTTTCATGGGATGGTCCCCATACTGATGACACACTTAAATCCCAATCTAGATAAAAAAGCCTACACAGGGTTTCTGGACATGGTGGGATCCCTTGACCCTTAACCTCATACAGTTGTGCCCCTTATTACACTAAATAAGCAACAAACAATGTTTATACCTGCAGAATTCTGCTTGATCCCATCTTGTGGTATTAGTTCTGACTCATAGCACATGAGTTGATTCTAACCCTAAATCTGAAAAGTACAACACAACTTGGCTCTTACTCAGATTCTAACTCAAGGAAGCTTGGGCTTGTCACATAACATGAAAATGATTGAATCAGTAGTTTATGAGATGGCTGCTCTATAGGCTGCTAAAGACCAAGGGAGGACATGCATTTAGTTGATCACTTAACCAAATATTGCATCCTATTAACTATGTACATAGAACCATGCAGAACCATGTCATGAGTTGTCATGTAACACATAAATTTACATTTCAGCACATTGCTCACTGACTCCTGCAATATGGCTATCTCAGTTCTCACCCCAAATCAAAACAACTAATAAAATAATCATTTGTTTCCTGACCAAAGAGAAATTTGGATAATCACAAAGTTGACTGACCACAGCTGAGGTTTGAGCAGCCCCATTACCATTTGCCCATGTCTGTTGTCCTTGAAATGCCCTAGTGTCTATCTGCCATCACCTAGGGCTAATCCAACAAGTTGTTAGATCACAAACATAATGGGATGTGGCTGATCACATAATCTTTATCTTTTGCCTGATAGTGACATTCCTGGTAACTCAGGTGGACCAATTTATCTGAAGAAATGTATGTCACTTGTAAGGCAAGCTTTTTCTAATTTGAACTGATTATAACACAGTTTCAGACAATTCATAAGGATAAGTTGACATCCAAGGGCAAGAACCAATTTGGCACAAGCATTTTGCACAATATGACACTCCGTGCATTCCATGTCTGTGAATACAGCATCCAGAATGCAAGCTGTTGGTCATCAGTGACTAACCAGTCAGCCATGTTTGAAGCATGCCGTATCTGAGTCATTGAATCAGCTGAGTCACAGACCATAACAAATGTTACGACAAAATTGACGTCCTAGAGGGGCATTTCTATCCAAGAGCAATTCAGCATGCATACATCATAAATATGAATGCTCTGAATTTGGAGCACCATCAGCAGTAATTTCAGAGTACAGAAAGCCAATGTGTCAAGGATAAGAGATGTTTTAAGAGCAATTTTAGGCAAACCTACCTAAGGAACATTTTGCCCAAAAGCAATGCAAAAATTACTGGCAATATGACCTGTCCTTCATTTAACCCATACTAGCACAGGGTCCAGTGCACCGATGTGAAGTTGACGCAGAGGACATATTTTTGCAGACCAAATCGAGTCCGCGGCTCAAAAATCTTAAAAGGTCACGGGTGATGCGCCACCTTCATCCAAAAAGCACACACACGGATCTTATTCAGCCTACCTGAAGAGCCATCACCTTCAACCGGTGGGAGGCCCACCGGCTTCTCTTCCTGTTGCCTATCTTGAGGCTGTGAACAACATTCCAATCGTCCACCCGCCCCACCCCACCAACCGCCCCAACACCCTCCCGTCGCTGCGTCGCCGACGTCGCTATTGGTTGTTTTGGTCGATGTGAACAAATCAGACTGCTGCCGACCTTGGGATCACTGACGGCCTGTTTCGTATCACTTACCTTAGGTGCATGTGCCACGGACACAATGTACAGCGGTAGGCCGACAAATAGTAATGTCCAATAAGCTTGCAGACATGCTACCAGCCGCACAACACTTTGCGTCCTTCAGCAGCAAAGCAGCTCATAGTAGGTGTTTAAAAACAGAACCTGGATTAGCGCAACCAAATTTCGGGCCCGCTAAGCTGTCAAATAAGACAGCTGCTTTATTCCATTCAGGACACAGGCACATTTCCTCCTTTCCACATCCGTAGCGGTATGCCCTTCAATGTACATGAAGATAGGGCGTGCAGAGGTGCAGGCAGGCCGAGGGGCACAATAACAGCGGCACGCTCCCGTTAGGACCCAGGGGGCGGGTCCCTGTGGACCGATGATCATTGGCCCAATGAAGGACCCTGACGGTCCACGGCGTAGTCTGGAGGTCGAGGGGTGTCCCACCTTTGGGGCGTATTTCAAAAACATGCTCTAGGGAACATCGGGACTAGTTACGTCTGATAATAATCCTAGATATTACCACTGCAGCACCGTCAAGGCGTAATAAAGATATTAATCTTAATTATTTTCGAGCCCAAATTACGTTGCCAAGGCATCGTACAAGTACTCAATTTCTTCCCTGTGGTAGCGACCATCGCCATCATGACAAATACCGTTGCCATCCTCCACTGAACAAATACAAGAACGTTTGTGACTGGTCTAGCGGGCGGTAAGGGCCTGCTACCGAAAAGCGCGCTAGTTTAATCTTAAACCAGTGCACTACTATAGATAATGCGATACTTCCAATTCCAAAGCCAGGATGCACCCCAAAAACAGCCGCTGTGCTAAATATCATAGGAGAAAGATGGAAGCTATAGTACGACGCTTCACTAAATTTGCGGGATGATAGCTCCATGCTCGCATTTCTTTTTGCCTGTAAAGGGTGTTTCGAGTTTTCGTGCAGTTCAATACACAAACATGTTGACACAATTATGTGTTACAGAGTAGAACACACACTCTGGAAAAAGCAAGTCAAATGAAGCGTGTTACTTTCATAGTGGTGGGCTTAGAGTCGAATCAGATTCCTCTCGCAGGGTTTGCTACTTCAAAAAGAAATTGTGAGCTTTTCAGAGGGAGTTCGAAAAATTGGTATTAGTGATAACATGATACGCGTCTGGTGTAACAATAAGTGAAACTTACAAAAAAGTGGGATGCTCCCTCTAAGGCATTCTCACTAGCGTGGCAAGGTCCTTTAATACCGATCAGAGGGTGTCTTGCACCGATCAGACATCTTTGGACGACTGACTCTGTGTTGGTCAGATATTACGAATGCAGGGCATCGCCCCCGTCTTGGTCTGGGCCTCAAAGATCCATTTCCCAGGCTAAGACAAGGCCGGGCCACGCTGTTTTCATCAGGGCCTCTGCGATTTATCGGGGTCCCTTAAAAACTCTGCTACCTTTTCAACACCCGCGATAATTTAAAAGCGTCTTGAGTGTCATTACGACTTTTTTCGTAGCTAGCAATTGATGACTTCTACGCATTGCGCCAAAATAACGGCTATGAGACACTAATAATTGAAGCGTGAGCGACACCAGAGCTACGTCATATTTGCTAATTTTGGACAAAAACTCATACCATTAGACAAATTGACACAGCAGCCAAGCGAAAAAAGATATCTGACATCTGTAAACGGGAAATGTGAACCAGTTAGTTTATCATTCATATGCCTTGTCTGCGTGTCGTTTCAATATTGCACATTTGAATTTAAGCATGTCAAAGATACAAAATATTGATTAAAGCTGAGACCTTCGATACAAATTATGAAAGTATAAAAGAAGTTGTCCAAGATACGGCTGTGAAGGATGTCTGTGCCGAGTTTCAAGCAATGGACTATAACCATGACTGAGTTATGGTCTGAAATGCATCACAGCGCATGTTGCCCGTACCCAGATGGGCCCGGTCCCGCGGCGGCAGGCGGCGTGGCTCAGGTTTGTCGCAGCGGCGCGGTGACGGGGCGGCAGAAGCCGTTTATTAATTTCACGCAAACAGACGATCAAGTGACTGAAGGCGGAGTTGAAGGGTATCAGGTGGCGCTGTCGGCAGCACTAAACCGTCGAAAACAGGGCGAATATCAGCCCCACCGCTTATTTTCCACCGATGTTATCCATTTGACCTTGACCTTAGACGGTTTATGAACAAGTAACAGCTCTTGCTCACATGTCTGATGCCCGTGATTGCGACTAAGCTCTTAAACTTTGCGTTTGCATGGCTGAAATATGACGGAAATAGAGCGACCAAAATAGACATATATACCAAGGTTCCTACTCTCATTTGCACTGCACGTGACCTCGGCTCTAGACCTGGTAGGGCGCGCGTACGACCGGATACCTTGCTATGTAGCATGTTTGATCAGAGCGCAATTGTTTCACACGATGAGATACACTTCTAAGTGGGATGCGTTGCGGAGCCTTCAGATATTTCAAACTAATACTTTAAGAATTTGGCCTTGACCTGTAAGCTTAATGCATACCTAAACTTAACTTTGTTGTGTGATCTGAAACCGCACGCCACAGTGCTATGAAAAACATTCAAATTTCTGAGTTTGGACTGCCGTGCTTGAAATAAGCGGGAGGTGGGGGGGGGGGGGGGGGTCAAACCTGCCCCTCCGGTCAACGGTGTGCCGCTGTGGAGCCTGGTCAATATCGGACTAAACAGTGCCGGCCTATACCTGTGTGTCCTGTGCCGGCCAGGGGCATATAAGTGTCTACTAACGCAGAGTAGACCCTTGTGTCTACCCTGCGTCGACGAGCGACCGCGAATCGGCCAGGGACACACTCGCTAAATTGGGATGGGGACGGCACCCGGAATGTCACGTCTCAGAGCATCTTGCGCTGTCGGGGCGTTCTGGCAATGAGGGATGAGAAGTGACAATTGAAGGGGCTACAGTGAGGCCATCGAAGAAGCCCACTTCAGCCAGCGACCCACTAAGCTGAACTGGGACCCCTGTGCCAATTACTGAAACCTTTACGCCGGTAATTACCGGCGATTTATACTCGGGGCGGACTGCCACGTACAGCATCACGAAGTCGTGGCGCGGTGACGTAATTTCTCTCGCTCGTGTCACTGTGACATTTAATTCTGTTCAGAGAATCAACTTCAAGATTACACAGGTAAAATGCTTCTGTCAGGAGCTAAAGGATATTCCGTCCCATCTCGGGCTCCCTAGCAGCTGCCATCCTGTCGATACGCGAGCAGTTGCGCCCTGGTCGGCATGGAGGTGCACTTCAGACTCTCCGATCGGGCCCTTGACCATCCGCTCCAAGTGCCGGATGGTGCTTGAATATTTGAAATCACCTAAAAATTTTGAGTGATCTAGAGTTCTCCGTCCTTTGAGCCTGAATATGACCTTGAAGGCAGACTTCGAGAGTCAAAACTTTTTGATGAACGCTACTTCGTGCGCTGTAAATATTCTGATCCTTAAAGATAAAAATTCGGGCTGTAACTTCTCGGCGACACAGATTTCGCCATGCGTTGATCCTGAATTTGACCCTGGTGACGTATGTAAAATAGACGTCACCTTTGATGTTCCCGCGCCATCATTGACCACCTGGTATTTTCAGTGAGATCGGAACACTCGTCGTTAAGTAAAGGCTGTCCACATCGCCAACTTCACGGACAAACTTCAAGCTACACCCCATTCCATCCCAAGATGGAATCCTGCGTGTACGTCCCTGCTCTTGCGACACCGCTCCTCGCACTCAGAATATCTTATGATTTTCATAGTCTCTCTTACATACAGAAAACTGTCTTCGTACTAGATGCCAAACCACGCCCCACTCTTGCGCGCGCTGTAACATACATCGGTACCGGACGGGCCTGAGCTTCGGTCGTGGATCGTCACAACACTTCAATCCCTTGCGTGCAAATTCATGGTGATCCGTGCAGCCGTCTGTGCTGTAGTCTGGGCGAAGGATATGTGCAAACAGATCGACAGACGGACACAAATAAATGCCCTTAATCTAGCTGTTTAAATTTGCTAAGATGCTAATACCTTATTTGATGTCGTATAAAGACAAAATATGCAAATGCCAGCTCCCTTGCCTCGTGTAGACACCACAAGACCTCAAATCATTCTCGGGAAATAACACTTGCTTTTAAAAACATTTTCCTGTGTCTTTATGTCCTCTCGCATATGTGAGACCCGGAGGCAGTTAACCAGCCAGCCCGCAACAGAATGTCGCTTGACACCCAGCCGAGAAAGCCGCCACATCAAAAGACATTATATTGTCCAGTCTCCAAATGCCGACACGTCTCTCCACCATTCATCGTTCAGCCCACGCACTGCACGGTCGCGCGCGCTCCTTCCGGTCGTCAGTCACCAGGCGCGCCGCTGCATCGGAAGGACGGGAGACAGTCAGAGACAGCGGCGGCGTGGGCCCCGGCCGGTCGCCGCCGCCGCCGCCCCCGGGGTGCAGTCCAGCGGGCGGCGGCGGCAGCCGCCGGACCTTCTCTCACGGCTATCTAAACTCGACTAGAACAATCCCGCAGCTGTTTTCACACGCGCCGTGTGGCCGTCGCTAGTTGTGAGACTGGACTCCAACGCAAACCGTCCGGCCGGGGCCGCGCACGCAGGATTATTGCGCGTTATATACACTCGGCGCGGTCGTTCGCACGCTCGCAGGCTTGGGCTGCCGCCGACGCCGCTGGGGGCGCAGCTCGCCCTGCACTTGCCAAGTCGGGGGTCGTTCGGTAGAGGGGACAGTCTGAAATGGGACGGCGCCGGTCAGGTGACGCGCGGCGACGGAGCCGACAGCCGCTCTGCTATTCGCTGTTTGTTGATCGACAGTATCACCACACCTTGTTTAACCAATGCGCTCTGTCTACTCCTGCTCTAAGAAGTGAAAGACGGCTGCATGTAACGGCCACGAAGCAAGGCTAGAGATGTTTCAATGCCTGTGCGCTAGACTGTGCCGCAAGCCCAGATGGCGTGCGGTGCAGCATAACTCACACGATGTTCTTTTTATCCCTGCATGCGCCCGAGCCACCAACCCCGGACATGTCAGCGTGGGGCGCTGTTTCCTGGTGACCAGGCTTCCGGAATGCCACGAGTGTGGGCTATTTACAGAGAGCAGCAGCCGCAGGCATCCCAGAGATCAATGACACACCCTTTTGCATCCTCGCGGGCACAGAAGTGCCGGGTGGCCCACACGCGCATCCCAGAACCGCCACCCACCTGGTACGCGGCGTTAATTTTGTTTGGCGGTGACGTTAAGGGAGAAGTTGGCCACCGTCTCGTCGCCGCCTGCCGCCTGCGCCTTCACCGAGTACTGGCCGACGTCGTTGGCGGCACAGGCGGTCACATCCAGCTGGTGGCTGGTCCCCTCCCCGCCCAGTTTCAGCCGGCTGTTGGTGTCGTCCAGAGGCTTGCCGTCCTTGCACCACGTCACTGCGGCGGCACGGGGGCGGCAGTCAGCGGCCGCCGCGGACGACGGCGGCGGACAAAGGGACACTCCTGGCCCGCAGAGAAGCAGGGGAACACTCTTGGCGCAGAGAGATGTCTGAGACCGTCCTCGTCCTCACCGCGTCCTCACGGTGTCGTCCTGATCACCGATGTCACGGGGTCTGGGCGGGCCACTGTTCACCGTGGCACATCTTCACAGGTCATACTCACAGTTCACATATTTAGAACTGGCGGACTAAGGACTGTCGTTGGAAACAAGGATTAGCACATGACATGCTGGAATTCTCGGTTGAGTTTTGGGATGGGTTTCCCGGGAACATTAGGTAATGGGATGAAACACAGTGGCATGCATGTCGAACTATGTCTAAGCCACATTCCTTCCTTAACTTTGTCCCAATGTCTACAAATCATTAGCCAGGACCACAAAGGCCTCCAAATGTGACCGCAGACTTAGCTGTAGGGTGCACGCAGGAGGCAGAGGCTTATCACAGGCGAGGCACAATCAATGAGCCAATCCAAGCTCACCATCGTGACGAATTCATGTTCGGAGGTTTCAAGGGTGATGGCTAAAGATACCACACGTTTAGTAGCGACCCGCGAACGGTCAGATTTAATTTGGTTGCATGTGCAAGTATGTATCCTACCTTTGGTGGCCGGCTTCTCTAACGTGAAGGCGAAGTGGGCCGCCTGCCCTTCGGCCACCGTCGCCGAAACGGGGAATGTCTTGAAGGCAGGCTGCTTCATCTCCTCGTTCGGCACTGGAGAGCAAACAGGGGCTGCGTTCGTCATAGGGCACCTCAAAACAATGTTCATGCCACGTACACAATATCTAAATACGTGGATACATCTCAAAAGTAATAACGATAAACAAAAACAGAAAGTAATCGTTGAAATCATCAATGCAATGCGTCTGATGCAGCCAAAGCTGCACGCAACAAAGCGACACGACGGGTGCAGAATAGCTTTTGTTCCTACAAACAACGATACACGAGGTCACGGAAGGATCCTGATTCCGCGGGACAGATTCTGTGAGCAGACAATTTCACAACAATAGGCCTCCAGGAAGACAAGACGTAATTTTTCACAGTCGTAGGGCCTTTGGTCCCGTCGTCCACTGCGTCCGCGTGATCCATCCTTTGAGCAGCACACTCTCCGGTTCATCCAGAAAGATATAACTTATAGCCGAATGCAATCCAATAGGCCGTCCAACCTTTCGAGAACTGGTTTGTCATTTACGGCATGACTGACAGTCAATAAGCGGACGGGAGCCGCTTCCTGCTGACGCCAGTGCCCGCCCGCCCGCTCCGCCCTGCCAGCCTTACCGAGGACGACCAAGGTGCAGGAGGAGAAGCTCTCTCCGGCGTCGTTGAAGGCCTCGCACGTGTAGGCGCCCGAGTCCTCGGGGAAGATCTCGGCGATCTTCAGGCGATACATATCGCCTACGCTGTCGTACTCGAAGTCCTTAGACGGCTTGATCTCCTTGTCGTTGTGAAGCCACACCACCTCAAACTTGGACGTTCCTGAGAATAGTGGGACTGGTCAGCTTTGCCACTAGCAGTCTTCGATCTGTGAGTTACCGATGGTGCAAACCATAGTCACTGACTTGATGACACCACTGGTATTTGCCTTTCCATACGCATATACGAGTGTCGTATTGAACTTTTCGTGCTAAGTATAGGTAAGACGGACTGGGCCATATAGTGAGTGGCAGAAAATCACGTGATTTACGCAGAGTGGGAACAAAGTGCAAACGACGGACACGGTGCCTTAGTACATAGTTTGACATCCGGTAGGATGACCAAAATCCTGACACCAATGAAACACGAGAACGTGGTTGACCGATCTACTGAGTGGTGTTCTGAAAGGTGGACGTCTTCACGCCGGCCGGTGACCCAGTCTCAGCCGGCAGACGCGCGGCGGCAGACGCCGGAGCCCACAGCTGGTCAGCGCCCAGCGGCAGACACCGGAGCCCACAGCTGGTCAGCGCCCAGCGGCAGACACCGGAGCCCACAGCTGGTCAGCGCCCAGCGGCAGACGCCGGAGCCCACAGCTGATCAGCACCCGGCGGCAGACGCCGGGGCCCACAGCTGGTCAGCACCCGGCGGTAGACTCCGGAGCCCACAGCTGGTCAGCACTCGGCGGTAGACGCCGGAGCCCACAGCTGGTCAGTGCGCGGCGGCAGACGCCGGAGCCCACAGCTGGTCAGCGCCCGGCGGCAGATGCCGGAGCCCACAGCTGGTCAGCACTCGGCGGTGGACGCCGGAGCCCACAGCTGGTCAGTGCGCGGCGGCAGACGCCGGGGCCCACAGCTGGTCAGCGCCCGGCGGCAGACGCCGGAGCCCACAGCTGATCAGCACCCGGCGGCAGACGCCGGAGCCCACAGCTGGTCAGCACTCGTCGGCAGACGCCGGGGCCCACAGCTGGTCAGCGCCCGGCGGTAGACGCCGGAGCCCCCGCCCGGGCGCGAGAGCGGCCGATACTGACCCGTCAATCGGCAGGACAGAGTGACGGCCTCTCCGTCCTTCACCACCATCGACCGCAGGTGCTCCAGCACGCGGGGCGGCTCCTCCTCGCCGCCGGCGCTCTTCAGCGGCACGCTCTCCTTGGCTGCGGACAAGATCGGTACTTGTGGCACGCTCTTACGTAAAATGGCAAGGCATAGCATGAACGGAGTTGACTATCTATTTAAAGATAGCGAGGCAGCCGACGCAAATTACTGAGTACCGTGCTGCTTTCAGGCGCTGCCTGTGTCCAACATTTGGACGCGCGATTCCTTGGAAAAGCACGTCAAGCACTCCTACATAGCCGAATACTGTGTTGAGAAAGAAGGCACAAGCATGCCAAATGCTTATCGATAGGACCACGTAGAAACCAAACTTCTATCCCACTTTGCGTAATAGCGACACGGATGTGCTTTCTCACCTTTCACGGGCGCCGGAGCAGCTGAAAATAAAATAAAAATAGTCATCACGATCACAATGCTTGACAGCATTCAAGACACAGTAGATTCCCGGTATCACAGAAGCAAATGAGTATCTACACATAAATGTTACACACTCGGGTCTAGCTGTTTTGAATCTTAAACAACCATAAAGTAGCAAATCTCAGAGCCATTCCAGAACATGCCGCAAGCGGTCATTTGTCACAAAAGTCCAGTGTAGCGTTCATAACCGTTTCAGAGTGTCGCTACTTCGGACTAAAGCCCTCAAGTGGGGCACTGGGAAGGAGGCCAACAAACAGGTTAAGGTGATATGAAGGCACATTCATTACAGTTGTACAGGAATCTGCGTGCGTAGTTGGTGAAAGTACCTGACGCCCTTCTAAAGGATGTCGTCTATCCACAAAAACCGAAAAGCAGTAACAAAGTGGCCAGCCCGGCAGGCTAAATGTGCCATTTCCCTAAGAGCTAAGAGTGCACGCACAATTAGCCCCTCATCGCTTAAGTTCATTGCAACAAACGGCGCCAGTGGCTGAGCTGGGTGGGCCACGGGCGTGCCGCGCTGCCCAGTGCCACCCGCGGATCGGCGTCCGACGCATTACTCACGGGTGACGGTCACTTGACAGGTGGTGGTGACCTCGCCCATCGAGTTGTAGGCGCGGCACTCGTAGGCGCCCTCGTCCTCGGGGAACACCTCGGCGATGGCGAGCGACGCCACGCCCTGCCGGTACTTGAGGTCGACAGCGGCCGATGAGCTAAGCAGCTCGCCGTTCTTGCTCCAGGCGATCTTGGGGTCGGGGTCGCCGTGCACCTGGCAGTGCAGAGCCAGCGACGCGCCGTCGCGCACCGCCAGCGTCGCCGGCATCTTGTCGTCGAAGACGGGCGCGTGCATGAGCGAGTCGTCGGGCGGAATCTCCAGCTCCTTGGTGGCCGAGCGGGAGCGGGTGGAGCTGCCCGACAGCGTCTTGCCGTATGGCTTCAGCACACGTTTCTCGGTTGGCTCGGCCTTCGGCGCCGGTGCCGAGTCCAGACTGGACTTGGTGAACTCCGACTCGAAGCCAGATCGCCGACCGGAGTCGAACCCTGAGCGCAGGCCCGTTTCGTAGCCGGACCGCAGTCCGGAGTCGTAGCCGGACCGCAGTCCGGAGTCGAAGCCGGTCCTCGTCAGGCCGGTGTCGAAGCCGGACCTCGTCAGGCCGGTGTCGAAGCCAGACTTGAAGCGGCTGCCGCTAGATGCCATGTTGGACGACTGCGGAAGATCACAGGGCACATCACAGAACTAAAACGATGAAACAGCATTCGAAGCCAGATCAGGGTCATGACTGCCTAAGTTTCGAAATATCGCGTAGCTTGCGGGCCATGTAATGAGGCGGAAAACAATGAAACAAATAATCACCAAGAAATCACGAATTAAAGGCATGCATAACATTGGCTTGTTGATGCGCTTACGAAGGCGAACTTTAAAACGGCTGGTACGAGCAACCCCAAACTTCTGATCATTTGCATTGCGCTGTACAGTACATACCCAAAAGGCCCAAAAGCCATGGTAGCATGTCGCGCGTATGCCGAAGACTACACCCGACATTTGTAAGCCGCTGCTCGGATCAGGGAACCACATTCGATGACGTCATGATTCCGTTTTATCCCATTTCTACATCCAAGACCAGAGTGGAGGAACGTGAAAAGACCCCAGCTAGGTCAAAGGAGGTGAGACTGTCCCAGAACAAGTGAATGCGCGCGGCATAGCCGGACTGAGTTCAAAGCTCTTACGCTGAGGTAACGATTTGCAATATCTCGGATCGGATCGGATCTCTTAATGAATGCACCTTCGAATATTGAGTGCCGACAAAGTAATAACTTATTACCACTGAAACGTCGCATCAGCTATACCTCTTGGTATGTTAAAAGTCTTCAGCTCAGCATACAAAATTTGGGCTCATAATGCGGAAAGATCAGGAGCTGGAGGCCTTTCTTACTGATGTTAAGTATAAGCCACGTTTACAGGGGGCACGCACCCATGTTGACCTGGCTTAGCCCTTAGTATTCCTCGACTATCAGTTCGCAAAAGGCTGACTCCAGAACGGAACCAACACGGGGCCAGCCTCAAGTCGAACACAAGTCTGCATGAAGTCCTTACTGTCATGCTGCTCGACTGATACGAAGAACTCTGGTGTGACGACGAATGCGAGGACTTGAACTCCGACTTAAACTCGGACTTGTATCCGGTGGCGTCGGACTTGTACGCCGAAGAGAACTTGTGCGACGAGATGCCGTTGGTGGTCGGGTGGGAGGACGCCGCGCTCGACAGGTAGCGTCGATCTGGCGGGGCACGGGGTCAAGTCAGGTCAGGTCAGGTCCGCTCAGATAAGGTCAGATCAGGTCAGGTCATGTCGGACCAGGCCAAATCAGACCTCAAGTACATAGTTGTGAGCGAGAGCGGCACGCTTGTCATGTGGCCCTGGCCTGGTCTGTTATGATAACGGAGTCAGGTTAGGCCAGGTCAGGTCGGGTCAGGTCAGGTCAGACCGGTGGCGGTCTCGTGCGATGGCGGCAGGCTCTTCAGGTGCCCCTGGTCTGGTCTGATCGGAGAGCAGGCTGAGGTAAGGTCAGACCGGTGGCGGCCGCGTGTGATGGCGGCCGACTCTGCAGGCGCCCCTGGCCTGGTCTGGTCGGGGAGCGGGATCAGGTCCAGTGATCGCAGGAGCCCATGTCTGGGCTGACCCAAGACTGCAACGCAGGTAAGTACAGCCAACAGCGTAGATGCGAGAATGCTCGTGATGCAAGCACATGGTATTCGAAAGCATGCCAGCAATGCAATAGCTTAATCACAACAGTTGCACGAGCTCGCTTCATGTGTAAGTTTGTTTACACCTAAACCATGAATCTGCAACCCGCAAGGCAACTAGAAAGTGTGCCTAGGAGATGGCACCCGAAGAGATGCAGCACTCACCCTGTTGTATGGTCCGAAGTTGTAGCTGTTACGTGAAACGGTTAGTCACACAGGTACAGACCGCAAACATGAGAACGAAGAACTGCACGCGCAGAGGCTCACTGGGTCGCTAACCGAGCTACTTAAAAACTAGTAACAGCCAGATATAAAAACGCCCGTCGTGGCACAGGCTCAAGATCGGCCAAAAGTTGGCGTGGGTTTCCACAAAAATTTGATGAAGATGACCTCATCTCCTACATGTTTATACTATCCAATGACCATGCATTAGATGACCATGAAAGACGTGCCCATAATAAATCAAACAAAAACGACACTGGATCGTGCCAAGGGCTTTGAGGGCGCATTCAGTAACAGAAAGGTCACGCAGAGCTGGTGACATTCCAACGCATCTAATGAAAGTGGAATATGTTAACTGGAATCTTTGGAACGTTGGTGACACACACAGCATGCACCAACATTCATGTGACAAATAACGCCAAATTCCTGATTAGGCGACTGAAGGCCACGGCCGCTAGCGTCACATGGACAGATGCTCCCTCTTAAAACTGTTATGTTGCATGGATTGTTTGCTGCTCCCATGTTTTACCTTCTTTGCTAAAACTACTGAAGATCTGCTTGCATTGCTCTTCTGAGCCGCCTGAGGAGTTCGATCACAAACCTTTGGTTAGTGCGGCCAAGAAGGAGCGGCGCACAGATGCAAGCGTAGTAAGAGAAGCAAAATAACACCAGAGGCATGTAGAGGAGCACACAAAAGCAACTACACTGCCAAAAGATGGGGTCAGATGGTCAACTAGAGCGAGTGATCAGCGTGTCAACACGCCGGCGAGGCCTATTTGTTGATGTTTACGCTGGCAAGTACGCGTTTAAGCCTATGTATACATGTGGCGTCAGCATTGTGGCTGATTGCACGACATTTCACTGTTTAGTGAGCTACACCACAGTCACTGCAAAGGAGCTGAAAACACGTTGTGCGTTGCATCTTGCTCTCGACTTACACTTCGGCACTGAAACACCGAACGAACGTTGGGCCTATCAACGATTCATGGCATGCATAAACAGAGCAATAGCTGAAAACGAGAGATAAAAGGAGCAAACTGTAAAAACGCCCACATTCACGGATCATATCTTTTCAGGAACAAGAGAAGAGTGCAATAAACAGCACATATTTCAAGGGATGGATACTTCCCTCAGACCAAATCAGAGACGTTCATTACATACAGTAAGTGTGCGGTACAGATACGCCGCACTAAGGCCGCACCAAGTTTGCCAATCACGATGCTCGAGCGACGACGGCAGGCACGTACCTTCAACGATGATGACGCAGGAGGTCTCCGCGGTGCCGAGCGCGTTGGTGGCCACGCAGCGGTACTTCCCGGAATCCTCCGGCTGACAGTTGCCGATCTCGAGCGTGACCACGCCGTCGGCGTTGGTGATGTTGTACTCGCCGCGACTCAGCTCCTGGTCGCCTCTGTACCATTTGACCTGTCGGCACACGGGCACGGGTCAGCTGGGGATGGGCGCGGCACGAGCAGCGCGTACGGAGACGGACCTGGCCTGGCCTGCGCTGTGTTCACGGAGACGGAGCACTGGCCTGTGCTGGGCTTATGGAGACAGGGCACTGGCTTTTGCTGTGCTCACAGAGGCGAAGCACTGGCCTGTGCTGGGCTTAGGGAGACGAAGCACTGGCTTTTGCTGTGCTCACAGAGACGAAGCACTGGCCTGTGCTGGGCTTAGGGAGACGAAGCACTGGCTTTTGCTGTGCTCACAGAGACGAAGCACTGGCCTGTGCTGGGCTTAGGGAGACGGAGCACTGGCTTTTTGCTGTGCTCACAGAGACGGAGCACTGGCCTGTGCTGGGCTTAGGAAGACGGAGCACTGGCCTGTACTGTGCTCACGGAGACGGAGCACTGGCTTTTGCTGCGCTCACGGAGACGGATCACTGCACTAAGCGCCGGCCTGAAGTGCACGGTTGGTGGTGCGTGGTACCGACAGGGAATACTGACGGGAATAATCAGCCGGTCACGTTAATCCAGACGTGGGATTTCGCCATAAAACCGTGGCAACCGTGGTAGCCGTGGTAAACCGTGGTAAGCCGACACCTGATAGTTTCACGGAAGGCATGAGACGAGGAATCAGCATCACGGACGGACAACTGTTCGGAATATCGTTCTGGCCCGGTGTGTCGGTATGTACACACTAACACACCAGATGAGGACGACGTTCTGGCCTGGTGTGTCGGTATGTACACTCTAGCACACCAGACGAGGACGACGTTCTGGCCTGGTGTGTCGGTATGTACACACTAGCACACCAGACGAGGACGACGTTCTGGCCTGGTGTGTCGGTATGTACACACTAGCACACCAGACGAGGACGACGTTCTGGCCCGGTGTGTCGGTGTGTACACACTAGCACACCAGACGAGGACGACGTTCTGGCCTGGTGTGTCGGTATGTACACACTAGCACACCAGACGAGGACGACGTTCTGGCCCGGTGTGTCGGTGTGTAAACACTAGCACACCAGACGAGGACGACGTTCTGGCCCGGTGTGTCGGTATGTACACACTAGCACACCAGACGAGGACGACGTTCTGGCCCGGTGTGTCGGTGTGTACACACTAGCACACCAGACGAGGACGACGTTCTGGCCCGGTGTGTCGGTGTGTACACACTAGCACACCAGACGAGGACGACGTTCTGGCCCGGTGTGTCGGTGTGTACACACTAGCACACCAGACGAGGACGACGTTCTGGCCCGGTGTGTCGGTATGTACACACTAGCACACCAGACGAGGACGACGTTCTGGCCCGGTGTGTCGGTGTGTACACACTAGCACACCAGACGAGGACGATGATCAGAACAATTATCCCGTCCGTGAAGCTAAAACATTCTCCCAGCACGTCTCTGCGCGCAAAAGGGTCGCCGGAGATTGGATTCGCAGTGCATTGCCAAGAAAGGTTTCCCGATTCAACCCGATCACTTTGGACCACTTCAGCAGAATGCCAGCATTCCCTGGCACCGAGACGGCTCTGCGTCGCGCCCCTCCGCCGCCGGGCTGTCGTCATTCACTCACCGTGGGCGCCGGCTTGCCGGACAGGCAGCAGAGCAGCTTGCACGTCTGGCCCATCTGCATGACACGCGGACGCAGCTGGAAGCTGAAGAGCGGCGCGTGGTCGGCCTCCTTGTCCCAGGTGCGCTGGTAGCTGGGCACTGGCTGGCGGCGGCGCACCGGCTGCTGCGACTCCTGGCGGCGCGGCAGCTCGCGCGCCAGCGCCTGCACGTTCAGGAAGACAGGCTCCTCGCGGAAGCCGTAGTGACTCTCGGCGCGGATCATGTACTCGCCGCGGTCCGACAGCTTGACGCGGTTGATGACGAAGGTGTAGTCGTCGCCCTGGTAGCGGCGCATGTACTTGACCGACTGGCGCAGCTCCATGTTGTCGCGGTACCACGTGACCGTGGGCGGCGCCAGCGAGATGACGCGGCAGGTGAACTTGACCGACTGGCCCTCGTAGGCGAACGCCGACATGGGACGAATGACGAAGCGCGGGGCCGCCTGCAGCCGGTCCACATTGACCTCGTGGATCTTGTAGCGGTCCATCTGCAGTTGGCGCAAGCTGGAGTAGTTGGCCAGTCGGCCCATCGGCAGCGGGTAGCCGCCCCAGCCCTCGTAGCGGGCGCGGATGCGGTCGCGCATGGGCGTGTAGCGCGAGCTGTCGATGGGCGCGTCCAGGCCGGTCAGGTCGCCCTTCAGCCACGGGTGCTCCAGGCACTCGTGCGCAGTCAGACGCTTGCTGAAATGCAGGGGTTCAGAGGGGTCAGAAGCACAGCCAGTGGGGTGGTTCTCGCCATCCGCAGCGTAATGTCGGGTGGTACAGAATGAATGTCACGCGATGCTGATGGTATCGAATGCGGCAAAAGCAGCGAAGTCAACTAGCGGTTTAATTCATGCTACAAAACCTCCTACCGCATAGCTCAATAATCCCGTATCTAAAACGCAGCCCAGTTTCCGGCCATTTTTTCAAAGGTGGCCTGGCGCGCATGGAGAGACTAACTCACTCCTTGGCCTTCAGCAGAAGCTTGCGGATGAAGTCCTTGCCCTCATCGGAGACGTTGGCGAACGCCTCGCGGTCGAAGTCCCAGTCGCAGGCCCTGACGTTCTTCAGGGTCTCGACATCCGTCTCGCCGGCGAACGGCGAGAGGCCGGACAGGCTGTGCACGCGGGAACACCGTGAGGCGCGCGACCGCGCGTGACACGCAAGCAGCGGCATCAGCGCTAGCGGTCATGGTGACGGAGTGCTTGTGAGGAATTGAGAGATGGCCCCTGACGTTTGTGCCTGCTTATTCAGCTGACCATGGTATTACAGCTTACGCCATTGTTGGCTTAATGTGAAATGTAAGCTTTACACACGGAAAATATCCAGATGAACGGCTCCTTTCATTACGAGTAACCCGCACAATAAAAGGAGGCGAAGCTTAGATACTCATACAATACCAGCTAACCAAACAAACAAAATCCGTTTCCCAGCCTCCGTTTCCTCGGTGCGGCGCACACAGCGCGCCGGCTACCGGGCTAGCTGGACGGCTAGCAGGACGGCGCCAGCGTCCTGCCGTACTCACAGGACGTATCCAAGCACGCCGACGGCCCACATGTCCGTGTAGAAGCCGACCGGTTCGCGCTCCACAATCTCGGGCGCGGCGAACTCGGCCGTGCCCGTCGAGATCTTGACCAGCTCGTTGGGGTTGAGTTTGGTGGCCAGGCCGAAGTCGATCAGCTTGACGTTGGTCGACTTGGACGTCTGGCACATAATGTTCTCCGGCTTGACGTCTGCGGGGAGGGTGTCTCGCTCAGTCGGGGCTGTGAGGGGGCGGGGTCGCACTCGGGCGCCACCGGAGAAAAGCGCTGGTGGAATGAGTGTCAATATATCACAGCCAATGAAGTTTGATTAATTTGTGACGTGCTTGATGCCCAGCATGTTCGACTGCAGAGGTTATCGAATGCACGTGTTAATACCGAATGGTACAACCCCCAAGCCAACTCGACTAAATAGCATCGACACCTGTATCTCGCCATACTGACCCAGATGTAGAATATTCTTCTCGTGCATGTGCTTGACGGCCTCGCAGACCTGTCGCATGTAGTTGATGACTTCGGCCTCTGACATGGTGTAGCCGGGCGCGGTGATACGCTCGAACAGCTCGCCACCCGACAGGAACTCATAGATGAGCACCATCTCATCGTCGTCCTCAAAGGCATCGTGCAGGTTGATCAGCTTCGGGTGGTGCAGCTGGTTCATGATATCGATCTCCTTCTTGATCAGCTCCTTCTCGATCGGGTGGCTGATGGGGATGAACTTGGCGGCGAAGATGTGGCCCGTGGCGTGCTCGCGGCAGCGGTGCACGACGCCGAACGCGCCCGTGCCGATCTCCTCCAGCACGTCGTAGTGGTCGTACACGCTGTCGTGCTTGATGTCCACCGGCTGCGGCACGTGCTTGGCGTGGATGTCGAACACGAACTGGTCATAGTTGTCCACCGGCTTGTCGGCGCGGCCGCGGATCCTCTTGCCGTTCTCGTCCACTGTGGACGGGCGAGGCGGGTTAGCATCCGTTCTCATCCATTGTGGACGGGCGGGGGCGGGTTAGCGTCGGGCCATCCACTGTGGACGGGCGGAAGCGGGTTAGCATCCGTTCTCATCCACTGTGGACGGGCGGGGGCGAGCTAGCGTCGGCCCATCCACTGTGGACGGGTGGGGGCGGGTCATTGTCGGCCTCCGAGGAGGGGCGCGGGTCACTCGGCGTGTGGAACTTGCCCGGATCACCGCTGGCGTTGTAGTTGCAGCCATGCTGACCTCAGAGTATCAGGCTCATCGAAGGAAGCGTTTACAGAGGAAAGCTGTAAAGCGCACCTTAAGTGTGACTCAAATGAAGGAGCAGCTGACACATTTTGGAAGGCAAACACAGAGAAGCATGTTGCTTTGATCGGCTGTAATCTTGACTGTAAGCCGCCATACAACGCAGGCAACAAATAAGGATCCATTACAAAAGGCCCAAAACCATCCCCGATGATGACTATGCAGCGTGTCCTGGACTATGACAGGCCCGAGCTGGTTTACCCTCGTATTTGCGCTTCTGCTCCTTCTTCTTGGTGACGTCGCGCGTGGTGATGGGCGTCGACTCGTCGCTGGGTGCCGAGCGACCGTAGATGTTCTCGGCGATCACGCGGAACGAGTACGTCTGGCCGGGGGTCAGGCCCTGCGCCTCGTGCACGGTAAACCTGCAACGCGGTCAGCACGGCGCCGTCAGCACGGCGCAGGAGACAGGTCACAGGCTAGCAGATTAAATGAGTTAGCATGGGGCGGGTTACGGACCACTGCACAAACATTTGACGTGCAAGCCTTTGAAAATGACACATAGACTGTGTGTTTGACAAAGTGTTCTATTACGTTTCACACTTTCAGCGAACGTGACCCTTGCTTACGTACAAATCCTATGTTCAGCAAATCTGCAATAACG
Organism: Pollicipes pollicipes; assembly: GCF_011947565.3. Taxonomy (NCBI): domain Eukaryota; kingdom Metazoa; phylum Arthropoda; class Thecostraca; order Pollicipedomorpha; family Pollicipedidae; genus Pollicipes; species Pollicipes pollicipes. The sequence continues at coordinate 23,459,559 of NW_023596297.1, forward strand.
AGTTTCGGCCCACGCAGATTATAAACCATTGGTATTTCAATCACCTAAGGCTCATTGCAGATTCATGCACAGACACTGAGATTCCCAGCGGTGATGTGCATCGGCAGGCACGTCAGAGGGCTGGCGTCAGAGGGCTGGCGTCAGAGGGCTGGCGGCAGGCGCCTGACATCAGGGGACTGGCGTCAGGAGGGCTGACGTCAGGGGACTGACGGCAGGGGCTGGCGTCAGTAGGCTGACGTCAGGGTGGCGTCGGGGGGGATGGCGCTAGGGGGCTGGCTTCAGGGGGCTGGCGTCAGGGGGCTGACGTCAGCGGCTGGCGCCAGGGGCTGGCGTCAGGGGGCTCGTGGCGTCAGGGAGGGGGGGGGGGGGGGGGGCTAGCGTCAGGGGACTGACGTCAGGGGCCTGGTGGCGTCAGGGGAGCTAGCGTCAGGGGGCTGGCGTCGGAGGGCTGTCGTTACGGGCGACCGCACCGCCTGTCCTGTGGCCGCCGGTGGCCCACTCGCAGCCAGGTCGCCGGCCGTTACAACTCAGACGCTGACACCAAGCCCGCTGTCCTCACCTGGTGTTGGCGCACCGGATCCATGTGGACATGGGGTGCTCGCGCTTCTCGATGACGTAGTTGGTGACGTTGCTGCCGCCGTCCCATGTGGGAGGCTTCCAGGTGACGATGCACGAGTTGTGCGTGGCTTTCTCGGCGATCACGTACCGCGGCGAGTCAGGATGGTCTGCCGGCGGGCGGCGCGTGACATTAAGAGGACGCTATAGCGTCGAACACGGAAATTTGTAAGCGAATTAGAGACGTAGCGTCGTATTTTAATAGCCTGCGGTCTGTACGAGCTAACATGTGGTCATTGAGGCATGGAGCTTTTCAAGATAGCCCAATCGGTGTATGGTGTTCACTTTGCACAAACATGACGCAAGGTTTGTCACACAAATGGCGCGAGCACTTTACGCAAACAAAAGCCACAATATCATGTCGTTTATAGATATATTTTAATACGATATTCTGCGTAAAATTTCTTTAACGATGCATCATGACAACGTGCACGGCAATGCCCTTCCGGTGCACGGCCGGCGCCGTGTGATACGTACTTGCGATCTGGACCTTGATGATGCAGGAGTCGGCGCCGAGCTCGTTCTCGGCCACCAACCGATACGGTCCGTTGTCCATCTGGTCCACGTCGCGGATCGTGATAATGGCGTGTCGGTCCTGCAACAGCGGTCGGAGTCGCTCAGTCATCACGAGCGCGTAGGCTCACACCAGCTTCTATGCATAGTTTGAGCACAGATATAAACAGTCACCGCGTAGAAGCTGAACAAAAGGCCAGCTGCAACCTAATGATATTTAGCCATTGGGAACAACATGAATCGTTTCACATCTAACGTGAAGGAAAGGGCAGCTATACACAACATGTTCAATAGCGACTTTACAATGTCATCAAAGCAACGACACAGGTGATTACCAATGCACGGCTTTTTACGAAAGCCAGATAGCTGAAAACAGCATGAGCTGGAATAACTACCAATGATCATGATGTTCGTCGTACTGTTGCCCATTAGCCTCCTCGGATATACCACCACGGGGTTTCCAAGCGCGAGCGCGTCTCGTCACACAGCCTACCGTGGTCTCCACGTCGAAGTGAGCGCCCTTCTCGATGACCTCGCCATCCTTGGTCCACGTGCAGCGTGGCTTGGGGTTGCCCGTGAACGGCACCTTGATGACGATGTTCTCGCCCTTCTCGAAGAAGGCCGTATCGCGGAACCGAGGCGGTACGTTGATCTTGGGCGCGGCTGGGGAACGCACGGTCACACGAGTGTGAAAATGACGCGGGTGTGAAAATGACATCTCAGACTTTTTACACCGCTGATCAATAAATGCTCCGATGCACACTTGGTGCTGTATATCATCTCTGTTACTAAAGAAACTTGACACATTATTACATACATATGCATCCATGTTGCATGTGAATTAAGCAGCTCACTTCCAACATTGCCGCAAGTTTACATTGCACGCTAAAACGCTGTAACCTGGCCACCGTTTATGCACGCCAATGGAATCCGCACACACCACTCGAACGACTGACTAGACGCCTCGCCTTAACCTTGCGTCATAGCCGTCGGGTTACGCCTGAAGTGCCAGCCGACCTCTACGGAAGGCGACTCACTCTTGATGGTGAGGGAGGCGCGGGTGGACTTGTGGCCGCCGGGGTTGTGGGCGCGGCAGCTGTAGTCGTCGGCGTCCTCGCCGTACACGTCTCGTATGTCCAGGAAGTACGTGTCGCCGTCCTTGTCCATGTAGTACTTGCCGCCGCTGAAGATCTCGCGGTTGCCCTTGTACCAGGTGATCTTGGGCTTGGGACTGCCCGTGATCTTGCACTCGAGGGTGGCTGACTTGTTCTGGAGCGCCATCACGTTCTTCAGCGGTTGAATAATCTCCGGAGGAGTGGCCGCTGCGGGTTGGACGGATAAGCGTTAGATAGTTTATCTGTAAGCGGCGTCTATGGTAAGGCAGCATTGCGAAATACCTTTGCACTGATGCTACCAGAAGCTTTTCCACACGCCGCTCAGATAAATACAAAGATTACGCGCGAAGATAACGATGTTCCATAAGATTCCGAAAGAGGCCCACTGAGCCTTTGGTTTTTGCGAATGCAGGCAACAACGATTGACGCCGGCTATAAACTGCGCTCCAAGAAGACGCAGCCGCCGTCCGCCACCAGATGGCGACTGTTCGCAGCGCTGAGCAGACCGGGCGGAGTGACGCGTTACCGTGCGGGTCGCGGATCTTGACCGACGAGCTGGCCGTCGAGGGCTCGCTCGGGCCGGCCTCGTTGACGGCGAACACGCGGAACTCGTACTGCCGGTCCTCCACCAGGTTGGGGATGTTGATCTGGGGCGTCGTGCAGAGAACCTGCGACGGAAGGCGCCTTGGTGTCACTGGCAGCCCCGCCGGAGCCACCAGCTCCACGGAGACCGCTTCACAATCGCGGGATCGCGTGGCGATACAGTGTGACTGTAGGCCGGCCACACACGGGTGTAGGGTACTGATGAGTCAAGAACGCAGATGTGGCGGACAAATGAGCGGCGCCATCAGCTTCTCCGCCACTATCGCGTCTAACCCCGCCCGCCGGGTTCCCTCGCCACACCCCCTTCGGCTCTCACCTGGTTAACCTTGAGCCAGTTGGGTGTGCCGGTCTCGCGTTTCTCGATCCAGTAGCCCTGGATCCTGGCGCCGCCGTCCTTCTCGGGCCGCTCCCAACTGAGGTTGACGAAGTCACCGCCCACCTCCTTGACGGTCGGCACGCCCGGCGCCGAGGGCAGGTCATAGGGCGAGCGTGCCTTCACCGGGTTCAGACCCTCCAGCGGCGGGCCCATGCCGTTCTGGTTGGCGGCCATCACGCGGAACAGGTACTCCTGGTTCTCGGTTAGGCCCTGGACGATGAACGACGTATCCTTGCAGGTGGTGGACGCCACCACCCAGTGGTCGTGCGCAATGTCACGCCGCTCCACCACGTAGTGCGTGACGCGTGCGCCGCCATCGAAGGCCGGTGGATGCCACGAAAGCGTGCACGTGTGCTTGGTGATTTCGCTCGGCTTCAGCGGGCCCAGCGGCGGGCCCGGCAGGCCCGTGATGTACACGTTGAAGGTCGCCGACACCTCCCCGCTGTCATTCTTCACCTTCAGCTGATACTGGCCAGCGTCCGCCTTCTGCACCTCCTTGATGAAGATGATGAGGTAGTCGTCGAAGACGGTGTACCTGACGTGGTGGTTGTCCTCCACCTCCTTGCCGGCGTGGAAGAGCGACACGTCCATCGGCTGATCGCCGGAGAAGTAGATCTTGATCTTGGCGTTGTCGCCCTCGGGCAGGTACATGTCGTTCGGCACCTTGTCAATCCTCGGGGGAGCTGAAATCATCATGTCCTCGTCATGACCGCGGGTCGCCGTGAATGGCGTGTCAACGGCGCATGGGTTCGTACAACCAGCCTGGCGCATAACGCTTTTGAGTTCAACCTTCAAACTCTGTCGCCATGTCTGACCCACTTCTCGACAAGCGCTTCTCCGCATCCCCTGGTTGGGACGACTGGCCCGCTGCGGCCAGCCCCCCCCCCCCCCCGCTCCTGAGCCGCCTCGGCACTTACTTCCGACGCGCAGGCGGCAGGTGGTGGTGGCCTGGCCGATGACGTTGCCTGCCTGGCAGGCGTACTCGCCGTCGTCGGAGGCCCACACCTCGCTGAACACCAGCCGGAACACGCCGTCCGCCTCCTCCGCCTGCACGCGCTCCAGGTCCGTGTTCACCACGCGGCCGTTGCGCAGCCAGCGCGCGCCAGGCATCGGCGTGCCTGAGAGAGACGTAACACATGGCGGTGGTCACCTCGCCGAGCGGCCACGGGCGATGGCAAGAGTGCACGAACTTTGTTCTAGCTGCTGATGCTCAACAGGGATTTGTTTAGGACTAAGAGAGTTGATTATAACGAACACTCAAAACCCTCTGACATCTCACTGCACACCGAATTTCAAATCGAAGAGAGAAACTTTCAAACACGCTGTGGTTCATGGGGAAAGAAGTTCCATTAGCCATATAGTTCACATTCTATGGTTTAAATTTGTTCACATCACAGAAGGCCAATGTGGTTGATCACGTTCATATCACAACAGACCATGTTATACAGTTGCCGACAACCCGCCAGTTTAGCAAATCTGCAGACACTATGGCCCGCCTACCACAGCCTGCCAGCTGCGAACATTACGCGTCGCGCGCCCGCTCTGCCAGCCAGCCAGCCAGCCAGTGCCAGTCAGCCAGCCAGCCAGCCAGCCAGCCACTGGCAGCCAGCCCGTGCCGTACGCACACTCACCGATGGCCTGGCACTCCAGCGTGAGTGGCCGCATCAGACCGGCGCCCGTGTTCATCAACGACTTGACGAACTCGGGGGCCCGGCCGCCGACCACTTCCTGCACGCGCACCGGCGCGATGCACTGTGCCGGCTCGCCACGGCCGGCCGAGTTCACGGCGCTCACGCGGAACTCGTAGTCGCCGCCCTCCTTCAGGTTGATGGCCGAGAACTCGCAGTCGGGCACGTTGTACTCGCTGCAGCGAATCCAGTAGGGGTGGCCGACCTCGCGTTTCTCCACCACGTAGCCGGTAACGCGGCTGCCGCCGTCGAACGCCGGCGGCTCCCACTTGAGGTCGACGTAGCTGCGCGTGACCTTGGTCACCTGTGGCGTGCCCGGCGCCGCCGGCACGCCACGCTTGGCGCGCAGGTGCACGCGCGGGCTGGGTGCCGACGGTCGACTGAAGCCGGCCGCGTTCTTGGCCTTGACGCGGAACTCGTACTCGCGGCCCTCGGGCAGACCGTTGACCTGGTGGACGGTGTCGCGCGCCAGGTAGTCGTTGCAGTCGCGCCACTGCTCCTCGGTGACGTCGCGCATCTCCAGCTTGTAGCCCTGGATCTTGGAGCCGCCATCGGAGGCCGGCCGCTCCCACATGAGCTTGGCCGAGCTGGGCGTGACGTCGAGCACCTTGGGCTTGCCCGGCGCGTCCGGCACGTTGAAGGGGAACTTGGCCGTGATCGGCTCCGAAGAATCGAGCGGCTCCGAGAGGCCGTACTGGTTCTCAGCGCGCACGCGGAACAGGTACTTCTTGTTCGGCTCCAGGCCCATCACGACGTAGTTGCAGCCGCGCACAAAGCTGCACGCCTTGTTCCACACCTGGAAGAAGAGGGGAGAGATCGGCCTCGGTGTGCCGTTCCGCACTAAAGGTGTTTCAGTGTTTTCGGCGGTGCGATATATATATATATATATATATATATATATATATATATATGCATATATCTATATATGCATATATATACATATATATTATCTATATATATGTATATATATATATATATATATATATATATATATATATAGCGTCTGTTGTCACAAAAAAAACAAGAAAGGCAGGAGTCAGCTTTCACCCATACCGGAACGATACAGACGCGCCACAAATGACGTGACCAAGATTTGGCCTGGCAGGGGACTGAATCGGGTCACTGGAGATCGCTCTGGCCAACGGGTCCTTTTTTCTTCGCTTAAGGGCTCTTTTTGCGACTGGAGAGACATTGCTAGGCGACGCTAATACCCCAGGGCCTGTTTTTTCGTTTTAGAAGTCTAAGCCGTTTAAGGGCATCTTAACAGGTCAAAAAGTGTTGTGCACCCCCCCTTCCAGGGATGGGACGGGAGAGAGGTCATGACCCCAAAGGCCCCTTGATGACGCTAATGCTAACCGCTGCTCAACGGCTGTACGAAGCTCTGCTGCGTTTTTCTGTCGCTCATCCTCAGTTGTCGACAAAAGCTCGCATCCTGCCTCAATGGCTTCACCAACGACAGGTTCTCCCGACACCTGCGTTCACCCGTAGTCGTTTACAGCGAGAACGGTATCCTGTCGTTCGCAGCTTACGTCTGTGTTGATGTCCATCTTCTCGACCGAGTAGTTTGTGATCGGCGAACCGCCATCGTCCAGCGGCGCTCTCCAGGACAGAGAGCAGGTCTCTGGTGTGATATCCGATATGTCGAGCGGTCCCTACAGCGAGAAACAGGTCAGCAGACACGAATACACCGAGGAACAGTGCAACAGTCTTCCATAACAGAGGGATAAGAACGGAGCCAGCACCACCGATCAGTTAGCGTCAGTATGTGTACATACGTCCCTGGTTCGTATACCCTCGCATCGCATTTCACAACACACTGTAACCGTGACAACCGCGGACCCCCGTGCGTGAAAGCACCTCCCATGAGGAAGCAAGCATACGACCTCATCAGCAGCCACCACTCTGCTACCTCGGATCGTACTCCCACGCCCGAACCCCGCCACCCATCGCCAAGCCGCCCTCACCTGGGGGGCGGTCGGCTTGTCGACCACCTGGACGCGGCACGTGGCCGTGTCGTAGCCGACCGGGTTCGTCAGCTTGATGGTGTAGCTGCCCTGGTCGGAGCGCTTGGCCCGCTTGTTGCTCAGGATGCTCTCGGTGTCACTAGCGAATCAAGCAGACATTCCGCCGTGGCTACATCGCGCATTCACAGTAGCAACGGTGCTGACACGACGAGAAATGTGGCAGATCACCGACTTTAAAACGAATTACGTTATGCATAACATCTTTTAATTGGCGTTATACGACAAGTTACCTTGCAAAACTTGGCAAAAACCTCTCGTCACCCCAGCCCCGTGCCCTATGTCTAACCTGACCCTCTCCTCACCCCAGCCCCGTACCTGGTGTCTTACCCGACCGTCTCCTCGCCCCCGCCCCATACCTGGTGTCGCACCCGACCATCTCCTCGCCCCCGCCCCGTACCTGGTGTCGAATCTAATCCGCTCGTCGGGGAAGATCTCATCGCCTCCGACCGTCCAGGTGGGCTTCGGCCGCGGCGACGCGGTGAACGGCACTGAGATGGTGAACGGCTCGCCGGCGCGCACCGTCATGTCGCGGATCGCCAGATCCGAAGTGATCTTCGGAGCGCCTGCGGTGACGATGGAAGCGGTCATTGACCCCATCCAGGCGCGAGACGCGCAGCACCTTCTCGCTCTGACAGAACGCCGGTCCCCTCGCTCTGCCGGCGGTGCTGGCATAGCTCTAACAGCCGGCAACGTTGCGGGCGTGCACGGACAGGGCTCAATAACGAGCCTCAGCGGCATTTGAGCCGACATGATTTGCTAGAGAATCGCCTCTAATGGATGACTTTTTAAGTGCTACCGGGCAGTTGGAGGAGCGGTGATGATAGCGCGTGCGACTCACTGGGAGGTGACTGGGCCTTGATGGGGTCGGACGGGCCGCTCCAGGGACCCTGGCCGGCCGCGTTCTTAGCAGACACGCGGAACTCGTAGTCGGTGCCCTCTGTCAGGTTCATGACCCTGCCACGAACGGATACGGTTCAAACGACATCTTTGATTAGCTTCAGAGGGCCGTGTGTTGCCTCAGACCAACACCCTGTTAGACCTGACTGGAGTTATCTTGGCTGCCTTTCATTCTAATGCAAACCCCAAGCAGATCTCCTTGTGTCAGCGTTTCAGGCCTCATGAAGTCTTTCAAGGCTGTATTCCCCACGGCTCCAATTCCTATCTCACACAACCAACAAAGAATGTCACGCGACGTGCGTCCAATGCCTATGGTAGAGAGCGAACCAACACCACCAGGATCATACAGTTTGCGAGACGGTCTGAGTCAGATAGCACGAGTGCGGCGCACAATGACCCCAGAATCCGCCGGTGCCCCCATCAGCTGTCACCGCAGCCAGCCGCCGCCACCGCCGCCGCCGCTCACTTGAACTCGACGCCCGGGATGGTGGCGTGACAGGCCTTCACCCATCCCTCGCCGGGCACGCGGCGCTCCAGCAGGTAGCCGGTGATGGGCGAGCCTCCGTTGTGCTTGGGCAGCTGCCAGCGCAGTGTCACCGAGTCCTCGGACGTGGTCACCATCTGAGGCGCTCCTGGCGCGCCCGGCACGTCTGCGGCACACGCGGCGCACGCTCGTCTCATATGCGCACCGAACGACCGTGCTCGTCCCAGAGAGGACGCTAAGGAGATTGTGGGGAACGCGATGACTGTACAAGCGCTGTCGTTTATGATATGAAGCGGTACTGTGGTTGATAATGCTACCTTGTAATCACCGGGCGAAACATGTACTTACACGAGGACGGAGATAAACGATATTTAAATGGAGTGTTTCCTAAACAGTTACCCGCCTGTTACGCATTAGTTAACACCGACGGCCTCTCCTAGCTCAACTACCGTCCAAAGCCGGGAGCGGTGTTGGCGCGGTGGCTGACCAAACGTCCAAAGCCGGGGGCGGTGTCGGCGCGGTGACTGACCGAGCGCCAAAAGACAGCTGCGGTTCTGGCGCGGTCACTAACCGAACGCATGGCGGGCCCGAATAGGCTCGCTTGTCTCGCAGGGCTCCGAGATGCCGTGCTGGTTCTCAGCGCGTACCCGGAAGTCGTACTCGCGGCCCACCGTCAGGTTACGCACGCGCACACCCGTGCCGGCGACGAAGCTGGACACCTGAGGCCGGAACCGAACGGTGATTGAAACAGATGGAGTACACACGTCGATCTCAGAAGAAGTTGGTTGAGGTAAAACGCGACGAGGTATGTACTTTAGCTACTGGAAATACCCCAGTGCTTGAGTGCGTGATGCTGTAGGATCGCTCACAAGTTAGGTAACAAGTAGCAAAACTTCACTTTACGCAATCGAGATAGACAAGACGAACTCTGCACTGGGGGATCACAGATGAATTCCCATGGACCTGCCGCCATCTAATCAGCTTCGCCGTTTTTGAATGGCCAGTTGCGTCGCGTCCTCACCTTGATCCATTCAGGGGCGCCGTGGTCGCGCCTCTCCACCACGTAGTTGGTGACGTCGGAGCCACCGTCGTCCTTGGGCGGCTTCCAGAAGAGCGTGAGGCTGTCGCCGCCGAACTCGTCGGCCCTCAGGTCCCGCGGCGGGCCCGGCCGGTCCAGCACCTGGTCACGTGATATGGTGCGGCGTCACGCCGGCGTCACGACGTGCCAAGGAGGGAAGCGATGTATAGTTATGACCCAAGCTGAAGTGGCGATGATTGGAAGTCCTCGGATGTATGCGAAACATGCAGCAGGTGTGTATCTTGCTGAAGCATGTAAGCTACACCGGAGGTCACACATCTTGGGGTGGGTGCGTCACATCAAGACACTAAATCTTAATGGATATACCAATTACAAAACTTCCGAAGATGGTTGTATTTGACCTATTCTGTGTTATCATCAGTGGCGCACAGCTGAGCAAATTGCTTGTTGACGGAGCCGTGCTGCCCAACGCCGACTTTTGCAGAACAGTTTTGGCCGACCAGCGCGACCTTACTTGATCGCACGCCCACACACATCACACACCGCACATTGTGCACACACCTACAATGACGCGCGGCCCCCACTCGGCTCGACAGACCTCCCAGTCCGCCACCGTGTGCCAGCCATACCCGCCGGGTCTGGTCTTACCTCGTGCACCAGCCACGCCCACCAGACCCAGTGAACGGTGTGGCCGCACCATGGTGCACTAGCCCCGCCCGCCGGAGCCAGAGGGGGAGGAGAGACCTGGGTCTCACCATCGCACACCAGCCCCGCCCGCCGGAGCCAGAGGGGGAGAGGAGATCTGGGTCTCACCATCGCACACTAGCCCCGCCCGCCGGAGCCAGAGGGGGAGGAGAGATCTGGGTCTCACCATCGCACACTAGCCCCGCCCGCCGGAGCCAGAGGGGGAGGAGAGATCTAGGTCTCACCATCGCACACCAGCCCCGCCCGCCGGGGCCAGAGGGGGAGAAGAGATCTGGGTCTCACCATCGCACACCAGCCCCGCCCGCCGGAGCCAGAGGGGGAGGAGAGATCTGGGTCTCACCATCGCACACTAGCCCCGCCCGCCGGAGCCAGAGGGGGAGGAGAGATCTGGGTCTCACCATCGCACACTAGCCCCGCCCGCCGGAGCCAGAGGGGGAGGAGAGATCTAGGTCTCACCATCGCACACCAGCCCCGCCCGCCGGGGCCAGAGGGGGAGAAGAGATCTGAGTCTCACCATCGCACACCAGCCCCGCCCGCCGGAGCTAGCGGCCGTCTCACCTTGACATTGCAGATGGCTGTGTCCATGCCCGACTTGTTCTTCAGGTGCAGCCGGTACGGGCCGGTGTCGCCGCGCTGCGCGTTCGTCATGACGAAGCTGGCCGAGTCGTCGGCCAGCTGGGTGTGCACGCGCGGGTCGCTGTCGTCGACGGGCACGTCGTCACGCGTCCAGGCGGCCGTCGGCTTGGGGAAGCCGCGGTACGGCACGTGGATGCTGAAGTCCTGCCCGGCCTTGACGGTGATGTCGCGCAGGCCACTCACGTCGATGTGCGGCTTGTTCGGTTGCTCCTCCACCTGCAGCAGCAAGAGTAAGTGGTGTGCAGCGCTCCAGTGCCGTTTCAGCGGAAGCAATCGGCTGATGAGGCGCACGTGATCGAACAGCGGGAAGAATGCGAGTCGTCTTCCGGTTTCATTGGCGGCATTGACTCTTTGATTCAGATGAGTAAAATTGAACAGCCACTAAGAAGAGCTAAAAAGTACCTAACACCACCAGTCGTCATTATGCATCAAATGGACACCTCGTTTAATATTCATCATTCAAAACTCCCTCACCACCAACCTGAAATGCGATTCATAACGCCTCGTGACGTCATGCCGCATTCAGTCCTCAATAAGACAGCACATGCACCTCGTGCACCACGCCCTGTCACATGCATCGCAAAACCACGCACACCTCCACAGCTGCCCCTTCACCGCCTCGTCACCCACACAGCTCCGGCTACTCCCCTCCCCTAGCCCCACATCCCGCACCTTGATGAACGGCGACGCCTTGCTGGGCTCCGACTCGCCGACGTCGTTGACGGCGATGACGCGGAAGGCGTACTCGTCGCCCTCGGTCAGGCCGGGGACAGTGAAGTTGCTGAGTGGGTGCGGCTCCCTGTTGCACGGCTCCCAAGCGTCGCTGCCCTTGGGCTGCTTCTGCACGAGGTAGCCGCGGATCTTGGCACCGCCGTCCTTGGGCGGCCGCCACGAGAGCGTGACGGAGTCCTTGGTAATGCGCTCCGGACGCGGGGCCTCCGGCGCGTTCGGCTTGTCTGCCGGGCGGGGCGGGGACACATCGTCAGCGACCGAGACAAGCGTCGATGCGCCAACACGAAATGGCTTTGGTGAAACTGCAAGAAGTACGCATGCAAGTGTACTGAAGCTTGGCGGTTTAAGTCGTTTTGACTCGGACTGCCTTGACTTAAAATTATGGCTTTACAGACACCTGCACGAGTTTGGTGTAGACCAGAAGTTGGAGCCATTTTGCCTGCGACTCTTTTCTGCTTAACTATGAGTTCCAGGACATGTCTGCGTCCATCGAGCCTGCTGCAGCTACCGTTGCCCCTCCGCTATATCCACAAGAACCCTTGCCGTCACTGGACAGAGCGGTTGGCGGGCTGTAATGACCCCGATTCGCCACAGCATCACGCAGGTAATCACCAGCCTACCGCACCCACATCGCCTCTTCCCGCGAGTCCGGCGCCCACAGAGACAGTCAGCCGCCGGCGCCCACATCCGCCCCCCCCCCCCCTCCCGCGGGTGCCGGCCACTCACAGAGCATGGTGCCGCAGGTGACGGGCTCGGAGGGCCGGCTGGGCTGGCCCGGGCCGGCGTCGTTGACGGCCAGCACGCGGAACTCGTACCGGCTGCCCTCCGACAGATGGCTGACCGTGTGACTGGTGGTCGGCACCAGGTACGTGTTGCACTTGATCCATTCGCCGCCGCGGTCTCGGCGCTCCACCAGGTACCCTGCCGGCCAGCCAGCGCGTGCACTCGTTACGACTGTGTACGGATATCTGCGACTGTCCACGCACATCTATTCGCTGTTCACTTCTTCACTGACGTATCCAGCTGATATTTGGTTATTGCTATTGATATGATATTTGAGATATTCTTATGATGGGATGTCTCTTGATATTATGATATTATGATATATGATATTATGATATTATGATATTATGTCTTATGATATTCTTATCTCCCTAGACCCAAGTGAGACCGGGCTGCCCCCACCACTGCCCACCTGAGACGGGGTTGCCTCCGTTGTACTCTGGCGGCGTCCAGCTGAGGCTGACGCTGCTCGGCGTGTATGACGTCACTAGCGGCTGGCCCGGCGCATCCGGAGGGTCGAACGGATTCTTGGCTGTCACCTGGCAACAGCCAATCAGCAGTCACCAGCCCGCTCCGGTTGGCTTACTTTGCAATAGACAAACGCAAACTTCCTACCAGCGACAAGCAGCACGCTCAGAGTGTGGCCGAACAGACTGTCAACTCGCGATATCATGCCCATGTTTCTGACCTGCTTTTCGCCCAGTTATCAGAGTATACATCCCCCAAGTCGGTGGATGACGTTGCCGCCGAATCAAAGCCATATGCACCGCAAAAATCCAAAATCGACGAGCTGTCTAAAAAAGACATAAACAGGTGAACGAAACAAAGCAGCAGCATAAAAACAGCCCATCGTTGATAAAAACTCAGCCGCAAACTCAGCTTCCTGTCTCACTAGCCGTGCCTACCACCTGGCGCCCCCCCCCCCCCGCGCTCGACCGGTGCCTGACGCGGCGACCCCTGACTGACCTCCATGCCGTCGAGCGGCTCTGACAGGCCGTACATGTTCTCGGCTCGGATGCGGAACTTGTACTGACGGCCCTCCTGCAGTCCCTTGGCGGTGAACAGCGGGCTGGGGATGTAGCCAGGCACCACGCGGAAGTTGTCCGAGCCGTTCTCCGCCATCTCCACCTGGTAGCCTGCGGACAACAGTCGATGCCGCGTGTCGATGGACGGCCGGATAAAGTGAGACGCGTCGCCTTCTTGCCGTGATCACTAGCAACGTGCAATCAGTAAACTGTTTAAATGCAACGCATATCGATGCATTGCGTTTAATGCAACGAGAATCAGTATTCTTATTTCAAGTGCACCATGCCTGTTGTTTACAGAAAACTAATTTCAGCTTGATGAGGTGAGGCTGAAGACGTCTTCTCCATACCATCTGCAGCAACACCCCTGACGGAGCAGTCCCACCCCACACCACACCGCACAACAGCGCCATCGCCGCGGCACGAGACGCACCCGTGATGTCGCAGCCGCCGCAGTCCTCGGGCGGCTTCCAGGACATGGTGATCTGGTTGGCGGTGACCTGGTCGTAGGAGAGCGGGCCGCGAGGCGCGCCCGGCTTGTCCACCACGATGACCTCCACGTCGCCAGAGTCGGTGCCGTACGCGTTGCTGGCGGTGACGGTGTACTGGCCGGCGTCTTCGCGCACCGACTTGGGGATGTGGAAGCTGGTGTACTCGGGTGACGTGATCATCTGGGGGAGGGTGGACGGGCACGGTGAGACGGGTGGAGCCTCACGATGAGAGGCAGCCAAACCGTACCCTTGCTCTCGTGCCAGCTTATCGTTCCATACGGGGCATCCACAGTGCCGCGCGCTACGCGAAGCTGGATGTAATGCGCTTTCTAGTAGCTTTTCAATATCGGTTTAGGATGTCGCTAGCATCACAGTACAACGCGATCACACATTTGTACGGCTCTCTCCAGACTCCGGGAAAACACAATGTGTGTCTGCGAAGGTCAAGTTATGTTCTCCCTCTCACTGGACAAGCTCCGCCAGTTCGCGCAGAACTCCGAACCTAGTAAACCATTCACAGTAGTCAGCGTCCCAGCAATACCGCCCAACCAGGCTAAACCGAGCTCGCTCGTCGCCATTACCAACATCGTCACCACTCGCTGTCTGCCCGGTTGGCGGTGCCCCACGAGCAAACGCAGTCAGATAATTACAGCCGGTGAGCGCACTAACGTCCTGTTGACAGTTCCAGCCCGACATCTGGACCGTCAACGCCCTCTTCCTCAGCGTTCGGTGCTCGGTGGCGTACATTCCTCGCTCGCGCGACAGTGGGACACAACACACGCTCATGAGCCTAGCGGCGCTGCCGGGCGTCCGCCGCCGGTGCCGACCCACCTCCGCCCGGCCGCCGGGCGCCACCTTCTTGCCGGCGCGGGCCCACTCGACGGTCGGCACCGGCGCACCGCTGATCGGGATCCGGATGTCGATCGGCTCGCCGGCGCGCACGCGGATCTTGCGGCCCAGGATGCCGTCCAGGTTCAGGCGCGGCGGCTCTGTGCAGCGGCCGCCGGCGTCAGTGGCGAACAGAGGCACAGGGGTAGCTGACTGTGCTGACTGGTGCAACGATAGGCATCAACCATGGTCATAAAATTATTCATTTTTTCAGGATTACAACTGAGTTCTTTGGAATACTTGTTTCGTCTTCCCCACCGATGGAATAAATCCCGTAATATGTTTTACATCGCGGGAACTGATCACAACGCCCGCGCCGTCAGCTGCGACTGGGGTCGAGCCGGGCTGATCCACGGCCGGTGACTGACCTCTCATGGGCTTGGCCGTCATGGTGAGCGATGGGTCGGAGGGGCTGCCGTGGCCGGCGGCGTTGATGGCCGTCACACGGTACTCGTACTGGTGGTACGCCACCACCGTCGTGTCGCAGAACTCCGTGCTCTGCACGGCACAAACGAGCGTCAGCTTGGAATGGCGGTCACTGTGCGATCAGTGCATAATATGGTACAACCATACATGCATGATATAGTACAATGCATAATATGCATAATATAGTACAACATAATATAGTATAGTACAATGCATAATATGCATAATATAGTACAACATAATATAGCATAGTACAATGCATAATAGTATAATATAGTACGATCAGTGCATAATATAGTAGAACATAAAATAGCAATCATATAAACATATGCCCAATACAGATGAGTTGCGACCTGCGAGCCAACTGTGTTTTCATGGCACCTCGGATACCACATGGATGAACTTCGAATTAGAAAACTTCCACGTGCCTGACGAGGCCTGGTACTAATACATAATCAGAGTAACAAAGCGGCGCCCACAAAACTGGCTGTATCAAAACCAGCTCTTCATCTCGAAACCAGCACAAACCTAAGTAAGAGTGTTACTGCTGCTCGCCGCGACATGCTTGCAAATGACTTCTGCAGCTCCCCCCTCCCTCCAGTGGCACTAACCGGGACGGGTTTCCTCCCCCCCCCCAGTGACACTAACCGGGACGGGCTTCCTCCCCCCAATGGCACTAACCGGAACGGGTCGCCCCCCAGTGACACTAACCGGGAAGGGTTCCCCCCCCAGCGACACTATCCGGGAGGGTTTTCTCTCCTCCCCCCCCCCCCCCAGTGACACTGACCGGGACGGGTTTGCGGCTGACGATCTGCCAGCGGCCGGTCATGTGTTCGCGCCGCTCCACATCGTAGCCGGTGATGGCGCTGCCACCGTTGGAGCGCGGCGCCTCCCACTTGACCTTGATGAAGTCGAGGTCGGCGTCCTCCGCCTCCGGTCGACCAGGCCGGCCCGGCACGCCTGGGGGCCGCACGGGGTCAGCCGTCACCACAGGCAGGCCAGCCACGGCACCACGCCGGCCTCTTAGTATACCTAGCCTCTTTTCACGCAAGCGTTATTAGACAGGGATATAATTGGGTGCCAAATTAGAAACACTCGAAAATCGGATAGACAGATGCTTTGTCCCTAGCGCCATTAAAACAGCCATATCTCCTGGCTCAGGAGCCGTTTTGCATCAGTACCATGTTTCTGTTCGTTGTTTCACGTTTGCGGTGCTTTATTATTTGGTTTCATGAGAGCAAATATACAAGTGTAAAGTGATGAATCGATGCATGATAATAAAAAACGCCTGCAGAGTAAAGTTGATAAGCTATCTTGATAAGCCTGTGAAGACACGCTATGTTTCAGCGCTATTTATCCTGTTTTTTCGTGCGTTGCAGAATAACATGTCTGTGGAATGCAGTGGAACCAAATTTGGTGCCTGTCGAAAAACAAAACATTTAAGCATAAAAACCATTTCGGGAGCAGCGACAGGAGCACCTGCAGCACCTGCACACAGAGGCCGGCACATCACCCACTATCGTACACCACCCACGCCGCACAGCCCTGCTCACCGAACGAGTTCCTGGCGACGACCGACTTGTCGGTGGTGAGCGGCTCCGACACGCCCTGCAGGTTCTGGGCGCGCACGCGGAACTCGTACTCGGTGCCCTCCAGCAGGCGGGGCACGAGCGCGTGCGTGTCCTTGGGGTCGACGTACTGAACGGCCGGCACCCAGCCGCCCCGATGCGTCTTGTCCCGCTTTTCAATGATGTAGCCACTGACCAGGAGAAGCGGAGTTAACGCGAAGTCTCCAGCGGTCAAGGGTACGGACCACTGGGCCAGGACTTCGAAGGCAGCACTTATTCAAATGCCAGCTCAAAAAGTCAGGCACAGTCCCATTAACGTGAGACAGTTGAAGACGAAAGTGTGTTACATCGACAAACCATATGACATTTTGCTAAAGTAAAACAAATCAGTGTCAACAGACGACAAGGTTGATGTCAACAGTGAACTTAACGAGTTCAATGGCACGGAATCCAGCAAAGTAAGTCAGCTAAGAACACTGGGCCAGGCCTCTGTCCACCTGCAGACGTCTCTGCCGGGCCCCGCCCCGCCCCGCTCCGGGCGTCCGCCGCCGGACCTGTCGGCCACCTCCAAATGCCTCTGATGGGCCCCGCCCCGCCCCGCTCCGGGCGTCCACCGCCGGGGCCGCCGGCCACCTCCAGACGTCTCTGACGAGCCCCGCCCCGCCCCGCTCCGGGCGTCCACCGCCGGGGCCGCCGGCCACCTCCAGACGTCTCTGACGAGCCCCGCCCCGCCCCACTCCGGGCGTCCGCCGCCGGGCGCCCGCCGGCCGACTCACGTGATCGGACTGCCGCCATCGTCGCTGGGCGGCTTCCAGGAGAGCGTGACGCTGTTGGCCGTGACGTCGTCGTACTCGAGCGGGCCCTCGGGCGGTCCGGGCGTGTCCAGCACGGTCACGGTCATGGTGCCTGCCGACGGCGGTCGTGTCACAGCAGATACGGCGGCGCTCAGCAGAAACAGCCGCCGTAACGGCCGCCGCCGCCGCAGAAATGGTAGCCAAAACACAATCAGATCACAGCCACCCAACGTAACGCCGTTTTTACAACAGAAAACACCGGTCCCGGATACTGGCAGCAGTGTCAGACAACACATGCTCAAGTCACAATGTCCCATACGCAATTCACACAATGTGTGTCCGTTGTGTCATACGCATACAATTCTTTACAACATCTTGGTTGAAACAATTCAGACGACTTTGGTCGCCTATCGCCACGTTAGAAGCTGATAGAATTGCATTTCATTCAGAATCTTAGTCATCCAAATGTCTTATGGTGACAGAACACGTTACGAGCAAGAGCTCAGATTTTGTCTCGGAAAAAACAAACTGTCGAACCTGTAAAAGAAAGCTGGGACAGCCCTCACTCCCACTGGGACCTCTCACACGCTCGCCGGAGGGGATCGGCACGGTAGCGAACCTACCCTCGTCCGAGCCGGACCGGGCGGCGGACCTACCCTCGTCCGAGCCGGACTAGGCCGCGGACCTGCCTTCATCCAAGGCGGGCTCGGCGGTGGACCTATCCTCGTGTGATCGGATCGACGGCGGGCCCACCCTCGTCCGAACCGGACCCAGCAGCGGACTTACCCTCGTCCGAGCCGGACTCGTTCTCCAGGCGGAGGCGGTACGCGCCCGATTCGCCGCGCTGGGCGTTCACGGAGTGCACCACGGTGTGGTGATTGGTGGCCGTCATGGTGGTCCTGCGGGAGCAGACGAGGACGTGTTCAGGCTCACAGACGGGCAGTGTTCAGGCTCTCAGGCGGAGCGGTATTTAGGCCCTCAGATGTGGTGGTGTTCAGGCCTTCAGGCAGGACGGTGCTCAGGCCTCAGGCGGGGCGGCGTTCAGGCCTTAGGCGGGGCTGGCAGTGCTTGGATGTACCCCCCCCCCCCTCCCCACCCGCGCTTTACTGGTGTCAGGTGTTATCGATTCTAGAGATCAGGCTAATTTAGTAAGAGTGTCAGCATCCGACGCGGTGACTCCAAATAGGGAGCTTCTTGGTGTTCAAATTCCTCCTAATATAAAACATTACCGCACACGCCGGCCGGAGCTGGACCGACCTGTCGGACAGCACCAGCGGCTGGCCGTTGACCAGCCACTCGACGGTCGGGTCCGGCTCGCCCACGAAGTCGATGTCGATGTGTAGCGTCTGGCCGGCTTTGATGCGCAGCTCGGTCATCGGCGTCTTGATCTTGGGCGCCACTGCCGGGAGAGGGAGCGTCACGCCGTCACGCCGGGGTTGCGGCTGCCACGGGCACGCGCACGGCCCAGCGTCACACCACCTAACATCCGCCAGTGGGCCGCGCTGAGACGCACACAGTCAGCTGCCGAACTGCTCTGGAGATAAAGCATTTCACAAAGGACAGGCGGTCCTTGCGGAGCTACGTCCTAACGCGTGGTAAATGTAGCCAGTGCAGGCACACGTTCCCTCGACCTGTGCCTCACACCCGCTCCCTCCCTCCCCTCCCTCCCTTCCTCCCTCGTTCCGTGTCGCCGCTGTCTCCTCTTACGTCTCCTGGGACGGGCCATGACCATCTCGGACGGCTCGCTGGGTTCGGACAGGCCAGCCTTGTTGACGGCGATGATCCTGAACTCGTACTCCTGGCCCTCGGTCAGGCCCGGGGCCTTGCCCTGGCGACATGAGGCACGCTCATCATACGTCCGCATCGCTCATACCACACGGCAGGCGGAGACAACTGCTAAAGTGAACTCCCGTGCATGACGCGCGAGTTTTAACATAAATCAGACAACTTGTAGCCGGCTCTAGGCAAATCTTGGAATGTGTGGCTTAACATTCCACTCCGCATGGCCTCAATAGCACGCAGAATGGGTGCCATTTAGCACGATGAATGTTATGTAGCTCCCCCCCCCCCCCCTTAGTCCAACAGCCCACCGCCGTGCGACGCCCGCGGCGCGGTCTGCTCACCTTGGTTTTGTCCGCCGGCACCTTGGCAGCGTCCTGCCAGATGGGCGAACCTCGCTCCTTCTTCTGGATGATGTAGCCCGTGATGGGGGCGCCACCGTCGTTCTTCGGCTTGGTCCACTCCAGCTCGACGAAGTCGCTGTCCCAGTCGGTGACCTTTGGTCGGCCCGGCGCGTCCGGCTCATCTGTCGACAACAGAGCGAGGTCAAGTACGACTTTCATTCTGTACAAATTCCGGCTCGAGTTTGCTAACTGCTATATACCAGGGAATCGCGCAGTTGGGGAAAACCCGTTATGCCCGTTTTCAACATTATATCGATTCATTTTATGCAAAAACCGAACATTTTGGCCACAGACACGTCTAACTGCACCTCTAGTAGATGATATGGCATTCTCACCGATTTCAACTCTTTAAAACACTTTGAAGGAGGCAAAGATGAATAAGTTAGTTCAGCCTTTGTCCGCAAAACCTTGCTGAATGACTACTTACTTGCGTGAATAGGACAACTCACTCTAAAATAGTTCTATCACGAATTTATTTCGTACAAAAGGTAGGATCTAATTTTCAACAAACGGCGTTCAATATCAGTTCCAGCTTCCAAAGCTTTGACTGAGCCGCAGTACGTTAGACCACACGGGCTTGATCCCGATGCAGCCCAGCCCGACGTACCGCATTCGTTCTTGGCGATGATGCTGGAGTCGGTGGTGAGCGGCTCCGACTCGCCGATGTTGTTCACGGCCTTGACGCGGAACATGTACTCCTTGCGGTGGATGAGGCCTGTCACTTCGCCAGTCAGGGTAGAGCTGTGACACACCTGCGGGGGAAGGAGGGGGTGTGGGTCATGTTGCTGTCCGGCTGAGGCCTAGAGACGGCGCGGTCCCGCCCTTCTGATGCATACAAGCATGCATGGTTAAGAAACACAGGCTCAAGTATGCCGTATGACGGCACAGGGTGCCAGCAGTGCAACTAGACATGCAGTTGTACAGGTCAAGAATATAATTATTGGATACTCGGATACCTTACTTCACAGCTACTCTGAGTACATAGTTGCGATGCTATAAACCTCTCAAAACCTCAACATAAGTACCAGAATGAACGGTGAAGCACGCACTCTGCTTGCGCTGACGACCCGGTCGAGTGCACACGACCCGCGCGCCTGACTCACCTCCACCCATGTACCGCGGGTGGTGTCCATCTTCTCCACCAGGTAGTGAGTGATGGGAGAGCCGCCGTCATCCTTGGGCTCGCCCCACGACAGCTTGCAGCCCTCCTTGTTGACGTCCGCCACGTTCAGCGGCGCTTGCGGCGGAGACGGCTTGTCTGCGGGGAGAGCGCTCGTCACCAGATTATCCCGAGCCGACGTCTCCATGACGGGAACGTAACACCGGCGGCGGGCCAGTCAACAGCGACGCGATCGCGTGATGACGTCAGGCTACCGTGAACCGTCAAGGCAATCGCCATGCTGTGAATGGGCTGTCGCCGCGTGTGTGTGTGTGTGTGTGTGTGTGTGTTGTGTGTGGTGTTGTGTGTGGTGGTGTGTGTGGTGTGTGGGTGTGTGTGGTGAGAGAGAGAGAGAGAGAGAGGAGAGAGGAGAGAGAGAGGAGAGGAGAGAGGAGAGAGAGAGAGAGAGAGAGAGAGATAGAGAGAGAGAGGAGAGAGAGAGAGTAAGAGAGAGAGGTATCTGACCGACCCAGCGCAGTTTCCTGTCACGGAGAGGCCTCTCTATACAATAAACAACGACTACGTGGAAAGCCTACTCACCGTGTTAGCAGCAGCCGTGAGTAGCCGGCGGTGGTGGTGCTGACAGTGACGCACCAACATGGTGCCGGGTGGTGACGTGCTGACTGAGCGCCGTGACAGTGGGTGAAGACGCTGACCCCACATGGTGCCGGGGTGGCTTTGGTAACCGTGCTGACTTTGAGTAGCCGCTGGACAGTGGTGAAGGAACGCTTGACCCCAACCAGTAGTGCCGGTGGTAATGTGCTGACTGAACGCCGTGACAGTGGTGAAGACGTTGAGCCAACATTGTGTCGGTGGTAACGTGCTGACTGAACGCCGTGATAATGGTGAAGACGCTGACCCAACATTGTGTCGGTGGTAACGTGCTGACTGAGCGCCGTGACAGTGGTGAAGACGTTGAGCCAACATTGTGTCGGTGGTAATGTGCTGACTGAACGCCGTGATTATGGTAACGGCGCTGACCCAACATGTCAATAGGGGCTACAACAGTAGGAGCCTCCCGTGATGACAGTGGTGATCCGACCGGCCCACCCCGTCAGCAGCGCTGACGGTACTCCACTGACCCAGCACGGTGACGGTGGCGGTGGCCGAGTCGGAGCCGAGCTCGTTGCTCAGCGTCAGCGTGTATTTGCCCGAGTCGGAGCGCAGCGAGAACGGAATGTCCAGCGTGGTCTGCTGGCCGTACGTCATCAGCTCCACCCGGTCCGACGGCTTCAGCACTTTGCCGTTCACCTTCCATTCCACCTACACAGAACAAAACTCCAGTGTTACGTGGAATTCGTTCAGGCAGCTGTAGATTTCAGAGTTTTTGAAACAAGGATCGTTGTCGTCGCGTTCGGCATCAAAGCAACGGTCGGTAATGTAATGACATTCGCATAGTAATTATAACCGATGGGTGAATCGGCAGCGAGCGGAGGTAGAACTGAACGCCAAGCTGCCTTTGTCAGACGTATCTCACCTTGGGTTTCGGAGACCCTTCGATGGGGATGTTGTACTGAACCCTGGTTCCAGCCCGAACAACCAGATCCTCAAGAGCGTGCTTGTTGAAGGATGGTTTCACTGGGGAGACGCAGAACAACTTCAGATTAAGTCGCAAATGCGAACAGCGTGTACTACATCTATGCACTTGTCAAACAAAGAGAATGCACATTTCTTGGTGCTACCCACAGCGACGTCAAACGCTCGTAGTCACTGGCCCGGACTGAAAGCTGTTTCATCCCGCTTCAGCAACGATGGCTGCTCTGTCCGTTCAACAACAGCGTAGGACGGCCGGGCGGCACTCACCGAAGCGCGGCTTGGCGACGACGCTGGCGCTGGGTTCGCTGGGCTCGCCGGGGCCAGCCTCGTTAACGGCGATCACGCGGAACTGGTACTCCTCGCCCTCGGTGAGGTCGGGGGCGGTGCCGCGCGTCTGGTCACCCGGCACCTCGGCCGCCTTCTCCCACACTCTGCGGCGACGGTGCGGGGTCAGGTCAGAGGTCAAGTCAGGGCGGCGCAGGCGGCACGCCCAGAATTAGCGGCTGGCACGGACAGCCTCACAAATACAGATATATAATATCGATATATAAATACAAATATAATAATATATTACCATTAATGGCATAAGTGAAATGGAAGGAAAACAAAAGCATGTTCATTTGAAAGCTGTGCAGTGCTTTCTGAGGTGCATTTTGATATGACATGAACAAACCAATACTGCTTACCCGAACTTCGGCTTTTTCTCGATGATGTACTTGGCAACAGGCGAGCCGCCATCCTCCTTCGGGGCCGTCCATTCCAGGTCGACATGGTCCTTGTCCCAGTCGGTGGGCTGCGGAGGCAGGACCTCGTCAGCGCAGACGACGCGAGCAGAGGCTAGTCGGTGAAGCCCACCGTCGCCAGGATGGAGTTATCCCGCGACGTTACGTCTCAGCACCACCACCAAAAGCATACCTCACCGCATTAGCACCCACTTGGATCCAACCAAATAAACGTTCCCAACGCGCGCGCCGTTCAAGATGATCGCATTTACAAAATCATTAATGGCCCATCTGATCTAAAGGCGGCTAAGCCAAGGTCGCGACAGATCAGTTCCATCGGCTGGTGGCACCGCCAGAGGGCGGGCGCGGGTGGGCGTACCTGCGGCTGTCCCGGCTTGTCGGGCTTCTTGAAGGGGTCCTTGGCGGTGATGGACTCGGTGCCTGTCAGCGGCTGCGACTGGCCTGACCGGTTCACCGCGCATACGCGGAATTTGTAGTCGTGGTTCTCGATCAGGTGGTCCGCCCTGCGGTAGGACGTGGGGTGCAAGTTGGAACCAGGGCTGGACACATGAATGGTGACAGCGTAACGCGACGCGGCGGAGAACTTGTGGGGCCCTCCGAGTAGCAATTTGGACTGATAAAATGCAGACGAATAAAAGCTATGCGTTCAAAATTTTGTTTTAGATGGCGGTATACAGGCAGAACGTGATGAACATTCTTTCATTAGTCACATGATCGCCACGAGACAATTCCCAATGTCATGTGACAGCCATGCATCCTCTTTTGGATCCCCAGTCAAATCACATGACGAGGGCAGCAGCAAAACAACGAGCAAATGCACAACACCCCCAATGAATCCATCTAGTGCTGGTGATAGCATCGTAACGTGCATGTTACATTCCACAAACTTCACATCACAAGACCCACATAAGCCTGATCGACGGAAGCCCCGCGGCCGCGCCCTGCTGTTGACCACGGCAACAGCCACGCCCCCGCCACTCACTTCAGCTGGCACTTGGGGCTGTCGCCGACGGGCACCCAGCGGAATGTGTCCGCGTCCATCTTCTCCACGGTGTAGTGGGTGATTTCGGAGCCGCCGTTGTCCTTGGGTGGCTTCCAGCTGAGCGTGCAGCAGGACTTGGTGACGTTGGCGTACTGGAGCGGTCCCTGAGGTGGGCCGGGTACGTCTGCCGACCAGAGGAGCCACGTCAGCATGGGCGCCATACATTCAGCGCCTGTACATAATACCCGAACCCGAGCGGAAGCACACCCAGCTGCAGCCTGCCACAACGGAAACAGCAAAAGTCGGCGGGTATACGCTCATACTGGCCGTTACGTCAAAGACGGGATCGCAATACAAAACAATTGCGTCTTGAATGCGACTGTTAGTCCCCGCACATCACTGTGAGGCTAACCACTACTCGCCGCCAGTACTATCAATACAACACTTCCCACGCCGTCAGCGCCGGCGCCTGGCAGCACGCACCGGTGACGTTGACGTTGACGGTGACGGAGTCGGTGCCGTTGCGGTTGGTGGCTGTCAGCGTGTACTGGCCGTGGTCGGCGCGGCGGACGTTCGTGACGCGCAGCCGGATCAGGTAGTCCTCGGTGGTGATCTTAATCCGCTCCGACGGCACCAGGTCGATCTCCTGAGCGCGGTCGGCGATGGATGAGAAGCAGCACGACGATGACACGCGCACTAGAATCATGGCCGCGCTCGTGTACGGACGCAGAGAACGGCTCACAAACTACCACTGCGTACATCACAGCCATTCCTGTAGCAAATGTAACCACAATGAAAACATTAATGGTAGGATCGCATGAGAGCTGAACGTTATATATGCAAAGCTCTTTTCCAAGGAGCACGGTAAGCAGCTGTATACTTGGAACGGAAACGTGCTGAGCCTCCACGCGTTTACTGCGAGGCCTACCTGGAAGGACCAGGTCTTGGATGGCGGCGGCTCGCCGGCCACTGGGACGTCGTACTCGATCGACTGCCCGGCCCTCAGCTTCAGGTTCACCATGGCGTTACGGTCGATGCGCGGCGCCACTGCGTGCGAAACACGGCCGTAGTGAAGAGCGCCCGGAATCAGGGGTGCCACAAATACAGCATCCAGATCGCTCCGAGCCAGACGGCGACACGGGCCTAAGCAATCGTATTCGTCTCCAGGTTCAACAAATCAGCGTAGACATTTTCACACAAAGCACCACAACTGATCGTAAAGTTGTGGAACGTATATCCCTTAGCGCCAGTTGAAACTCTTTTCCTCATGATCCTGACAATCGTGCTTTTAGATACATAGCAACATCCCAGCCCTCTCGCCTCTAAAACCGGCTCACACGAGAATGGCAATACTTGCGCCGGGTTTTACTCATCCTTCAAGGGCATACCCAGAGGACATGCCAAAACGCGATCACGCCGGGGCGTCCTCCATCCCGGTGAGCCGACTCTGGTCCAAACACCCTCTACCAGTCCCGGCGGACCACTCACGGTTCTTGGGACGGGCTCGGTGCGGTCCGGTTGGGTCGGACGGCTCGCCCGGGCCCGCCTTGTTGACGGCCACCACGCGGAACTCGTACGTGTCGCCCTCGGTCAGGTCTGGCACGTGCGCCTCGGTCTTGTCGCCCGGCACGGTCACGGCGTCCTCCCACTTGGGGCTGCGGTTGGAGGACTGGGGTCAGCAGGCTCTCACGCGTCGAGGTCGACAGCGTCACACGCACTAAGGCCCGCGGGCTCACACATATATAAATCAGGAGGCCTCTACGGAATGAGGACTGAGCTTCCTTACATGTGATCGTAGAGTTGCAATGATGCGGATGGACGCTCTCAGGCAGGTCTGGCGATCAGAGAAGAGCTGACGCCATTCCTCCAAGTAAGACTAGATATGTCACAGAGGGCAACATCGGGAAAAAACATCGGAGGAGGTGAGCAAACCATGCCTGCAAACTTGGGCCTGACGCGCCTTTACGACTCGAAGACCCCTGTCACGGGTACCTCACCTGTTCTTTTCCCTGCGCTGGATCACGTACTCCTTGATGGGGTTTCCGCCGTCCGACTCTGGCGCCGTCCACTTCAGATCCACGAAAGTCTTGTCGAAGTCGGTGATCTCCGGGGTGCCAGGCTTACCAGGCTCGTCTGTGACGTCACGCAAACGTAAGCAAGTGGAAAGAGAGCGTGTTTAGTGCAGCAAAACATATTTGCGTTGAAAAAATATACCACGCTAGCGTTTGTGAGTTATCATATCCTGCCTATATATTTCTCTTACTTCTGTTTTACCTTCTTCTCATTTATGTCTTCGGAAGTTTTGACACTAGTTAAGACCACACCGGAAGTTCGCAACACTGGGTAAAAACGAGCGATAGGCACAACATACCCGAATCTGAGCGAGGAAGTTACCCCATGGACGCCTTTCATCACTACAGCTCCTCGCCGATGCAACCGTACTGAATACTCTGACACAGAGCCCATGCCTTCACCGTCATCTCCGCTGCCCACTCACCAAAGGGATTCTTGGCCTCAATGCCGTGATCGGTGGTCAGTGGCTCGGAGGCGCCCTCCTTGTTGACGGCGCGCACGCGGAACTTGTAGTGCTTGCCCGGCACCAGGCCGTCCACGTCGAACTCGGTCTGCGGTCCGTCCGTCTCTCCTGCCTTCACCCAGCGGCCTGCGGAGGGCGCCACCGGCGGTCGGTCAGCACGAGAGGCCGCGGGAGCGATGGAACGGGGTCGCCATCGCCGACAGACAAACGCCTATGCAATCACGAATTGTACAGATATGACAGCAGCAGCATGCTGTTCAGACACAAATGCTGCCTGCTGGAGGTTTAACAAGAGCTGAACGATCGCGTGCGTCTCCCAGACGTTTCCCTGCCGCCGATGCCAGGTCGCGTTACCCACCGGTGGCCTCGTCCATTTTCTCGATGACGTATTTCTGGACGGGCTGTCCGCCGTCGTCGGCGGGCGGCTTCCAGTTGAGCTTGCAGCCCTGGGCGTGCACGTCTGAGACCTTGAGAGGACCGGTCGGAGGCGCCGGCTTGCCTGCGCATAGCCGGAGTTCACAGGTCAAACACCGTAGAGCTCAGGTCAGACAACGGAGGGGTCTCACAGGCCAGATGTGGGGGACAGATTACCAGATTGGTCAGGGATGACAGAGGGGTCGTCGGCAGGGTCAGAGGAAGCAGACAGGTAATCGGACAGGTCAGAGAAAGCAGACGGATCATCAGACAGGTCAGAGAAGGCAGTCCGATTATCAGACAGGTCAGAGAAGGCAGTCAGATTATCAGACAGGTCAGAGAAGGCAGATGGATCATCAGACAGGTCAGAGAAGGCAGACTGATCATCAGGCAGGTCAGAGAAGGCAGACGGATCATCAGACCGGCCAGAGAAGGCAGACGGATCATCAGACAGGTCAGAGAAGGCAGCCAGATTATCGGCTGAAGCCGACAGATCGGACGGGTTAGCCCATAAGACAGGGCGCATTACTGAGCGATCGTTACCGCTGGCGTGACGAGCATGCGCGTACCTGACACCGTCACGTGACCAGCACTACCAGTGTCCGCCAGCAGGACATCCAAACGGCACCCAGCGGACGACAGCCGCCAGCGGAGTGGCACGAACCGTGAACAACTGGCGACGCTTCCCAGACGCATGCCATACCCCGCGCGTGATCCGCCGCGCTCGGGCCGGCCACCCCGGCAGGTGACCGCCGGTCGCGTACCGAGCACGATGACCTCCACGTCAGCCGAGTCCGTGCCGTTGTCGTTCTCGGCGGTCAGGGTGTAAGTGCCGGTGTCGGCGCGCGTGGCCATGCGCACCGTCAGCTTGATGTTGTAGTCGGACGGCGTCAGCCTGCGGGGACGGACGCTCGGGTCACCACCGCCGGTGCAGAGCTGGTCCCATAGGGTCTTAATGGTGGTGTGCATTCCGCAGTGAACATCCCCATAGTACCGAACAGTGTTACGACATTACTGGGCACCATTTCGTCAACAATGTTAGGTATTGCGGCACTCATAGTTGGTAGTGCAATGGTCGCACAGCTCTACTCAGTCCGTAAAGTCACCAGACACGCAGTAGGGCGTACCCCGCGCCCTCGCCGCCGAACAAACGACAATCACGGACACCAGCTCAACCCGCGCCGGACGCCCCCCAGCCGCACGAGCGGCCACGAGCTCACTCACTTGACGCGGTCGGACGGCGTGACAGGCTTCTTGTTCAGCGTCCACTTCTTGCTGGGCGGCGGCTCGCCGGCCACGTCGACGTCGTAGCTGAAGTTCTGGCCGGCGCGGATCTTGATCGGCCTCAGGTTGGTACGGTCGATCTTGGGCGCCAGGTTGCGTGGCTTGGCGATGATCGGTCCCGTGGACTTGCTCGGCTCGCCGGGACCGGCGGCGTTGATGGCCTTCACGCGGAAGTCATACGTCTCGCCCTCGGTGAGATCCGGCACGGTGGCGGTCAGCTGGTCAGCCGGCACCTGCGGCACGGTACGACACGACACGCTCAGAGGGCGGCCGGCACCCACGGCGCGGTACGACACGACACGCTCAGAGGGCGGCCGGCACCTGCGGTGCGGTACGACACGACACGCTCAGAGGGCGGCCGGCACCCGCGGCGCGGTACGACACGACATGCTCAGAGGGCGCCGGCGCCCGCGACGCGGTTTGACACGACACACTCGGAGGGCAGCCGACACCTGCGGCGCGGTACGACACAACACGCTCAGAGGCCGGCCGGCACCTGCGGTGCGGTACGACACGCTCAGAGGGCGGCCGGGGCCTGCGGCTGGGCACGGTACGGCACGCTCAGAGGACTTTCGCCTTGGCTGGTGCTAACCGAGCATGCAACATGCCGTCAGTTGGCCCGTGGAGGTAGTGGGAAAATAATTTGTGTATCATATCCTGCTGATCTGAGCAATTGCAGCGTATCAGATCGAGTGTCAAGACATCATGGAATGCAATTTTTTTTAGCCCGTCGGCTATTATGAGCTTAGGTCATAACAGAAAAATGCCCGGTGTGGAAAATGAGCAGGTTTTATTACCATCAGTAAGCAGCAATGTCTCATAATGAAATAAGTGCGTTGCCTTGAAGGCGTTGCACCAGCGAGGTGATGGCGGAGCTGACAAATACCACGTTAGACGAGGGCTTCTAAGCGGGGGGGGGGGAGGGGAGATGACGACTTGTCATACCGGGTAAGAAGGGTGGATCCCGCCCGTCTCGTATATTCCGGTCGCCATTTCTAAGCGATCGTTTAGAGCAGCCTCAAATTTGGTGACGCTCTTTGTGACGTACGATTTTTGCAGGTTGCTTACAAATTTGGAAAACAATGATCGCTCAAGTACAGTTCCAGAGCTTGATTTCGGGAGGAAACATTGCTGAGATTTGACTTTCACTCGTCGATCAGCATGCATGTACAGTGTACAGTGTGTACATATTTGCATTTCTGTGCATATGGCTACACGAAGTGTCAGAGGCTAGATCAGGTAGAACGACTAGGGGTGGGCATATGGTGAAACATGGGTGAATAGGGAAGTAGGAGGGGGCAATAACGAACACTGTACCCCCTGAGGGTACCGTGTCCGAAATTACCACATCAGTCGGAGCAGCCTCCCAACTACACGGCCACCAGTGTAGAAGGGAAGGGATAATATCGGAAATGGGTGAAGCGCGTTGGGTCAAATAAGTAGCTGTTCATTTTGGCTATTGCAGCCTCATTGCTGTTTCAGGTGAAACAAGTATGCATGTTAACTATGCAAAAACAGCATTTATGTTTTGTTCAAGGAGGCTCCAAAGTAGCGAAGGCATGTCCTCATTTGAATACCCTGGGTACGCCCCTAGTGCAAACACTGGACATTACATTTACTGTGTTTTGCGGTTTTGCAAAACTGAAGACCATCCAGATTTTTTTTCGTTATTGCTGTCGCCATGCCAACCAAGCTGCATCAGCAGCAATAGCCCCCCTGGCCGAAAGCGGGCGAAGTCCTCCGTTACGACGCGTCTCGCGTACCTCGAGCGCCGGCACCCAGCGGCCCGACTTGTCCTTCTTCTCCACCAGGTAGCCGGTGATGGGGGCGCCGCCGTCGTTGGCCGGCGGCTCCCACTTGAGGTCCACGTGGTCCTTGTCCCAGTCGGTGGCCTCCAAGTTGCCCGGAGGGCCTGGCTCATCTGAGGAGATTGGCATCATTTTTGTCGTGAGTTAAAGAGCAGCCAAAATATACAGGCCGACGTTAAATGGGACGCAGCGTCGTTGCGGTGTAATTTGGCGTCATTTGTTGACAAACACGACTGACATTTGCCACTGGCGATGCACGGAACCCACACGCCGAAGAGCGCGCCCAGGTTAGGTATCCAGCGTCCAAAGTAGTGTTACTACACTCGCTCAAGTACAACGTGCCAACATCGCCGTGGTGTAGGAGGTGCAAGGTCACGGATGGTTATGTAATTACCCCAAGTAACCTTGCATTATTCATTTCAAATAAGTAGGGGTTAGTTTTGAGTCACGTCCAAAGCCGCCCGTTTTTTTCGGACGTGCCGATGAAGAGCAATGTAGCGATCTGGTTCAGAGCCAGGAAAACGGCGGAGTCAAACGCGTACACCAGCCTTGCCCAGTGACTACGTGACGTCACACCATATTGCCAATCTGCTGAAACGCACGCCTCATCAAAGCGCTTGACATTGCGGGGGAGGCTGCTCACCGAACGGATTCTTGGCAACGATGGTCTGGGTTCCCTCGAGCGGCTCCGAAGCGCCCTCCTTGTTGACGGCCTTGACACGGAACTTGTACTCGTGACCCGGTGTCAGGTTGTTGATCTCGATCTCAGGCTTGTCGGAACGGCCGGCCGGCATCCAGACGCCCATCTCGGGGTCGAACTTCTCCACCTCGAAGTGCTCGATCGGGGTACCGCCGTCGTCCTTCGGAGGGTTCCATTTGAGCTTGCAGCCGTGCTTGTGCACGTCCGAGACCTGAGAACGAACATCCTCTCCGGCTTAGAACGAACACGTTCCGAAGCCTGGCATCGTTTTGTAGCCGCGAGGATGGAGATAGAACGGTTTCCAAGCGAACGTTATATGATCACAGGGCGAAAGCTCGGGAGTAACACATAAATGGAGTTGCTCAGAGAATGAACGGGATTTCCTACCACAAATCACTCGCACTTATTTGACTGATCACGTTTTTTACGCACATCACACAACATGCAACCTAGCACTGCTTTCCACGTACGGTATATATATATATATATATATATATATATATATATATATATATATATATATATATATATGAAAGTACGCATCAAGGTGGCGCAACGTTTTCTGTACATACAGGGCTTCAAACCACGAATAAATCTTATGACCAAGAGGCCCGGCATCACAACAGCTCATGTGTAAACGCGAGTGATCTTCACTTTGAACACGAGAGGAAAGAGAACATCAATACATCTATTGACGACAATTGTGATCTCTCTTTGAATGAATCAATGACAACTGCCACCACCCTTCACGTGTCCTCTCGCCTTCTAGCCAAAGGCCACTCACGCTTGCATTTAAACTATCACAATTTCGAAGCCTACTGACCACAACAAATACACGAAGTAGCAAGCTCCCGCACGGATAGGCTCATGCATCATTGTCACGGCTGTGCAGAGCGGTCGCCATGAACGTCTCGTCTCACCTCCAGCGGGCCCTCCGGCTTGGCGGGCTTGGACGTTATGGTGACCTTGACCGTGACCTGGTCCTTGCCCGAGCTGTTCTCGGCCGTGAGCGTGTACTCGCCCGAGTCGCCTCGGCGAGCGTTGTGCAGCACAAACTTGGTGTTGTAGTCCCGCGACTCGATTGTCAGCTGCTTGGTCGGTCTGCAGGAAGAGCGCGGAATGTTTAGCACGCTGAGATTTTGCCAAAACTTTATGAAGATTCGAAGGAACGCGCGTATGTCTGCGCGATGCAATCTTTCGCGACAGAGTACTGAAGAACTCAAACACATAATATACAATGTCACGAGCGAGCAAACATGATATTGGTGCTTACGAGCAGTTTTCAGCTTGCTGAAACAACAGACGCGACAGGATACAGGCCAAATAGATATGTTTTCAACGCACGTTAGGACCAACGTGTCGGGGCCGTATCTTTTAAAAGACGGAGCTTTGGATTCATGGACAGCTTGTTACTGAACACAAAACCTCGTCAAATGCCCTCTAGAGCCGACTTCACATTAAAAGCACTCCCTGAAGTCGAGACATAACGTTGATAATGACCGCGGACTTGGCCTGCCAGCGCAGCACCAGCCCAGCGTCAGGCCGCCGGCGCTTACTTGACTTCAGAGCCGTTTTTGAACCACTTGGTGGTGGGCGCCGGCTCTCCCGACACGTCCACGTCAA
This sequence comes from Pollicipes pollicipes, assembly GCF_011947565.3. Classification (NCBI taxonomy): domain Eukaryota; kingdom Metazoa; phylum Arthropoda; class Thecostraca; order Pollicipedomorpha; family Pollicipedidae; genus Pollicipes; species Pollicipes pollicipes. Next base: position 23,491,929 of record NW_023596297.1, read on the forward strand.
ACTTGACCAGCGAGCCGGACGAGATGGTGACGTCACGCAGATTACGGCGGTCAATCTTGGGCGCCACTGAAATGACGCGCGCGGTGAGCCGGGCACCAGGGCGCAGTGTTGCCCGAAGCCCTGGTCCTACGTAACATGCCTCCCGCAGGCACGTACAGATCAATAGGGCCTCCGTTGATCGAAAGTACGAGCTATACGAAAGCACGTATAGTTCTGTATAGTCGAAAGCGCTGGCCACTGGATGACTAGCTTTACGCCATCGTGCGCACGCGTACTGACTCCAGTGCTATATGCTCGCTCACCCCACTTCACCTCATCTTCCCAGTCACATTTATCCAGCAAGGGCTGTCGCCTGTAACACACCGTAAGAACGTCGACAGCAGTACGCCTTGACAAAGCATTCACCCTCACAAACCCAGCCATGCCCAGGCGAGCGGGTCGCCGGTACTCACAGAATCGAGCCTTGGCCACGATCGGCCTGCTCGGCTCGGACGGCTCCGAGGCGCCCGCCTTGTTGAGCGCGAGCACGCGGAACTGGTACTCGACGCCCTCGATCAGGTTGTGGACGGAGCCGGTGTTCTCCGGTCCCTCCAGCTCGCACGCCTTCTCCCACATCATTCTGGAGGGGACGCAGACCATATCAGCAGGTCGTAAACTGCCAAGGTCAACCCGGATAACGTGACGCACAGCTTCGCTTTTTGTCTCGTTTTTGATTAATACTATTTTCGATAGTCTCTGATCAGTTGACAAGCTAAAGCAGCGCGACGAAGGCGCATGACAGTGCACTGAGTTTACTGACCCGTAGGAGTCGCGTTTTTCGATGATGTATCCGGTGATCGGAGAGCCGCCGTCGCTGACCGGCTCCTTCCAGGTCAGCTCCACGTGTGAGGTCGACCAATCGGTGGCCTCGGGCGCACCGGGCTTGCCGGGTACAACTGACGAGACGGTTCAAGGTCAGAGTTGTCGCCTATGGGAGGTGAAGAACGCGGCTGGCACAGCCGGCATCTGACCACAATGTTGCCATTGAAGTCCACCCTGCGTTTGGACGCCCCATAAGTGAACCGCCGGCGAAGAATTCCTAATTTCATCGCATTCGGGTAAGACTGTTCAGAGCTCTTATAGAAGGGTCCGTAAACGCAGGACCGGGCGTGTAAACCCAACTTGGCTGCTTTTACACCGCCAAAAGGCACCCAAAAGTCATTTCAATCGCTGAAGCTGCAATACATACAATCTCCCTCTTAGAAGGTCCACTGACCGAACGGATCCTTGGCGACGATGGGTATCGAGGTCTGGAGCGGCTCCGACTCGCCCTCCTTGTTGACGGCCTTCACCCGGAAGTGGTACTCGTGACCCGGGGTCAAGTCCTTGACCTCGAACTCGGGCTTGTTAGAGGTGCCGGCCGGGATCCAAATGCCGACATCGGGATCAAACTTCTCGATGACGTATCCCTCGATGGGCTCGCCGCCGTCGTCGGCGGGCGGCTTCCAGGCGAGCTTGCAGCCCTCCTTGTGCACGTCCGAGACCTCCAGGGGACCCTCCGGTGCACCGGGCTTAGCTGGCGTCAGCAAGAGCCCGTATCAGTGATGCGAGGGAAAAGGTGTCTTCGATGAATGGTGTTGAAAGACGACTCGTTGTACCAGGCTAGCTCTATGGTGCATACGCCTTGAAACACTATCTATCTATCTATCTATCTATATATATATATATATATATATATATATATATATATATATATGTAAATCACAGATCATATGATGCATTGGTGCAATTGATCGAAACCGCTTCTTGTCCCGAACGAGGACATAGTAGCCTTTTTACAATTTACCACTGTGGCAAGCGCCAAAGACGGATACATTTTAAATCAAGTACACATAAAATGACTTAAAATGACAATAATGGCTTAAAGCTGCCACTGTTGGTCGTGCCTTCAGATGCCTTATATAAAATACCCACGCGCAGCTTTGCATCCATATTCTCACGGCGCGTTATGCATCCCAAAGTCTCAGACGCCTCCCGCGGCCTGTTAGAGCCAGCCGTCCCTCGACCACACCGCTGTCCCCGAGCAGCTGCCGGCCAAGCACTTACACACTACGATGACATCGACTTGGGCCTCGTCCTCGCCGTGTTCGTTGACCGCCTTGATGGTGTACGTGCCCGTGTCGCCACGCTTCGGAGTGTCGTTGATATACTTGGTCCTGGAAATCGGCACAACCGTGGGAATGCGACATTGCTTGCAGCTCATCACTTCATTAACCCTGACTCTAGGTGGTTATATGACACGGAAGGAATGATACGGCCAACTGAGCGCCTACCTATGGAGTCAATTTTTATTGAAGACAAAACACATGAATTGATTGCTTAAGTGACACGGCAATCAGCGTCTTTACCAAGGACAGCTTCTTGCGCCACTTTTACCCCGGCCCAATATTCCGAAAAGTTGGCTAATTTTGTACGCACCCGCAGGCCAAATAGCACTGAAAGATCTGCTACGCGTCATGCAACGTCATGCCACGGCTGCCCGGTGCTGGATGTTTTGCCGATTTTCCAGGGAAACATCGTGTTGTTTCAAATAAGAACCGAATTGTCCGACAATCGCTTTGAAACGAAACCAGCGTGCAAGTTGCTAACTCATCAGCATGTTGAGATCACCAGTATCTATTTCACCCGGATATCAGTATCCGGGAGCACAACCTGCATGGCTGATCATTATCAGTACACAGCTCGGCACTGAAACGAGTCATTCGAAGAACATTATGATCCCACTTTCGGGATGGGTATAGGTGTTTAGGCACCTACACCTTGTTTCTCCAATCGTCGCGAGACGGAAGGTCTGAATTTCCGTCGTCTGGAACACAGCACCCCGCAGTGGGAGCACGCAGCCCTCCACACCAGCCCACAAGCCGCATCCCAGCCTAGACCCTGACCCGAGACCCTGTGCGCCGCTCACCTGTACGGCTCGTTCTCCACGCGGTTATGCGTGGTGGTCTTGATGGGCCGGCCGCCCTTCTGCCAGGTGACCTCTGGCGGCGGCTCACCCTCGACCTTGACATCGAACACGATCGGCTCGCCCTCCCGCACCGTCAGAGGTCGCAGGTTGCGCCGGTCGATCTTCGGCGCCACTGGCGGCACGTGCGGAGCGTGAGGGTGGCGGTGGGCCATCGCTGCTCACTGGACAGCCGGGCAGGCGCGGCCAGCTATGGAGCTCCGGGTCGGGCACGAGGGCGTCTTTCACGGATAGGTTCGCCAGTTTGGATGGAGCAGGTATATATGAAATCCTTGGGTTCACATTTATTGGAATCAAACTGGGGAGCACCTATCAGGAAACAGAGATAACTCTATTTGTCTAGTCTTGAAAACGAACGGGCCTTGACCTTTGCCATCGGGTAGACTTAACTAATGTTTGTTTTCACTGCAGAAGAAGATGAAATTCTTTCTCAGGCAGAAATAGATAAAATTGTCTGACATACACAGAGAGAAGTTTTGCGTTTCTCGGAAGGAAGCCCACTCTGGCTTCAGGGCTACAGCAGACAAACTCACGTTTCCTGGGTTTGGCGGGTGACGGGTCGGGAGGCGGCGCTCGGTTCGCCGGGGCCGGCCTCGTTGACTGCGCGCACGCGGAACTCGTACGTCTGACCCTCGTCCAGGTCGGGCACGCGGCACTGACAGTCGGGGCCTGGGGGACAGGCAGCGCAGCATCAGCATCGGCGGGACGCGGAAACAAACGCGCGGTAGCCACGAGCCGCTACAAGGATCATACTGCCTAATAAAGGTGTATCTGGGGAATCTGTGTAGCCCTCAACGCTAGACAAGAAAAAACTCTATAAAACTTAACTAAACAGACAAGGTGAGAGCAACAAAGCTCAACCAATAAATTGTTTTTAACAAACGCCGTCACACAATCTTGCCTTAGCACTTGGCAACGATGTTGAATTATGTAATCAGTCAACACCTGATCTGTCGGCAACAGCCACCGCCGCTCACTCGGCTCGGCCTCGCGAACACACCGCTCACCATCTGTTTCGGCCGCCTTCACCCACTTGCCGGTGCCCCTCTCCTTCTTCTCGACGACGTAGCCGGTGATGGGGGCGCCGCCGTCGTTGGTCGGCGGCTCCCACTTGAGATCCACGTGGTCCTTGTCCCAGTCGGTCGGCTCGGGTCGGCCGGGCGCGCCGGGCTCGTCTGTGGCACCCCACGTCCGGTCACGGGAGGACAGGAGCAGACCTGGCTTGCATGGCACAGTGATGTGTGCCGGGAGCTTCATGGTCGGAAGTTTGGACAAGCGGAGGGTCGGTGGAGGACGAAAAATCACCGTCATGTGTTATTGTTGGGAGTGTAGCCACGCGAGGAAAACGATGTGCTATACATATATGCAAATGCCGGTATAACGTCAGTGCACAAAACAAGATTGTCAAGATATCTGCACTCATAATCGACATATGTGTAACACGGCACAAATTACCACACACCAGACTCTTGATTGGGGGGGGGGGGGGGCAAAGAACTCGCGGCAGGTTTCTGAAGATTCAAAGGATAATAAGCTTAGCGGGGAGGATAAAAGAACGGGGGCACATATCGCATTACCCTAGCGACAACCATTCGGCTCTAGTGTGATCTATTGAAAGAACAACTGATCATCCCAGGTAGCACCATAATTACAGCCAGCCTCACCGAACGGATTTTGGCAATGATTGAGTGGTCGGCTTCCAGCGGCTCCGACTCGCCCTCCGGATTGACGGCCTTGACTCGGAACTTGTACTCGTGACCCGGGGTCAGATTGTTGATCTCCAAGGTCGGCTGCGTGGTGCGGCCAGCGGGCATCCAACGACCTGGGGGGGGGGGGGGGGGCGTCACCGATCACGAGATCACCAGCCAGTTTTATCGCACGGAGGAGTTGTTTCTGTGTCCATGAAGATGTCACATGATCCTGGGCTGCGTGCTTGAGCTGGAATCTGGGCCGTTGCCTGTGCCGGTACTTATAACGGTACAAGAAGCAAGAAATACAACACGTTTCAGTTGATGCTTTCCTCCAAAACATTTTGCGCTGTGATGAATCAATCTAACTATTCGTATAATTCAACTATAACTTTTGGAAACAAACCATGTACTTTTGATGGCGGCTAAGCACATACGTTGTTACGCGACGATACCATTAATGTAGCGGCTGACACATAACGAGATCCATCGGAGATCAAGTCTTAGATTAATAATTCCGTTACAAACCCTTGTCCATTGATTTCTACAGACCTCTATATATTTCCACAGACCCTCGTCTCTTAACCCCTACGAACCTCTACAGACCCTCATCCCTTGACCTCTACAAACCTCTACAAACCTCTACAGGCCCTTGAGCGCCTTGGGACGGAAGGTGGTACTGACCAGTTTCGGGGTCGAATTTCTCCACCAGGTACTCCTCGATGGGTACGCCGCGTCGTCCAGCGGCGGTTTCCACTTGAGCGTGCAGCCCTCCTTGTGCACGTTCGAAATGTCCAGCGGGCCTTCCGGCTTGCCAGGTTTGTCTGAAATCAGAGGCACAGGTCATCAGTTTCACCATATTACTTGACGTTGTCTGGCAAAGATATGGAGAACGCGGCACGTACAGCATAGCGGGCAGCATGGTGACGGGCAAGATAACCGCAGCAGGTAAAGACAGTTCATATGGGAGCCACGGGAGGCATAATGTTTATGCAGTATGGGTGGCTGGCGTTGCGAGGTTAAAGTTTGCGCACCGGCGCAGCACCACTCAGTAGCTTACGATCAGATTTTGAGACCACTTTACCCTTCGTCGCACTTTCCAGGCCTCCCACAAGCGCCCACCCATGCCTCCGTCCCACTCACACCCCTCTCGCCCACTCACCGAGCACAATGACCTTGACCTGGGCCTCGTCCTTGCCCGACTCGTTCTCGGCGCGCAGTGTGTAGGTGCCCGTGTTTCCTTGCGGCTGGTCATGAAGACGGACAGCTTGGTGCGGTAGTCCTCAGTGTCGACGGTGCGGTTGTCCTTGGAGGTCAGCTGGGTGCCGTCCAGACTCCATGTCTTGGTTGGCGGCGGCTCACCACTGACCCGCACGTCGAATTTGAACGGCGTGCCGGCGTGGATGGTGATGTCGCGCAGGTTCGAGCGGTCGATGTAGGGCGCCGCTGTGGGGGTGGGGAGGGGGGTAAGGGGCAGTCAGCACTAACTCGCCCTCCACCACTCGCCGATCACCCGCTGAGTTACAACGCAGTCTGAGTTACAACGCTGAGTCACAACACAATCTCAATGCCAACGCTGTGCTTCTTTTTACTCCTGCGAATCCCCAGGAGCAGGATTTTTTGATACTTTTGTTTAATTTGTTCGGAGCTCTTCCGGTTTACACGCAACTTGTCGAATCTATCGGATTCAGGATGGTAAACAACAGGAGCTCAAGTCGGACGCCGCGGGCAACTGCGTAGTCGTTTAGACGAGACGTTGCGGGCATTCGAGCGGTCTGAAAACTGACTGGTTGACCGGGGGCTGATGGGCTGACTAGAACGCATACAATCCAGTGACGGGCTGCCAGTAAATTGATCATAAAATTCTCGTTTGACAGGATGCCAGAAATACAAAACTGCAGGAGAGTGGTGATGAGGAACATGTTGCAGGCGTGGTTGAAACACACGCAGATTACTCAAATAGGTTGCCTGGACTCAATTTGCTTGTAATCGCCGCCCGACAGACTTTTTGTGTCCAACCATCGGTGGGTGTGTGACAAGTCAAATCGGGGCCTACAAACCAAGCCTTGTGTGCATCTGCCCCTCTTTTGTTGTCCCAAGAGCTGAGCATGTCACGATAATGAAACAAGGAACACTTGATAGGGCTCGACGAACTGAGCTCAATAATGGATGGAGCAGCCCACTGCTAAACCGGGTAACACAAAGTAACAGTTTCGACCTAAGGTTTTCTGAACTTGGCACCAACACAACCCCAGCAAAAGGCCATTATTTATAGTCGATCATGGTAAAGATATTCCGGTTTTCAGACCCGCGAAAATGTTATAAACACAGCTGCTCGTAGTGAATTTTTTTCGCCTGCAGAGGTTTAAAGGTTGTTACGGAAAGGCCCAGGAGAGACCTGAACCCTTTCGTCTATCGCCGTCAGGAGCTGTAAAGTCTAGATATGCACGAAGTTTAACTAGTATGGCCTTTTCGCCAGCGTCATCACTAGGATACTTCACATTGCACAGCTTTTGTTCCACATGCTGGCACCACCAAACTGACTAAGAACTTCAAACGTTACCCAACTTCAGCGGACCGCTTTTGCATCCAGGCGGGAAAAGCCAGGTAAGGGAAGCCACTTACCGAATCTGGCCTTGGCCGTCATGGTCTTGGACTCTCCGCTCGGCTCTCCAGGACCGGCCTTATTAACAGCAGCGCACGCGAACTTGTACTGCATGCCCTCCACCAGGTCGGGCGCGCGACCCTCGCACTTGTCCGCCCGGAATCTCCGCCGCCTTCTGCCACTTGGTACTGCCGGACACGGTAGACGGGAGATGTGAGTGATGGCCGGGCGGGCCGGTGCCCTCTTCCAGCCGGCGGTGCGCGAGAGGGGTCATGAGAACGATACTCGGGAAGGCTGGCGCCCTCTGCCGGCGCGGAGGGGACATGAACCCTAACATAATGCATAGGCAAGGATCGGTGACACATTCTTGCGGCTAAATCTTCAAAAGCGTTCCGGGTGCATGAACGCGAGCGTCCTGCCCACCTGTACTGGTCCTTCTTCTCAATGACGTATCCGACGATGGGAGCTCCGCCGTCAATCCTGCGGTTGGCTTCCACTTGAGGTCGGCGTGGTGTTTGTCCCAATCGACCACGTTCCGGCACGCCAGGCGCGCCGGGAGCGTCTGAGGATGGAGCGCAGACAGTCAGCTGAGCAGAGACGCCCCCGCCCCCCCCCCCCCCCCCCACAAAATCCGCCAAATTGTGTCGAATAGTCACCGTCGTGACAGGTAGGAAATTGTGCCTCGGTGCTCACAAGAATACATCACATAGATATCAAACACCGGACTGAGATAGTAAGCGTGGAACATAAAACAGAGCATCATGGCTGTGATTCAAGTTAAATAAAAAATGGCAGTTTGTTAAGGCACATTATAAATATGTGTACCGGCACCATAGCCATGCAAAACTTTCACAGTGTGACTTGATGAAAGCGAGGCAAGTGGCCTTTCACCGTTCACTCATCCCCGCCTGGCCCTCCCAGCTCACCGAATGGATTTTTGGCCAGCGTCGGCATGAGCGTCTCGAGCGGCTCGCTCTCGCCCTCCGAGTGACCGCCTTCACGCGGAACAGGTACTCGTGGCCCTCGTTCAGGCCGTCTACAACGGCCTCAGGCGTCTTGCTCGTGCCCACCGGCACCCAGCGGCCCGTGTCCTTGTCCATCCGCTCCACCACGTAATGGTCCACCGGCTCGCCGCCGTCGTCCTCGGGCTTCTCCCACTTGAGCTTGCAGCCCTTGGCCGTGACGTCAGACACCTCCAGCGGGCCCTTTGGCTTGCCCGGCTTGGCTGCACACGGGAGGCGACGAGTGGTCACATACGGTGTAGAAAAAGACAAGCAATGATTAACAAAGTCATACGTGAGAAATTGAAATCGCGTGAAGAAACTATTGAAACACAAGATAAGCAGCATTAACACCTTACAGCTCCCAAGTCAATTGTATTACACCGCGGAACACCGCACCATTTTCTCAACGCGAAAACCGACAAACACTCCCTCTCCCTCTCCCTCCTCTCCCATCCTCCCCCTTCGTTCCCGACCCTCGAACCCCCAGCCGGCGCATCGGCACTCACTCAGCACGTTGAGGTCGAGCTCGGCGGTGTCGGTGCCGGACGAGTTGGTGGCCGTGATGACGTACACACCGGTGTCGGCGCGCCGCGCCTTTTGCAGCGCGAAGGACGAGTGGTAGTCCTCGTCGTCGATGACCAGCCTCTCGTTGGGCGGCACCGGCTTGCCCTTGAGCGTCCAGGTGACGTTGGGCGCCGGCTCACCCTCGATGTCGATCTCGACGCGCAGCATCTGACCGCTGCGGATCACCTTCTTGTCCAGTGGGTGCGGTCGATGTGCGGCTTCACTGTCGGCAGAGAAGAGCGTCGGTGCACAGGTCGTAAAGAGGTCGCACTTAAAAACGTCGTACTTAAAAAGGTCGTCTTACTCGAAGGTCGTACTTAGAGGGTCGTAAGCCTTTCATCTTGCCGCCGCTTACCAAAAACTCACCTAGAAGTGGTGCAAAAAGAAGGCAATGGGAACTCATTGTAACGATGCTCACAAATTATGGAGGGATACGGCGCGAACTATTGCCTCCAGTAGCAAGAAAATATATTTTGGTTCGTATGCCTGATGTCTTCTGATTGTAGAGGTTTAACACAAATGTCTGCGAGACATACTGAACAACGCACCAGAACTGGACAAATTTCATAAAGCGTTACTACCACGCGCCTGTCCGGTCCGTCCTGAACATCTGCTACACTCACGGAATCGGGGCTTGCAGATCACAGACTTGGTGGCGTCAGATGGCTCGGATGGGCCCGCCTTGTTCACGGCCACCACGCGGAACTCGTACTCGTGACCCGGGATAACGTCAGTCACGTGACCCTCGGTGGCGTCGCCCTGCCGGAGGTGGCAGGTCAGGCCAGCAGGCTCGATGCCGGCCGGTGCAGCGTCGGTGCGATGAAACAGGAAGCAATGAAGGGCAAATCCCAGACCCCCAAAGCTCCCCATTGTATGGCCAGCCCAAAGCATGCATCATGGCGTACGAAGTGTTGCGACAGGACAGTCGACAACACGCCGCACTTTTGGGAGTTGTGGCACGGAACGCACAAAACCGGCCCTCGCATACCATCCATAGCCATCACCGCGAGTCACCATTTCATCCGCACTCCTCGACCCCCTGCGCGGAGCTTCACAGTGCAGAAGGCCTCGTTGGTTCGTCGTACCCCTGACCGCCTCGTCCCATCGACAATAACGCACCGGCACGGTGAGGCAGGGCTTCCAGGTGCCGGGCCGGTCAGCCTTGTCCCGCTTCTCGATGATATACTCCAGAATGGGAGCGCCGCCGTCGTCCGGCTTCTTCCACTGGAGGTCGACGAAGTCGCGGTCCCAGTTCTTCAGCTCGGGCCGCTCCGGCTTGTGGGGCGGGTCTGCCGGGACGGACAACAGCCGACGTCAAGTTCTGCGCATGCGTGGACAGCCGAACCAACCCTCGGCAAGTCGTGCGCAAGTGAGCGCTTAGTTTATTTTACGTCGTTGATGAACAGCACGGCTGAACTTACCGCATGTACGCATGTAGAGAATTATTTGCCACCACAGTTGGCTTGGGCAGCTGCCAGACTGCATCGGAACCTCACGACTTCGCATTAAAAGCAGACATTTTAAAGACGTAACCAATGAAATGCTACACAGATGCATGTTTACTTTTATATTTCGTACTGAACTCTGCGTTTGCCGATATTCGTATATGCAAAAATGACCAGGGCTGCATCCCCAAATACTGAGCATCCCCAAATGTTGATATCAGACAAAATGTGATCAATTTTTTCATTTCATTAGGAGCTGAGAGCTACCAATACATCACACAATCATCGATGCACGATCATCTACCCTTAGAGTTGCGGCGCACCATCACGAGCCTGCAGTCACTGCAAGTGGTGATGACTGACCGAAGGGATTCTTTGCGAGCACAGACTGGTCGCATTCCAGAGGCTCCGACTCGCCCTCCTTGTTCACAGCCTTCACTCGGAACTTGTACTTCTTGCCCTCCTGCAAGCCGGTAATTTCCGCTTCCGGTTTGTCGGAGGTACCGCACGGGATCCATTGTCCTGAGGAAAAGACAGCAATTAGGACCAAAACGCTCGAGACATTTCTCTTTGTGATCCAAGCGTCCTGTCCGCACCAATGCACCAGCAGACTCAGCCAGTATATAACAGACGCAGTTTCTATACATTGACTGGAAATTGATCCGCGACTTCTAGCCTTATCCAGGGAAAAAACCTGGTCCAAGCTTCTTCCAAACACGTACCGGTGAACGGATCCAGTTTCTCCAGCTCGTAGTGGTCAATCGGACAACCTCCATCGTCCTCCGGCTCCTTCCAGCTCAGTTTGCAGCCGCTAGCCGTGACATCGGACACCTGGAGCACACGGAGGCGTGCCATGAATTGAGGTACACTATGGAACATGGGACACAGGGCATGCCAAACATCTGGTCACACCAGTTGGTAGCAGGAGCCCGTCTCTCGCTCACGCAATGACGGCATTGTATGCAAATCTTTCAAAGGGTGCGTGCAAACGGAAAAGACCTATGCGCATTCAACTCAGAGGATCCCGAAGCCTATTGGCTGAAAGTGCTACTGAAGATCTGAAATGCAGCAACAGCAACAAAACATTTACCCCGATGCACAGTTCACCGTCATCTTTTCTCGGTACCAGGAGCAGCTGGGGCCCGGCGCCACTGACCAGCGAGGGCCGCTGTGACGCGCCCCGCCCCCCGCCGCGGCCCGGGCCGCCGTCCGTCCGTCCGGCGTACTCACATCCAGCGGACCGCCGGGCTGGCCCGGCTTGCCCAGCACGGTGATGTCCACCTGGGCCACGTCCTCGCCCGACGAGTTGCTCGCCGTGATCGTGTACGTCCCCGAGTCGATGCGCCGCGCGCGGAACAGCGCGAACTTGGTGTTGTAGTCGACGTTGGTGATGGTCAGTTCGGGTCCGGTCTCCACGTCCTGCGGCAGCCCGAGGTCACGTGGCTCAGACGGAACAGGTCGAACAGCAGCTCGACAGGGCGCGAGCTGAGCCTGGGCAGGGCGCTCAGCTCAAGATCAGCATCTGGCGCAAACCGGCCAATCTAGCGATAGTAAGGTGACATCTTTCAAGCACTGTCATAAAAAGCTCAATCCTGTGCATCATTAAGAGTAAATTTATCTCCAAAACAGTCCGCATTGCAAGAAATACTCATTTCCAACAATTCACACATGGAGCACCATGCACACAAACATCATTCCACCCAGTAATCGGGCGTTGCGCAGTTGTCCTGGACCTCTCAGCGCGTACCCTGTCCTTGAAGGTCCAGCTGACGTTGGGCGGCGGCTCGCCGATGATGTCCACGTCCAGCAGCACCTGCTGGTTCACCTTCACCACCACCGGCTTCAGATTGTCGCGCACGATACGCGGCTTCACTGCCGGAGTGGCGGGAGGGGGTCAGGCGACCTCTCGGGGCTTCGGACGCCGCTGCAGATCTGTCTGTATCGGCAGCTAGGCGCGTCGTACATGTGGGAGCAGTCACCATGAGTCGCAGTTGATAGATCTCCACGCCAGACGAGCTTCGGCAATGTGTCGCATGCGAAACGCGAGCCAGCCATCAAACACATCACCATATCC
>NW_023596297.1:23504322-23555354 GCF_011947565.3 Pollicipes pollicipes
CGCCGTGACAGTGGTGAAGACGTTGAGCCAACATTGTGTCGGTGGTAATGTGCTGACTGAACGCCGTGATTATGGTAACGGCGCTGACCCAACATGTCAATAGGGGCTACAACAGTAGGAGCCTCCCGTGATGACAGTGGTGATCCGACCGGCCCACCCCGTCAGCAGCGCTGACGGTACTCCACTGACCCAGCACGGTGACGGTGGCGGTGGCCGAGTCGGAGCCGAGCTCGTTGCTCAGCGTCAGCGTGTATTTGCCCGAGTCGGAGCGCAGCGAGAACGGAATGTCCAGCGTGGTCTGCTGGCCGTACGTCATCAGCTCCACCCGGTCCGACGGCTTCAGCACTTTGCCGTTCACCTTCCATTCCACCTACACAGAACAAAACTCCAGTGTTACGTGGAATTCGTTCAGGCAGCTGTAGATTTCAGAGTTTTTGAAACAAGGATCGTTGTCGTCGCGTTCGGCATCAAAGCAACGGTCGGTAATGTAATGACATTCGCATAGTAATTATAACCGATGGGTGAATCGGCAGCGAGCGGAGGTAGAACTGAACGCCAAGCTGCCTTTGTCAGACGTATCTCACCTTGGGTTTCGGAGACCCTTCGATGGGGATGTTGTACTGAACCCTGGTTCCAGCCCGAACAACCAGATCCTCAAGAGCGTGCTTGTTGAAGGATGGTTTCACTGGGGAGACGCAGAACAACTTCAGATTAAGTCGCAAATGCGAACAGCGTGTACTACATCTATGCACTTGTCAAACAAAGAGAATGCACATTTCTTGGTGCTACCCACAGCGACGTCAAACGCTCGTAGTCACTGGCCCGGACTGAAAGCTGTTTCATCCCGCTTCAGCAACGATGGCTGCTCTGTCCGTTCAACAACAGCGTAGGACGGCCGGGCGGCACTCACCGAAGCGCGGCTTGGCGACGACGCTGGCGCTGGGTTCGCTGGGCTCGCCGGGGCCAGCCTCGTTAACGGCGATCACGCGGAACTGGTACTCCTCGCCCTCGGTGAGGTCGGGGGCGGTGCCGCGCGTCTGGTCACCCGGCACCTCGGCCGCCTTCTCCCACACTCTGCGGCGACGGTGCGGGGTCAGGTCAGAGGTCAAGTCAGGGCGGCGCAGGCGGCACGCCCAGAATTAGCGGCTGGCACGGACAGCCTCACAAATACAGATATATAATATCGATATATAAATACAAATATAATAATATATTACCATTAATGGCATAAGTGAAATGGAAGGAAAACAAAAGCATGTTCATTTGAAAGCTGTGCAGTGCTTTCTGAGGTGCATTTTGATATGACATGAACAAACCAATACTGCTTACCCGAACTTCGGCTTTTTCTCGATGATGTACTTGGCAACAGGCGAGCCGCCATCCTCCTTCGGGGCCGTCCATTCCAGGTCGACATGGTCCTTGTCCCAGTCGGTGGGCTGCGGAGGCAGGACCTCGTCAGCGCAGACGACGCGAGCAGAGGCTAGTCGGTGAAGCCCACCGTCGCCAGGATGGAGTTATCCCGCGACGTTACGTCTCAGCACCACCACCAAAAGCATACCTCACCGCATTAGCACCCACTTGGATCCAACCAAATAAACGTTCCCAACGCGCGCGCCGTTCAAGATGATCGCATTTACAAAATCATTAATGGCCCATCTGATCTAAAGGCGGCTAAGCCAAGGTCGCGACAGATCAGTTCCATCGGCTGGTGGCACCGCCAGAGGGCGGGCGCGGGTGGGCGTACCTGCGGCTGTCCCGGCTTGTCGGGCTTCTTGAAGGGGTCCTTGGCGGTGATGGACTCGGTGCCTGTCAGCGGCTGCGACTGGCCTGACCGGTTCACCGCGCATACGCGGAATTTGTAGTCGTGGTTCTCGATCAGGTGGTCCGCCCTGCGGTAGGACGTGGGGTGCAAGTTGGAACCAGGGCTGGACACATGAATGGTGACAGCGTAACGCGACGCGGCGGAGAACTTGTGGGGCCCTCCGAGTAGCAATTTGGACTGATAAAATGCAGACGAATAAAAGCTATGCGTTCAAAATTTTGTTTTAGATGGCGGTATACAGGCAGAACGTGATGAACATTCTTTCATTAGTCACATGATCGCCACGAGACAATTCCCAATGTCATGTGACAGCCATGCATCCTCTTTTGGATCCCCAGTCAAATCACATGACGAGGGCAGCAGCAAAACAACGAGCAAATGCACAACACCCCCAATGAATCCATCTAGTGCTGGTGATAGCATCGTAACGTGCATGTTACATTCCACAAACTTCACATCACAAGACCCACATAAGCCTGATCGACGGAAGCCCCGCGGCCGCGCCCTGCTGTTGACCACGGCAACAGCCACGCCCCCGCCACTCACTTCAGCTGGCACTTGGGGCTGTCGCCGACGGGCACCCAGCGGAATGTGTCCGCGTCCATCTTCTCCACGGTGTAGTGGGTGATTTCGGAGCCGCCGTTGTCCTTGGGTGGCTTCCAGCTGAGCGTGCAGCAGGACTTGGTGACGTTGGCGTACTGGAGCGGTCCCTGAGGTGGGCCGGGTACGTCTGCCGACCAGAGGAGCCACGTCAGCATGGGCGCCATACATTCAGCGCCTGTACATAATACCCGAACCCGAGCGGAAGCACACCCAGCTGCAGCCTGCCACAACGGAAACAGCAAAAGTCGGCGGGTATACGCTCATACTGGCCGTTACGTCAAAGACGGGATCGCAATACAAAACAATTGCGTCTTGAATGCGACTGTTAGTCCCCGCACATCACTGTGAGGCTAACCACTACTCGCCGCCAGTACTATCAATACAACACTTCCCACGCCGTCAGCGCCGGCGCCTGGCAGCACGCACCGGTGACGTTGACGTTGACGGTGACGGAGTCGGTGCCGTTGCGGTTGGTGGCTGTCAGCGTGTACTGGCCGTGGTCGGCGCGGCGGACGTTCGTGACGCGCAGCCGGATCAGGTAGTCCTCGGTGGTGATCTTAATCCGCTCCGACGGCACCAGGTCGATCTCCTGAGCGCGGTCGGCGATGGATGAGAAGCAGCACGACGATGACACGCGCACTAGAATCATGGCCGCGCTCGTGTACGGACGCAGAGAACGGCTCACAAACTACCACTGCGTACATCACAGCCATTCCTGTAGCAAATGTAACCACAATGAAAACATTAATGGTAGGATCGCATGAGAGCTGAACGTTATATATGCAAAGCTCTTTTCCAAGGAGCACGGTAAGCAGCTGTATACTTGGAACGGAAACGTGCTGAGCCTCCACGCGTTTACTGCGAGGCCTACCTGGAAGGACCAGGTCTTGGATGGCGGCGGCTCGCCGGCCACTGGGACGTCGTACTCGATCGACTGCCCGGCCCTCAGCTTCAGGTTCACCATGGCGTTACGGTCGATGCGCGGCGCCACTGCGTGCGAAACACGGCCGTAGTGAAGAGCGCCCGGAATCAGGGGTGCCACAAATACAGCATCCAGATCGCTCCGAGCCAGACGGCGACACGGGCCTAAGCAATCGTATTCGTCTCCAGGTTCAACAAATCAGCGTAGACATTTTCACACAAAGCACCACAACTGATCGTAAAGTTGTGGAACGTATATCCCTTAGCGCCAGTTGAAACTCTTTTCCTCATGATCCTGACAATCGTGCTTTTAGATACATAGCAACATCCCAGCCCTCTCGCCTCTAAAACCGGCTCACACGAGAATGGCAATACTTGCGCCGGGTTTTACTCATCCTTCAAGGGCATACCCAGAGGACATGCCAAAACGCGATCACGCCGGGGCGTCCTCCATCCCGGTGAGCCGACTCTGGTCCAAACACCCTCTACCAGTCCCGGCGGACCACTCACGGTTCTTGGGACGGGCTCGGTGCGGTCCGGTTGGGTCGGACGGCTCGCCCGGGCCCGCCTTGTTGACGGCCACCACGCGGAACTCGTACGTGTCGCCCTCGGTCAGGTCTGGCACGTGCGCCTCGGTCTTGTCGCCCGGCACGGTCACGGCGTCCTCCCACTTGGGGCTGCGGTTGGAGGACTGGGGTCAGCAGGCTCTCACGCGTCGAGGTCGACAGCGTCACACGCACTAAGGCCCGCGGGCTCACACATATATAAATCAGGAGGCCTCTACGGAATGAGGACTGAGCTTCCTTACATGTGATCGTAGAGTTGCAATGATGCGGATGGACGCTCTCAGGCAGGTCTGGCGATCAGAGAAGAGCTGACGCCATTCCTCCAAGTAAGACTAGATATGTCACAGAGGGCAACATCGGGAAAAAACATCGGAGGAGGTGAGCAAACCATGCCTGCAAACTTGGGCCTGACGCGCCTTTACGACTCGAAGACCCCTGTCACGGGTACCTCACCTGTTCTTTTCCCTGCGCTGGATCACGTACTCCTTGATGGGGTTTCCGCCGTCCGACTCTGGCGCCGTCCACTTCAGATCCACGAAAGTCTTGTCGAAGTCGGTGATCTCCGGGGTGCCAGGCTTACCAGGCTCGTCTGTGACGTCACGCAAACGTAAGCAAGTGGAAAGAGAGCGTGTTTAGTGCAGCAAAACATATTTGCGTTGAAAAAATATACCACGCTAGCGTTTGTGAGTTATCATATCCTGCCTATATATTTCTCTTACTTCTGTTTTACCTTCTTCTCATTTATGTCTTCGGAAGTTTTGACACTAGTTAAGACCACACCGGAAGTTCGCAACACTGGGTAAAAACGAGCGATAGGCACAACATACCCGAATCTGAGCGAGGAAGTTACCCCATGGACGCCTTTCATCACTACAGCTCCTCGCCGATGCAACCGTACTGAATACTCTGACACAGAGCCCATGCCTTCACCGTCATCTCCGCTGCCCACTCACCGAAGGGATTCTTGGCCTCAATGCCGTGATCGGTGGTCAGTGGCTCGGAGGCGCCCTCCTTGTTGACGGCGCGCACGCGGAACTTGTAGTGCTTGCCCGGCACCAGGCCGTCCACGTCGAACTCGGTCTGCGGTCCGTCCGTCTCTCCTGCCTTCACCCAGCGGCCTGCGGAGGGCGCCACCGGCGGTCGGTCAGCACGAGAGGCCGCGGGAGCGATGGAACGGGGTCGCCATCGCCGACAGACAAACGCCTATGCAATCACGAATTGTACAGATATGACAGCAGCAGCATGCTGTTCAGACACAAATGCTGCCTGCTGGAGGTTTAACAAGAGCTGAACGATCGCGTGCGTCTCCCAGACGTGTCCCTCCTGCCGCCGATGCCAGGTCGCGTTACCCACCGGTGGCCTCGTCCATCTTCTCGATGACGTATTTCTGGACGGGCTGTCCGCCGTCGTCGGCGGGCGGCTTCCAGTTGAGCTTGCAGCCCTGGGCGTGCACGTCTGAGACCTTGAGAGGCCCGGTCGGAGGCGCCGGCTTGCCTGCGCATAGCCGGAGTCACAGGTCAAACACCGTAGAGCTCAGGTCAGACAACGGAGGGGTCTCACAGGCCAGATGTGGGGGACAGATTACCAGATTGGTCAGGGATGACAGGGGGTCGTCGGCAGGGTCAGAGGAAGCAGACAGGTAATCGGACAGGTCAGAGAAAGCAGACGGATCATCAGACAGGTCAGAGAAGGCAGATGATTATCAGACAGGTCAGAGAAGGCAGTAGATTATCAGACAGGTCAGAGAAGGCAGATGATCATCAGGCAGGTCAGAGAAGGCAGACGGATCATCAGACAGGTCAGAGAAGGCAGACGGATCATCAGACAGGTCAGAGAAGGCAGCCAGATTATCGGCTGAAGCCGACAGATCGGACGGGTTAGCCCATAAGACAGAGCGCATTACTGAGCGATCGTTACCGCTGGCGTGACGAGCATGCGCGTACCTGACACCGTCACGTACCAGCACTACCAGTGTCCGCCAGCAGATATCCAAACAGCACCCAGCGGACGAGAGCCGCCAGCGGAGTGGCACGAACCGTGAACAACTGGCGACGCTTCCCAGACGCATGCCATTCCACACCCCGCGCGTCCGCCCGCGCTCGGACCGGCCACCCCGGCAGGTGACCGCCGGCCGCGTACCGAGCACGATGACCTCCACGTCAGCCGAGTCCGTGCCGTTGTCGTTCTCGGCGGTCAGGGTGTAAGTGCCGGTTCGGCGCGCGTGGCCATGCGCACCGTCAGCTTGATATTGTATCGGACGGCGTCAGCCTGCGGGGACAGACGCTCGGGTCCCACCGCCGGTGCAGAGCTGGTCCCATAGGGTCTTAATGGTGGTGTGCATTCCGCAGTGAACATCCCCATAGTACCGAACAGTGTTACGACATTACTGGGCACCACTTCGTCAACAATGTTAGGTATTGCGGCACTCATAGTTTGGTAGTGCAATGGTCGCAACAGCTCTACTCAGTCCGTAAAGTCACCAGACACGCAGTAGGGCGTACCCCGCGCCTCGCCGCCGAACAAACGACAATCACGGACACCGGCTCAACCCGCGCCGGACGCGCCCGCCCCCCACCGCACGAGCGGCCACGAGCTCACTCACTTGACGCGGTCGGCGGACGCGTGACAGGCTTCTGTTCAGCGTCCACTTCTTGCTGGGCGGCGGCTCGCCGGCCACGTCGACGTCGTAGCTGAAGTTCTGGCCGGCGCGGATCTGATCGGCCTCAGGTTGGTACGGTCGATCTTGGCGCCAGGTTGCGTGGCTTGGCGATGATCGGTCCCGTGGACTTGCTCGGCTCGCCGGGACCGGCGGCGTTGATGGCCTCACGCGGAAGTCATACGTCTCGCCCTCGGTGAGGTCCGGCACGGTGGCGGTCAGCTGGTCAGCCCGGCACCTGCGGCACGGTACGACACGACACGCGCTCAGAAGCCGGCCGGCACCTGCGGCACGGTAGACGACACACGCTCAGAGGGCGGCCGGCACCCGCGACACGGTACGACACGACACGCTCAGAGGCGGCCGGCACCCACGGCCGCGGTACGACACGACACGCTCAGAAGCCGCCGGCACCTGCGGCACGGTACGACACGACACGCTCAGAGGGCGGCCCCGGCACCCGCGACACGGTACGACACGACACGCTCAGAGGCCGTCCGCGCCTGCGTTACGGCACGACATGACACGTTCAGAGGACAGCCGGCACCTGCGGCGCGGTACGACACGACACGCTCAGAACCGGCCGGCACCTGCGGTACGGTACGACACGACACGCTCAGAGGGCGGCCGTCACCCGCGTACGTACGACACGCTCAGGGGGCGGCCGGCGCCCGCGCGCGGTACGACACGACAACGCTCAGAGAGCGGCCGGCACCCGCGGCGCGGTTTGACACACAACGCTCAAGGACGGCCGGGTCTGCGGCGCGGTACGACACGACACGCTCAAGGACGGCCACAGCACCTGCGGCGCGGTACGACAACATGCTCAGAGGGCGCCGGCGCCCGCGACCGGCGGTACGACACGCTCAGGGGCGGCCGGGGCCTGCGGCTTGGCACGGTACGGCACGCTCAGAGGGCTTTCGCCTTCGCTGGTGCTAACCGAGCATGCAACATGCCGTCAGTTGGCCCGTGGAGGTAGTGGGAAAATAATTTGTTATCATATCCTGCTGATCTGAGCAATTGCAGCGATTAGATCGAGTGTCAAGACATCATGGAATGCAATTTTTTTTAGCCCGTCGGCTATTATGAGCTTAGGTCATAACAGAAAAATGCCCGGTGTGGAAAATGAGCAGGTTTATTACCATCAGTAAGCAGCAATGTCTCATAATGAAATAAGTGCGTTGCCTTGAAGGCGTTGCACCAGCGAGGTGATGGCGGAGCTGACAAATACCACGTTAGACGAGGGCTTCTAAGCGGGGGGGGGGGGGGGGGGGGGAGGGGAGATGACGACTTGTCATACCGGGTAAGAAGGGGGATCCCGCCCGTCTCGTATTCCGGTCGCCATTTCTAAACGATCGTTTAGAGCAGCCTCAAATTTGGTGACGCTCTTTGTGACGTACGATTTTGCAGGTTGCTTACAAATTTGGAAAACAATGATCGCTCAAGTACAGTTCCAGAGCTTGATTTCGAGGAGGAAACATTGCTGAGATTTGACTTTCACTCGTCGATCAGCATGCATGTACAGTGTACAGTGTGTACATATTTGCATTTCTGTGCATATGGCTACACGAAGTGTCAGAGGCTAGATCAGGTAACGACTAGGGGTGGGTATATGGTGAAACATGGGTGAATAGGGAAGTAGGAGGGGGCAATGACGAACACTACCCCTGAGGGTACCGTGTCCGAAATTACCACATCAGTCGGAGCAGCCTCCCAACTACACGGCCACCAGTTGTAGAAGGGAAGGGATAATATCGGAAATGGGTTGAAGCGCGTTGGGTCAAATAAGTAGCTGTTCATTTGGCCATTGCAGCCTCATTGCTGTTTCAGGTGAAACAAGTATGCATGTTAACTATGCAAAAACAGCATTTATGTTTTGTTCAAGGAGGCTCCAAAGTAGCGAAGGCATGCCCTCATTTGAATACCCTGGGTACGCCCCTGGTGCAAACACTGGACATTACATTTACTGTGTTTTGCGGTTTTGCAAAACTGAAGACCATCCAGATTTTTTCGTTATTGCTGTCGCCATGCCAACCAAGCTGCATCAGCAGCAATAGCCCCCCCTGGCCGAAAGCGGGCGAAGTCCTCCGTTACGGCGCGTCTCGCGTACCTCGAGCGCCGGCACCCAGCGGCCCGACTTGTCCTTCTTCTCCACCAGGTAGCCGGTGATGGGGGCGCCGCCGTCGTTGGCCGGCGGCTCCCACTTGAGTCCACGTGGTCCTTGTCCCAGTCGGTGGCCTCCAAGTTGCCCGGAGGGCCTGGCTCATCTGAGGAGATTGGCATCATTTTTGTCGTGAGTTAAAGAGCAGCCAAAATATACAGGCTGACGTGAAATGGGACGCAGCGTCGTTGCGGGGTAGTTTGGCGTCAAATTTGGCGTAATTTTGTTGACAAAAACGACTGTCATTTGCCACTGGCGATGCACGGAACCCACACGCCGAAGAGCGCGCCCAGGTTAGGTATCCAGCGTCCAAAGAAAGAGCCAGGAAAACGGCGGAGTCAAACGCGTACACCAGCCTTGCCCAGTCGCTACGTGACGCCACACCATATTGCCAATCTGCTGAAACGCACGCCTCATCAAAGCGCTTGACATTGCGGGGGAGGCTGCTCACCGAACGGATTCTTGGCGACGATGGTCTGGGTTCCCTCGAGCGGCTCCGAAGCGCCCTCCTTGTTGACGGCCTTGACACGGAACTTGTACTCGTGACCCGGTGTCAGGTTGTTGATCTCGATCTCAGGCTTGTCGGAACGGCCGGCATCCAGACGCCCATCTCGGGGTCGAACTTCTCCACCTCGAAGTGCTCGATCGGGGTACCGCCGTCGTCCTTCGGAGGGTTCCATTTGAGCTTGCAGCCGTGCTTGTGCACGTCCGAGACCTGAGAACGAACATCCTCTCCGGCTTAGAACGAACACGTTCCGAAGCCTGGCATCGTTTTGTAACCGCGAGGATGGAGATAGAACGGTTTCCAAGCGAACGTTATATGATCACAGGGCGAAAGCTCGGGAGTAACACATAAATGGAGTTGCTCAGAGAATGAACGGGATTTCCTACCACAAATCAACCGCACTTATTGACTGATCACGTTTTTTACGCCACATCACAACATGCAACCTAGCACGCTTTCCACGTATGGTATATATATATATATATATATATATATATATATAGGGCTTCCTATATATATATGTATATATATATAGGGCTTCCTATATATATATATATATATATCTATATATATATATATATATATATATAGGGCTTCAAACCACGAATAAATCTTATGACCAAGAGGCCCGGCATCACAACAGCTCATGTGTAAACGCGAGTGATCTCACTTTGAACACGAGAGGAAAGAGAACGTCAATACATCTATTGACGACAATTGTGATCTCTCTTTAAATGAATCAATGACAACTGCCACCACCCTTCACGTGTCCTCTCGCCTTCTAGCCAAAGGCCACTCACGCTTGCATTTAAACTATCACAATTTCGAAGCCTACTGACCACAACAAATACACGAAGAAGTAGCAAGCTCCCGCACGGATAGGCTCATGCATCATTGTCACGGCTGTGCAGAGCGGTCGCCATGAACGTCTCGTCTCACCTCCAGCGGGCCCTCCGGCTTGGCGGGCTTGGACGTTATGGTGACCTTGACCGTGACCTGGTCCTTGCCCGAGCTGTTCTCGGCCGTGAGCGTGTACTCGCCCGAGTCGCCTCGGCGAGCGTTGTGCAGCACAAACTTGGTGTTGTAGTCCCGCGACTCGATTGTCAGCTGCTTGGTCGGTCTGCAGGAAGAGCGCGGAATGTTTAGCACGCTGGATTTTGCCAAAACTTTATGAAGATTTGAAGGAACGCGCGTATGTCTGCACGATGCAATCTTTCGCGACAGAGTACTGAAGAACTAAAACACATAATATACAATGTCACGGGCGAGCAAACATGATATTGGTGCTTACGAGCAGTTTTCAGCTCGCTGAAACAACAGACGCGACAGGATACAGGCCAAATAGATATGTTTTCAACGCACGTTAGGACCAACGTGTCGGGGCCGTATCTTTTAAAAGACGGAGCTTTGGATTCATGGACAGCTTGTTACTGAACACAAAACCTCGTCAAATGCCCTCTAGACCAACTTCACATTAAAAGCACTCCCTGAAGTCGAGACATAACGTTGATAATGACCGCGGACTTGGCCTGCCAGCGCAGCACCAGCCCAGCGTCAGGCCGCCGGCGCTTACTTGACTTCAGAGCCGTTTTTGAACCACTTGGTGGTGGGCGCCGGCTCTCCCGACACGTCCACGTCAAACTTGACCAGCGAGCCGGACGAGATGGTGACGTCACGCAGATTACGGCGGTCAATCTTGGGCGCCACTGAAATGACGCGCGCGGTGAGCCGGGCACCAGGGCGCAGTGTTGCCCGAAGCCCTGGTCCTACGTAACATGCCTCCCGCAGGCACGTACAGATCAATAGGGCCTCCGTTGATCGAAAGTACGAGCTATACGAAAGCACGTATAGTTCTGTACGCCATCGTGCGCACGCGTACTGACTCCAGTGCTATATGCTCGCTCACCCCACTTCACCTCATCTTCCCAGTCACATTTATCCAACAAGGGCTGTCGCCTGTAACACACGTAAGAACGTCGACAGCAGCAGTACGCCTTGACAAAGCATTCACCCTCACAAACCCAGCCAGCCCAGGCGAGCGGGTCGCCGGTACTCACAGAATCGAGCCTTGGCCACGATCGGCCTGCTCGGCTCGGACGGCTCCGAGGCGCCCGCCTTGTTGAGCGCGAGCACGCGGAACTGGTACTCGACGCCCTCGATCAGGTTGTGGACGGAGCCGGTGTTCTCCGGTCCCTCCAGCTCGCACGCCTTCTCCCACATCATTCTGGAGGGGCGCAGACCATATCAGCAGGTCGTAAACTGCCAAGGTCAACCCGGATAACGTGACGCACAGCTTCGCTTTTTGTCTTTTATTAATACTATTTTCGATAGTCTCTGATCAGTTAACAAGCTAAGCAGCGCAACAAGGCGCATGACAGTGCACTGAGTTTACTGACCCGTAGGAGTCGCGTTTTTCGATGATGTATCCGGTGATCGGAGAGCCGCCGTCGCTGACCGGCTCCTTCCAGGTCAGCTCCACGTGTGAGGTCGACCAATCGGTGGCCTCGGGCGCACCGGGCTTGCCGGGTACAACTGACAAGGCGGTTCAAGGTCAGAGTTGTCGCCTATGGGAGGTGAAGAACGGCTGGCACAGCCGGCATCTGACCACAATGTTGCCATTGAAGTCCACCCTGCGTTTGGACGCCCCATAAGTGAACCGCCGGCGAAGAATTCCTAATTTCATCGCATTCGGGTAAGACTGTTCAGAGCTCTTATAGAAGGGTCCGTAAACGCAGGACCGGGCGTGTAAACCCAACGTGGCTGCTTTTACACCGCCAAAAGGCACCCAAAAGTCATTTCAATCGCTGAAGCTGCAGTCACACAACCTCCCCTTAGAAGGTCCACTGACCGAACGGATCCTTGGCGACGATGGGTATCGAGGTCTGGAGCGGCTCCGACTCGCCCTCCTTGTTCACGGCCTTCACCCGGAAGTGGTACTCGTGACCCGGGTCAGTCCTTGACCTCGAACTCGGGCTTGTTGGAGGTGCCGGCCGGGATCCAAATGCCAACATCGGGATCAAACTTCTCGATGACGTATCCCTCGATGGGCTCAGCCGCCGTCGTCGGCGGGCGGCTTCCAGGCGAGCTTGCAGCCCTCCTTGTGCACGTCCGAGACCTCCAAGGGACCCTCCGGTGCACCGGGCTTAGCTGGCGTCAGCAAGAGCCCGTATCAGTGATGCGAGGGAAAAAGGTGTCTTCGATGAATGGTAGTTGAAAGACGACTCGTTGTACCAGGCTAGCTCCATGGTGCATACGGCCTTGAAACACTATATATATATATATATATATATATATATATATATATATATATATATATATATATGTAAAATCACAGATCATATGATGCATTGGTGCAATTGATCGAAACCGCTTCTTGTCCCGAACGAGGACATAGTAGCCTTTTTACAATTTACCACTGTGGCAAGCGCCAAAGACGGATAGCATTTTAAATCAAGTACACATAAAATGACTTAAAATGACAATAATGGCTTAAAGCTGCCACTGTTGGTCGGCCTTCAGATGCCTTATATAAAATACCCACGCGCAGCTTTGCATCCATATTCTCACGGCGCGTTATGCATCCCAAAGTCTCAGACGCCTCCCGCGGCCTGTTAGAGCCAGCCGTCCCTCGACCACACCCGCTGTCCCCGAGCAGCTGCCGGCCAAGCACTTACACACTACGATGACATCGACTTGGGCCTCGTCCTCGCCGTGTTCGTTGACCGCCTTGATGGTGTACGTGCCCGTGTCCGCCACGCTTCGGAGTGTCGTTGATATACTTGGTCCTGGAAATCGGCACAACCGTGGGAATGCGACATTGCTTGCAGCTCATCACTTCATTAACCCTGACTCTAGGTGGTTATATGACACGGAAGGAATGATACGGCCAACTGAGCGCCTACCTATGGAGTCAATTTTTATTGAAGACAAAACACATGAATTGATTGCTTAAGTGACACGGCAATCAGCGTCTTTACCAAGGACAGCTTCTTGCGCCACTTTTACCCCGGCCCAATATTCCGAAAAGTTGGCTAATTTTGTACGCACCCGCAGGCCAAATAGCACTGAAAGATCTGCTACGCGTCATGCAACGTCATGCCACGGCTGCCCGGTGCTGGATGTTTTGCCGATTTCCAGGGAAAACATCGTGTTGTTTCAAATAAGAACCGAATGTCCGACAATCGCTTTGAAACGAAACCAGCGTGCAAGTTCGCTAACTCATCAGCATGTTGAGATCACCAGTATCTATTTCACCCGGATATCAGTATCCGGGAGCACAACCTGCATGGCTGATCATTATCAGTACACAGCTCGGCACTGAAACGAGTCATTCGAAGAACATTATGATCCCACTTTTCGGGATGGGTATAGGTGTTTAGGCACCTACACCTTGTTTCTCCAATCGTCGCGAGACGGAAGGTCTGAATTTCCGTCGTCTGGAACACAGCACCCCCACAGTGGGAGCACGCAGCCCTCCACACCAGCCCACAAGCCGCACCCAGCCTAGACCCTGACCCGAGACCCTGCGCGCCGCTCACCTGTACGGCTCGTTCTCCACGCGGTTATGCGTGGTGGTCTTGATGGGCCGGCCGCCCTTCTGCCAGGTGACCTCTGGCGGCGGCTCACCCTCGACCTTGACATCGAACACGATCGGCTCGCCCTCCCGCACCGTCAGAGGTCGCAGGTTGCGCCGGTCGATCTTCGGCGCCACTGGCGGCACGTGCGGAGCGTGAGGGTGGCGGTGGGCCATCGCTGCTCACTGGACAGCCGGGCAGGCGCGGCCAGCTTTGAGCCTCCGGGTCGGGCACGAGGGCGTCTTTCACGGATAGGTTCGCCAGTTTGGATGGAACAGGTATATATGAAATCCTTGGGTTCACATTTATTGGAATCAAACTGGGGAGCACCTATCAGGAAACAGAGATAACTCTATTTGTCTAGTCTTGAAGACGAAGGGCCTTGACCTTTGCCATCGGGTAGACTTAACTAATGTTTGTTTTCACTGCAGAAGAAGATGAAATTCTTTCTCAGGCAGAAATAGATAAAATTGTCTGACATACACAGAGAGAAGTTTTGCGTTTCTCGGAAGGAAGCCCACTCTGGCTTCAGGGCTACAGCAGACAAACTCACGTTTCCTGGGTTTGGCGGTGACGGGTCGGGAGGCGGCGCTCGGTTCGCCGGGGCCGGCCTCGTTGACGGCGCGCACGCGGAACTCGTACGTCTGACCCTCGTCCAGGTCGGGCACGCGGCACTGACAGTCGGGGCCTGGGGGACGGCAGCGCAGCATCAGCATCGGCGGGACGCGGAAACAAACACGCGGTAGCCACGAGCCGCTACAAGGATCATACTGCCTAATAAAGGTGTATCTGGGGAATCTGTGTAGCCCTCAACGCTAGACAAGAAAAAACTCTATAAACTTAACTAAACAGACAAAGTGAGAGCAACAAAGCTCAACCAATAAATTGTTTTTAACAACGCCGTCACACAATCTTGCCTTAGCACTTGGCAACGATGTTGAATTATGTAATCAGTCAACACCTGATCTGTCGGCAACAGCCACCGCCGCTCACTCGGCTCGGCCTCGCGAACACCACCGCTCACCATCTGTTTCGGCCGCCTTCACCCACTTGCCGGTGCCCCTCTCCTTCTTCTCGACGACGTAGCCGGTGATGGGGGCGCCGCCGTCGTTGGTCGGCGGCTCCCACTTGAGATCCACGTGGTCCTTGTCCCAGTCGGTCGGCTCGGGTCGGCCGGGCGCGCCGGGCTCGTCTGTGGCACCCCACGTCCGGTCACGGGAGGACAGAGCAGACCTGGCTTGCATGACACAGTGATGTGTGCCGGGAGCTTCATGGTCGGAAGTTTGGACAAACGGAGGGTCGGTGGAGGACGAAAAATCACCGTCATGTGTTATTGTTGGGAGTGTAGCCACGCGAGGAAAACGATGTGCTATACATATATGCAAATGCCGGTATAACGTCAGTGCACAAAACAAGATTGTCAAGATATCTGCGCTCATAATCGACATATGTGTAACACGGCACAAATTACCACACACCAGACTCTTGATTGGGGGGGGGGGGGGGGGGTGCAAAGAACTCGCAGGCAGGTTTCTGAAGATTCAAAGGATAATAAGCTTAGCGGGGAGGATAAAAGAACGGGGGCACATATCGCATTACCCTAGCGACAACCATTCGGCTCTAGTGTGATCTATTGAAAGAACAACTGATCATCCCAGGTAGCACCATAATTACAGCCAGCCTCACCGAACGGATTTTTGGCAATGATTGAGTGGTCGGCTTCCAGCGGCTCCGACTCGCCCTCCGGATTGACGGCCTTGACTCGGAACTTGTACTCGTGACCCGGGGTCAGATTGTTGATCTCCAAGGTCGGCTGCGTGGTGCGGCCAGCGGGCATCCAACGACCTGGGGGGGGGGGGGGGGGGGCGTCACCGATCACGAGATCACCAGCTCAGTTTTATCGCACGGAGGAGTTGTTTCTGTGTCCATGAAGATGTCACATGATCCTGGGCTGCGTGCTTGAGCTGGAATCTGGGCCGTTGCCTGTGCCGGTACTTATAACGGTACAAGAAGCAAAGAAATACAACACGTTTCAGTTGATGCTTTCCTCCAAAACATTTTGCGCTGTGATGAATCAATCTAACTATTCGTATAATTCAACTATAACTTTTGGAAACAAACCATGTACTTTGATGGCGGCTAAGCACATACGTTGTTACGCGACGATACCATTAATGTAGCGGCTGACACATAACGAGATCCATCGGAGATCAAGTCTTAGATTAATAATTCCGTTACAAACCCTTGTCCATTGATTTCTACAGACCTCTATATATTTCCACAGACCCTCGTCTCTTAACCCCTACGAACCTCTACAGACCCTCATCCCTTGACCTCTACAAACCTCTACAAACCTCTACAGGCCCTTGAGCGCCTTGGGACGGAAGGTGGTACTGACCAGTTTCGGGGTCGAATTTCTCCACCAGGTACTCCTCGATGGGTACGCCGCCGTCGTCCAGCGGCGGTTTCCACTTGAGCGTGCAGCCCTCCTTGTGCACGTTCGAAATGTCCAGCGGGCCTTCCGGCTTGCCAGGTTTGTCTGAAATCAGAGGCACAGGTCATCAGTTTCACCATATTACTTGACGTTGTCTGGCAAAGATATGGAGAACGCGGCACGTACAGCATAGCGGGCAGCATGGTGACGGGCAAGATAACCGCAGCAGGTAAAGACAGTTCATATGGGAGCCACGGGAGGCATAATGTTTATGCAGTATGGGTGGCTGGCGTTGCGAGGTTAAAGTTTGCGCACCGGCGCAGCACACTCAGTAGCTTACGATCAGATTTTGAGACCACTTTACCCTTCGTCGCACTTTCCAGGCCTCCCACAAGCGCCACCCATGCCTCCGTCCCACTCACACCCCTCTCGCCACTCACCGAGCACAATGACCTTGACCTGGGCCTCGTCCTTGCCCGACTCGTTCTCGGCGCGCAGTGTGTAGGTGCCCGTGTCCTTGCGGCTGGTCATGAAGACGGACAGCTTGGTGCGGTAGTCCTCAGTGTCGACGGTGCGGTTGTCCTTGGAGGTCAGCTGGGTGCCATCCAGACTCCATGTCTTGGTTGGCGGCGGCTCACCACTGACCCGCACGTCGAATTTGAACGGCGTGCCGGCGTGGATGGTGATGTCGCGCAGGTTCGAGCGGTCGATGTAGGGCGCCGCTGTGGGGGTGGGGAGGGGGGTAAGGGGCAGTCAGCACTAACTCGCCCTCCACCACTCGCCGATCACCCGCTGAGTTACAACGCAGTCTGAGTTACAACGCTGAGTCACAACACAATCTCAATGCCAACGCTGTGCTTCTTTTTACTCCTGCGAATCCCCAGGAGCAGGATTTTTGATACTTTTGTTTAATTTGTTCGGAGCTCTTCCGGTTTACACGCAACTTGTCGAATCTATCGGATTCAGGATGGTAAACAACAGGAGCTCAAGTCGGACCCCGCGGGCAGCTGCGTAGTCGTTTAGACGAGACGTTGCGGGCATTCGAGCGGTCTGAAAACTGACTGGTTGACCGGGGGCTGATGGGCTGACTAGAACGCATACAATCCAGTGACGGGCTGCCATTAAATTGATTATAAAATTCTCGTTTGACAGGATGCCAGAAATACAAAACTGCAGGAGAGTGGTGATGAGGAACATGTTGCAGGCGTGGTTGAAACACACGCAGATTAACTCAAATAGGTTGCCTGGACTCAATTTGCTTGTAATCGCCGCCCGACAGACTTTTGTGTCCAACCATCGGTGGGTGTGACAAGTCAAATCGGGGCCTACAAACCAAGCCTTGTGTGCATCTGCCCTCTTTTGTTGTCCCAAGAGCTGAGCATGTCACGATAATGAAACAAGGAACACTTGATAGGGCTCGACGAACTGAGCTCAATAATGGATGGAGCAGCCCACTGCTAAACCGGGTAACACAAAGTAACAGTTTCGACCTAAGGTTTTCTGAACTTGGCACCAACACAACCCCAGCAAAAGGCCATTATTTATAGTCGATCATGGTAAAGATATTCCGGTTTTCAGACCGCGAAAATGTTATAACACAGCTGCTCGTAGTGAATTTTTTTCGCCTGCAGAGGTTTAAAGGTTGTTACGGAAAGGCCCAGGAGAGACTGAACCCTTTCGTCTATCGCCGTCAGGAGCTGTAAAGTCTAGATATGCACGAAGTTTAACTAGTATGGCCTTTTCGCAAGCGTCATCACTAGGATACTTCACATTGCACAGCTTTTGTTCCACATGCTGGCACCACCAAACTGACTAAGAACTTCAAACGTTACCCAACTTCAAGCGGACCGCTTTTGCATCCGGCGGGAAAAGCCAGGTAAGGGAAGCCACTTACCGAATCTGGCCTTGGCCGTCATGGTCTTGGACTCTCCGCTCGGCTCTCCAGGACCGGCCTTATTAACAGCACGCACGCGGAACTTGTACTGCATGCCCTCCACCAGGTCGGGCGCGCGACCCTCGCACTTGTCGCCCGGAATCTCCGCCGCCTTCTGCCACTTGGTACTGCCGGACACGGTAGACGGGAGATGTGAGTGATGGCCGGGCGGGGCCGGTGCCCTCTTCCAGCCGGCGGTGCGCGAGAGGGGTCATGAGAACGATACTCGGGAAGGCTGGCGCCCTCTGCCGGCGCGGAGGGGACATGAACCCTAACATAATGCATAGGCAAGGATCGGTGACACATTCTTGCGGCTAAATCTTCAAAAGCGTTCCGGGTGCCTGAACGCGAGCGTCCTGCCCACCTGTACTGGTCCTTCTTCTCAATGACGTATCCGACGATGGGAGCTCCGCCGTCATCCTGCGGTGGCTTCCACTTGAGGTCGGCGTGGTGTTTGTCCCAATCGACCACGTCCGGCACGCCAGGCGCGCCGGGAGCGTCTGAGGATGGAGCGCAGACAGTCAGCTGAGCAGAGACGCCCGCCCCCCCCCCCCCCACAAATCTGCCAAATTGTGTCGAATAGTCACGTCGTGACAGGTAGGAATTGTGCCTCGGTGCTCACAGAATACATCACATAGATATCAAACAACCGGACTGAGATAGTAAGCGTGGAACATAAAACAGCAGCATCATGGCTGCGAATTCAAGTTAAATAAAAAATGGCAGTTTGTTAAGGCACATTTATAAATATGTGTACCGGCACCATAGCCATGCAAAACTTTCACAGTGTGACTTGATGAAAGCGAGGCAAGTGGCCTTTCACCGTTCACTCATCCCCGCCTGGCCCTCCCAGCTCACCGAATGGATTTTTGGCCAGCGTCGGCATGAGCGTCTCGAGCGGCTCGCTCTCGCCCTCCGAGTTGACCGCCTTCACGCGGAACAGGTACTCGTGGCCCTCGTTCAGGCCGTCTACAACGGCCTCAGGCGTCTTGCTCGTGCCCACCGGCACCCAGCGGCCCGTGTCCTTGTCCATCCGCTCCACCACGTAATGGTCCACCGGCTCGCCGCCGTCGTCCTCGGGCTTCTCCCACTTGAGCTTGCAGCCCTTGGCCGTGACGTCAGACACCTCCAGCGGGCCCTTTGGCTTGCCCGGCTTGGCTGCACACGGGAGGCGACGAGTGGTCACATACGGTGTAGAAAAGACAAGCAATGATTAACAAAGTCATACGTGAGAAATTGAAATCGCGTGAAGAAACTATTGAAACACAAGATAAGCAGCATTTAACACCTTACAGCTCCCAAGTCAATTGTATTACACCGCGGAACACCGCACCATTTTCTCAACGCGAAAACCGACAAACACTCCCCTCTCCCTCTCCCCTCCTCTCCCATCCTCCCCCTTCGTTCCCGACCCTCGAACCCCCAGCCGGCGCACTCGGCACTCACTCAGCACGTTGAGGTCGAGCTCGGCGGTGTCGGTGCCGGACGAGTTGGTGGCCGTGATGACGTACACACCGGTGTCGGCGCGCCGCGCCTTTTGCAGCGCGAAGGACGAGTGGTAGTCCTCGTCGTCGATGACCAGCCTCTCGTTGGGCGGCACCGGCTTGCCCTTGAGCGTCCAGGTGACGTTGGGCGCCGGCTCACCCTCGATGTCGATCTCGACGCGCAGCATCTGACCGCTGCGGATCACCTTCTTGTCCAAGTGGGTGCGGTCGATGTGCGGCTTCACTGTCGGCAGAGAAGAGCGTCGGTGCACAGGTCGTAAAGAGGTCGCACTTAAAAACGTCGTACTTAAAAAGGTCGTCTTACTCGAAGGTCGTACTTAGAGGGTCGTAAGCCTTTCATCTTGCCGCCGCTTACCAAAAACTCACCTAGAAGTGGTGCAAAAAGAAGGCAATGGGAACTCATTGTAACGATGCTCACAAATTATGGAGGGATACGGCGCGAACTATTGCCTCCAGTAGCAAGAAAATATATTTTGGTTCGTATGCCTGATGTCTTCTGATTGTAGAGGTTTAACACAAATGTCTGCGAGACATACTGAACAACGCACCAGAACTGGACAAATTTCATAAAGCGTTACTACCACGCGCCTGTCCGGTCCGTCCTGAACATCTGCTACACTCACGGAATCGGGGCTTGCAGATCACAGACTTGGTGGCGTCAGATGGCTCGGATGGGCCCGCCTTGTTCACGGCCACCACGCGGAACTCGTACTCGTGACCCGGGATAACGTCAGTCACGTGACCCTCGGTGGCGTCGCCCTGCCGGAGGTGGCAGGTCAGGCCAGCAGGCTCGATGCCGGCCGGTGCAGCGTCGGTGCGATGAAACAGGAAGCAATGAAGGGCAAATCCCAGACCCCCAAAGCTCCCCATTGTATGGCCAGCCCAAAGCATGCATCATGGCGTACGAAGTGTTGCGACAGGACAGTCGACAACACGCCGCACTTTTGGGAGTTGTGGCACGGAACGCACAAAACCGGCCCTCGCATACCATCCATAGCCATCACCGCGAGTCACCATTTCATCCGCACTCCTCGACCCCCTGCGCGGAGCTTCACAGTGCAGAAGGCCTCGTTGGTTCGTCGTACCCCTGACCGCCTCGTCCCATCGACAATAACGCACCGGCACGGTGAGGCAGGGCTTCCAGGTGCCGGGCCGGTCAGCCTTGTCCCGCTTCTCGATGATATACTCCAGAATGGGAGCGCCGCCGTCGTCCGGCTTCTTCCACTGGAGGTCGACGAAGTCGCGGTCCCAGTTCTTCAGCTCGGGCCGCTCCGGCTTGTGGGGCGGGTCTGCCGGGACGGACAACAGCCGACGTCAAGTTCTGCGCATGCGTGGACAGCCGAACCAACCCTCGGCAAGTCGTGCGCAAGTGAGCGCTTAGTTTATTTTACGTCGTTGATGAACAGCACGGCTGAACTTACCGCATGTACGCATGTAGAGAATTATTTGCCACCACAGTTGGCTTGGGCAGCTGCCAGACTGCATCGGAACCTCACGACTTCGCATTAAAAGCAGACATTTTAAAGACGTAACCAATGAAATGCTACACAGATGCATGTTTACTTTTATATTTCGTACTGAACTCTGCGTTTGCCGATATTCGTATATGCAAAAATGACCAGGGCTGCATCCCCAAATACTGAGCATCCCCAAATGTTGATATCAGACAAAATGTGATCAATTTTTTCATTTCATTAGGAGCTGAGAGCTACCAATACATCACACAATCATCGATGCACGATCATCTACCCTTAGAGTTGCGGCGCACCATCACGAGCCTGCAGTCACTGCAAGTGGTGATGACTGACCGAAGGGATTCTTTGCGAGCACAGACTGGTCGCATTCCAGAGGCTCCGACTCGCCCTCCTTGTTCACAGCCTTCACTCGGAACTTGTACTTCTTGCCCTCCTGCAAGCCGGTAATTTCCGCTTCCGGTTTGTCGGAGGTACCGCACGGGATCCATTGTCCTGAGGAAAAGACAGCAATTAGGACCAAAACGCTCGAGACATTTCTCTTTGTGATCCAAGCGTCCTGTCCGCACCAATGCACCAGCAGACTCAGCCAGTATATAACAGACGCAGTTTCTATACATTGACTGGAAATTGATCCGCGACTTCTAGCCTTATCCAGGGAAAAAACCTGGTCCAAGCTTCTTCCAAACACGTACCGGTGAACGGATCCAGTTTCTCCAGCTCGTAGTGGTCAATCGGACAACCTCCATCGTCCTCCGGCTCCTTCCAGCTCAGTTTGCAGCCGCTAGCCGTGACATCGGACACCTGGAGCACACGGAGGCGTGCCATGAATTGAGGTACACTATGGAACATGGGACACAGGGCATGCCAAACATCTGGTCACACCAGTTGGTAGCAGGAGCCCGTCTCTCGCTCACGCAATGACGGCATTGTATGCAAATCTTTCAAAGGGTGCGTGCAAACGGAAAAGACCTATGCGCATTCAACTCAGAGGATCCCGAAGCCTATTGGCTGAAAGTGCTACTGAAGATCTGAAATGCAGCAACAGCAACAAAACATTTACCCCGATGCACAGTTCACCGTCATCTTTTCTCGGTACCAGGAGCAGCTGGGGCCCGGCGCCACTGACCAGCGAGGGCCGCTGTGACGCGCCCCGCCCCCCGCCGCGGCCCGGGCCGCCGTCCGTCCGTCCGGCGTACTCACATCCAGCGGACCGCCGGGCTGGCCCGGCTTGCCCAGCACGGTGATGTCCACCTGGGCCACGTCCTCGCCCGACGAGTTGCTCGCCGTGATCGTGTACGTCCCCGAGTCGATGCGCCGCGCGCGGAACAGCGCGAACTTGGTGTTGTAGTCGACGTTGGTGATGGTCAGTTCGGGTCCGGTCTCCACGTCCTGCGGCAGCCCGAGGTCACGTGGCTCAGACGGAACAGGTCGAACAGCAGCTCGACAGGGCGCGAGCTGAGCCTGGGCAGGGCGCTCAGCTCAAGATCAGCATCTGGCGCAAACCGGCCAATCTAGCGATAGTAAGGTGACATCTTTCAAGCACTGTCATAAAAAGCTCAATCCTGTGCATCATTAAGAGTAAATTTATCTCCAAAACAGTCCGCATTGCAAGAAATACTCATTTCCAACAATTCACACATGGAGCACCATGCACACAAACATCATTCCACCCAGTAATCGGGCGTTGCGCAGTTGTCCTGGACCTCTCAGCGCGTACCCTGTCCTTGAAGGTCCAGCTGACGTTGGGCGGCGGCTCGCCGATGATGTCCACGTCCAGCAGCACCTGCTGGTTCACCTTCACCACCACCGGCTTCAGATTGTCGCGCACGATACGCGGCTTCACTGCCGGAGTGGCGGGAGGGGGTCAGGCGACCTCTCGGGGCTTCGGACGCCGCTGCAGATCTGTCTGTATCGGCAGCTAGGCGCGTCGTACATGTGGGAGCAGTCACCATGAGTCGCAGTTGATAGATCTCCACGCCAGACGAGCTTCGGCAATGTGTCGCATGCGAAACGCGAGCCAGCCATCAAACACATCACCATATCCACCCTCCGCCCACCGGTGGCACATTCAATCCCGGGATCAGCACCCCACACGACCATTTACACCGGCCAGCAGCAGATCTGAGCCCCTCCGCACCCCTCCTGAGCCTGTGCATCAGCTCGACCCGAGCCCGCCAGGCCGGGACACCACTCACGGTATCTGGCCTTGGCCGTGTGCGGCGCGGTGGCGTCGCTCGGCTCGCCCGGGCCCGCCTTGTTGATGGCCCGCACGCGGAACTGGTACTTCTTGCCCGGCGTCAGGCCAGTCACCTTGCCCGAGCAGGCGGGCCCCACCTCGGCCGCCGGCTGGAACTCAGCAGCGCCGTCCGGCTTCATCTCCAGCACGTAGCCGGTGATGGGCGCGCCGTTGTCGCGCAGCGGCGGCTCCCACTTGAGCTCCACCATGCGCTCGTCCCAGTCCACGATGTCTGGCATGGACGGCGCACCCGGCGGGTCTGCGGCAGGGCGGACCGCTGACGTCAGGCGCGGGATGGACGGGTCGGATCCGGCCACAGAAACAGCGCTTCGAATGAGGCGCCTGAGTCATCGTCACTAAGCGAATAGACTGCACATGCTACCGACAATGTGTCTCCGCGGAGAATCGCTCTGCGCGTAACAGAGCCTGCTTCCGAAAGCTTCCGCGCTAGCTGTTGCCTTTACAATTCAGCAGCACGGGCAACACATGTAGGATGCCTACGTGTGACCACACACTGTCAACTGAAACAGTTCGCTTGATTTAGTCTGCACGGCATGAATATCTATGCTGACAGCGACGCACAGAAACCGGTACCGACTCTCGAGCCTCCATCCCGAGACCGGGCGTACCGTAGGGGTCCTTGGCCAGGATGGAGTGGTCCGTGTCGAGTGGCTCCGACTCGCCCTCCTCGTTGACGGCCTTGACGCGGAACTCGTAGCGCTTGCCCGGCTCGAGGCCCTTGATCTCGGCCTCGGTCGTGTCGCCCGGCACGCGGCCGGCCGGCTGCCAGCGGCCTGTCGTCGTGTCCATCTTCTCCAGCACGTAGGCCGACAGCGGCAGGCCGCCGTCGTCCTTGGGCTTGTTCCAGCTAAGCTTGCAGTGGTCCTTGTGTACGTCGGACACGTCCAGCGGACCCTCAGGCCGAGCCGGCTTGTCTGCGATACAGGACGGGTCGGTTCAGGCGCCTCACACTCCTATGCAGCCGGACGGGGTTAAACGACGTCAAAAGCGTCCAGAACATATTACAAAACCAGAGGTGGCCCGATGTTATGCTGAAAACTATCTTAAATAATGCATTGGTAGCGGAAGTTCGCCCAGGTACTGCATTCGTTTGGCTGAACGCCTACTGCCAAACTATTATCATCGCCCATCCCTGCCTGCCCGTAAAGAGCCTCACCGAGAATGTTGATCTCGACCTCGGCCTCGTCCTCGCCCGAGCTGTTGACCGCCTTGATGAGGTATTTGCCACTCTGGCGGCGCGACGTGTCCTGAATCTGCAGGCGCGTGTTGTAGTCCTCGTTCTCGATGCGGTAGTGCGCGTCGGTGGCCACCTCCTTGCTCTTGAATGTCCAGGTGACGACTGGCGGCGGTTCGCCCTTGACGTCGATGTCCAGGCGGACCACTTGGCCGGCGCGTACCGTCACCGGCTTGCACTTGTCTCGGTTGATCCACGGCTTCACTGCGGCAGGGGCAGAGGCACAGTGTCAGCAGCGGGGAGAGGACAACTGCATGAGGTGTTCCCTTGGCCCCGCGTGGACACCGGGATATACCGTTAGCGGACAGCAGGACACGAAGCGCAAACGGGTCCGCGTATCGATCAGCTTGTGAGAGGGCACCTGTGAATTCCAGCATGTAGCGTATTCGACAGTGGTCACCGGTACACTTCAGCCACAGATGCCGAGCCGAAAGTTCTCCACGATCGCGATCGCCGACCCCGGACACTTACGGTATCGAGCCTTGGCCGTGTGCTGTCCGGTGGGCTCGCTGGCCTCTCCAGGCCCGGCCTTGTTCACGGCACGCACGCGGAACTGGTACACGTTGCCCTCGGTCAGGTCGGGCACGCGCGCCTCCGGGCTGGCACTCTGTGGAGCGGCGCCAGCGGTCACTGGTGATGTCTCGTTGCCAGGATAGTGCAGCCAGCTGGTCTTCATGTGCACGAATTGAGAATATGGCGCCACGTGCCATCATCAATGACAAGTGAAAACGTTTCAAACTTATCTATGTGCGACACGCTGCTGAGAGCTCTGCGCATTGTAATACCAAAAGATGCTTAGAAAATGAAGTACATCCAACCGCCCATTGACACAATGCTTATGGGAACTAAGATTCCATTACTACAGCTTAGCGGACACTGCTGGGAGCTGTCAAACACGATGGCGTGGCAAAGCGACCCCGGAATCATATGTAAGTTACTCCAGTTCAACAACATACCTTGGTTTCCACGCACGGCTCCCAGGAAGTGCCGAACTTCTCCTTCTTCTCGATGATGTAGCCGGTAATGGGAGCACCGCCGTCGTTCTTGGGGGCCTTCCACTTCAGATCCACCCGGTCCACGTCCCAGTCCACAATCTCAGGCGTGGACGGCGCGCCGGGAATCTCTGCGCAGTAGGGATGCGCCTCGATCAGTGTCCGTTCCAGCAGTACACACTCCTCGTAAACTTAAAGCACCCTCGCAAAAAGCCCCAAGACGACGCAGCATAAAAAATCAAGGCGTTGTCATTAAACTTTTTCATCCTATGCCAGGCGACACATTTAATCGACATTAAACCATAATATGCCTCCAAAAAACTACCCCCGGGAATCCTGGGATTTGCCGCGGTCCCACTCACCGTAGGGATTCTTGGCGAGCGTGGCGTGGTCCGTGTCCAACGGCTCCGACTCGCCCTCCTCGTTGACGGCCTTGACGCGGAACTGGTAGTTCTTGCCCTCCACCAGACCACCAACATCCATGCCCGTCTCATCGGGCCCGACGCGGCCGACGGGCACCCAGCGCCCTGCCGGCGGCGGGCGACGAGGTCAGCGACGCCGGGCTACCGAGTCGGCGGGACGAGACATGAAGGCATCACACGGAGCTCGACAGGGCCACTCCGGTGCGGGGATACAGCATCACACGGAGATCAACGGGAGTGTTCTGGTGCGTCACAGACAGCACCACACGGAGCTCGATAGGAGCACTCCGGTGCGGGTGAGACAGCACTATACAGAGCTCAACGGGAGTGTTCCGGTGCGTCGCAGACAGCACCACACGGAGCTCAGCAGGAGCACTCCGGTGCCGGGGGAGCCACGGAGGTCGACAAGGGAGCACGCCAGTGCGGGGGAGACAGCACCACACAGAGCTCAGCAGGAGCACTCCGGTGCCGGGGGAAGCCACGGAGGTCGACAAGGGAGCACGCCAGTGCGGGGGAGACAGCACCACACAGAGCTCAGCAGGAGCACTCCGGTGCGGGGGGAGCCACGGAGGTTGACAGGGGAGCACTCCGGTGAGGAGGAGACAGCACCACACGGAGCTCAGCAGGAGCGCTCCGGTGCGGGGAAGACACGGAGGTCGACAGGGGAGCACTCCAGTGCGGGGAGACAGCACCACACGGAGCTCGGCGGGAGCACTTCGATGCGGGGGAAATAGCACCACACGGAGCTCGACAGGAACACCCCGGTGCAGGAGAGACAGCACCATACGGTGCTCGGTGGGAACACACTCTGGCCAGAGAAGGCTGTCCAGTCACACCGAAACTGGTTGGACGCGGGTAGATGCAGTTTGTGGTCCAAAACAATGAGACGGATCAAGCATGCACTGACCAGAACGGCGCGGCAAACCACCAAACACACCCCGCGTGATGCACTCGGTACATCTGCGGTCTTCTCTGAGCCAGTACTGAGGCGAAGCGGCCGTACCTGTGCTGGTGTCCAGCTTCTCGACCGCATACGCCTGGATCGGTACGCCGCCGTCGTCTTCGGGCTTGTCCCACTTGAGCTTGCAACCCTTGGCGGTCACGTCTGACACCTTCAGCGGCCCCTTCGGCTTGGAAGGCGCCGCTGAGGAATGCGCGCAGAGTGTCACTTGAGTGAGCGACGGACAGGTGGCAAGCACGGCACGTGTATGAACATAATCACGCCGGAAACATAGCTGGCGATGCTGATTCCACCAATTTGTACCCGAGGCTCGGGGTCATTCGGCAAAATTGATGGATCCATCGCCGTAATGACCAAAACTAGCAGACCGTGTCAGCAAGCGTGACGCGACGACATTCAAAGCTCATTTTCAAAATGCGAGACAGATGAATTATCAAACAAATTTGCATTCGCCCGGGAAACAGCGATTTTGGGTGTTTACTTACAGAGTACGACGACTTCCACCTCGGCTTCATCCTTGCCATGAATGTTCTCGGCTAAGATTTTGTAGATGCCTGTGTTCTTGCGCACACTGTCCTTGATGGTGAACTTGCTGTTGTAATCGATGTTCACAATTGTGATGTTGGGGGCGCTCACCTGGCGACAGACCGGGCAACAGTCACGTACAACAGGAAACATTTGACTTGCCATCTCATGTTAAGATTTAAGGACACAAAGCAGCAATTCATCGCAGTCATCCACGATAACCAAATGCTGCGTTGTTAGCAGGTCTCTTGGCAATGGTCACGGTGATTTTGCGAACTTGACACCGTATAACTCAAAGACGTAATTTCATTGCATCATGCTGGCGTAGAAGATGTGCGACGAGATTCAAGCCGGTGAGTCTATGAGATTACCCGACCTCTCACTGGCGGGCGGACCCCTTATCAGCAAAGGGGTGCTTATACAGGTAATGTAAAGACACGCACCGCTTCGTCCTTCACGATCCAGGTGACGGTTGGAGGCGGCTCGCCCTTGAT
Source organism: Pollicipes pollicipes (assembly GCF_011947565.3). Lineage (NCBI taxonomy): Eukaryota > Metazoa > Arthropoda > Thecostraca > Pollicipedomorpha > Pollicipedidae > Pollicipes > Pollicipes pollicipes. The sequence goes on from NW_023596297.1 coordinate 23,532,363, forward strand.
ATTGACATCGAAGAACACTTGCTTGCCGGCCTTCACCTTGGTCATCGTCAAGTTCGTGCGGTCAATCATAGGCTTCACTGGAACGGATCACACGTGAGGTAAGAACATCGCGATCACAGTAAGGTTAATGAGGGATGGGTTCGGTCATAGCGCTTGAGAATACTTCTGTGTCAGGTTTTTGCATGTCGAAGAGCTTATGACATTGTTGCCATTATTGTCATGGGAAAACATGACCTTCAACATGCCGGTTATGTTGAAAGAAGAAGAAATGAACTATCCCTACGCCGACAAAACAAAACCAGACAAAGTATAAGTTAGTTTTTGACTTCTTTGTTTTCTAGAAAAAACACAATCATTCGCATGTTGAGGACCATGCAAACTTTTAGGGTCGTAAGGGCCACGCTTGTCGTTGCACTCCTTTCATGGAGCGGCAGCAGCAGCAGAGGCAATATTTGTGCTGAGGGGCAGTGGCGTAACCGCGGTCTGAGCTCGGGCCCCACGTGGGAGCCGAAGGCGCTGACCACTCGGCCATCACGCCCCCAGAACGCCGAAACCAGTGTGGTAGATTGCTCGTCTACGAACATTTGTCGACCGAGGAGAAGGATGCAGGAGAATTGTGCATTGTCATCACACATCAATTCAAACCTTCTTACTCTAAGAAAGACCTGCATCCCCTGGGAAAAATGCTTTGAGTGACTTAATTCAATAAATATCTAGGGCACGGGCTTCCAAAGAGGGAGCAAAATGCACTTTTTCAGACCGACAGGACAAGGCAACTCTGGGACGAAGACCATCAAAAAACGAACAACACCCATCATCGACCGCTGAGCAGTCGGTGAGCCCAAAGTGCACGAAGCAGCGCTGCTTACGTTTCCTGTGCTTGACGATGTGGTAGTCGGTGGGCTCCGAGGGGTTGCCGGGGCCAGCCTTGTTCACCGCCTTGACGCGGAACTGGTACTCGTCGCGTTCTACCAGGTCATCGACCTTGCCCGTCAGCTGGGAGCCGGGCACCTGGGCGGCGCGCGCAGACCTCAGGTCAGGCGGGACAGCGGTCGCACGAGGGTCAGGTTGTACTGACGTCATGGCGTGCGCACGTAATGCTTAGAAGAAGCCGCCCACCATCGCCCGATAACGTAGTATTGTCTCTCGTTAAAATCCGGCCTTATGGTTTGCCGGCAAAGTTTTTGCACGGAACATTTCAGTTTCAATAAAAAACTTTGACTGTGTCTCGTCAAGTCTGTGCCACTCATGATCGCCGGCGAACGCGGCCGTCTCCACGAGGGACGCACCTCACAGGCCTTCTCCCACTCGCCCGACTTCTTGTTCTTCTTCTCAATGATGTACTTTTGGATGGGCGCGCCGTTGTCGCTCTTGGGCGCCTCCCACTTGAGGTCGACCGACTTGTTGTCGTAGTCGACGATCTCCGGCTTGCCCGGCGACTCCGGCGGGTCTGTGACAGGCGAGCAGGCGTTCCGGCGCGTCAGCGATTTCCCGCCAGACAGGTGGCGGAAGGCACAACGCGTCATCCACTCACCTGTACCGGTCTAAACACCACGTGCCTCTACAGATTGTGGTAGTGTTGAATAATTTGGAACATGCCATTTGTTTTCCAAATAAGGCTAATGTGCTTTCTGTTTATGATTATGATGTTTCTGCCAAAGTCATTACAGGTTGTTCCAAGGGCCTAATACTGCACATAGAGTTGCAATGTTCACTACAATAAACACATTGAACCACTCAGCGTGTTTGCGTGATGGGACGGACCGCGCAGACCACAGGCCCAACATTCGCCACAGCCACACAGCAGATCACAGAACCACAAGTCCCTTGAAAGCCCCAGTCGATCAGGACGACCAGCAAGCCGCAGCGGGACGTACCGTACGGATTCTTGGCCTTGACGGCCTTCAGGGTCTCCAGCGGCTCCGACTCGCCCTCATCGTTGACGGCCGCCACGCGGAACTTGTAGTCCTGGCCGGGGATCAAGTCGCCGACCTGGAACTCCGGGTGGCTCTTGTCGCCGGGGCACTTGCCGCAGCGCACCCACCGGCCTGGAGACGGGTCACGGGTCAGCGAGCGCCAAAAGGCACGAACGGAAAGCGTTCGCAATCAGCTTATTTGTGCAATTTTCTTTCAATGTAAGTCACAAGCGCGCGCGTGATGCCGAAGGACAACTCATGACCCATTTGCTCTCATGACTTAAATTCGTCAATGAAGCATACATCCAACAGCCAGGATAGGATTTGCCTTGGCTTGGGTGCGACGTCAGCGGACGAAAACTGACCGGTTCCTGCGTCCATCTTCTCGACGACGTACTCCTTGATCGGCAGCCCGCCATCGTCCTCGGGCTTCTCCCACTTGAGGGTGGCGCCCTTGTCGTAGACGTTCTCCACCTTCAGCGGGCCCTTAGGCATTCCCGGCTTGCCTAAGGTAAAGGAGGTAGGCTGTGACGAAAGGTGTGCAACGCAGTGCAGTCACTCAACACGGCTACAGCTGGTGAGAAGCAATTGGCAACGGCTGCAGCTGGGGGGGGGGGGGGGGGGGGGGGGCATTTGCCGAATCTCGCTCACTTGCAGCTTAACCAGGCTTTGGGAGCGAGAAAATGACTGGACACAGCAAATGACGACGGGACGGAAATGACCGAACACCAACCACGCCAAGATTACAAGCCACAAATATGTGTGCAGATACACACTCACATATCATAAAATTGTGTGCTGCGTAGCTGTACACATTCTGTTCCCGACTAGTGATGAACCTTTTCCCATCTCTGAACAGGAAATCGACAACATCTTCTGGCACAGAACAAACACAAGTTAAAGAGGCCGGTATCCTGAGCACGTACTAAGAACCACGAGTTCACACTGGGCCTCGTCGCTGCCGTTCCTGTTCACGGCCTTCAACGTGTAGAAGCCTGAATCCTTCCTGGTGGCCTTCTCGATGCTGAAGTCCGTGTGGTAGTCAACGTTCTCGATCTAAGGAACGGGGGCGCATGGTGTGTAGCAACAAACACAAGCTCGACAGCTGCTGAATGACGAGCGAGCTTAAACAGAACGCTAATCGACATCGACAAAACCAATAAGCTGGAACGGTGCGTAAAGGCACCTGCTGTGCACAAATTCCTTTCACAAACACACTGACATCAACCCGAGGAGCATCACTTTATCCAGTAAGCGCCGTCTTCCAGAGCAAGGAATCTTCCAACCGAAACGTGTCACTGACAAACACGCACAACGTGTCCCATGTTCTCAAGGAACGTTTCGTAGCAGAAATAGCCCTTCTCGGGACTCGCATACTTCGAGATTCACGAGACCCTACCTTATTCGTGCATGTACGCGACTGGTGAAATCGTTGGCATTGTGCTGCGCACGCAGTTGCAAACCGGGACCAATGCAACATTTCTGAGCCGGGAACCAAACCCCAGACCTCCCGAGGCGGAAACAGGCGCCACCTCGCCGTCCTTGATGAGCGGCGGCGTGCGGGCTCGTGCCCCCCCCCCCCCCTCCGCAGAGCGCCGCGAGACCTACCTTGATGCGGTCGGTGGACTCGATCTTGGTGCCATCCTTGGAGAACCAGGTGAGCTCGGGCGCTGGCTCGCCACGTACGTCCACAGAGAACTTGTGCGAGCGCGTCACCTTGATGGTGATGGTCTTCATGTTGGTGCGGTCGATGTACGGCTTCACTGCCGAGCCGGGTGGACCAGGCGGTCAGGCGCATGGGCAAACAAGGCGTCGAAGCACGCACAGTGGAAGGGGTGCCCGTTGGCACGGACTCAACTGCATAGACGGGGACGAAACTCCGTCACGGCGAGGAATTTAGCCAGATGGCTATTCGAACCACATATAAAAATGTCTTAAAATCATTATACCCTGTCAAATCTTTACCGTTTGATTAGTCGTTACACACGTCATTGTTGGCGCTTTTTCGTCACTTAATTACATGTAGCAAGCACGCTGAGTTCTCCCTCCACGGTTTAGCGGTTACCGCCAGCCATTTGGCATGATCCACATTGATAATATTCCTTAAAACACAAATGGAATTGATCTGGATCATTCTCCAACGCACACGACCTCGCTGAAGAAGATTTTTAATGTCGTCAAACACAGAAGTATAAAGAGCCTGGGAGCTCTGAGCTCAAATGCCCAAACTCAGGTTCGGGCATCACACATCTGTCATCCTCAGCGATACGCCGCCGCGAACAGGGCAGCTTCGACCGGCCAGCTGGCTGATAACGTACGGTTTCTGTGCTTGCAGAGGTGGTTTCCGGTCGGCTCTGACGGCTCCGACTTGCCCGCCTTGTTGACGGCGCGCACGCGGAACTGGTAGACCATCTTCTCCTTCAGACCGTCCACCTGCGCCTCGGGCTTGTCGTCGCTCGTCTTCTTTACCTGTGCAGCATCAGATGACATCGTTAGGTAAGACCGAGATCATCTATAGAACCCGTCACGCAAGACCAGCTGCGCGCGTGAACCGCATGGGGAAGACTTCACTCGTGATAGTTGTGTTCGCCATCGACGTTTCGCGGGGCTCACCTCGCTCCATTCGGTAAACTTGTCCTTCATTTCGATGACGTAGTGAAGGATTGGCCTGCCGCCATCGCTGGCTGGCTTCTCCCACTTCAGCTGCACCATCTTGTTGTCGTAATCGACGATCTCCGGCTTGCCAGGCTTGCCAGGCTCATCTGAAGCGAAACACCATCATGGGTATGAAAAACCTACACGTAGTTATCACTGCAGGCTTAGGAAATTATAGCATGCAGGGTCTGACCACCCCGCAGCCGTATCGCGTTCAGAAAGGATGTTCAAGGCTGGGCTTAAACGCATGCTAATGTGATGGATGTACGCAATTTTGGTACCACTGACGAATGCATTTCAAACACTTCAGTCACTCAACTCCATTCAACTTCGGCATTCAAAGCACATTCGCTGCGCAGTGCTGACAGCTGACAGATTGAGTTCATGCTAATTTGATAGAATCATGATTCCAGAGTTGCCAGTTTATTTATCTAAGCTATTTAGGACCGTAACTCTGACTTGTTGCCTAAGCACACCAACACCAAGAATTACAGCCGCTCAGATATCCACAGCATCCACAGTAATCAGAGGAGCGTGAAGCACGCCTCACCGTAGGGGTTCTTGGCCTCGATGAAGTCGTCTGTCTCCAGCGGGTCCGACTCGCCCTCCTTGTTGACGGCGCGCACGCGGAACTTGTACTTCTTGTGCGGAGTCAGGCCTTCCACCATGAGCTCGGTCTTTTCTGGGCCGACCTGCGAAAAGGCGGGCGTCTCAGGGGCTTCACCCTCACGGACTGATCATGGTCGGCGTCAATCCCACGACCGTCCCTCACGAGTACCAATTGAATGGGATCGCTGGCATAGAGGCTGCGTACGCGGCCCACCACAGCCAGGCCACCCGACTCCATCCAGTTTTCAGCGAAGCTTTTAACCCTGTCCCGGAAAGCACAGCCCCAACCCGAACAGCTGAGAAGTCCTGGGGAGAAATTGATGCCAAACCTGATTAGTGCTAGAGGCAATGGTGAATGATGGTAACTGATAAGTTTCTGGTGGTGAGTACCGCCATTGGGAATTGCAATACGCAATTGCAATTGGCTATAAGTGCAATGCTCACTATACCCGGCACTTTAATGCCGCTTACAACAATTGATAATTCTTGCAAATAACAACAGCGTGCACACAAATTGCCTTCTGTTGTATCCGTATTTAAGGTGCAACCGGCACTCCGTGCCCGGTCGCTGAAACGGCGCAGTGCAGCGGCCGGGAGACCCACCTCGCCGGCCGGCACCCAGCGGCCAGTATCCATGTCCATCTTCTCCACCACGTAACCCTTGAGCTCAGTGCCACCGTCGTCCTTGGGCTTGTTCCACTTGCAGAGGGCGCGCGTCTCGCGCACATCCTCCACCTTGAGCGGACCCTCGGGCCTCGACGGCTTGCCTGCCAACGCCGAAGGGCGGAGTGGTCAGCGGGCGTCGGACCGGTCACACGCCACCCGTACCATGGTCATGCAACTGATCCATACATACCGCCGGTACTGGCAACCGCAAACATTGCTTGTGGATATTCTTGGTCTCGTCGGGGATGAAGATGTATGACTTTCTGGAGAGTAAAAGCTCACACAGCGCAAACTCCTTTTGCAGGATGTATAAACCACCTGCTATTTACCCACCGACGACAAATTTGCAGATTACTGCCCACACATAAAGAACACCACACCTACCAGAATATCGTCATGGATGTACAAGCGTAGCAGCAGCATTGCTCGCGATGACGCTACGCACACACATCCGCCCATAACGATTATGTCATGTGCAAACTCCTGGAGAGATGACACTACGCACATCTATCTAAAACGACTTTGTTACACATGATCACTTAGGGTGATGACGCCACACACGCGCACACACGCACACACGCGCACACGCGAACACGCGCACACGCACGCACGCACATACACACACACATGAATGATGGCGTAGCATAAACTACCAGGAACAATGACGTCATTGACACGCACCTAGGACGATGACGTCAGCGATCCCCTCGCAGGAGCCCGACGAGTTGGTGAGCACCAGCTTGTACTTGCCCGAGTCGGGCCGCTCGCACTTGCGCACTGTGAGCACTGTGTTGCGGTCATACTTGTCGATGGTGGTCCTGTAACGAGCCGGGCGGGTCAGCTCAATCCCGTGGCCACCGTCGCCTGGCGCCGGCGCGGGGCGGCAGGCCGGGCTCCGCGAGCCAGCTCGGCACCGTCGACCGGGTGGGCGCGGCCCCCCCCCCCCCCAGGGGTGAGTGAGAGCTGAGACCGTGCGTGAGGCGGCGTGGCCCTCGTCTCTCTCGTTAGGGAGCGGCCACGGGCGTGTGACGTGGTGCCGCAGGGGGTCGTGGTTTTGGCCATGAGTGGGGACAGGGTCAATGGGGATGGGACGATGACGACATACGGCCAGATGAAACGTGCAGAATGGGCAGTGGAAGTATACAGGTACGGGGCAACTGCGGACAGCTACAGGGCACACCCATCACATACCAGGGAAGAGACAGTATTGCAATGCTGTCCCTGTTTGAAGGGACACAACTGTTCCGCTTGCTCAAGCTGATGCAAGCAAAGCTGGAACTACCGGATAACAGTCAACGAAAAAGTGATCACACGGCGTCCTGCCATATTAGGAGCGGCTGACCTGGCATGTGACCACATGTACCGCCGAGGCAGAGTATCTATCACGCATGGAAACAACGCATGACAACTGGCCCCGTGCATGGAAATTAATCTCAGTGCAATTTTGTCAAAAGATAACGTACTGTCGGCAGTTCAAATCCTCTGGCTGTTACACAATAATTTACTGAACTGATTTTACTGAATTTACTGAAGAACTGCCTGTCGGCAGTTCAAATCCTCTGGCTGTTACACAATAATTTAACAGCCAAGAGCTGATGGTTGTACCATCACGCAGAGTGCAGAATGCAGTATACGAGGAAGTGCAGAATGCAGAAGCAATACACGAAGAAGCGACACCTTCCAAACTTCTTCAGATGAATTTTTAAATGTGCAACATCCAAGCAAAGTTACAGTGGTGTAATATTAGCCATTGTATTTGGCGGTGAGGCAATACATGTTTCAAAACGTCACAACTGTAATGGTCTGTTAAGCTTTCTATCGCTGTACTCATCTGTCGCAAACATCTGAGATTGAAGTATGCAGTGCAGACGGCGGCTCTTCAATGTAGTGAGCAACACGAGCCTACTGTAGTTTGATCATAGATCACGCATCACATGATGCTATGTCAGACTGACAAAGGCAAGAAGAAAGAAATAGCTGTCAGTTGCCGAGGGAAAGGGGTTCTTCCACACCATGAGAAGTGTCAAAATCATGCGCATGGTTTTGATTTCTTCCGCGCGATTCATAACCAGAATACATGCAGGGAGATTGCAGACTATCTAACGTTACACTACCACGGAAGAGGCACTGAAAGGGATGCCACGCAATCCATTCTGTTAGATCTAGAAGGTGGCATGGGTAGCAGGTACCTAGGCACGAGGCATCAAAGTATAACTTCAGATTATCAGCGAATCTAAACAAACAATGCATTGCAGCACATCTTCATCAGAAGTTCAAAAACCGATCCATTCAAAACAGATGACAGCCGCGCATGAGCAATATGGAGATGGAAATAAACGCCTTTACAGGCCAGAGGCTGTAGCTGAAAAGTAGGGCAGTCGCTGCTGAGAACTGAAACAAGCAAGAGGCAGGCATGGAGAAGCTGCCTCAAAGCCAGCCAGTAGAAACATTTCTGAAAAGTTTAAAAACAAACGAAGCCGTTTCAACGCAGTCAGCCGTGCTGGAACAAAGCAGTACAGGTCTATATTGACGAAGGCCCCGAAGGCCCTGTCAAGCACATACAGGGAAAGCGCCGGCCGGACGAGCTGACACGTTCTGACATCAGAGCTATTGACATATAGGAACGATAGTTGTTCTGGCCTGTTATATGGAAATGATGTTAAATAGAGGATCTGCCGTGGAGGATTGCCGCTATAGGGACATGGTGCGCATAAATCATATTGTGCACAAGCTTGTTCTCGGTAGACCGAAACAAAAAATGGGACAGATACGAGAATAGTTGCTGTAGTAATTTCGAGTAATTGAACTGGGACTTATGCAGAACAGACTTATGCAGGACTTGTGGGCACCTGGAACCCCCAACCTGCGTGAGGTATTTACCGGGCTGGGTCCAGTGGGCTGTGTCTTCGTTATAATGTGGGGGCAGCTTCGTACACAGGTGGGGAATGTAACCCAAAGGTCATGTGAGAAACTTCGCACAAAGAACGAGTGACAGATGTATCGAGACGGGACAGCTGAAGCAAGATGAACATAAAATAAAAATGAAGCACAAACGAGATGAATGTAAGACACAGTGAAGCAGCAAATGAGCGGCGAATAATCAACAATGCTTAGCAATTATTGCTGAAGCGATAGCAGGGTAGGAAAGCACAGATTGAGCATGGTTATGTTTTAGAAATGCTCGGGCAATTAGGAAAATATATTGCAATTTAATGAGTGCATATAATCCGAGCTTCGCCATATACAGCCACATCCCATTCAAAAGCTTTTGTAACTAACAACATAAATCTTTAGTTGTTATTTAGCACGGTGTTAGGCGTTGTAAGTGTGAAGTTCGGAGTGTAAAAGGCACATATGGGATGGCAGGGCTATTGTTGTTACAAGGACACAAGTTCTACGAAATAGCTATACACTTTACAGTGCAAATCGTCACCTTCCGAAATCGGCATCGGGCATTCTGAAAGAGAGCAAAGAGTTGATGAACTCCGCCGATCACGTTGCGCTGAATACATGATTGCCACACTGAAATGAATTGCTACAGGCCAGCTTGTAAGAACTAATGACCGAGTTCGATCTTAGTGCAAAGCGTGATGATCAAACAGATGTTTAGGAACGGACAATACAGCTCTCCGCCACGCGTTCCCTGATCACGATCACATTAGCCGCGCGTATCGCATAATTAATATTTGCAGTCGGCTCTCTTTGACTCCTGCAAAACATGCACGGGCTAGTCCAGCGGTTTCATTCCGTAGTTATAGCCGCCAGAATAGATTTCAGACGACTGCAAGCTAGGGTACGGTTTGCACACATCGATTACCATGGCTCCTTACGACAGCCGTGGCGACACCGGGAACACTCGCAAGATAGGCCAATTCGCAGCAGCGAGATACTGATGTGCTGATTGATCACTAATCTTCCCTAAAGTTAACGAGCAATCCGCTCGGGCTAAACACAAACCCTGGATAGACTGACTAAATCCTCAGATAGACTGCGGATTTGGCATAAATGGTAAAAATGAATGGCGGCGTGTCATGGCTGGGTCTATTCCGCAGTGTGAAACGAAGAAGCTACATGTTACGCCTTTGCTTAAAGGGATGCTGCGGTGGTAGTGACCAGAAGTCTCATCATCAAACAAAAATAATGACACAAGATGGCTCAAAAAGTCTACATGAGCCTACTTATAAAAGAGCGTAGGCTTGGGGGCATCCGAATTTTCAGGTTCATAAGTCACCGTATTTCAACCGACTTCTGGACGCACGGCAGCGCAGGATACTGTATACAATGTACACAAGGATTATGTGGGGAGTAATGCAAAGCACGCCGTAACGTGTAAAAACTTGGAATGAAGCACCCGTGGTGCAAAAACAAGTGGGATGTAATTCAAGTACTTGGCAAAGACTCAAGTGCGCCGCAGTTTTCACAAGGCGTTGACTGGGTCATTTAGCCTCATTTGTCACACGGCGACGACTTTCAATGCCGTCCGTAGCACTTCAAACTAATCGACATCCCATACTGGATCAAAGTGCAATCGATAGCCTTGGATCATCGGAACCAAACATGCCTGTTTTGGTAACCTCGAGGCCTTTAAGTTTGTCACAGGTCTGGTCTAGGCCTAATCACATCGTCCGGTCCAGCCAAACTGTTTCGACGTGTTTTGCGACAATTCGTTCCTTACATACGAGGTCGCTTTGAGCCTTAATCCCTTGCAAAAGCTAACCCCACAGATTGCGTGTGCAAAAATGTTGCGCTATTGAAAAAACGACCGAAAGCAATGCAATGCATTCATATGCCAGGGAATCTGGAAATGTTCCTCAGACCGAGAAGTGGTGCGCATCTTAAGGGGTTCACATTTTAAGAAAACGCTGAATCTGAAAAAAACGTTTTTTAAGTGCTCATTCACCCAACCGCCATGGCTAGGGGTAAGGCAAGACTGGGGGTCAGAATAGATGAAATAATATGCCGGAGAAACCTAAAACGAAGCCATACACATATCAGACAGGAACATGTCGGTAACTCCCAAAATAGCTGTATTTTTTCTTTTTTATGGGAACGTGATGCACACCGTCACGCCCCCTTCTTCCCCCGCGCCCTAGCGACTGTATCGGCCATATAGGCGCTCAGGGGCCATCGCGCCATGAAGATGATGACGCGACACCCCCACGCGGGAGTCCGTGGCCCTAACCACTCGGCCATTACGCCCACCCCCAAAATATAGTCGTTCTCATCTCCTTGACCTGGTGGCCCACGGTGGTGTGAACTGGGAACGGTCCAAGTGCTGTCGTATTTTTGACGATGCGCCCCATATGGCACATGTTCTTAAATTCTATAATGAAATCGTGTGGCGGAGGGGGCAATCCCCGCGCACGAATCTCGAACTGACAAAGTGAATTCATTTTGTCATGATACGCCGACCCCACGTTCTTATCCATTGCTACTATCTCACCTTTGGAGATCTCATATCCTGCTGCATACGTGTCGTGCAGCCATGCACCCTTGCGTCAGGTGTACGCGGCAAACAAGCTTCGTATATCGGTAAACATTTGCTGGCGTATTTTGACATTAGGTGTGCATCACCACTGTTAGCATATCAATGCGAGAAGTCCTAACTCTCGGCTATACCTGCATTTGACCTTTGACCTGTGACGACAAACAATGCGATCAGCATAACCTGATTTAATCTCTAATGACCCACTGCAATGTGTTTAAGCTCTTTGGCATGGTTCAGTCACTCACACATCAAGCAACGACTAGACAGGTGACGCCAGAATACGCCACCTACCACACGGCCGATGCCGTCTCTATTACTCCATATTAGCAAGAAAATACTTCAGATATAGGTCGTTAGCATCTAGAGTTCCAAGGTCATATGTTGCCAATAACCGACCTTCATTATACCAGGATGACATGACCTGATATGATCTCATTAGCCCGATGATGACACGTTTAGCTGTGGTGCTCGTTTAAGAATGCTGTTTTCATTTGGGCTAGGCATAACACGCTCGAAAGTTATACCAAAAAGGGTCAGTGCCCCGCCAGCAGCTCGTGGGTAAAACAGTCCTAAATCAGGGATCATGAGATCAGCATTATCAGCATTCGTGTTCATAACTAAGTCAAGTACAGCAGAGGTACTGCCGCGCACAGGAGCTATCGGTCTTACTTTTCAACGTCTTCGAAGATCTCGACGTCATTTCGGAACCAGTGGACCTCCGGCTCCGGCTCACCACCAAACTTGATGTCCAGCGTGATCACTTGGTTCTTCTTGATTAACGATGCCGCGGAAGGCGTCTTTGTTGATGATGTACGGTTTCACTGTGAACCAAACGCATGAATGTGTTAGATGCAGAGGCAAGCATCCATTACCGAAGCTTTACACCAGCTTAAACATACTTTTTGGAAACATTCTTACTGTTGGGATGCTATTGATAAGGAGAGAGACATCTTAATGTCTTGTTAGTAGCTACAGCATACTGATGCGGTGTGAAGAAAACAAAAAGACCACAAGGCCCTGATGACAACAATTTACGGCTGTCAACGATATCCATAAAAATCTGGGAATGATTACCATCACCTCGACGCATAATACGCATCTACTCTCGACATTTAGACATGATATGTTGCAGCATGACTTCATTTCCAATGTCGCTGATCCATCTTCTTAAATCAACATCAGAGAGCAGCTTCAAATGCAACAGCTTTGGATGTCCCCAGCCATCCATTTAGACCGACGAGACGACCACACACGGCCGCGAGCGGTGTCAGATGACCCGAGAGCCCTACCGAAGCGGCACTTGGCGACGATAGGCTTGGTCGGGTCGGATGGCTCTCCCTTTGCCGCCCTTGTTGACGGCGCGGACGCGGAACTCGTACGTCTTGCCCTCGGTCAGGCCGTCGATGGTGCCGGCGGTCACGTCACCCGGGATGTACTTCCCCTCGGTCCAGTCTTTGCCAAACTTCTCCTGCACGGCCGGAGGGAGGTCAACGGAGGAGCCGCGGAGTGGAAGGCTGGGCTGCGTGGGGAGTTCGATCTGCGCGCGGTTGACCGCCCAGAGATGCAAAGAAACACATATGCACTGTGATTGTGTGACTCGAGGACTCGGCGTTGGGGCTAGTATTCAGAAACCTAAGACAGCGTAAGAAGTGAGACTCCACTTGGGCTTCTCAATACTACGTTAGGCTCTCAAATGCCGACAGTGGTAGGAAGCGAGCGACCGACCGACCTTGAATTCGATCACATAGCCCGTGATGGGGGCACCGCCGTCGCTCTCCGGCTTGGTCCACTTCAGGTCAGCGTGGTCCTTGTCCCAGTCGGTCAGCTCCACGTTCCCGGGCTTGCCAGGCTCGTCTGAGTCATGATGCAGGAGTTAGCTACCCCACCAGGAAAAGTGACAGCAACTACGAATACAGTTGGAAGTACCCACACGCAATTAAAATGTCAAATCTGTGAGAAGTTTACCGTTATCAAAAGAAAGATTCCACAGTTTAAGGTATTGAGACAAACACCAGATGTAATGGAAAAAGCTCACTTGTAGCTACTGCCATGCTCTAAACTTCCAAAGACTGTTCCGAATAGCAAAACTTCGCTTTTTAGCAAAGTTGCTCCACAATACGTCATTGTTTCATTACGTCCTGAAACGCTTTTATGATGCCAGAGCCGCTACCAGATTGGCGTGCCAGAATAATAACTAGCGGACGGCAGGCTCACTTGTACTTCGTGCGCTGCAGGATGACATTGATGTCTGTGTGCAAGTTAATCTTGTTAGGGGTATGTGCGTGTGTTCTGGTCTTACCTCATGGTGGCCTTACATATTTTTCTGTGATGCTATGTTTTTGACCGAATTTCCATTTTCAACCTCATGCTGTCACAACTAATATAACTGCCCAAATGCCTGCACTTTGTTTGAGAAAGTGCGGTTCGCGATCAGGGTATGCAATCAGCAGTTTTAACTGGTGGTTAACTAGCTGTCTGCCGGTGCAATAATTTATAATGACGTGCTCTAGACACGGATATTTCACTGGTTATATTATTTTCTACCTTGAGCACAATATGTCCATTAAGGTAGGGATGTCGCGTGCTTTTCTACGACGCTATAAATGCATGGGGGATCCCAAACCAGGCGGTACAAAATAGTATCCACAACTTCGCGAGCCTCTAGCCCGTGGTAGGCTTGAATGACAAACATGCATGTGATATCGTATAACACCTTGGATAACAATAATATTTTAAGTATTAAAAGTGCATGGCTGCGAACTACACGGAAGTATCTTGAAATGGCTACCTCAGTTCAAAAACGCGTACAAATTTTGAACAGTCGCTTCCAGGCAAAATGAGTGCATAAAGTATCCTACGAAGATCAACCAATCAACGACAGAGACACCTAAACAACTATTGGATCATCTGAAACTAAACTAAATTGTTCTAGCGTCATAGAACGGCAACACAATTGTATTTTGCTTGAAAGGACATCAAGCTACGCATGGTCTCACTTTGCAAGCAGCTGAGGTTTCACCTTTGTTTGGATTTAGCAGCTGAGGCGTTCTTCCAGGAGCCGTGCGACAGCAGGGCAGGGAAGGCTGTCATCACGAAAAGAACCCGCAGGGATAGCCGCGTAAGAGAAAGAAACACGTTGTGCATAACGTTATAAAAGCGTCAGTAGATGCATGCAACACTTGGGGCGTAGCATTTAACACAGCATGATACACTTAACAAAGAAATTGATGCTTTGTTGCATTGTTGCATGTTATGTGTTATGGGTAAACACACTCGAACAGTTATGATACGAAAATTATCCGTCGATGTTTCGTTTAATCACATCAAACATCATTGAGTAGCTCGAGGTCATCAGTTATACACAAAACGTAAATAAAGCGAAGGCCTTCAAAAAGGTACTGACAAAAAGCAGGGATCTTAGGGGGTGTGAAACGCTCCATAGTCAATCATCACAGTCAAAAATGTCACGTCCCAGTCATGCCTAGAATGCTGCCAATATTGCTTGTAGGAGACGCAGGTTTCTCTTAGAGGTTAATCGAAGCGTGAAGAACATACCGAAGATGATAAGCCTCGGCGAGCGTCGGAGGAAAAGCAGACTGCACGCTCACCCCATGGGTCCTTGGCCAGAATCTCCGCCTTGGACATGCCCGGCTCCGATTCTCCAAGCTTGTTGACCGCCTTCACGCGGAACCTGTACTTCCTCTTGGGGATCAGGTCCTCGCACTTGTAGGTCAGCGTGTCGGGGGTCGTCTCTCCGACCAGGTCCCATCCGCCTGTCCGCCAAACAGAGGCCTCTTAGCGCGAGGGATCCTCCGGTGCGGCGATGCTTCATGAATGTCCATATCACTGTCAACATGGCAAGTACCCAGGCTGGCATAGGACACGCTCAAGAAGCAGCTGAATTGTCACCTTTCTTGCCGAGATCCTGTTGCTCGATGATGTAGCGGACGATTTCGGATCCACCGTCTTCATCTGGCTTCTTCCATTTGATCTGACAGCTCTTGGCAAAGATGTCAGTGACTTCCACGCTCTTCGGGGGCTGGGGAACGTCTGAAATCACAGGATCCAAGTTATGAATGCGAAACAAATGAGCAAACGGGTACTGGACAGTAAAAAGTCACAATAATCACATTAGTAGTCGACACAATACACATATTGACAAACAATACCAGGTTTGCTCAGTCGCTGAAGCGAACACAGTTCAGAAGAATATAACATTTTAAGTGACACAACGCAATACTAGAATACAGAGACAAAAACAAATACACATGCACATGAAATGCTTACACAGCTCGAGGTCTTATAAGGTGGGCTGTCACAGTGCAGTTTAGCTGGTGCACTTGTTGGATTAGATTTGAAACAGCACACATTTATGGACAGCATGTGATGGCAACACGTCAGCGCTCCAGCGCCCGTAAGCACACTCCCACGCTTCTCTGGGGCCATTGCGCGAAGCGTGAAGGGCAAACATAGAACGACGTGAAGCAAGCAAGCAGCGTCGTCTTTAGCAAGTATGGCCGCCAAATAAATCCGACTTTGCCACACGACGACGTAGCAGCACGACGGAAGAAAAACGACGTCACACTTCGCAAGCTATTAAGAAAGCCCAATATCAGCACATCCATGAGTCCACGCTCACAAAGAACGGACACTGAGGCAGCAAGGCATTTGATTGGCTGGGGCAGAGCCCTGGGACCAATGCGGCCACTTTATATAGCTTAAGGTATGAATGAAAATGGCTCGGGAGTGTATATATATATATATATATATATATATATATATATATATATATATATATATATATGCATTTAACTCCGGCTCAGTGACCAAGCCCGCACAGAGAACACAAACCAGGACTGTGCGGTTGCTGGGGTGGACATCAAACCAGAGTGCGACTGCCTCGCCGACCCTTGGCGGACGGCCTCAGCAGACTCCCGGCGAGGCTGGGTGGTGCGAGGACGCGTGACGCGGCGATGGGTGTGGACGAGGAGGACGATGCTGCGAGGCATCCCAGCCACACACACGAAATAGCCAGCGGAAGTTAAGCCAAAGCATGACGTGACGGCCGAATGACGAAGGACGCCTCCGTGACACACTGCACAGCAGCCAGCGCTGGAGCAGCAGCAGCCTGTCAACGGTGGCGCCGCAGCTGACCAGCCACTCCTCGCTGGTCAGAGCCAGTCGATATCACCTTGCATGTTGATGAACACCTTCTTGGTTTCCTCGCCCTGACCGTTGGACAGTTTGATCTCGTAGTCGCCTGTCTGGTCGCGCGACGGCTTTTTGATCTTGTACTGCACCACCTTGTCCTTGATGACGATCTCCACGTCCTTGGACGACAGCGGCTTGCCGTTGCGGAACAGCTTCGCCTGCATCTCGGTCTGTTTCTTTCCACTCACTGCAAGGCGCTCATGTCAGCGCCTACAGCTAGGCTGCGAGAGCGATGCATCACCTACTACAGCTTGTGCATGAAGCGATCGAGAGTGATTTGTGGATTTTACTGTTTGTAGCAATCTGCGGATACTGTTTCGGGTAATCAGGCAATGTATTTGGTAATCAGGCACTGTACCGTATAAGCTCGACTACGTCATATTATCTACATGAGAGGTTGCCGTTTGTGAAGGGAACTCCAGTGGTTCATGTTGTTCCATGCATTGTTTGCTCTCTTTTGGGAGAATGAGGAAAACAATTTTCTGACAAATCTTACCTTTGTAGGGCACTTCAAACGTGAGAGGCTTGCTCACAGGACCTGAAAGATATTAACGCGTCATGAGGTGTCCAGTAGCTCTAAACTCTTTGGCAGACCGTTTTTGCGTTAATTTTCCTAGTGCTACTGCATCGTATGTCCTTCGTACATATTCAGCAAGAGAAATAAGCACTAGACGCATCTGAAGTGACCAACTGGGTCGCTCCTGGTATTTCATTTGGCCACTCGGAGTGTGACATGCGTCATTAGAATATCATTTGACGCGCTGCATGCATGCAGCAACAAGACGTGCAAAAAATGCGCCCCGCTAAAAGTGTCGTTATAACTTACGCTTCCCTACCCATTCGCGGATTGCTCAGACACTGTGCTAGCCAAACGACGATCACAAACGAACAGCCAATCAGCGTTACCAGCCCGACGTGATCGGCCCTGTGGCCGGCAACAGCAACTCTCCTCGGCTGGTCTGTCATCGATCTCGTCGCAGCTCTCGCCCCACTCACCGACAACGGGTCCGTCGAACTTGATCTTGGGCTTGCTCTCGCCCTTGATGACGGTCAGGTGCCCCTGGGACTCCAGACGGCCAGACTTGCAGAAGTAGTCACCCTCGTCTTCAAGCTCAGCTGAGTTGATGATCAGCTGGTGCTTGCCGCCGCCCAGATTCTTGATCTCAATCCTACCGACGGATTGAAACGGACTGAATCTGACCGTGCGTGGAGAGGGCTCATTTAACAATTTAGATAAATATTGCGTTGGTCATTGCAGGCCGGATTTCATGTCGTTGCTAGGGAGGAGAGCCAAAAGCTCAAGCTCCTTCCCCTGTCCTTTGAGCAATGCATGGAATTCGCGGCATGTTAAACTCAGTCGGCCAGAGTTATGTCTGAGACTAGGTGGCATTTCGCAATGTCAACCCGTTCATTCCATCTTAATGAAATGGGCCATGCGCTGCCAGAAGACTTCCTCTGGCTAATGTTTCACAGCCTTCATAGTCGCCATTCACATCGACTCGCGACAATACAAGCGTCTTTTCGTTTCATCGACTGCCATTCATTAGAGTCTCACCTCTCATTTGGTTCGATCATTTTCTCGCCGAAGAACCAGCTGCAGGGGGCAGTGTGGTCGGCTAGCTCCACTTCCAGCACCACCTTCTCTCGCTCCACACCCTCCACGTCTCCCAGACCCTTGATGTACTTGTTCAGATCTGCGCGCGACACATACACAGTGAAATTTCGGCCGTATATAGACACTGAGGCTCCAGAGCATCTAACATCACACGCCATTCAAAGAACTTGTTTGCGGCCCAGCGCTTTGAGCAAGCACTAAGGCACATCTGCAAGAAACGTCTATAGTTGTCCGGCTTTACGGTTCACAGTGCCAGCAGTTGGTCAGCACCGCAATGGAGACAGAAGATATGCGTGCAGGGGTACAGAAGCCTGTACCCCTGTCACGCACGTTGCGCGAGCTCTAACAGCAGACGTGGCTGGTTTTGGACTCACAGGACACGTTCAGAGGCGCGGACGTGGAGTCAGAGTTGGACTTGGCGGTGAACTCGCCGGCGTCCACCAGCTTCGCCGATTTGATCACCAGCTGGTGCTTCCTGCCTTCAGACATGATCTTCACGCTGTGGAAGGACCATTCAAAAATCATGCCACATACGGTTTTGTTCAGCAGCACTTCCGACAATCTTTGCATAGCCATAGGCTTTGCAATACATTTGGAGGCCATCAAATTTGTTGACCGAAACGAACAAACCCACGAACAATACGACTTGCATGATCAAAACATGCCAATAAAACGTCGGGCACAACAACGGAACGTGGAACAACGCGGACCGGGTCGCATTGCTCAATCCACAGTCATAAGCGGAAGCTGTGAACCTCAAGCCAAGTATCCACACACCGCCAACAGCGCCGCAGGTGGACGTGGACACAAGTGGACGTACTGTTTGCCGTCTGGCTTAATCTCTTCGTCACCCTTGAACCACTTGACCTCGGCATCCGGGTAGTCCGTCTCCACCTCCATGATGATCTTGTCCTTTTCCGTGTGGTTCATCGGCTTCAGCTTCTTGCGGAACCTCACCGGCCGCTCTGCCATAACGTTGCGCATCGGTCGGGTGCATTGCGTAAGGCGCAAGTCGCGACAAGTAAAGAGCATTAACCGGGTAAGGGATGCTACTCTCGTAACCAGCCCACAGCTCGTGGTCATCAACGCTCTTTACCCCGTCACGATCTGTCCAGATAAATCATTGTCGGCTATTGACGTGTGTAACTATGACGTGTGACTATGACGTGTAATCGCCTCATGACGTGTGTAAGTGCTGATATCAGTGGGTGTTATTACATACTGGTGAAGACCGAGGCTAACGGAATGTACCTGCGGCGGGAATCGATTCCACAGCACCCGAACGCGGTCCAAGGTTCACCACGTGCCATGCCATACGGCAGGGCACCGTCCAATATCCGCTTGCGCCGGCCGCCGGGGGCGCCACCGCCGCCGTCCGAGCCAAACCCACCGACAAGCGTGATGGACGCGTCGGTTGCGGTCCTTCTGGCGGAACAGACGACAACTCCAGTCCCCCGGCGTCCTCCTTGGTGGCGCTACGGATGGTCAGCCGGCAGATGCCCATCATGTCCTTGCCGATGGTGTAGTGCTCGCTCTCCTGTCGGTCCAGCCGGTCTGACGTCAACGTCTGTCGCGATCGGGCCACCAGCGTCCCGCCGCCACTCGGAAGTCGATCGACGCCGACGCTGGATTACTACAACCGCAGGACACATGAGCGGTGCGGAACAGCATAACCATGTAGCCCAAGAAAGGCCTCAACGTTCGGTTTGTACATAGCGCGGCAAACACGATGCTTCGCGGGCAACCTAGAACGTATTGTACAACCAGCTCGCTATTTTTAGCATATCGCGCAGTTCCTGATGTGTCTGTCGCCGTCACATCATTGAACATGTTTATGGGAAAGATTTGCCCGCTCTCCCTATCCCTGAAGCCGGCGGGACGACTTTACAGACAATCGGGGCAACAACAGGGCAATCGATATCTCTGGCTTTTCAAACCAGTTTCAAACATATCATGTCCATAGAGGCTTGAAACACCTCCAACCAAAATCCTTTGGAAAGTCAATTCATCATCTCTTTTGATTGCCTCAACCTCCATGTTAACGACAGAGGCTGCCATGTCAGTTCACCTTAGAATGTGTCGACGACCTTGTAATCGCGAAATACTTGTACATAAAGTGTCCTGAGTACCTCACTACTACTGCAATACACAGTGGTTCGATGAACTGATGGCATACGTGGTGCAATGAGGTAAAACAAATCAGGTGTCAATTTCTACGGTTTTCAACTTCTGGTGCAGTTTTCCCGGATTTCGTGTAAAAAACAAGGAGTTGCAAAAAGTTTACCCAGTATTTCCAGAACCACTACTTCGTAAGCCAGTACCTGCACCATAGTTATTCAACTACCAAGCATACAATATGTACAAGCGAGCCAGGTGATTACCCAATGGCAGCCAAGAGCACTGATGATCTAGAGAAGCCAATACCAATCAGACTGTCAATCCAATCACCGCAAAACTTAGGCTCTGACAGACGTAGAACGGAGTGCCGGCATAGTTAAACATGCCGTGTTATGCCCAGACTACCTTCTGATACCTTCTATATATATTCTTCCACAGTTGAGAGCATACAGTTTTTAAGCATTTAAAGTAATCAGCACTCATTCAAATTAAGTGTATATTTTTGCATATCATTAGGTTCATGCCGCAGTTCAGGAATACTGGGAGCCGTCGCCGATAGTGTGTGACATCCTACAAATCAGAGCTGCTAGGGATGTATATTTGTAACCCGACATGAGTCATTTTGTATTGCACCGTGCAGCAAATGGGTTCGGAAACGATACTAGAGGATCAAGATGTGTAGTTGCCTATTCAGTTGCGTGTGGGGGGGGGGGGCAAGCCTCAAGTTTAAGAACAAAGTTGGCTAAATCCGGGGAAAAACTTGTTTTGGGGCTTATTTTGATGGCACGTTGCATCGCTTACGGCTAGAACTGCGCCGCTCTTCAGGCCCTAAACGCATTTTGAGAAGCTACGCCCCTGAGCTCACTTGCAAAGGTACGTTATTGGTGGATTCGAGAGCAGGGCCGGGTACATATGCGTCTGTTCACCCTCACCTCGGCCTGGGTGTCGCCGTGGTACCAGTGCACAATGGCCTTGTGCGAGTTGACCTGACACTCGAGCGAGACGTCCTCCTTCAGGTAGCCGTCAATGTACCTCTGTAGGTTCCTCACGAACTTGAAGTTCGGATCAGGCGCTGGATCACCGATAGCATACGTTGGTGTTGGTCGCGTATTGCAAACGGTAAGAAATAAGTAAATCCCGATAATATGGTTACACATAGGAACAGCTGTCTGTAACTGACGCTAGCCAATATCAAGAGTTTATGTTTTACAATATTTGAAATATTAGCAATGCTGTTATATCCGGTACCAGCTTCAATATCCGATGGCTTCATTCAGCTGGTGGTTAAGGTTTTATCCTACTAAAAAAGACGGGCCACAATAATGCAACACAACTAGCTGTGTACAACTTACACCTCTAAAGCATTGCACGTTTCCAAACAACCACGGACACATCAAAATCAGAGCACCGGCAGCGCCCGACCGCGCGTGTGGTGGAGGCTGGGCCTCTGCGCGGACACCAACAGCTCATCTACTCACGCTCGACGGTGAGGAAGGCGGTCGACTGCACGCCACCCAGGTCCAGCGTGTATTTGCCCGAGTCCTCCACGCGCGGCTTGTCTATCACCAGCGTATAGACGTCACCGTCCGACTTAAACTGGAACTTGTTGCCCGGGAACAGCTCCTGCCGACCAGGCGGGAGAGCGTCACGTCAGGCGCGTCGTGCTCGACAGGCACGCGCTGCCAGTCGCTGAGCGGCGGACAATGATGCTAGCGTCGGAGACGCTCAGCAGGTTGCGAGTGATGCTGGCGCCGGAGACGCTCAGCAGGTGGGCGAGAGGTTCATCTACTGTTAGCGCGTGAGTGTCAGCCAAAGTTCGATGAGCGCCATGACGGGTGCATTCACCCCGAAAAGGAGGAGCTATAAACACCGGAACGCGGCGCATGTGTGGGTGTATCACCCTGAGCAGGTAGAGAAACAGAGAACCCATGAAATTTCGACTCAAGACTTAATGCAATGTTTATGGCACACTCTCTCATCTGCGTGAGGAAAAGCGTAGCCTCGTTGGGAAAGCGCTGGCAAACCGACTGCGCGCGAAGAGTCACGTGGTTCAAGTCTGGCCCCGGCCAAAATTTTGACGCCACTCGCGGTAATCGGCGTGAGTGACATCGGCGCCCATATCCTTTGAGTTTAGTGTGTAATGAGCCCATCCAAATCATGGATGAGTGCTAGTACACAACGGCGTGATCTTCAGAACTTGTACATAGAAGTTGAGAAACGTGAACGCAGTTGTCCATGGAAACCAAGAAAGCCTTCGATGCAAAACAAGACGCAATACGTTTAACTCACGTCTCTCTGTGCATCCATCTGGGCCTCATCTTGGCTCGCGAGAAGACACATTCGAACTTGGCGAATTTGTCCTTGCCCTCCTTGACACGGACATCCACCAGCGGCTTCATGAAAGTTTCTGCTTTCTGTACAAGATAGGACAGGTAATGTCAGCATCACCATGCTTGCAATTCGTCGAAAAAAACGTGACAAACAACGGATTGTCTCCACCTATGAATGATTGTCCTCACGTACGACGCCAAACTGGCCAGCCGAACGTTTGAAGTTTCCCAAGGCATCTTAGGTACAAGAACAGCTCGTTTAGAGCCACAACATACACCATTGTTTCAAATGTTGGTCCTGAAAGGATAGCTTATGCTACCTGACTTTGCACGACATGTTTGACAGCTTACCCGTTCGACCTTCTTCAGCTGCGGGAGCTGCGG
>NW_023596297.1:23556354-23697796 GCF_011947565.3 Pollicipes pollicipes
GGCGGCGGCGGTGGCTCGGTTCGCAGCGGCGCGGTGACGGGGCGGCAGAAGCCGTTTATTATTTCACGCAAACAGACGATCAAGTGACTGAAGGCGGAGTTGAAGGGTATCAGGTGGCGCTGTCGGCAGCACTAAACCGTCGAAAACAGGCGAATATCAGCCCCACCGCTTATTTTCCACCGATGTTATCCATTTGACCTTGACCTTAGACGGTTTATGAACAGTAACAGCTCTTGCTCACATGTCTGATGCCCGTGATTGCGACTAAGCTCTTAAACTTCGCGTTTGCATGGCTGAAATATGACGGAAATAGAGCGACCAAAATAACATATATACCAAGGTTCCTACTCTCATTTGCACTGCACGTGACCTCGGCTCTAGACCTGGTAGGGCGTGCGTACGACCGGATACCTTGCTATGTAGCATGTTTGATCAGAGCGCAATTGTTTCACACGATGAGATACACTTCTAAATGGGATGCGTTGCGGAGCCTTCAGATATTTCAAACTAATACTTTAAGAATTTGACCTTGACCTGTAAGCTTAATGCATACCTAAACTTAACTTTGTTGTGTGATCTGAAACCGCACGCCACAGTGCTATAAAAACATTCAAATTTCTGAGTTTGGACTGCCGTGCTTGAAATAAGCGGGAGGTGGGGGGGGGGGGGGGTCAAACCTGCCCCTCCGGTCAACGGTGTGCCGCTGTGGATCCTGGTCAATATCGGACTAAACAAGTGCCGGCCTATACCTGTGTGTCCTGTGCCGGCCAGGGGCATATAAGTGTCTACTAACGCAGAGTAGACCCTTGTGTCTACCTGCGGTCGACGAGCGACCGCGAATCGGCCAGGGACACACTCGCTAATTGGGATGGGGACGGCACCCGGAATGTCACGTCTCAGAGCATCTTGCGCTGTCGGGGCGCGCTGGCAATGAAGAGTGAGAAGTGCACATTGAAGGGGCTACAATGAGGCCATCGAAGAAGCCCACTTCAGCCAGCGACCCACTAATCTGAACTGGACCCCTGTGCCAATTATTGAAACCTTTACGCCGGTATTACCGGCGATTTATACTCGGACGGAGCTGTCACGTACAGCATCACGAGGTCGTGGCGCGGTGACGTAATTCTCTCGCTCTCGTGTCACTGTGACATTTAAATTCTGTTCAGAGAATCAACTTCAAGATTACACAGGGTAAAATGCCTTCTGTCAGAGCTAAAGGATATTCCGTCCCATCTCGGGCTCCCTAGCATCTGCCATCCTTCGATACGCGAGCCAGTTTGCGCCCTGGCGCCATGGAGGTGCACTTCAGACTCTCCGATCGGGGCCCTTGACCATCCGCTCCAAGTGCCGGATGGTGCTTGATATTTGAAAATCACCTAAAAATTTTGAGTGATCTAGAGTTCCTCACCGCTCTTTGATCTGAATATGATCTTGAAGGCAGACTTTCGAGAGTCAAAACTTTTGATGAACGCTACTTCGTGCGCCGTAAGATATTCTGATCCTTAAGAAATAAAAATTCGGGCTGTAACTTCTCGGCGACACAGATTTCGCCATGCGTTGATCTTGAATTTGACCCTGGTGACGTATGTAAAATAGACGTCACCTTTGATGTTCCCGCGCCATCATTGACCACTTGGCGCATTTTCAGTGAGATCGGAACACTCGTCGTTAAGTAAAGGCTGTCCACATCGCCAACTTCACGGACAAACTTCAAGCTACACCCCATTCCATCCCAAGATGGAATCCTGCGTGTACGTCCCTGCTCTTGCGACACCGCTCCTCGCACTCAGAATGTCGTATGATTTTCATAGTCTCTCTTACATACAGAAAACTGTCTTCGTACTATATGCCAAACCACGCCCCACTCTTGCGCGCGCTGTAACATACATCGGTAACGGACGGGCCTGAGCTTCGGTCGTGGATCGTCACAACACTTCAATCCCTTGCGTGCAAATTCATGGTGATCCGTGCAGCCGTCTGTGCTGTAGTCTGGGCGAAGGATATGTGCAAACAGATCGACAGACGGACGCAAATAAATGCTCTTAATTTAGCTGTTTAAATTTGCTAAGATGCTAATACCTTATTTGATGTCGTATAAAGACAAAATATGCAAATGCCAGCTCCCTTGCCTCGTGTAGACACCACAAGACCTCAAATCATTCTCGGGAAATAACACTTGCTTTTAAAAACATTTTCCTGTGTCTTTGTGTCCTCTCGCATATGTGAGACCCGGAGGCAGTTAACCAGCCAGCCCGCAACAGAATGTCGCTTGACACCCAGCCGAGAAAGCCGCCACATCAAAAGACATTATATTGTCCAGTCTCCAAATGCCGACACGTCTCTCCACCATTCATCGTTCAGCCCACGCACTGCACGGTCGCGCGCGCTCCTTCCGGTCGTCAGTCACCAGGCGCGCCGCTGCATCGGAAGGACGGGAGACAGTCAGAGACAGCGGCGGCGTGGGCCCCGGCCGGCCGCCGCCGCCGCCGCCCCCGGGGTGCAGTCCAGCGGGAGGCGGCGGCGGCCGCCGGACCTTCTCTCACGGCTATCTAAACTCGACTAGAACAATCCCGCAGCTGTTTTCACACGCGCCGTGTGGCCGTCGCTAGTTGTGAGACTGGACTCCAACGCAAACCGTCCGGCCGGGGCCGCGCACGCAGGATTATTGCGCGTTATATACACTCGGCGCGGTCGTTCGCACGCTCGCAGGCTTGGGCTGCCGCCGACGCCGCTGGGGGGCGCAGCTCGCCCTGCACTTGCCAAGTCGGGGGGTCGTTCGGTAGAGGGGGACAGTCTGAAATGGGACGGCGCCGGTCAGGTGACGCGCGGCGACGGAGCCGACAGCCGTCCTGCTATTCGCTGTTTGTAGATCGACAGTATCACCACAACCTTGTTTAACCAATGCGCTCTGTCTACTCCTGCTCTAAGAAGTGAAAGACGGCTGCATGTAACGGCCACGAAGCAAGGCTAGAGATGTTTCAATGCCTGTGCGCTAGACTGTGCCGCAAGCCCAGATGGCGTGCGGTGCAGCATGACTCACACGATGTTCTTTTTATCCCTGCATGCGCCCGAGCCACCAATCCCGGACATGTCAGCGTGGGGCACTGTTTCCTGGTGACCAGGCTTCCGAAGTGCCACGACTGTGGGCTATTTACAGAGAGCAGCAGCCGCAGCCATCCCAGGGATCAATGACACACCCTTTTGCATCCTCGCGGGCACAGAAGTGCCGGGTGGCCCACACGCGCATCCCAGAACCGCCACCCACCTGGTACGCGGCGTTAATTTTGTTTGGCGGTGACGTTGAGGGAGAAGTTGGCCACCGTCTCGTCGCCGCCTGCCGCCTGCGCCTTCACCGAGTACTGGCCGACGTCGTTGGCGGCACAGGCGGTCACATCCAGCTGGTGGCTGGTCCCCTCCCCGCCCAGTTTCAGCCGGCTGTTGGTGTCGTCCAGGGGCTTGCCGTCCTTGCAACCACGTCACTGCGGCGGCACAGGGGCGGCAGTCAGCGGCCGCCGCGGACGACGGCGGCGGACAAGGGGACACTCCTGGCCCGCAGAGAAGCAGGGGAACACTCTTGGCGCAGAGAGATGTCTGAGACCGTCCTCGTCCTCACCGCGTCCTCACGGTGTCGTCCTGATCACCGATGTCCCGGGGTCTGGGCGGGCCACTGTTCACCGTGGCACATCTTCACAGGTCATACTCACAGTTCACATATTTAGAACTGGCGAACTAAGGACTGTCGTTGGAAACAAGGATTAGCACATGACATGCTGGAATTCTCGGTTGAGTTTTGGGATGGGTTTCCCGGGAACATTAGGTAATGGGATGAAAACACAGTGGCATGCATGTCGAACTACGTCTAAGCCACATTCCTTCCTTAACTTTGTCCCAATGTCTACAAATCATTAGCCAGGACCACAAAAGCCTCCAAATGTGACCGCAGACTTAGCTGTAAGGTGCACGCAGGAGGCAGAGGCTTATCACAGGCGAGGCACAATCAATGAGCCAATCCAAGCTCACCATCGTGACGAATTCAGGTTCGGAGGTCTCAAGGGTGATGGCCAAGATACCACACGTTAGTAGCGACCCGCGAACGGTCAGATTTAATTTGGTTGCATGTGCAAGTATGTATCCTACCTTTGGTGGCCGGCTTCTCTAACGTGAAGGCGAAGTGGGCCGCCTGCCCTTCGGCCACCGTCGCCGAAACGGGGAATGTCTTGAAGGCAGGCTGCTTCATCTCCTCGTTCGGCACTGGAGAGCAGACAGGGGCTGCGTTCGTCATAGGGCACCTCAAAACAATGTTCATTGCCACGTACACAATATTTGAATACGTAAATACATCTCAAAAGTAATAACGATAAACAAAAACAGAAAGTAATCGTTGAAATCATCAATGCAATGCGTCTGATGCAGCCGAAGCTGCACGCAACAAAGCGACACGACGGGTGGCAGAATAACTTTTGTTCCTACAAACAACGATACACGAGGTCACGGGAGGATCCTGATTCCGCGGGACAGATTCTGTGAGCAAGCCAATTTCACAACAATAGGCCTCCAGGAAGACAAGACGTAATTTTTCACAGTCGTAGGGCCTTTGGTCCCGTCGTCCACTGCTTCCGCGTGATCCATCCTTTGAGCAGCACACTCTCCGGTTCATCCAGAAAGATACTTAACTTATAGCCGAATGCAATCAATAGGCCGTTCAACCTTTCGAGAACTGGTTTGTCATTTACGGCATGACTGACAGTCAATAAGCGGACGGGAGCCGCTTCCTGCTGACGCCAGTGCCCGCCCGCCCGCTCCGCCCTGCCAGCCTTACCGAGGACGACCAAGGTGCAGGAGGAGAAGCTCTCTCCGGCGTCGTTGAAGGCCCTCGCACGTGTAGGCGCCCGAGTCCTCGGGGAAGATCTCGGCGATCTTCAGGCGATACATATCGCCTACGCTGTCGTACTCGAAGTCCTTGGACGGCTTGATCTCCTTGTCGTTGTGAAGCCACACCACCTCAAACTTGGACGTTCCTGAGAATAGTGGGACTGGTCAGCTTTGCCACTAGCAGTCTTCGATCTGTGAGTTACCGATGGTGCAAACCATAGTCACTGACTTGATGACACCACTGGTATTTGCCTTTCCATACGCATATACGAGTGTCGTATTGAACTTTTCGTGCTAAGTATAGGTAAGACGGACTGGGCCATATAGTGAGTGGCAGAAAATCACGTGATTTACGCAGAGTGGGAACAAAGTGCAAACGACGGACACGGTGCCTCAGTACATAGTTTGACATCCGGTAGGATGACCAAAATCCTGACACCAATGAAACACGAGAACGTGGTTGACCGATCTACTGAGTGGTGTTCTGAAAGGTGGGACGTCTTCACGCCGGCCGGTGACCCAGTCTCAGCCGGCAGACGCGCGGCGGCAGACGCCGAAGCCCACAGCTGGTCAGCGCCCGGCGGCAGACGCCGGAGCCCCCGCCCGGGCGCGAGAGCGGCCGACACTGACCCGTCAATCGGCAGGACAGAGTGACGGCCTCTCCGTCCTTCACCACCATCGACCGCAGGTGCTCCAGCACGCGGGGCGGCTCCTCCTCGCCGCCGGCGCTCTTCAGCGGCACGCTCTCCTTGGCTGCGGACAAGATCGGTACTTGTGGCACGCTCTTACGTAAAATGGCAAGGCATAGCATGAACGGGGTTGACTATCTATTTAAAGATAGCGAGGCAGCCGACGCAAATTACTGAGTACCGTGCTGCTTTCAGGCGCTGCCTGTGTCCAACATTTGGACGCGCGATTCCTTGGAAAAGCACGTCAAGCACTCCTACATAGCCGAATACTGTGTTGAGAAAGAAGGCACAAGCATGCCAAATGCTTATCGATAGGACCACGTAGAAACCAAACTTCTATCCCACTTTACGTAATAGCGACACGGATGTGCTTTCCTCACCTTTCACGGGCGCCGGAGCAGCTGAAAATAAAATAAAAACAGTCATCACGATCACAATGCTTGACAGCATTCAAGGCACAGTAGATTCCCGGTATCACAGAAGCAAATGAGTATCTACACATAAATGTTACACACTCGGGTCTAGCTGTTTCGAATCTTAACAACTATAAAGTAGCAAATCTCAAAGCCATTCCAGAACATGCCGTGAGCGGTCATTTGTCACAAAAGTCCAGTATAGCGTTCATAACCGTTTCAGAGTGTCGCTACTTCGGACTAAAGCCCTCAAGTGGGGCACTGAGAAGGAGGCCAACAAACAGGTTAAGGTGATATGAAGGCACATTCATTACAGTTGTACAGGAATCTGCGTGCGTAGTTGGTGAAAGTACCTGACGCCCTTCTAAAGGATGTCGTCTATCCACAAAAACCGAAAAGCAGTAACAAAGTGGCCAGCCCGGCAGGCTAAATGTGCCATTTCCCTAAGAGCTAAGAGTGCAAGCACAATTAGCCCCTCATCGCTTAAGTTCATTGCAACAAACGGCGCCAGCGGCTGAGCTGGGTGGGCCACGGGCGTGCCGCGCTGCCCAGTGCCACCCGCGGATCGGCGTCCGACGCATTACTCACGGGTGACGGTCACTTGACAGGTGGTGGTGACCTCGCCCATCGAGTTGTAGGCGCGGCACTCGTAGGCGCCCTCGTCCTCGGGGAACACCTCGGCGATGGCGAGCGACGCCACGCCCTGCCGGTACTTGAGGTCGACAGCGGCCGATGAGCTGAGCAGCTCGCCGTTCTTGCTCCAGGCGATCTTGGGGTCGGGGTCGCCGTGCACCTGGCAGTGCAGCGCCAGCGACGCGCCGTCGCGCACCGCCAGCGTCGCCGGCATCTTGTCGTCGAAGACGGGCGCGTGCATGAGCGAGTCGTCGGGCGGAATCTCCAGCTCCTTGGTGGCCGAGCGGGAGCGGGTGGAGCTGCCCGACAGCGTCTTGCCGTATGGCTTCAGCACACGTTTCTCGGTTGGCTCGGCCTTCGGCGCCGGCGCCGAGTCCAGACTGGACTTGGTGAACTCCGACTCGAAGCCAGATCGCCGACCGGAGTCGAACCCTGAGCGCAGGCCCGTTTCGTAGCCGGACCGCAGTCCGGAGTCGTAGCCGGACCGCAGTCCGGAGTCGAAGCCGGTCCTCGTCAGGCCGGTGTCGAAGCCGGACCTCGTCAGGCCGGTGTCGAAGCTGGACTTGAAGCGGCTGCCGCTAGATGCCATGTTGGACGACTGCGGAAGATCACAGGGCACATCACAGAACTAAAACGATGAAACAGCATTCGAAGCCAGATCACGGTCATGACTGCCGAAGTTTCGAAATATCGCGTAGCTTGCGGGCCATGTAATGAGGCACAAAACAATGAAACAAATAATCATCAAGAAATAACGAATTAAAGGCATGCATAACATTGGCTTGTTGATGCGCTTACGTAGGCGGACTTTAAAACGGCTGGTACGAGCAACCCCAAACTTCTGATCATTTGCATTGCGCTGTTCAGTACATACCCAAAAGGCCCAAAAGCCATGGTAGCATGTCGCGCGTATGCCGAAGACTACATCCGACATTTGTAAGCCGCTGCTCGGATCAGGGAACCGCATTCGTGGTCGGTGACGTCATGATTCCGTTTTATCCCATTTCTACATCCAAGACCAGAGTGGAGGAACGTGAAAAGGCCCCAGCTAGGTCAAAGGAGGTGAGACTGTCCCAGAACAAGTGAATGCGCGCGGCATAGCCGGACTGAGTTCAAAGTTCTTACGCTGAGGTAGCGATTTGCAATGTCTCGGATCGGATCGGATCTCTTCATGAATGCACCTTCGAATATTGAGTGCCGACAAAGTGATAACTTATTACCACTGAAACGTCGCATAAGCTATACCTCTCGGTATGTTTAAAGTCTTCAGCTCAACATACAAAATTTGGGCTCATAATGCGGAAAGATCAAGAGCTGGAGGCCTTTCTTACTGATGTTAAGTATAAGCCACGTTTACAGGGGGCACGCACCCATGTTGACCTGGCTTAGCCCTTAGTATTCCTCGACTATCAGTTCGCGAAGGGCTGACTCCAGAACGGAACTAACGCGGGGCCAGCCTCAAGTCGAACACAAGTCTGCATGAAGTTCTTACTGTCATGCTGCTCGACTGATACGAAGAGCTCTGGTGTGACGACGAATGCGAGGACTTGAACTCCGACTTAAACTCGGACTTGTATCCGGTGGCGTCGGACTTGTACGCCGAAGAGAACTTGTGCGACGAGATGCCGTTGGTGGTCGGGTGCGAGGACGCCGCGCTCGACAGGTAGCGTCGATCTGGCGGGGCACGGGGTCGAGGCAGGTCAGGTCAGGTCCGCTCAGATCAGGTCAGATCAGGTCAGGTCATGTCGGACCAGGCCAAATCAGGCCTCAAGTACATAGCTGTGAGCGAGGGCGGCACGCTTGTCATGTGGCCCTGGCCTGGTCTGTTATGACAACGGAGTCAGGTTAGGCCAGGTCAGGTCGGGTCAGGTCAGGTCAGACCGATGGCGGTCTCGTGCGATGGCGGCAGGCTCTTCAGGTGCCCCTGGTCTGGTCTGATCGGAGAGCAGGCTGAGGTAAGGTCAGACCGGTGGCGGCCGCGTGTGATGGCGGCCGACTCTGCAGGCGCCCCTGGCCTGGTCTGGTCGGGGAGCGGGATCAGGTCCAGTGATCGCAGGAGCCCATGTCTGGGCTGACCCAAGACTGCAACGCAGGTAAGTACAGCCAACAGCGTAGATGCGAGAATGCTCGTGATGCAAGCACATGGTATTCGAAGGCATGCCAGCAATGCAATAGCTTAATCACAACGGTTGCACGAGCTCGCTTCATGTGTAAGTTTGTTTACACCTAAGCCATGAATCTGCAACCCTCAAGGCAGCTAGAAAGTGTGCCTAGGAGATGGCACCCGAAGAGATGCAGCACTCACCCTGTTGTATGGTCCGAAGTTGTAGCTGTTACGTGAAACGGTTAGTCACACAGGTACAGACCGCAAACATGAGAACGAAGATCTGCACACGCAGAGGCTCACTGGGTCGCTAACCGAGCTACTTAAAAACTAGTGACAGCCAGATATAAAAACGCCCGTCGTGGCACAGGCTCAAGATCGGCCAAAAGTTGGCGTGAGTTTCCACAAAAATTTGATGAAGACGACCTCATCTCCTACATGTTTATACTATCCAATGACCATGCATTAGATGACCATGAAAGACGTGCCCATAATAAATCAAACAAAAACGACATTGGATCGTGCCAAGGGCTTTGAGGGCGCATTCAGTAACAGAAAGGTCACGCAGAGCTGGTGACATTCCAACGCATCTAATGAAAGTGGAATATGTTAACTGGAATCTTTGGAACGTTGGTGACACACACGGCATGCACCAACATTCATGTGACAAATAACGCCAACTTCCTGATTAGGCGACTGAAGGCCACGGCCGCTAGCGTCACATGGACGGATGCTCCCTCTTAAAACTGTTATGTTGCATGGATTGTTTGCTGCTCCCATGTTTTACCTTCTTTGCTAAAACTACTGAAGATCTGCTTGCATTGCTCTTCTGAGCCGCCTGAGGAGTTCGATCACAAACTTTGGTTAGTGCGGCCAAGAAGGAGCGACGCACAGATGCAAGCGTAGTAAGAGAAGCAAAATAACACCAGAGGCATGTAGAACAGCACACAAAAGCAACTACACTGCCAAAAGATGGCGTCAGATGGTCAACTAGAGCGAGTGATCAGCGTGTCAACACGCCGGCGAGGCCTATTTGTTGATGTTCACGCTGGCAAGTACGCGTTTAAGCCTATGTATACATGTGGCGTCAGCATTGTGGCTGATTGCACATTTCACTGTTTAGTGAGCTACACCACAGTCACTGCAAAGGAGCTGAAAACACGTTGTGTGTGTATCTTGCTCTCGACTTACACTTCGGCACTGAAACACCGAACGAACGTTGGGCCTATCAACGATTCATGGCATGCATAAACAGAGCAATAGCTGGAAACGAGAGATAAAAGGAGCAAACTGTAAAAACGCCCACATTCACGGATCATATCTTTTCAGGAACAAGAGAAGAGTGCAATAAACAGCACATATTTCAAGGGATGGATACTTCCCTCAGACCAAATCAGAGACGTTCATTACATACAGTAAGTGCGCGGTACAGATACGCCGCACTAAGGCCGCACCAAGTTTGCCAATCACGATGCTCGAGCGACGACGGCAGGCACGTACCTTCAACGATGATGACGCAGGAGGTCTCCGCGGTGCCGAGCGCGTTGGTGGCCACGCAGCGGTACTTCCCAGAATCCTCCGGCTGACAGTTGCCAATCTCGAGCGTGACCACGCCGTCGGCGTTGGTGATGTTGTACTCGCCGCGACTCAGCTCCTGGTCGCCTCTGTACCACTTGACCTGTCGGCACACGGGCACGGGTCAGCTGGGGATGGGCGCGGCACGAGCAGCGCGTACGGAGACGGACCTGGCCTGGCCTGCGCTGTGCTCGCGGAGACGGAGCACTGGCCTGTGCTGGGCTTATGGAGATAGAGCACTGGCTTTTGCTATGCTCACAGAGACGAAGCACTGGCCTGTGCTGGGCTTAGGGAGACGGAGCACTGGCTTTTGCTGCGCCCACGGAGACGGAGCACTGGCCTGTGCTGTGCTCACAGAGACGAAGCACTGGCCTGTGCTGGGCTTAGGGAGACGGAGCACTGGCTTTGCTGCGCTCACGGAGACGAAGCACTGGCCTGTGCTGTGCTCACGGAGACGGAACACTGGCTTTTGCTGCGCTCACGGAGACGGAGCACTGGCCTGTGCTGCGCTCACAGAGACGAAGCACTGGCCTGTGCTGGGCTTAGGGAGACGGAGCACTGGCTTTTGCTGCGCTCACGGAGACGAAGCACAGGCCTGTGCTGTGCTCACGGAGACGGAGCACTGGCCTGTGCTGTGCTCACGGAGACGGAGCACTGGCTTTTGCTGCGCTCATGGAGACGGAGCACTGGCCTGTGCTGCGCTCACAGAGACGAAGCACTGGCCTGTGCTGGGCTTAGGGAGACGGAGCACTGGCTTTTGCTGCGCTCACGGAGACGAAGCACAGGCCTGTGCTGTGCTCACGGAGACGGAGCACTGGCCTGTGCTGTGCTCACAGAGACGGAGCACTGGCCTGTGCTGTGCTCACAGAGACGGAGCACTGGCCTGTGCTGTGCTCACAGAGACGGAGCACTGGCCTGTGCTGTGCTCACAGAGACGGAGCACTGGCCTGTGCTGTGCTCACAGAGACGGAGCACTGGCTTTTGCTGCGCTCACGGAGACGGATCACTGCACTAAGCGTCGGCCTGAAGTGTACGGTTGGTGGTGCGTGGTACCGACAGGGAATGCTGACGGGCGTAATCAGCCGGTCACTCACGTTCATCCAGACGTGGAATTTCGCCATAAAACCGTGGTAAGCCGACACTTGATAGTTTCACGGAAGGCATGAGACGAGGAATCAGCATCACGGACGGACAACTGTTTGGAATATCGTTCTGGCCCGGTGTGTCGGTATGCACACACTAACACACCAGACGAGGACGACGTTCTGGCCTGGTGTGTCGGTATGTACACACTAGCACACCAGACGAGGACGACGTTCTGGCCTGGTGTGTCGGTATGTACACACTAGCACACCAGACGAGGACGACGTTCTGGCCTGGCGTGTCGGTATGTACACACTAGCACACCAGACGAGGACGACGTTCTGGCCTGGTGTGTCGGTATGTACACACTAGCACACCAGACGAGGACGACGTTCTGGCCTGGCGTGTCGGTATGTACACACTAGCACACCAGACGAGGACGACGTTCTGGCCTGGTTTGTCGGTATGTACACACTAGCACACCAGACGAGGACGACGTTCTGGCCTGGTGTGTTGGTGTGTACACACTAGCACACCAGACGAGGACGACGTTCTGGCCTGGTGTGTCGGTGTGTACAC
Organism: Pollicipes pollicipes; assembly: GCF_011947565.3. Classification (NCBI taxonomy): domain Eukaryota; kingdom Metazoa; phylum Arthropoda; class Thecostraca; order Pollicipedomorpha; family Pollicipedidae; genus Pollicipes; species Pollicipes pollicipes. The sequence goes on from NW_023596297.1 coordinate 23,568,303, forward strand.
ACTAGCACACCAGACGAGGACGATAGTCCGAACAATTATCCCGTCCGTGAAGCAAAAACGTTCTCCCAGCACGTCTCTGCGCGCAAAAGGGTCGCCGGAGATTGGATTCGCAGTGCATTGCCAAGAAAGGTTTCCCGATTCAACCCGATCACTTTGGACCACTTCAGCAGAATGCCAGCATTCCCTGGCACCGAGACGGCTCTGCGTCGCGCCCCTCCGCCGCCGGGCTGTCGTCATTCACTCACCGTGGGCGCCGGCTTGCCGGACAGGCAGCAGAGCAGCTTGCACGTCTGGCCCATCTGCATGACACGCGGACGCAGCTGGAAGCTGAAGAGCGGCGCGTGGTCGGCCTCCTTGTCCCAGGTGCGCTGGTAGCTGGGCACTGGCTGGCGGCGGCGCACCGGCTGCTGCGACTCCTGGCGGCGCGGCAGCTCGCGCGCCAGCGCCTGCACGTTCAGGAAGACAGGCTCCTCGCGGAAGCCGTAGTGACTCTCGGCGCGGATCATGTACTCGCCGCGGTCCGACAGCTTGACGCGGTTGATGACGAACGTGTAGTCGTCGCCCTGGTAGCGGCGCATGTACTTGACCGACTGGCGCAGCTCCATGTTGTCGCGGTACCACGTGACCGTGGGCGGCGCCAGCGAGATGACGCGGCAGGTGAACTTGACCGACTGGCCCTCGTAGGCGAACGCCGACATGGGACGGATGACGAAGCGCGGGGCCGCCTGCAGCCGGTCCACATTGACCTCGTGGATCTTGTAGCGGTCCATCTGCAGCTGGCGCAGGCTGGAGTAGTTGGCCAGCCGGCCCATCGGCAGCGGGTAGCCGCCCCAGCCCTCGTAGCGGGCGCGGATGCGGTCGCGCATGGGCGTGTAGCGCGAGCTGTCGATGGGCGCGTCCAGGCCAGTCAGGTCGCCCTTCAGCCACGGGTGCTCCAGGCACTCGTGCGCAGTCAGACGCTTGCTGAAATGCAGGGGGGTCAGAGGGGTCAGAAGCACAGCCAGTGGGGCGGTTCTCGCCATCCGTAGCGTAATGTCCGGTGGTGCAGAATGAACGTGACGCGATGCTCATGGTAGCAAAGGCGACAAAAGCAGCAAAGTCAACTAGCGGCATTATTCATGCTACAAAACCTCACACCGCATAGCTCAATAATCACGTATCTGAAATGCAGCCCAGTTGGCGGCCATTTTTTCAAAGGTGACCTGATGCGCATGGAGCGACTAACTCACTCCTTGGCCTTCAGCAGAAGCTTGCGGATGAAGTCCTTGCCCTCATCGGAGACGTTGGCGAACGCCTCGCGGTCGAAGTCCCAGTCGCAGGCCCTGACGTTCTTCAGGGTCTCGACGTCCGTCTCGCCGGCGAACGGCGAGAGGCCGGACAGGCTGTGCACGCGGGACCACCGTGAGGCGCACGACCGCGCGTGACACGCAAGCAGCGGCATCAGCGCTAGCGGTCATGGTGACGGAGTGCTTGTGAGGAATTGAGAGATGGCCCCTGACGTTTGTGCCTGCTTATTCAGCTGACCATGGTATTGCAGCTTACGCCAATGTTGGCTTAATGTAAGCTTTACACAGGAAAATATCCAGATGAACGGCACCTTTCATAAGGCACAACCTGCACAATAAAAGGTGCTGAAGCTTAGGTACTCATACAATACCAACTAGCCAAACAAACAAACAAGGCCCGTTTCCCAGCCTCCGTTTCCTCGGTGCGGCGCACGCAGCGCGCCGGCTACCGGGCTAGCTGGACGGCTGCAGGACGGCGCCGGCGCCCTGCCGTACTCACAGGACGTATCCGAGCACGCCGACAGCCCACATGTCCGTGTAGAAGCCGACCGGCTCGCGCTCCACGATCTCGGGCGCAGCGAACTCGGCCGTGCCCGTCGAGATCTTGACCAGCTCGTTGGGGTTGAGCTTGGTGGCCAGGCCGAAGTCGATCAGCTTGACGTTGGTCGACTTGGACGTCTGGCACATGATGTTCTCCGGCTTGACGTCTGCGGGGAGGGTGTCTCGCTCAGTCGGGGCTGCGAGGGGGCGCGGTCGCACTCGGGCGCCGGTGGAGAAAAGCGCTGGTGGAATGAGTGTCAATATATCACAGCCAATGAAGCTTGATTGATCGAGTTTAAGTCTAAATTCCATTTAACTGCATTATTTTGTATTTGTGACGTGCTTGCTGCCAAGCATGTTCGACTGTAGAGGTGATCGCGCATTTCAAAATGTTGGTAATAAGTCTATCTATGCCTTGCACGTGCTAATGCCATTCAATATTCAAAATACTTTGCGCATTCACATGCACATATATGCACATATATGCGCAATTCACTTGCATATATATATATATATATATATATATATATATATATATATATGCAATCATACATTTATTAAATCATACAATCATACATTTATTAAAATGCGCGTGTAAATGCCGAATACTGCAACTCCCAAGCCATCTCAACTAAATAGCATCGACACCTGTATCTCGCCATACTGACCCAGATGTAGAATATTCTTCTCGTGCATGTGCTTGACGGCCTCGCAGACCTGTCGCATGTAGTTGATGACCTCGGCCTCTGACATGGTGTAGCCGGGCGCGGTGATGCGCTCGAAAAGCTCGCCACCCGACAGGAACTCATAGATGAGCACCATCTCATCGTCGTCCTCAAAGGCGTCGTGCAGGTTGATCAGCTTCGGGTGGTGCAGCTGGTTCATGATATCGATCTCCTTCTTGATCAGCTCCTTCTCGATCGGGTGGCTGATGGGGATGAACTTGGCGGCGAAGATGTGGCCCGTGGCGCGCTCGCGGCAGCGGTGCACCACGCCGAACGCGCCCGTGCCGATCTCCTCCAGCACGTCGTAGTGGTCGTACACGCTGTCGTGCTTGATGTCCACCGGCTGCGGCACGTGCTTGGCGTGGATGTCGAACACGAACTGGTCGTAGTTGTCCACCGGCTTGTCGGCGCGGCCGCGGATCCTCTTGCCGTTCTCGTCCACTGTGGACGGGCGAGGCGGGTTAGCATCCGTTCTCATCCATTGTGGACGGGCGGGGGCGGGTTAGCGTTGGGCCATCCACTGTGGACGGGTGGGGGCGGGTCATTGTCGGCCTCCGAGGAGGGGCGCGGGTCACTCGGCGTGTGGAACTTGCCCGGATCACCGCTGGCGTTGTAGTTGCAGCCATGCTGACCTCAGACTATCAGGCTCATCGAGGGGAGCGTGTACAGAGGAAAGCTGTGACGCGCATCTTACGTGTGACTCAAATGAGGGAGCAGCTGACACATTTTGGAAGGCAAACACAAAGAAGAACGTTGCTTTGATCGGCTGTGATCTTGACTGTAAGCCGCCATACAACGCAGGCAACAAAGAAGGACCTATTACAAAAAGCCCAAAACCATCCCCGATGACGATGCAGTGTGCCCGTGACAAGGACAGGTCCGAGCTTATTTACCCTCGTATTTGCGCTTCTGCTCCTTCTTCTTGGTGACGTCGCGCGTGGTGATGGGCGTCGACTCGTCGCTGGGTGCCGAGCGACCGTAGATGTTCTCGGCGATCACGCGGAACGAGTACGTCTGGCCGGGGGTCAGGCCCTGCGCCTCGTGCACGGTAAACCTGCAACGCGGTCAGCACGGCGCCGTCAGCACGGCGCAGGAGACAGGTCACAGGCTAGCAGATTAAATGAGTTAGCATGGGGCGGGTTACGGACCACTGCACAAACATTTGACGTGCAAGCCTTTGAAAATGACACATAGACTGTGTGTTTGACAAAGTGTTCTATTACGTTTCACACTTTCAGCGAACGTGACCCTTGCTTACGTACAAATCCTATGTTCAGCAAATCTGCAATAACGAGTTTCGGCCCACGCAGATTATAAACCATTGGTATTTCAATCACCTAAGGCTCATTGCAGATTCATGCACAGACACTGAGATTCCCAGCGGTGATGTGCATCGGCAGGCACGTCAGAGGGCTGGCGTCAGAGGGCTGGCGGCGGGCGCCTGACATCAGGGGACTGGCGTCAGGAGGGCTGACGTCAGGGGACTGACGGCAGGGGCTGGCGTCAGGGGGCTGACGTCAGGGTGGCGTCGGGGGGGATGGCGCTAGGGGGCTGGCTTCAGGGGGCTGGCGTCAGGGGGCTGACGTCAGCGGCTGGCGCCAGGGGCTGGCGTCAGGGGGCTCGTGGCGTCAGGGAGCGGGGGGGGGGGGGGGGGGCTAGCGTCAGGGGACTGACGTCAGGGGCCTGGTGGCGTCAGGGGAGCTAGCGTCAGGGGGCCGGCGTCGGAGGGCTGTCGTTACGGGCGACCGCACCGCCTGTCCTGTGGCCGCCGGTGGCCCACTCGCCGCCAGGTCGCCGGCCGTTACAACTCAGACGCTGACACCAAGCCCGCCCGCCGTCCTCACCTGGTGTTGGCGCACCGGATCCATGTGGACATGGGGTGCTCGCGCTTCTCGATGACGTAGTTGGTGACGTTGCTACCGCCGTCCCATGTGGGAGGCTTCCAGGTAACGATGCACGAGTTGTGCGTGGCTTTCTCGGCGATCACGTACCGCGGCGAGTCAGGATGGTCTGCCGGAGGGCGACGCGTGACATTAAGAGGACGCTATAGCGTCGAACACGGAAATTTGTAAGCGAATTAGAGACGTAGCGTCGTATTTTAATAGCCTGTGGTCTGTACCAGCTAACATGTGTTCATTGAGGCATGGAGCTTTTCAAGATAGCCCAATCGGTGTATGGTGTTTACTTCGCACAAACATGACGCAAGGTTTGTCACACAAATGGCGCGAGCACTTTACGCAAACAAAAGCCACAATGTCATGTCGTTTATAGATATATTTTAATACGATATTCTGCGTAATATTTCTTTAACGATGCATCATGACAACATGCACAGCAATGCCCTTCCGGTGCACGGCCGGCGCCGTGTGATACGTACTTGCGATCTGGACCTTGATGATGCAGGAGTCGGCGCCGAGCTCGTTCTCGGCCACCAACCGATACGGTCCGTTGTCCATCTGGTCCACGTCGCGGATCGTGATAATGGCGTGTCGGTCCTGCAACAGCGGTCGGAGTCGCTCAGTCATCGCGAGTGCGTAGGCTCACACCAGCTTCTATGCATAGTTTGAGCACAGATATAAACAGTCACCGCGTAGAAACTGAACAAAAGGCCAGCCGCAACCTAATGCTATTTAGCTATTGGGAACAACGTGAATCGTTTCACATTTAGCGTGAAGCAAAGGGCAGCTATGCACGACATGTTCAATGACGACTTTACAATGTCATCAAAGCAACGACACAGGTTATTACCAACGCACGGCTTTTTACGAAGGCCAGATGGCTGAAAACGGCATGAGCTGGAATAACTACCAATGATCCTGATGTTCGTCGTACTGTTGCCCATTAGCCTCCTCGGATATACCACCACAGGGTTTCCAAGCGCGCGCGTGTCTCGTCCCACAGCCTACCGTGGTCTCCACGTCGAAGTGGGCGCCCTTCTCGATGACCTCGCCATCCTTGGTCCACGTGCAGCGTGGCTTGGGGTTGCCCGTGAACGGCACCTTGATGACGATGTTCTCGCCCTTCTCGAAGAAGGCCGTATCGCGGAACCGAGGCGGTACGTTGATCTTGGGCGCGGCTGGGGAACGCACAGTCACACGGGTGTGAAAATGACACGGGTGTGAAAATGACATCTCAGACTTTTTACACCGCTGATCAGTAAATGCTCCGATGCACACTTGGTGCTGCATATCATCTCTGTTACTAAAGAAACTTGACACATTATTACATACATATGCATCCATGTTGCATGTGAATTAAGCAGCTCACTTCCAACATTACCGCAAGTTTACATTGCACGCTAAAACGCTGTAACCTGGCCACCGTTTATGCACGCCAATGGAATCCGCACACACCACTCGAACGACTGACTAGACGCCTCGCCTCAACCTTGCGTCATAGCCGTCGGGTTACGCCTGAAGTGCCAGCCGACCTCTACGGAAGGCGACTCACTCTTGATGGTGAGGGAGGCGCGGGTGGACTTGTGGCCGCCGGGGTTGTGGGCGCGGCAGCTGTAGTCGTCGGCGTCCTCGCCGTACACGTCTCGTATGTCCAGGAAGTACGTGTCGCCGTCCTTGTCCATGTAGTACTTTCCGCCGCTGAAGATCTCGCGGTTGCCCTTGTACCAGGTGATCTTGGGCTTGGGACTGCCCGTGATCTTGCACTCGAGGGTGGCTGACTTGTTCTGGAGCGCCATCACGTTCTTCAGCGGTTGAATTATCTCCGGAGGAGTGGCCGCTGCGGGTTGGACGGATAAGCGTTAGATAGTTTATCTGTAAGCGGCGTCTATGGTAAGGCAGCATTGCGAAATACCTTTGCACTGATGCTACCAGGAGCTTCTCCACACGCCGCTCAGATAAATACAAAGATTACGAGCGAAGATAACGATGTTCCATAAGATTCCAAAAGAGGCCCACTGGGCCTTTGGTTTTTGCGAATGCAGGCAACAACGATTGACGCCGGCTATAAACTGCGCTCCAAGAAGACGCAGCCGCCGTCCGCCACCGGATGGCGACTGTTCGCAGCGCTGAGCAGACCGGGCGGAGTGACGCGTTACCGTGCGGGTCGCGGATCTTGACCGACGAGCTGGCCGTCGAGGGCTCGCTCGGGCCGGCCTCGTTGACGGCGAACACGCGGAACTCGTACTGCCGGTCCTCCACCAGGTTGGGGATGTTGATCTGGGGCGTCGTGCAGAGGACCTGCGACGGAAGGCGCCTCGGTGTCACTGGCAGCCCCGCCGGCGCCACCAGCTCCACGGAGACCGCTTCACAATCGCGGGATCGCGTGACGATACAGCGTGGCTGTAGGCCGGCCACACACGGGTGTAGGGTGCTGATGAGTCACGAACGCAGATGTGGCGGACAAATGAGCGGCGCCATCAGCTTCTCCGCCACTATCGCGTCTAACCCCGCCCGCCGGGTTCCCTCGCCACACCCCCTTCGGCTCTCACCTGGTTAACCTTGAGCCAGTTGGGTGTGCCGGTCTCGCGTTTCTCGATCCAGTAGCCCTGGATCCTGGCGCCGCCGTCCTTCTCGGGCCGCTCCCAACTGAGGTTGACGAAGTCACCGCCCACCTCCTTGACGGTCGGCACGCCCGGCGCCGAGGGCAGGTCATAGGGCGAGCGTGCCTTCACCGGGTTCAGACCCTCCAGCGGCGGGCCCATGCCGTTCTGGTTGGCGGCCATCACGCGGAACAGGTACTCCTGGTTCTCGGTTAGGCCCTGGACGATGAACGACGTATCCTTGCAGGTGGTGGACGCCACCACCCAGTGGTCGTGCGCAATGTCACGCCGCTCCACCACGTAGTGCGTGACGCGTGCGCCGCCATCGAAGGCCGGTGGATGCCACGAAAGCGTGCACGTGTGCTTGGTGATTTCGCTCGGCTTCAGCGGGCCCAGCGGCGGGCCCGGCAGGCCCGTGATGTACACGTTGAAGGTCGCCGACACCTCCCCGCTGTCATTCTTCACCTTCAGCTGATACTGGCCAGCGTCCGCCTTCTGCACCTCCTTGATGAAGATGATGAGGTAGTCGTCGAAGACGGTGTACCTGACGTGGTGGTTGTCCTCCACCTCCTTGCCGGCGTGGAAGAGCGACACGTCCATCGGCTGATCGCCGGAGAAGTAGATCTTGATCTTGGCGTTGTCGCCCTCGGGCAGGTACATGTCGTTCGGTACCTTGTCAATCCTCGGGGGAGCTGAAATCATCATGTCCTCGTCATGACCGCGGGTCGCCGTGAATGGCGTGTCAACGGCGCATGGGTTCGTACAACCAGCCTGGCGCATAACGCTTTTGAGTTCAACCTCAAACTCCGTCGCCATGTCTGACCCACTTCTCGACAAGCGCTTCTCCGCATCCCCTGGTTGGGACGACTGGCCCGCTGCGGCCAGCCCCCCCCCCCCCCGCTCCTCAGCCGCCTCGGTACTTACTTCCGACGCGCAGGCGGCAGGTGGTGGTGGCCTGGCCGATGACGTTGCCTGCCTGGCAGGCGTACTCGCCGTCGTCGGAGGCCCACACCTCGCTGAACACCAGCCGGAACACGCCGTCCGCCTCCTCCGCCTGCACGCGCTCCAGGTCCGTGTTCACCACGCGGCCGTTGCGCAGCCAGCGCGCGCCAGGCATCGGCGTGCCTGAGAGAGACGTAACACATGGCGGTGGTCACCTCGCCGAGCGGCCACGGGCGATGGCAAGAGTGCACGAACTTTGTTCTAGCTGCTGATGCTCAACAGGGATTTGTTTAGGACTAAGAGAGTTGATTATAACGAACACTCAAAACCCTCTGACATCTCACTGCACACCGAATTTCAAATCGAAGAGAGAAACTTTCAAACACGCTGTGGTTCATGGGGAAAGAAGTTCCATTAGCCATATAGTTCACATTCTATGGTTTGAATTTGTTCACATCACAGAAGGCCAATGTGGTTGATCACGTTCATATCACAACAGACCATGTTATACAGTTGCCGACAACCCGCCAGTTTAGCAAATCTGCAGACACTATGGCCCGCCTACCACAGCCTGCCAGCTGCGAACATTACGCGTCGCGCGCCCGCTCTGCCAGCCAGCCAGCCAGCCAGTGCCGGTCAGCCAGCCAGCCAGCCAGCCAGCCACTGGCAGCCAGCCCGTGCCGTACGCACACTCACCGATGGCCTGGCACTCCAGCGTGAGTGGCCGCATCAGACCGGCTCCCGTGTTCATCAACGACTTGACGAACTCGGGGGCCCGGCCGCCGACCACTTCCTGCACCCGCACCGGCGCGATGCACTGTGCCGGCTCGCCGCGGCCGGCCGAGTTCACGGCGCTCACGCGGAACTCGTAGTCGCCGCCCTCCTTCAGGTTGATGGCCGAGAACTCGCAGTCGGGCACGTTGTACTCGCTGCAGCGAATCCAATAGGGGTGGCCGACCTCGCGTTTCTCCACCACGTAGCCGGTGACGCGGCTGCCGCCGTCGAACGCCGGCGGCTCCCACTTGAGGTCGACGTAGCTGCGCGTGACCTTGGTCACCTGTGGCGTGCCCGGCGCCGCCGGTACGCCACGCTTGGCGCGCAGGTGCACGCGCGGGCTGGGTGCCGACGGTCGACTGAAGCCGGCCGCGTTCTTGGCCTTGACGCGGAACTCGTACTCGCGGCCCTCAGGCAGGCCGTTGACCTGGTGGACGGTGTCGCGCGCCAGGTAGTCGTTGCAGTCGCGCCACTGCTCCTCGGTGACGTCGCGCATCTCCAGCTTGTAGCCCTGGATCTTGGAGCCGCCGTCGGAGGCCGGCCGCTCCCACATGAGCTTGGCCGAGCTGGGCGTGACGTCGAGCACCTTGGGCTTGCCCGGCGCGTCCGGCACGTTGAAGGGGAACTTGGCCGTGATTGGCTCCGAAGAATCGAGCGGCTCCGAGAGGCCGTACTGGTTCTCGGCGCGCACGCGGAACAGGTACTTCTTGTTCGGCTCCAGGCCCATCACCACGTAGTTGCAGCCGCGCACGAAGCTGCACGCCTTGTTCCACACCTGGAAGAAGAGGGGAGAGATTGGCCTCTGTGTGCCGTTCCGCACTAAAGGTGTTTCAGTGTTTTCGGCGGTGCGACATAGATATTTGATTTTGCGTCTGTTATTACAAAAAACGAAGAAAGGCAGGAGTCAACTTGCACCCATAGCGGAACGATACAGACGCGCCAAAAATGACGTGACCAGGATTTCGCCTAGCAGGGGACTGAATCGGGTCACTGGAGATCGCTCTGGCCAACGGGTCCTTTTTTCTTCGCTTAAGGGCTCTTTTTGCGACTGGAGAGACATTGTTAGGCTAAGCTAATACCTTGGGACCTGTTTTTTTCGTTTTAGAAGTCTGCGCCGTTTGAGGGCATCTTAACAGGCCAAAAATGTTGTGCCCCCCCCCCCCCCCTCTCCAGGGATGGGACGGGAGAGTGGTCATGAGCCCAAAGGCCCCTTGTTGACGCTAATGTTAACCACTGCTCAACGGCTGTACGAAGCTCTGCTGCGTTTTTTGTCGCTCATCCACAGTTGTCTACAAAGGCTCGCATCCTTCCTCGATGGGTTCACCAACGGTATGTCCTCCCGACACCTGCGTTCACCCCTGGTCGTTTACAGCGAGAACGGTATCCTGTCGTTCGCAGCTTACGTCTGTGTTGATGTCCATCTTCTCGACCGAGTAGTTTGTGATCGGCGAGCCACCATCGTCCAGCGGCGCTCTCCAGGACAGAGAGCAGGTCTCTGGTGTGATATCCGATATGTCGAGCGGCCCCTACAACGAGAAACAGGTCGGCAAACACGAATACACCGAGGAACAAGGCAGCAGTCTTCCATAACAGAGGGACAAGACCGGAGTCAGCACCGCCGATCGGTTAGCGGCAGGATGTGTACATACGTCCCTGGTTCGCATACCCTCTCATCGCATTTCACAACACACTGTAACCGTGACAACCGCGGACCCCCGTGCGTGAAAGCACCTCCCACGAGGAAGCAAGCATACGACCTCATCAGCAGCCACCACTCTGCTACCTCGGATCGTACTTCCACGCCCGAACCCCGCCACCCATCGCCGAGCCGCCCTCACCTGGGGGGCGGTCGGCTTGTCGACCACCTGGACGCGGCACGTGGCCGTGTCGTAGCCGACCGGGTTCGTCAGCTTGATGGTGTAGCTGCCCTGGTCGGAGCGCTTGGCCCGCTTGTTGCTCAGGATGCTCTCGGTGTCACTAGCGAATCAAGCAGACATTCCGCCGTGGCTACATCGCGCATTCACAGTAGCAACGGTGCTGACACGACGAGAAATGTGGCAGATCACCGACTTTAAAACGAATTACGTTATGCATAACATCTTTTAATTGGCGTTATACAAGTTACCTTGCAAAACTTGGCAAAAACCTCTCGTCACCCCAGCCCCGTGCACTATGTCTAACCTGACCCTCTCCTCACCCCAGCCCCGTACCTGGTGTCTTACCCGACCGTCTCCTCGCCCCCGCCCCATACCTGGTGTCGCACCCGACCATCTCCTCGCCCCCGCCCCGTACCTGGTGTCGAATCTGATCCGCTCGTCGGGGAAGATCTCATCGCCTCCGACCGTCCAGGTGGGCTTCGGCCGCGGCGACGCGGTGAACGGCACTGAGATGGTGAACGGCTCGCCGGCGCGCACCGTCATGTCGCGGATCGCCAGATCCGAAGTGATCTTCGGAGCGCCTGCGGTGACGATGGAAGCGGTCATTGACCCCATCCAGGCGCGAGACGCGCAGCACCTTCTCGCTCTGACAGAACGCCGGTCCCCTCGCTCTGCCGGCGGTGCTGACATAGCTCTAACAGCCGGCAACGTTGCGGGCGTGCACGGACAGGGCTCAATAACGAGCCTCAGCGGCATTTGAGCCGACATGATTTGCTAGAGAATCGCCTCTAATGGATGACTTTTTAAGTGCTACCGGGCAGTTGGAGGAGCGGTGATGATAGCGCGTGCGACTCACTGGGAGGTGACTGGGCCTTGATGGGGTCGGACGGGCCGCTCCAGGGACCCTGGCCGGCCGCGTTCTTAGCAGACACGCGGAACTCGTAGTCGGTGCCCTCTGTCAGGTTCATGACCCTGCCACGAACGGATACGGTTCAAACGACATCTTTGATTAGCTTCAGAGGGCCGTGCGTTGCCTCAAACCAACACCCTGTTAGACCTGACTGGAGTTATCTTGGCTGCCTTTCATTCTAATGCAAACCCCAAGCAGATCCCCTTGTGTCAGCGTTTCAGGCCTCATGAAGTCTTTCAAGGCTGTAGTCCCCACGGCTCCAATTCCTATCTCACACAACCAACAAAGAATGTCACGCGACGTGCGTCCAATGCCTATGGTAGAGAGCGAACCAACACCACCAGGATCATACAGTTTGCGAGACGGCCTGAGTCAGATAGCACGAGTGCGGCGCACAATGACCCCAGAATCCGCCGGTGCCCCCATCAGCTGTCACCGCAGCCAGCCACCGCCACCGCCGCCGCCGCTCACTTGAACTCGACGCCCGGGATGGTGGCGTGACAGGCCTTCACCCATCCCTCGCCGGGCACGCGGCGCTCCAGCAGGTAGCCGGTGATGGGCGAGCCTCCGTTGTGCTTGGGCAGTTGCCAGCGCAGTGTCACCGAGTCCTCGGACGTGGTCACCATCTGAGGCGCTCCTGGCGCGCCCGGCACGTCTGCGGCACACGCGGCGCACGCTCGTCTCATATGCGCACCGAACGACCGTGCTCGTCCCAGAGAGGACGCTAAGGAGATTGTGGGGAACGCGATGACTGTACGAGCGCTGTCGTTTATGATATGAAACGGTACTGTGGTTGATAATGCTACCTTGTAATCACCGGGCGAAACATGTACTTACACGAGGACGGAGATAAACGATATTTAAATGGAGTGTTTCCTAAACAGTTATCCGCCTGTTACGCATTAGTTAACACCGACGGCCTCTCCTAGCTCAACTACCGTCCAAAGCCGGGAGCGGTGTCGGCGCGGTGGCTGACCAAACGTCCAAAGCCGGGGGCGGTGTTGGCGCGGTGACTGACCGAGCGTCAAAAGACAGCTGCGGTTCTGGCGTGGTCACTAACCGAACGCATGGCGGGCCCGAATAGGCTCGCTTGTCTCGCAGGGCTCCGAGATGCCGTGCTGGTTCTCGGCGCGTACCCGGAAGTCGTACTCGCGGCCCACCGTCAGGTTACGCACGCGCACACCCGTGCCGGCGACGAAGCTGGACACCTGGGGCCGGAATCGAACGGTGGTTGACACAGATGGAGTACACACGTCGATCTCAGAAGAAGTTGGTTGGGGTAAAACGCGACGAGATATGAACTTAGCCTACTGGAAACACCCCAATGCTTGACTGCGTGATGCTACAGGATTGCTCACGAGTTAGGTAACAAGTAGCGAAACTTAACTTTACGCAACCAGGACAGACAAGACGAACTCTGCACTGGGGGATCACAAATGAATTCCCATGGACCTGCCGCCATCCAGTCAGCTTCGCCTTTTCTGAATGGCCAGTTGCGTCCCGTCCTCACCTTGATCCATTCAGGGGCGCCGTGGTCGCGCCTCTCCACCACGTAGTTGGTGACGTCGGAGCCACCGTCGTCCTTGGGCGGCTTCCAGAAGAGCGTGAGGCTGTCGCCGCCGAACTCGTCGGCCCTCAGGTCCCGCGGCGGGCCCGGCCGGTCCAGTACCTGGTCACGTGATATGGTGCGGCGTCACGCCGGCGTCACGACGTGCCAAGGAGGGAAACTTTGTATAGTTATGATCCAAGCTAAGGTGGTGGTGATTGTAAGTCTTCGGATGCATGTGAAACATGCAGCGGGTGTGTATCTTGCTGAAGCATCTAAGCTGCACCGGAGGACACACATTCTGGGGTGGATGCGTCACATCAAGACGCTGAATCGCAATGGATATGCCAATTACAAAAGCTTCCGAAAATGGTTGTATTTGACCTATTCGTGTCGTCGTCAGTGACACATAACTGAACAAACTGCAGTTTGACGGAGCCGTGCTGCCCAACGCCGACTTTTGCAGAACAGTTTTGGCCGACCAGCGCAACCTTACTTGATCGCACGCCCACGCCGCACACACATCACACACCACACATTGCACACACACCGACAATGACGCGCAGCCCCCACTCGACTCGACAGACCTCCCAGTCCGCCACCGAGTGCCAGCCATACCCGCCGGGTCTAGTCTCACCTCTTCCACCAGCCACGCCCACCAGACTCAGTGAACGGTGTGGTCGCACCATGGTGCGCCAGCCCCGCCAGCCGAAGCCAGGGAGGGAGGAGAGATCTGGGTTTCACCATCGTACTCCAGCCCCGCCCGCCGAAGCCAGACAGGGATGGGAATATGGGTTTCACCATCGTACACCAGCCCGGCCCGCCGAAGCCAGAGGGGGAGGAGAGATCTGGGTCTCACCATCGCACACCAGCCCCGCCCGCCGGAGCCAGAGGGGGAGGAGAGATCTGGGTCTCACCATCGCACACCAGCCCCGCCCGCCGGAGCCAGAGGGGGAGGAGAGATCTGGGTCTCACCATCGCACACCAGCCCCGCCCGCCGGGGCCAGCGGCCGTCTCACCTTGACATTGCAGATGGCTGTATCCATGCCCGACTTGTTCTTCAGGTGCAGCCGGTAGGGGCCGGTGTCGCCGCGCTGCGCGTTCGTCATGACGAAGCTGGCCGAGTCGTCGGCCAGCTGGGTGTGCACGCGCGGGTCGCTGTCGTCGACGGGCACGTCGTCACGCGTCCAGGCGGCCGTCGGCTTGGGGAAGCCGCGGTACGGCACATGGATGCTGAAGTCCTGCCCGGCCTTGACGGTGATGTCGCGCAGGCCACTCACGTCGATGTGCGGCTTGTTCGGTTGCTCCTCCACCTGCAGCAGCAAGAGTAAGTGGTGTGCAGCGCTCCAGTGCCGTTTCAGCGGAAGCAATCGGCTGATGAGGCGCACGTGATCGAACAGCGGGAAGAATGCGAGTCGTCTTCCGGTTTCATTGGCGGCATTGACTCTTTGATTCAGATGAGTAAAATTAAACAGCCACTAAGAAGAGCTAAAAAGTACCTAACACCACCAGTCGTCATTATGCATCAAATGGACACCTCGTTTAATATTCATCATTCAAAACTCCCTCACCACCAACCTGAAATGCGATTCATAACGCCTCGAGACGTCATGCCGCATTCAGTCCTCAATAAGACAGCACATGCACCTCGTGCACCACGCCCTGTCACATGCATCGCAAAACCACGCACACCTCCACAGCTGCCCCTTCACCGCCTCGTCACCCACACATCTCCGGCTACTCCCCCTCCCCTAGCTCCACATCCCGCACCTTGATGAACGGCGACGCCTTGCTGGGCTCCGACTCGCCGACGTCGTTGACGGCGATGACGCGGAAGGCGTACTCGTCGCCCTCGGTCAGGCCGGGGACAGTGAAGTTGCTGAGTGGGTGCGGCTCCCTGTTGCACGGCTCCCAAGCGTCGCTGCCCTTGGGCTGCTTCTGCACGAGGTAGCCGCGGATCTTGGCGCCGCCGTCCTTGGGCGGCCGCCACGAGAGCGTGACGGAGTCCTTGGTAATGCGCTCCGGACGCGGGGCCTCCGGCGCGTTCGGCTTGTCTGCCGGGCGGGGCGGGGACACATCGTCAGCGACCGAGACAAGCGTCGATGCGCCAACACGAAATGGCTTTGGTGAAACTGCAAGAAGTACGCATGCAAGTGTACTAAAGCTTGGCGGTTTAAGTCGTTTTGACTCGGACTGCCTTGACTTAAAATTATGGCTTTACAGACACCTGCACGAGTTTGGTGTAGACCAGAAGTTGGAGCCATTTTGCCTGCGACTCTTTTCTGCTTAACTATGAGTTCCAGGACATATTTGCGTCCATCGAGCCTGCTGCAGCTACCGTTGCCTCTCCGCTATATCCACAAGAACCCTTGCCGTCACTGGACAGAGCGGTTGGCGGGCTGTAATGACTCCGATTCGCCACAGCATCACGCAGGTAATCACCAGCCTACCGCACCCACATCGCCTCTTCCCGCGAGTCCGGCGCCCACAGAGACAGTCAGCCGCCGGCGCCCACATCCGCACCCCCTCCCGCGGGTGCCGGCCACTCACAGAGCATGGTGCCGCAGGTGACGGGCTCGGAGGGCCGGCTGGGCTGGCCCGGGCCGGCGTCGTTGACGGCCAGCACGCGGAACTCGTACCGGCTGCCCTCCGACAGATGGCTGACCGTGTGACTGGTGGTCGGCACCAGGTACGTGTTGCACTTGATCCATTCGCCGCCGCGGTCTCGGCGCTCCACCAGGTACCCTGCCGGCCAGCCAGCGCGTGCACTCGTTACGACTGTGTACGGATATCTGCGACTGTCCACGCACATCTATTCGCTGTTCACTTCTTCACTGACGTATCCAGCTGATATTTGGTTATTGCTATTGATATGATATTTGAGATATTCTTATGATGGGATGTCTCTTGATATTATGATATTATATTATGATATTATGATATTATGATATTATGGTATTATGTCTTATGATATTCTTATCTCCCTAGACCCAAGTGAGACCGGGCTGCCCCCACCACTGCCCACCTGAGACGGGGTTGCCTCCGTTGTACTCTGGCGGCGTCCAGCTGAGGCTGACGCTGCTCGGCGTGTATGACGTCACTAGCGGCTGGCCCGGCGCATCCGGAGGGTCGAACGGATTCTTGGCTGTCACCTGGCAACAGCCAATCAGCAGTCACCAGCCCGCTCCGGTTGGCTTACTTTGCAATAGACAAACGCAAACTTCCTACCAGCGACAAGCAGCACGCTCAGAGTGTGGCCGAACAGACTGTCAACTCGCGATATCATGCCCATGTTTCTGACCTGTTTTTCGCCCAGTTATCAGAGTATACATCCCCCAAGTCGGTGGATGACGTTGCCGCCGAATCAAAGCCATATGCACCGCAAAAAATCCAAAATCGACGAGCTGTCTAAAAAAGACATAAACAGGTGAGCGAAACAAAGCAGCAGCATAAAAACAGCCCATCGTTGATAAAAACTCAGCCGCAAACTCAGCTTCCTGTCTCACTTGCCGTGCCTACCACCTGGCACCCCCCCCCCCCCGCGCTCGACCGGTGCCCGACGCGGCGACCCCTGACTGACCTCCATGCCGTCGAGCGGCTCTGACAGGCCGTACATGTTCTCGGCTCGGATGCGGAACTTGTACTGACGGCCCTCCTGCAGTCCCTTGGCGGTGAACAGCGGGCTGGGGATGTAGCCAGGCACCACGCGGAAGTTGTCCGAGCCGTTCTCCGCCATCTCCACCTGGTAGCCTGCGGACAACAGTCGATGCCGCGTGTCGATGGACGGCCGGATAAAGTGAGACGCGTCGCCTTCTTGCCGTGATCACTAGCAACGTGCAATCAGTAAACTGTTTAAATGCAACGCATATCGATGCATTGCGTTTAATGCAACGAGAATCAGTATTCTTATTTCAAGTGCGCCATGCCTGTTGTTTACAGAAAACTAATTTCAGCTTGATGAGGTGAAGCTAAAGACGTCTTCTCCATACCATCTGCAGCAACACCCCTGACGGAGCAGTCCCACCCCACACCACACCGCACAACAGCGCCATCGCCGCGGCACGAGACGCACCCGTGATGTCGCAGCCGCCGCAGTCCTCGGGCGGCTTCCAGGACATGGTGATCTGGTTGGCGGTGACCTGGTCGTAGGAGAGCGGGCCGCGAGGCGCGCCCGGCTTGTCCACCACGATGACCTCCACGTCGCCGGAGTCGGTGCCGTACGCGTTGCTGGCGGTGACGGTGTACTGGCCGGCGTCTTCGCGCACCGACTTGGGGATGTGGAAGCTGGTGTACTCGGGTGACGTGATCATCTGGGGGTGGGTGGACGGGCACGGTGAGACGGGTGGAGCCTCACGATGAGAGGCAGCCAAACCGTACCCTTGCTCTCGTGCCAGCTTATCGTTCCATACGGGGCATCCACAGTGCCGCGCGCTACGCGAAGCTGGATGTAATGCGCTTTCTAGTAGCTTTTCAATATCGGTTTAGGATGTCGCTAGCATCACAGTACAACGCGATCACACATTTGTACGGCTCTCTCCAGACTCCGGGAAAACACAATGTGTGTCTGCGAAGGTCAAGTTATGTTCTCCCTCTCACTGGACAAGCTCCGCCAGTTCGCGCGGAACTCCGAACCTAGTAAACCATTCACAGTAGTTCCAGTCCCAGCAATACCGCCCAACCAGGCTAAACCGAGCTCGCTCGTCGCCATTACCAACATCGTCACCACTCGCTGTCTGCCCGGTTGGCGGTGCCTCACGAGCAAACGCAGTCAGATAATTACAGCCGGTGGGCGCACTAGCGTCCTGTTGACAGTTCCAGCCTGACATCTGGACCGTCAACACCCTCTTCCTCAGCGTTCGGTGCTCGGTGGCGTGCATTCCTCGCTCGCGCGACAGTGGGACACAACACACGCTCATGAGCCTAGCGGCGCTGCCGGGCGTCCGCCGCCGGTGCCGACCCACCTCCGCCCGGCCGCCGGGCGCCACCTTCTTGCCGGCGCGGGCCCACTCGACGGTCGGCACCGGCGCACCGCTGATCGGGATCCGGATGTCGATCGGCTCGCCGGCGCGCACGCGGATCTTGCGGCCCAGGATGCCGTCCAGGTTCAGGCGCGGCGGCTCTGTGCAGCGGCCGCCGGCGTCAGTGGCGAACAGAGGCACAGGGGTAGCTGACTGTGCTGACTGGTGCAACGATAGGCATCAACCATGGTCATAAAATTATTCATTTTTTTCAGGATTACAACTGAGTTCTTTGGAATACTTGTTTCGTCTTCCCCACCGATGGAATAAATCCCGTAATATATTTTACATCGCGGGAACTGATCACAACGCCCGCGCCGTCAGCTGCGACTGGGGTCGAGCCGGGCTGATCCACGGCCGGTGACTGACCTCTCATGGGCTTGGCCGTCATGGTGAGCGATGGGTCGGAGGGGCTGCCGTGGCCGGCGGCGTTGATGGCCGTCACGCGGTACTCGTACTGGTGGTACGCCACCACCGTCGTGTCGCAGAACTCCGTGCTCTGCACGGCACAAAAGAGCGTCAGCTTGGAAAGGTGGTCACTATGAGATCAATGCATAATATAATGCAACCATAACATAGCATAGCAATCATATAAACATATGCCCAATGCAGATGAGTTGCGATCTGCAAGCCAACTGTGTTTCCATGGCACCTCGGATACTACATGGATGGACTTCGAATTGGAAAACTTTCACGTGCCTGACGAGGCCTGATACTAATAAATCATCAGAGTGGCAATGCGGCGCCCACGAAACTGGCTGTATCAAAACCAGCTCTTCATCTCGAAACCAGCACAAACCTAAGAAAGAGTGTTACTACTGCTCGCCGCGACATGCTTGCAAATGACTTCTGCACCTCACCCCCCCCCCCCCCCCCCCAGTGACACTAACCGGGACGGGTTTGCGGCTCGCGGTCTGCCAGCCCCTCCCCTCCCAGTGGCAATAACCGGGACGGGTTTCCTCCCCCCAGTGACACTAACCGGGACGGGTTTCCTCCCGCCAGTGACACTAACCGAGACGGGCTTCCTCCCGCCAGTGACACTAACCGAGACGGGTTTCCTCCCCCCAGTGACACTAACCGAGACGGGTTTCCTCCCCCAGTGACACTAAAAGAGACGGGTTTCTTCCCCCCAGTGACACTAAACGGGGCGGGTTCCCCCCCCCCAATGACACTATCCGGGACGGGTTCCCCCCCAGTGACACTGACCGGGACGGGTTTCCCCCAGTGACACTAACCGGGACGGGTTTCCCCCCACAGTGACACTAACCGGGACGGGTTTCTCCCCCACAGTGACACTAACCGGGACGGGTTTTCTCTCCCCCAGTGACACAAACCGGGACGGGTTTCCTCCCCCCAGTGACACTAACCGGAACGGGTTTCCCCCCCCCCCCTCAATGACACTGACCGGGACGGGTTTGCGGCTGACGATCTGCCAGCGGCCGGTCATGTGTTCGCGCCGCTCTACGTCGTAGCCGGTGATGGCGCTGCCACCGTTGGAGCGCGGAGCCTCCCACTTGACCTTGATGAAGTCGAGGTCGGCGTCCTCCGCCTCCGGTCGGCCAGGCCGGCCCGGCACGCCTGGGGGCCGCACGGGGTCAGCCGTCACCACAGGCAGGCCAGCCACGGCACCACGCCGGCCTCTCAGCATGCGTAACCGCTTTTCACGCAAGCGTTACTAGGCAGGAACCTAATATGGTACCAAACCTGGAATGCTCAAAAATCAGATAAGTAGAAGCAGGACCATGCTTTGTCGCCAACGCCATCAAAACAGCCATACCTGCTTACTCAGGAGGCGTTTTTGTTGCAGTGTCATGTGTCTGCTCGTCATCTCACGCTTGCGGTACTTTATGATTTAGTTTCATGAGACCAAGAACACCAGTGTAAAATGAGGATCGATGCATGATGATAAAAAACCCTTCCAGAGTAAAGGTCATTAACTATTTTGATAGGCCTGACCAGACACGGAAATTTTTACAACTATTTATCCTGTTTGTCGTGAATTGCAGAAAAGGACGTTTACGGAATGCAGTGGGACCGAATTTGGCACCCGTCGAAAACACATTAAAATAAATTAAAACAAACAAAAAACATCAAAGGACCGTTTCGAACGCAGCGGCAGGAGTACCTGCAGCACCTGCACACGGACCCCGGCACGCCTCTATCGCACCCCGCCCACGCCGCACAGCCCTGCTCACCGAACGAGTTCCTGGCGACGACCGACTTGTCGGTGGTGAGCGGCTCCGACACGCCCTGCAGGTTCTGCGCGCGCACGCGGAACTCGTACTCGGTGCCCTCCAGCAGGCGGGGCACGAGCGCGTGCGTGTCCTTGGGGTCGACGTACTGAACGGCCGGCACCCAGCCGCCCCGGTGCGTTTTGTCCCGCTTTTCAATGATGTAGCCACTGACCGGGAGAAGCGGAGTTAACGCGAAGTCTCCAGCGGTCAAGGGTACGGACCACTGGGCCAGGACTTCGAAGGCAGCACTTATTCAAATGCCAGCTCAAAAAGTCAGGCACAGTCCCATTAACGTGAGACAGTTGAAGACGAAAGGGTGTTACATCGACAAACCATATGACATTTTGCTAAAGTAAAAAAATCAGTGTCAACAGACGACAAGGTTGATGTCAACAGTGAACTTAACGAGTTCAATGGCACGGAATCCAGCAAAGTAAGTCAGCTAAGAACACTGGGCCAGGCCTCTGTCCACCTGCAGACGTCTCTGCCGGGCCCCGCCCCGCCCCGCTCCGGGCGTCCACCGCCGGGGCCGCCGGCCACCTCCAGACGTCTCTGACGAGCCCCGCCCCGCCCCGCTCCGGGCGTCCACCGCCGGGGCCGCCGGCCACCTCCAGACGTCTCTGACGAGCCCCGCCCCGCCCCGCTCCGGGCGTCCACCGCCGGGGCCGCCGGCCACCTCCAGACGTCTCTGACGAGCCCCGCCCCGCCCCACTCCGGGCGTCCGCCGCCGGGCGCCCGCCGGCCGACTCACGTGATCGGACTGCCGCCATCGTCGCTGGGCGGCTTCCAGGAGAGCGTGACGCTGTTGGCCGTGACGTCGTCGTACTCGAGCGGGCCCTCGGGCGGTCCGGGCGTGTCCAGCACGGTCACGGTCATGGTGCCTGCCGACGGCGGTCGTGTCACAGCAGATACGGCGGCGCTCAGCAGAAACAGCCGCCGTAACGGCCGCCGCCGCCGCAGAAATGGTAGCCAAAACACAATCAGATCACAGCCACCCAACGTAACGCCGTTTTTACAACAGAAAACACCGGTCCCGGATGCTGGCAGCAGTGTCAGACAACACATGCTCAAGTCACAATGTCCCATACGCAATTCACACAATGTGTGTCCGTTGTGTCATACGCATACAATTCTTTACAACATCTTGGTTGAAACAATTCAGACAACTTTGGTCGCCTATCGCCACGTTAGAAGCTGATAAAATTGCATTTCATTCAGAATCTTAGTCATCCAAATGTCTTATGGTGACAGAACACGTTACGAGCAAGAGTTCAGATTTTGTCTCGGAAAAAAACAAACTGTCGAACCTGTAAAAGAAAGCTGGGACAGCTCTCACTCCCAGTGGGACCTCTCACACGCTCGCCGGAGGGGATCGGCACGGCAGCGAACCTACCCTCGTCCGAGCCGGACCGGGCGGCGGACCCACCCTCGTCCGAGCCGGACTGGGCGGCGGACCGACCCTCGTCCGAGCCGGACTGGGCGGCGGACCTACCCTCGTCCGAGCCGGACTGGACGGCGGACCTACCCCCGTCCGAGCCGGACTGGACGGCGGACCTACCCTCGTCCGAGCCGGACTGGACGGCGGATCTACCATCGTCCGATGGGCTCCGCGGCGGACCTACCCTCGTCCGAGCCGGACTGGACGGCGGATCTACCATCGTCCGAGCCGGACTGGGCGGCGGATCTACCATCGTCCGAGCCGGACTGGGCGGCGGACCTACCCTCGTCCGAGCCGGACTGGACGGCGGACCTACCCTCGTCCGAGCCGGTTTGGACGGCGGATCTACCATCGTCCGAGCCGGACTGGGCGCCGGACCTACCCTCGTCCGAGCCGGACTGGACGGCGGATCTACCATCGTCCGAGCCGGACTGGGCGGCGGACCTACCCTCGTCCGAGCCGGACTGGACGGCGGATCTACCATCGTCCGAGCCGGACTGGGCGGCGGACCTTCCCTCGTCCGAACCGGACCCAGCAGCGGACTTACCCTCGTCCGAGCCGGACTCGTTCTCCAGGCGGAGGCGGTACGCGCCCGATTCGCCGCGCTGGGCGTTCACGGAGTGCACCACGGTGTGGTGATTGGTGGCCGTCATGGTGGTCCTGCGGGAGCAGACGAGGACGTGTTCAGGCTCACAGACGGGCAGCGTTCAGGCTCTCAGGCGGAGCGGTATTTAGGCCCTCAGATGTGGTGGTGTTCGGGCCTTCAGGCAGGACGGTGTTCAGGCCTCAGGCGGGGCGGCGTTCAGGCCTTAGGCGGGGCTGGCAGTGCTTGGATCTACCCCCCCCCCCCACCCCCCACCCCCGCTTTACTGGTGTCAGGTGTTATCGATTCTAGAGATCAGGCCAATTTAGTAAGAGTGTCAGCATCCGACGCGGTGACTCCAAATAGGGAGCTTCTTGGTGTTCAAATTCCTCCTAATATAAAACATTACCGCACACGCCGGCCGGAGCTGGACCGACCTGTCGGACAGCACCAGCGGCTGGCCGTTGACCAGCCACTCGACGGTCGGGTCCGGCTCGCCCACGAAGTCGATGTCGATGTGTAGCGTCTGGCCGGCCTTGATGCGCAGCTCGGTCATCGGCGTCTTGATCTTGGGCGCCACTGCCGAGAGAGGGAGCGTCACGCCGTCACGCCGGGGTTGCGGCTGCCACGGACACGCGCACGGCCCAGCGTCACCCCACCTAACATCCGCCAGTGGGCCGCGCTGAGACGCACACAGTCAGCTGCCGAACTGCTCTGGAGATAAAGCATTTCACAAAGGACAGGCGGTCCTTGCGGAGCTACGTCCTAACGCGTGGTAAATGTAGCCAGTGCAGGCACACGTTTCCTCGACCTGTGCCTCACACCCGCTCCCTCCCTCCCCTCCCTCCCTTCCTTCCTCGCTCCGTGTCGCCGTTGTCTCCTCTTACGTCTCCTGGGACGGGCCATGACCATCTCGGACGGCTCGCTGGGCTCGGACAGGCCGGCCTTGTTGACGGCGATGATCCTGAACTCGTACTCCTGGCCCTCGGTCAGGCCCGGGGCCTTGCCCTGGCGACATGAGGCACGCTCATCATACGTCCGCATCGCTCATACCACACGGCAGGCGGAGACAACTGCTAAAGTGAACTCCCGTGCATGACGCGCGAGTTTTAACATAAATCAGACAACTTGTAGCCGGCTCTAGGCAAATCTTGGAATGTGTGGCTTAACATTCTACTCCGCATGGCCTCAATAGCACGCAGAATGGGTGCCATTTAGCACGATGAATGCTATGTAGCTCCCCCCCCCCCCTTAGTCCAACAGCCCACCGCCGTGCGACGCCCGCGGCGCGGTCTGCTCACCTTGGTTTTGTCCGCCGGCACCTTGGCAGCGTCCTGCCAGATGGGCGAGCCTCGCTCCTTCTTCTGGATGATGTAGCCCGTGATGGGGGCGCCACCGTCGTTCTTCGGCTTGGTCCACTCCAGCTCGACGAAGTCGCTGTCCCAGTCGGTGACCTTTGGTCGGCCCGGCGCGTCCGGCTCATCTGTCGACAACAGAGCGAGGTCAAGTACGAATTTCATTCTGTACAAATTCCGGCTCGAGTTTGCTAACTGCTATATACCAGGGAATCGCGCAGTTGGGGAAGACCCGTTATGCCCGTTTTCAACATTATATCGATTCATTTTATGCAAAAACCGAACATTTTGGCCTCAGACACGTCTAACTGCACCTCTAGTAGATGATATGGCATTCTCACCGATTTCAACTCTTTAAAACACTTTGAAGGAGGCAAAGATGAATAAGTTAGTTCAGCCTTCGTCCGTAAAACCTTGCTGAATGACTACTTACTCGCGTGAATAGGACAACTCACTCTAAAATAGTTCTATCACGAATTTATTTCGTACAAAAGGTAGGATCTAATTTTCAACAAACGGCGTTCAATATCAGTTCCAGCTTCCAAAGCTTTGACTGAGCCGCAATACGTTAGACCACACGGGCTTGATCCCGATGCAGCCCAGCCCGACGTACCGCATTCGTTCTTGGCGATGATGCTGGAGTCGGTGGTGAGCGGCTCCGACTCGCCGATGTTGTTCACGGCCTTGACGCGGAACATGTACTCCTTGCGGTGGATGAGGCCTGTCACCTCGCCGGTCAGGGTAGAGCTGTGACACACCTGCGGGGGAAGGAGGGGGTGGGGTGTGGGTCATATTGCTGTCCGGCTGAGGCCTGGAGACGGCGCGGTCCCACCCTTCTGATGCATACAAGCATGCATGGTTAAGAAACACAGGCTCAAGTATGCCGTATGACGGCACAGGGTGCCAGCAGTGCAACTAGACATGCAGTTGTACAGGTCAAGAATATAATTATTGGATACTCGGATACCTTACTTCACAGCTACTCTGAGTACATAGTTGCGATGCTATAAACCTCTCAAAACCTCAACATAAGTACCAGAATGAACGGTGAAGCACGTACTCTGCCTGCACTGACGGCCCGGTCGAGTGCACACGACCCGCGCGCCTGACTCACCTCCACCCATGTACCGCGGGTGGTGTCCATCTTCTCCACCAGGTAGTGAGTGATGGGAGAGCCGCCGTCATCCTTGGGCTCGCCCCACGACAGCTTGCAGCCCTCCTTGTTGACGTCCGCCACGTTCAGCGGCGCTTGCGGCGGAGACGGCTTGTCTGCGGGGAGAGCGCTCGTCACCAGATTATCCCGAGCCGACGTCTCCATGACGGGAACGTAACACCGGCGGCGGGCCAGTCAACAGCGACGCGATCGCGTGATGACGTCAGGCTACCGTGAACCGTCAAGGCAATCGCCATGCTGTGAATGGGCTGTCGCCGCGCGCGCGCGCGTGTGTGTGTGTGTGTGTGTGTGTGAGAGAGAGAGAGAGAGAGAGAGAGAGAGAGAGAGAGAGGAGATAGAGAGAGAGAGAGAGAGGGAGAGAGAGATAGAGAGAGAGGAGAGAGAGAGGAGAGAGAGAGAGAGAGAGAGAGAGAGAGAGGCGATCTGACCGACCCAGCGCAGTGCCTGTCACGGAGAGGCCTTCTCTATACAATAAACACGACTACGTGACAAGCCTACCACAGTGGTAGCAGCAGCGTGAGTAGCCCGGCGGTGGTGGCGCTGACGTGACGCCCCAGCATGGTGCCGGTGGTGACGTGCTGACTGAGCGCCGTGACAGTGGTGAAGACGTTGAGCCAACATGGTGCCGGTGGTGACGTGCTGACTGAGCGCCGTGACAGTGGTGAAGACGTTGAGCCAACATTGTGTCGGTGGTAATGTGCTGACTGAACGCCGTGACAGTGGTGAAGACGTTGAGCCAACATTGTGTCGGTGGTAATGTGCTGGACTGAACGCCGTGAAGACGTTGAGCCAACATTGTGTCGGTGGTAATGTGCTGACTGAACGCCGTGACAGTGGTGAAGACGTTGAGCCAACATTGTGTCGGTGGTAATGTGCTGACTGACGCCGTGACAGTGGTGAAGACGTTGAGCCAACATTGTGTCGGTGGTAATGTGCTGACTGAACGCCGTGACAGTGGTGAAGACGTTGAGCAACATTGTGTCGGTGGTAATGTGCTGACTGAACGCCGTGACAGTGGTGAAGACGTTGAGCCAACATTGTGTCGGTGGTAATGTGCTGACTGAACGCCGTGACAGTGGTGAAGACGTTGAGCCAACATTGTGTCGGTGGTAGTGTGCTGACTGAACGCCGTGATAATGGTGACGGCGCTGACCCAACATGTCAATAGGGGCTACAACAGTAGGAGCCTCCCGTGATGACAGCGGTGACCCGACCGGCCCACCCCGTCAGCAGCGCTGACGGTACTCCACTGACCCAGCACGGTGACGGTGGCGGTGGCCGAGTCGGAGCCGAGCTCGTTGCTCAGCGTCAGCGTGTATTTGCCCGAGTCGGAGCGCAGCGAGAACGGAATGTCCAGCGTGGTCTGCTGGCCGTACGTCATCAGCTCCACCCGGTCCGACGGCTTCAGCACTTTGCCGTTCACCTTCCATTCCACCTGCACAGAACAAAACTCCAGTGTTACGTGGAATTCGTTCAGGCAGCTGTAGATTTCAGAGTTTTTGAAACAAGGATCGTTGTCGTCGCGTTCGGCATCAAAGCAACGGTCGGTAATGTAATGACATTCGCATAGTGATTATAACCGATGGGTGAATCGGCAGCGAGCGGAGGTAGAACTGAACGCCAAGCTGCCTTTGTCAGACGTATCTCACCTTGGGTTTCGGAGACCCTTCGATGGGGATGTTGTACTGAACCCTGGTTCCAGCCCGAACAACCAGATCCTCAAGAGCGTGCTTGTTGAAGGATGGTTTCACTGGGGAGACGCAGAACAACTTCAGATGAAGTCGCAAATGCGAACAGCGTGTACTACATCTATGCACTTGTCAAACAAAGAGAATGCACATTTCTTGGTGCTACCCACAGCGACGTCAAACGTTCGTAGTCACTGGCCCGGACTGAAAGCTGTTTCATCCCGCTTCAGCAACGATGGCTGCTCTGTCCGTTCAACAACAGCGTAGGACGGCCGGGCGGCACTCACCGAAGCGCGGCTTGGCGACGACGCTGGCGCTGGGTTCGCTGGGCTCGCCGGGGCCAGCCTCGTTAACGGCGATCACGCGGAACTGGTACTCCTCGCCCTCGGTGAGGTCGGGGGCGGTGCCGCGCGTCTGGTCACCCGGCACCTCGGCCGCCTTCTCCCACACTCTGCGGCGACGGTGCGGGGTCAGGTCAGAGGTCAAGTCAGGGCGGCGCAGGCGGCACGCCAAGAATTAGCGGCTGGCACGGACAGCCTCACAAATACAGATATATAATATCGATATATAAATACAAATATAATAATATATTACCATTAATGGCATAAGTGAAATGGAAGGAAAACAAAAGCATGTTCATTTGAAAGCTGTGCAGTGCTTTCTGAGGTGCATTTTGATATGACATGAACAAACCAATACTGCTTACCCGAACTTCGGCTTTTTCTCGATGATGTACTTGGCAACAGGCGAGCCGCCATCCTCCTTCGGGGCCGTCCATTCCAGGTCGACATGGTCCTTGTCCCAGTCGGTGGGCTGCGGAGGCAGGACCTCGTCAGCGCAGACGACGCGAGCAGAGGCTAGTCGGTGAAGCCCACCGTCGCCAGGATGGAGTTATCCCGCGACGTTACGTCTCAGCACCACCACCAAAAGCATACCTCACCGCATTAGCACCCACTTGGATACAACCAAATAAACGTTCCCAACGCGCGCGCCGTTCAAGATGATCGCATTTACAAAATCATTAATGGCCCATCTGATCTAAAGGCGGCTAAGCCAAGGTCGCGACAGATCAGTTCCATCGGCTGGTGGCACCGCCAGAGGGCGGGCGCAGGTGGGCGTACCTGCGGCTGTCCCGGCTTGTCGGGCTTCTTGAAGGGGTCCTTGGCGGTGATGGACTCGGTGCCTGTCAGCGGCTGCGACTGGCCTGACCGGTTCACCGCGCATACGCGGAATTTGTAGTCGTGGTTCTCGATCAGGTGGTCCGCCCTGCGGTAGGAGGTGGGGTGCAAGTTGGAACCAGAGCTGGACACATGAATGGTGACAGCGTAACGCGGCGCGGCGGAGAACTTGTGGGGCCCTCCGAGTAGCAATTTGGACTGATAAAATGCAGACGAATAAAAACTATGCGTTCAAAATTTTGTTTTGGATGGCGGTATACGGGCAGAACGTGCTGAATATTCTTTCATTAGCCACATGATCGCCACGAGACAATTCCCGATGTCATGTGACAGCCATGCATCCTCTTTTGGATCCCCAGTCAAATCACATGACGAGGGCAGCAGCAAAACAACAAGCAAATGCACAACACCCCCAATGAATCCATCTAGTGCTGGTGATAGCATCGTAACGTGCGTGTTACATTCCACAAACTTCACATCACGAGACCCACATAAGCCTGATCGACGGAAGCCCCGCGGCCGCGGCCTGCTGTTGACCACGGCAGCGGCCCCACCGCCGCCACTCACTTCAGCTGGCACTTGGGGCTGTCGCCGACGGGCACCCAGCGGAATGTGTCCGCATCCATCTTCTCCACGGTGTAGTGGGTGATTTCGGAGCCGCCGTTGTCCTTGGGTGGCTTCCAGCTGAGCGTGCAGCAGGACTTGGTGACGTTGGCGTACTGGAGCGGTCCCTGAGGTGGGCCGGGTACGTCTGCCGACCAGAGGAGCCACGTCAGCATGGACGCCATACATTCAGCGCCTGTACATAATACCCGAACCCGAGCGGAAGCACACCCAGCTGCAGCCTGCCACAACGGAAACAGCAAAAGTCGGCGGGTATACGCTCATACTGGCCGTTACGTCAAAGACGGGATCGCAATAAAAAACAATTGCGTCTTGAATGCGACTGTTAGTCCCCGCACATCACTGTGAGGCTAACCACTACTCGTCGCCAATACTACCAACACAACACTTCCACGCCGTCAGCGCCGGCGCCTGGCAGCACGCACCGGTGACGTTGACGTTGACGGTGACGGAGTCGGTGCCGTTGCGGTTGGTGGCCGTCAGCGTGTACTGGCCGTGGTCGGCGCGGCGGACGTTCGTGACGCGCAGCCGGATCAGGTAGTCCTCGGTGGTGATCTTAATCCGCTCCGACGGCACCAGGTCGATCTCCTGAGCGCGGTCGGCGATGGATGAGAAGCAGCACAACGATGCCACGCGCGTTAGAATCGTGGCCGCGCTGGTGCACGGACGCAGAGAACGGCTCACAAACTACCACTGCGTACATCACAGCCATCCCTGTAGCAAATGTAACCACAATGATAACCTTAATGGTAGGATCGCATGAGAGCTGAATGCTACATATGCAAAGCTCTTTTCCAAAGAGCACGGTAAGCAGCTGTATACTTGGAACGGAAACGTGCTGAGCCTCCACGCGTTTACTGCGAGGCCTACCTGGAAGGACCAGGTCTTGGATGGCGGCGGCTCGCCGGCCACTGGGACGTCGTACTCGATCGACTGCCCGGCCCTCAGCTTCAGGTTCACCATGGCGTTACGGTCGATCCGCGGCGCCACTGCGTGCAAAACACGGCCGTAGTGAAGAGCGCCCGGAATCAGGGGTGCCAAAAAAACACGGCATCCAAATAGCTCCCAACCAAACGGTGACACGGACTTAAGCAATCACATTTGTCCCCAGCTTCGACCAACCAGCGTAGAGGTTTTCACACAAAACACCACAACTGATCGTAAAATTGTGAAGCGTATATCCCTTACCGCCAGTTGAAACTCTTTTCCTCATGATCTTGACAATCGTGCTTTCAGATGTATAGCAACATCCCAGCCCTCTCATCTCTAAAACCGGCTCACACGAGAATGGCAATACTTGCGCCGGGTTTTACTCATCTTTTAAGGGCATGCCCAGATGACATGCCAAAACGCGATCACGCCGGGGCGTCCTCCATCACGGTGAGCTGTCTCCGTTCCAAATACCCTCTCCCAGTCCCGGCGGACCACTCACGGTTCTTGGGACGGGCTCGGTGCGGTCCTGTTGGGTCGGAAGGCTCGCCCGGGCCCGCCTTGTTGACAGCCACCACGCGGAACTCGTACGTGTCGCCCTCGGTCAGGTCTGGCACGTGCGCCTCGGTCTTGTCGCCCGGCACGGTCACGGCGTCCTCCCACTTGGGGCTGCGGTTGGAGGACTGGGGTCAGCAGGCTCTCACGCGTCGAGGTCGACAGCGTCACACGCACTAAGGCCCGCGGGCTCACACATATATAAATCAGGAGGCCTCTACGGAATGAGGACTGAGCTTCCTTACATGTGGTCGTAGAGTTGCAATGATGCGGATGGACGCTCTCAGGCAGGTCTGGCGATCAGGGAAGAGCTGACGCCATTCCTCCAAGTAAGACTAGATATGTCACAGAGGGCAACATCGGGAAAAAACATCGGAGGAGGTGAGCAAACCATGCCTGCAAACTTGGGCCTGACGCGCCTTTACGACTCGAAGACCCCTGTTACGGGTACCTCACCTGTTCTTTTCCCTGCGCTGGATCACGTACTCCTTGATAGGGTTTCCACCGTCCGACTCTGGCGCCGTCCACTTCAGATCCACGAAAGTCTTGTCGAAGTCGGTGATCTCCGGGGTGCCAGGCTTACCAGGCTCGTCTGTGACGTCACGCAAACGTAAGCAAGTGGAAAGAAAGCGTGTTTAGTGCAGCAAAACATATTTGCGTTGAAAAAATATACCACGCTAGCGTTTGTGAGTTATCATATCCTGCCTATATATTTCTCTTACTTCTGTTTTTCCTTCTTCCCATTTATGTCTTCGGAAGTTTTGACACCAGTTAAGACCACACCGGAAGTTCGCAACACTGGGTAAACACGAGCGATAAGCACAACATACCCGAATCTGAGCGAGGAAGTTACCCCATGGACGCCTTTCGTCATTACAGCTCCTCGCCGATGCAACCGTACGAATACTCTGACACAGAGCCCATGCCTTCACCGCCATCTCCGCTGCCCACCCACCGAAGGGATTCTTGGCCTCAATGCCGTGATCGGTGGTCAGCGGCTCGGAGGCGCCCTCCTTGTTGACGGCGCGAACGCGGAACTTGTAGTGCTTGCCCGGCACCAGGCCGTCCACGTCGAACTCGGTCTGCGGTCCGTCCGTCTCTCCTGCCTTCACCCAGCGGCCTGCGGAGGGCGCCACCGGCGGCCAGTCAGCACGAGAGGCCGCGGGAGCGATGGAACGGGGTCGCCATCGCCGACAGACAAACGCCTATGCAATCACGAATTGTACAGATATGACAGCAGCAGCAAGCTGTTCAGACACAAATGCTGCCTGCTGGAGGTTTAACAAGAGCTGAACGATCGCGTGCGTCTCCCAGACGTGTCCCTGCCGCCGATGCCAGGTCGCGTTACCCACCGGTGGCCTCGTCCATCTTTTCGATGACGTATTTCTGGACGGGCTGTCCGCCGTCGTCGGCGGGCGGCTTCCAGTTGAGCTTGCAGCCCTGGGCGTGCACGTCTGAGACCTTGAGAGGCCCGGTCGGAGGCGCCGGCTTGCCTGCGCATAGCCGGAGGTCACAGGTCAAACACCGTAGAGCTCATGTCAGACAACGGAGGGGTCTCACAGGCCAGATGTGGGGGACAGATTACGAGATTGGTCAGGGATGACAGAGGGGTCGTCGGCAGGGTCAGAGGAAGCAGACAGGTAATCGGACAGGTCAGAGAAAGCAGACGGATCATCAGACAGGTCCGAGAAGGCAGTCAGATTATCAGACAGGTCAGAGAAGGTAGTCAGATTATCAGACAGGTCAGAGAAGGCAGTCAGATTATCAGACAGGTCAGAGAAGGCAGATGGATCATCAGACAGGTCAGAGAAGGCAGACGGATCATCAGGCAGGTCAGAGAAGGCAGACTGATCATCAGGCAGGTCAGAGAAGGCAGATGGATCATCAGACAGGTCAGAGAGGGCAGACGGATCATCAGACAGGTCAGAGAAGGCAGCCAGATTATCGGCTGAAGCCGACAGATCGGACGGGTTAGCCCATAAGACAGGGCGCATTACTGAGCGATCGTTACCGCTGGCGTGACGAGCATGCGCGTACCTGACACCGTCACGTGACCAGCACTACCAGTGTCCGCCAGCAGGACATCCAAACGGCACCCAGCGGACGACAGCCGCCAGCGGAGTGGCACGAACCGTGAACAACTGGCGACGCTTTCCAGACGCATGCCATTACCCCGCGCGTGATCCGCCGCGCTCGGACCGGCCACCCCGGCAGATGACCGCCGGTCGCGTACCGAGCACGATGACCTCCACGTCAGCCGAGTCCGTGCCGTTGTCGTTCTCGGCGGTCAGGGTGTAAGTGCCGGTGTCGGCGCGCGTGGCCATGCGCACCGTCAGCTTGATATTGTAGTCGGACGGCGTCAGCCTGCGGGGACGGACGCTCGGGTCACCACCGCCGGTGGCAAAGCTGGTCCCGTATGGTCTCAATGGTGGTGTGCATTCCGCAGTAAACATCGCCGTAGTACCGGACAGTATTACGGCATTACTGGGCACCATTTCGTCAACAATGTTAGGTATTGCGGCACTCATAGTTGGTATCACAATGGTCGCACAGCTCTACTCAGTCTGTAAAGTTATCAGACACGCAGTAGGGCGTACCTCAAGCCCTCGCCGCCGAACAAACGACAATCACGGACACCGGCTCAACCCGCGCCGGACGCCCCCCAGCCGCACGAGCGGCCACGAGCTCACTCACTTGACGCGGTCGGACGGCGTGACAGGCTTCTTGTTCAGCGTCCACTTCTTGCTGGGCGGCGGCTCGCCGGCCACGTCGACGTCGTAGCTGAAGTTCTGGCCGGCGCGGATCTTGATCGGCCTCAGGTTGGTACGGTCGATCTTGGGCGCCAGGTTGCGTGGCTTGGCGATGATCGGTCCCGTGGACTTGCTCGGCTCGCCGGGACCGGCGGCGTTGATGGCCTTCACGCGGAAGTCATACGTCTCGCCCTCGGTGAGGTCCGGCACGGTGGCCGTCAGCTGGTCAGCCGGCACCTGCGGCACGGCGCGACACGACACGCTCAGAGGGCGGCCGGCGCCCGCGGCACGGCGCGACACGACACGCTCAGAGGGCGGCCGGCACCTGCGGTACGGTACGACACGACACGCTCAGAGGGCGGCCGGCACCCACGGTACGGTACGACACGACACGCTCAGAGGGCGGCCGGGGTCTGCGGCACGGTACGACACGACACGCTCAGAGGGCGGCCGGCGCCCGCGGCGCGGTACGACACGACACGCTCAGAGGGCGGCCGGGGTCTGCGGCACGGTACGACACGACACGCTCAGAGGGCGGCCGGCACCTGCGGTACGGTACGACACGACACGCTCAGAGGGCAGCCGGCACCCACGGCGCGGTACGACACGACACGCTCAGAGGCCGGCCGGCGCCTGCGGTACGGCACGACATGACACGTTCAGAGGACAGCCGGCACCTGCGGCACGGTACGACACGACACGCTCAGAGGACAGCCGGCACCTGCGGTACGGTACGACACGACACGCTCAGAGGGCAGCCGGCACCCACGGCGCGGTACGACACGACACGCTCAGAGGGCGGCCGGCACCCGCGGTGGGTACGACACGACACGCTCAGAAGCCGGCCGGCACCTGCGGTACGGTACGACACGACACGCTCAGAGGGCGGCCGGCGCCCGCGGCGCGGTACGACACGACACGCTCGGAGGACGGCCAGCACCTGCGGTACGGTACAACACGCTCAGAGGGCGGCCGGGGCCTGCGGCTGGGCACGGTACGGCACGCCCAGAGGGCTTTCGCCTTCGCTGGTGCTAACCGAGCATGCAACATGCCGTCAGTTGGCCCGTAGAGGTAGTGGGAAAATAATTTGTGCATCATATCCTGCTGATCTGAGCAATTGCAGCGTATCAGATCGAGTGTCAAGACATCATGGAATGCAATTTTTTTAACCCGTCGGCTGTTATGAGCTTAGGTCATAACAGAAAAATGCCCGGTGTGGAAAATGAGTAGGTTTTATTACCATCAGTAAGCAACAATGTCTCATAATGAAATAAGTGCGTTGCCTTGTAGGCAACGAGGTGATGTCACCAGCGAGGTGATGGCGGAGCTGAGAAATACCACGTTAGACGAGGGCTTCTAAGCGGGGGGGGGGGGGGGGAGGGGAGATGACGACTTGTCATACCGGGTAAAAAGGGTGGATCCCGCCCGTCTCGTATATTCCGGTCGCCATTTCTAAACGATCGTTTAGAGCAGCCTCAAATTTGGTGACGCTCTTTGTGACGTACGATTTTTGCAGGTTGCTTACAAATTTGGAAAACAATGATCGCTCAAGTACAGTTCCAGAGCTTGATTTCGGGAGGAAACATTGCTGAGATTTGACTTTCACTCGTCGATCAGCATGCATGTACAGTGTACAGTGTGTACATATTTGCATTTCTGTGCATATGGCTACACGAAGTGTCAGAGGCTAGATCAGGTAGAACGACTAGGGGTGGGTATATGGTGAAACGTGGGTGAATAGGGAAGTAGGAGGGGGCAATAACGAACACTGTACCCCCTGAGGGTACCGTGTCCGAAATTACCACATCAGTCGGAGCAGCCTCCCAACTACACGGCCACCAGTGTAGAAGGGAAGGGATAATATCGGAAATGGGTGAAGCGCGTTGGGTCAAATAAGTAGCTGTTCATTTTGGCTATTGCAGCCTCATTGCTGTTTCAGGTGAAACAAGTATGCATGTTAACTATGCAAAAACAGCATTTTTGTTTTGTTCAAGGGGGCTCCAAAGTAGCGAAGGCATGCCCTCATTTGAATACCCTGGGTACGCCCCTGGTGCAAACACTGGACATTACATTTACTGTGTTTTGCGGTTTTGCAAAACTGAAGACCATCCAGATTTTTTTCGTTATTGCTGTCGCCATGCCAACCAAGCTGCATCAGCAGCAATAGCCCCCCCCCCCCCTGGCTGAAAGCGGGCGAAGTCCTCCGTTACGGCGCGTCTCGCGTACCTCGAGCGCCGGCACCCAGCGGCCCGACTTGTCCTTCTTCTCCACCAGGTAGCCGGTGATGGGGGCGCCGCCGTCGTTGGCCGGCGGCTCCCACTTGAGGTCCACGTGGTCCTTGTCCCAGTCGGTGGCCTCCAAGTTGCCCGGAGGGCCTGGCTCATCTGAGGAGATTGGCATCATTTTTGTCGTGAGTTAAAGAGCAGCCAAAATGTACAGGCTGACGTTAAATGGGACGCAGTGTCGTTACGGGGTAGTTTGACGTCATTTGTTAACAAAAACGACTGACATTTGCCACTGGCGATGCACGGAACCCACACGCCGAAGAGCACGCCCAGGTTAGGTATCCAGCGTCCAAAGTAGTGTTACTACACTCGCTCAGGTACAACGTGCCAACATCGCCGTGGTGTAGGAGGTGCAAGTTCACGGATGGTTATGTAATTACCCCAAGAAACCTTGCATTATTCATTTCAAATAAGTAGGGGTTAGTTTTGAGTCACGTCCAAAGCCGCCCGTTTTTTTCGGACGTGCCGATGAAGAGCAATGTAGCGATCTGGTTCAGAGCCAGGAAAACGGCGGAGTCAAACGCGTACACCAGCCTTGCCCAGTGACTACGTGACGTCACACCGTATTGCCAATCTGCTGAAACGCACGCCTCATCAAAGCGCTTGACATTGCGGGGGAGGCTGCTCACCGAACGGATTCTTGGCAACGATGGTCTGGGTTCCCTCGAGCGGCTCCGAAGCGCCCTCCTTGTTGACGGCCTTGACACGGAACTTGTACTCGTGACCCGGTGTCAGGTTGTTGATCTCGATCTCAGGCTTGTCGGAACGGCCGGCCGGCATCCAGACGCCCATCTCGGGGTCGAACTTCTCCACCTCAAAGTGCTCGATCGGGGTACCGCCGTCGTCCTTCGGAGGGTTCCATTTGAGCTTGCAGCCGTGCTTGTGCACGTCCGAGACCTGAGAACGAACATCCTCTCCGGCTTAGAACGAACACGTTCCGAAGCCTGGCATCGTTTTGTAACCGCGAGGATGGAGATAGAACGGTTTCCAAGCGAACGTTATATGATCACAGGGCGAAGGCTCGGGAGTAACACATAAATGGAGTTGCTCAGAGAATGAACGGGATTTCCTACCACAAATCAACCGCACTTATTTGACTGATCACGTTTTTTACGCACATCACACAACATGCAACCTAGCACTGCTTTCTATATATATATATGAAAGTACGCATCAAGGTGGCGCAACGTTTTCTGTACATACAGGGCTTCAAACCACGAATAAATCTTATGACCAAGAGGCCCGGCATCACAACAGCTCATGGGTAAACGCGAGTGATTTTCACTTTGAACACGAGAGGAAAGAGAACGTCAATACATCTATTGACGACAGTTGTGATCTCTCTTTAAATGAATCAATGACAACTGCCACCACCCTTCACGTGTCCTCTCGCCTTCTAGCCAAAGGCCACTCACGCTTGCATTTAAACTATCACAATTTCGAAGCCTACTGACCACAACAAATACACGAAGTAGCAAGCTCCCGCACGGATAGGCTCATGCATCATTGTCACGGCTATGCAGAGCGGTCGCCATGAACGTCTCGTCTCACCTCCAGCGGGCCCTCCGGCTTGGCGGGCTTGGACGTTATGGTGACCTTGACCGTGACCTGGTCCTTGCCCGAGCTGTTCTCGGCCGTGAGCGTGTACTCGCCCGAGTCGCCTCGGCGAGCGTTGTGCAGCACAAACTTGGTGTTGTAGTCCCGCGACTCGATTGTCAGCTGCTTGGTCGGTCTGCAGGAAGAGCGCGGAATGTTTAGCACGCTGAGATTTTGCCAAAACTTTATGAAGATTTGAAGGAACGCGCGTATGTCTGCACGATGCAATCTTTCGCGACAGAGTACTGAAGAACTAAAACACATAATATACAATGTCACGGGCGAGCAAACATGATATTGGTGCTTACGAGCAGTTTTCAGCTCGCTGAAACAACAGACGCGACAGGATACAGGCCAAATAGATATGTTTTCAACGCACGTTAGGACCAACGTGTCGGGGCCGTATCTTTTAAAAGACGGAGCTTTGGATTCATGGACAGCTTGTTACTGAACACAAAACCTCGTCAAATGCCCTCTAGAACCAACTTCACATTAAAAGCACTCCCTGAAGTCGAGACATAACGTTGATAATGACCGCGGACTTGGCCTGCCAGCGCAGCACCAGCCCAGCGTCAGGCCGCCGGCGCTTACTTGACTTCAGAGCCGTTTTTGAACCACTTGGTGGTGGGCGCCGGCTCTCCCGACACGTCCACGTCAAACTTGACCAGCGAGCCGGACGAGATGGTGACGTCACGCAGATTACGGCGGTCAATCTTGGGCGCCACTGAAATGACGCGCGCGGTGAGCCGGGCACCAGGGCGCAGTGTTGCCCGAAGCCCTGGTCCTACGTAACATGCCTCCCGCAGGCACGTACAGATCAATAGGGCCTCCGTTGATCGAAAGTACGAGCTATACGAAAGCACGTATAGTTCTGTATAGTCGAAAGCGCTGGCCACTGGATGGCTAGCTTTACGCCATCGTGCGCACGCGTACTGACTCCAGTGCTATATGCTCGCTCACGCCACTTCACCTCATCTTCCCAGTCACATTTATCCAACAAGGGCTGTCGCCTGTAACACACCGTAAGAACGTCGACAGCAGTACGCCTTGACAAAGCATTCACCCTCACAAACCCAGCCATGGCCAGGCGACCGTATCGCCGGTACTCACAGAATCGAGCCTTGGCCACGATCGGCCTGCTCGGCTCGGACGGCTCCGAGGCGCCCGCCTTGTTGAGCGCGAGCACGCGGAACTGGTACTCGACGCCCTCGATCAGGTTGTGGACGGAGCCGGTGTTCTCCGGTCCCTCCAGCTCGCACGCCTTCTCCCACATCATTCTGGAGGGGGCGCAGACCATATCAGCAGGTCGTAAACTGCCAAGGTCAACCCGGATAACGTGACGCACAGCTTCGCTTTTTGTCTCGTTTTTTATTAATACTATTTTCGATAGTCTCCGATCAGTTAACAAGCTAAAGCAGCGCAACAAGGGCGCATGACAGTGCACTGAGTTTACTGACCCGTAGGAGTCTCGCTTTTCGATGATGTATCCGGTGATCGGAGAGCCGCCGTCGCTGACCGGCTCCTTCCAGGTCAGCTCCACGTGTGAGGTCGACCAATCGGTGGCCTCGGGCGCACCGGGCTTGCCGGGTACAACTGACAAGGCGGTTCAAGGTCAGAGTTGTCGCCTATGGGAGGTGAAGAACGCGGCTGGCACAGCCGGCATCTGACCACAATGTTGCCATTGAAGTCCACCCTGCGTTTGGACGCCCCATAAGTGAACCGCCGGTGAAGAAATCCTAATTTCATCGCATTCGGGTAAGACTGTTCAGAGCTCTTATAGAAGGGTCCGTAAACGCAGGACCGGGCGTGTAAACCCAACGTGGCTGCTTTTACACCGCCAAAAGGCACCCAAAAGTCATTTCAATCGCTGAAGCTGCAGTACACACAACCTCCCCCTTAGAAGGTCCACTGACCGAACGGATCCTTGGCGACGATGGGTATCGAGGTCTGGAGCGGCTCCGACTCGCCCTCCTTGTTCACGGCCTTCACCCGGAAGTGGTACTCGTGACCCGGAGTCAGGTCCTTGACCTCAAACTCGGGCTTGTTGGAGGTGCCGGCCGGGATCCAAATGCCAACATCGGGATCAAACTTCTCGATGACGTATCCCTCGATGGGCTCGCCGCCGTCGTCGGCGGGCGGCTTCCAGGCGAGCTTGCAGCCCTCCTTGTGCACGTCCGAGACCTCCAAGGGACCCTCCGGTGCACCGGGCTTAGCTGGCGTCAGCAAGAGCCCGTATCAGTGATGCGAGGGAAAAGGTGTCCTCGATGAATGGTGTTGAAAGACGACTCGTTGTACCAGGCTAGCTCTATGTTGCATACGCCTTGAAACACTATATATATATATATATATATATATATATATATATATATATATATATATATATATATATATATATATGTAAATCACGGATCATATGATGCATTGGTGCAATTGATCGAAACCGCTTCTTGTCCCGAACGAGGACATAGTAGCCTTTTTACAATTTACCACTGTGGCAAGCGCCAAAGACGGATACATTTTAAATCAAGTACACATAAAATGACTTAAAATGACAATAATGGCTTAAAGCTGCCACTGTTGGTCGCGCCTTCAGATGCCTTATATAAAATACCCGCGCGCAGCTTTGCATCCATATTCTCACGGCGCGTTATGCATCCCAAAGTCTCAGACGCCTCCCGCGGCCTGTTAGAGCCAGCCGTCCCTCGACCACACCGCTGTCCCCGAGCAGCTGCCGGCCAAGCACTTACACACTACGATGACATCGACTTGGGCCTCGTCCTCGCCGTGTTCGTTGACCGCCTTGATGGTGTACGTGCCCGTGTCGCCACGCTTCGGAGTGTCGTTGATATACTTGGTCCTGGAAACCGGCACAACCGTGGGAATGTGACATTGCTTGCAGCTCATCACTCCATTAACCCTGACTCTAGGTGGTTATATGACACGGAAGGAATGATACGGCCAACTGAGCGCCTACCTATGGAGTCAATTTTTATTGAAGACAAAACACATGAATTGATTGCTTAAGTGACACGGCAATCAGCGTCTTTACCAAGGACAGCTTCTTGCGCCACTTTTACCCCGGCCCAATATTCCGAAAAGTTGGCTAATTTTGTACGCACCCGCAGGCCAAATAGCACTGAAAGATCTGCTACGCGTCATGCAACGTCATGCCACGGCTGCCCGGTGCTGGATGTTTTGCCGATTTTCCAGGGAAACACCGTGTTGTTTCAAATAAGAACCGAATTGTCCGACAATCGCTTTGAAACGAAACCAGCGTGCAAGTTGCTAACTCATCAGCATGTTGAGATCACCAGTATCTATTTCACCCGGATATCAGTATCCGGGAGCACAACCTGCATGGCTGATCATTATCAGTACACAGCTCGGCACTGAAACGAGTCATTCGAAGAACATTATGATCCCACTTTCGGGATGGGTATAGGTGTTTAGGCACCTACACCTTGTTTCTCCAATCGTCGCGAGACGAAAGGTCTGAATTTCCGTCGTCTGGAACACAGCACCCCACAGTGGGAGCACGCAGCCCTCCACACCAGCCCACAAGCCGCACCCCAGCCTAGACCCTGACCCGAGACCCTGCGCGCCGCTCACCTGTACGGCTCGTTCTCCACGCGGTTATGCGTGGTGGTCTTGATGGGCCGGCCGCCCTTCTGCCAGGTGACCTCTGGCGGCGGCTCACCCTCGACCTTGACATCGAACACGATCGGCTCGCCCTCCCGCACCGTCAGAGGTCGCAGGTTGCGCCGGTCGATCTTCGGCGCCACTGGCGGCACGTGCGGAGCGTGAGGGTGGCGGCGGGCCATCGCTGCTCACTGGACAGCCGGGCAGGCGCGGCCAGCTATGGAGCTCCGGGTCGGGCACGAGGGCGTCTTTCACGGATAGGTTCGCCAGTTTGGATGGAGCAGGTATATATGAAATCCTTGGGTTCACATTTATTGGAATCAAACTGGGGAGCACCTATCAGGAAACAGAGATAACTCTATTTGTCTAGTCTTGAAAACGAACGGCCTTGAC
The DNA here is from genome assembly GCF_011947565.3 of Pollicipes pollicipes. Taxonomy (NCBI): domain Eukaryota; kingdom Metazoa; phylum Arthropoda; class Thecostraca; order Pollicipedomorpha; family Pollicipedidae; genus Pollicipes; species Pollicipes pollicipes. Next base: position 23,608,841 of record NW_023596297.1, read on the forward strand.
CTTTGCCATCGGGTAGACTTAACTAATGTTTGTTTTCACTGCAGAAGAAGATGAAATTCTTTCTCAGGCAGAAATAGATAAAATTGTCTGACATACACAGAGAGAAGTTTTGCGTTTCTCGGAAGGAAGCCCACTCTGGCTTCAGGGCTACAGCAGACAAACTCACGTTTCCTGGGTTTGGCGGTGACGGGTCGGGAGGCGGCGCTCGGTTCGCCGGGGCCGGCCTCGTTGACTGCGCGCACGCGGAACTCGTACGTCTGACCCTCGTCCAGGTCGGGCACGCGGCACTGACAGTCGGGGCCTGGGGGACAGCAGCGCAGCATCAGCATCGGCGGGACGCGGAAACAAACGCGCGGTAGCCACGAGCCGCTACAAGGATCATACTGCCTAATAAAGGTGTATCTGGGGAATCTGTGTAGCCCTCAACGCTAGACAAGAAAAAACTCTAAAAACTTAACTAAACAGACAAGGTGAGAGCAACAAAGCTCAACCAATAAATTGTTTTTAACAAACGCCGTCACACAATCTTGCCTTAGCACTTGGCAACGATGTTGAATTATGTAATCAGTCAACACCTGATCTGTCGGCAACAGCCACCGCCGCTCACTCGGCTCGGCCTCGCGAACACACCGCTCACCATCTGTTTCGGCCGCCTTCACCCACTTGCCGGTGCCCCTCTCCTTCTTCTCGACGACGTAGCCGGTGATGGGGGCGCCGCCGTCGTTGGTCGGCGGCTCCCACTTGAGATCCACGTGGTCCTTGTCCCAGTCGGTCGGCTCGGGTCGGCCGGGCGCGCCGGGCTCGTCTGTGGCACCCCACGTCCGGTCACGGGAGGACAGGAGCAGACCTGGCTTGCATGGCACAGTGATGTGTGCCGGGAGCTTCATGGTCGGAAGTTTGGACAAGCGGAGGGTCGGTGGAGGACGAAAAATCACCGTCATGTGTTATTGTTGGGAGTGTAGCCACGCGAGGAAAACGATGTGCTATACATATATGCAAATGCCGGTATAACGTCAGTGCACAAAACAAGATTGTCAAGATATCTGCACTCATAATCGACATATGTGTAACACGGCACAAATTACCACACACCAGACTCTTGATTGGGGGGGGGGGGGGGCAAAGAACTCGCGGCAGGTTTCTGAAGATTCAAAGGATAATAAGCTTACCGGGGAGGATAAAAAAACGGGGGCCCATATCGCATTACCCTAGCGACAACCATTCGGCTCTAGTGTGATCTATTGAAAGAACAACTGATCATCCCAGGTAGCACCATAATTACAGCCAGCCTCACCGAACGGATTTTTGGCAATGATTGAGTGGTCGGCTTCCAGCGGCTCCGACTCGCCCTCCGGATTGACGGCCTTGACTCGGAACTTGTACTCGTGACCCGGGGTCAGATTGTTGATCTCCAAGGTCGGCTGCGTGGTGCGGCCAGCGGGCATCCAACGACCTGGGGGGGGGGGGGGGGGGGGGCGTCACCGATCACGAGATCACCAGTCAGTTTTATCGCACGGAGGAGTTGTTTCTGTGTCCATGAAGATGTCACATGATCCTGGGCTGCGTGCTTGAGCTGGAATCTGGGCCGTTGCCTGTGCCGGTACTTATAACGGTACAAGAAGCAAAGAAATACAACACGTTTCAGTTGATGCTTTCCTCCAAAACATTTTGCGCTGTGATGAATCAATCTAACTATTCGTATAATTCAACTATAACTTTTGGAAACAAACCATGTACTTTTGATGGCGGCTAAGCACATACGTTGTTACGCGACGATACCATTAATGTAGCGGCTGACACATAACGAGATCCATCGGAGATCAAGTCTTAGATTAATAATTCCGTTACAAACCCTTGTCCATTGATTTCTACAGACCTCTATATATTTCCACAGACCCTCGTCTCTTAACCCCTACGAACCTCTACAGACCCTCATCCCTTGACCTCTACAAACCTCTACAAACCTCTACAGGCCCTTGAGCGCCTTGGGACGGAAGGTGGTACTGACCAGTTTCGGGGTCGAATTTCTCCACCAGGTACTCCTCGATGGGTACGCCGCCGTCGTCCAGCGGCGGTTTCCACTTGAGCGTGCAGCCCTCCTTGTGCACGTTCGAAATGTCCAGCGGGCCTTCCGGCTTGCCAGGTTTGTCTGGAATCAGAGGCACAGGTCATCAGTTTCACCATATTACTTGACGTTGTCTGGCAAAGATATGGAGAACGCGGCACGTACAGCATAGCGGACAGCATGGTGACGGGCAAGATAACCGTAGCAGGTAAAGACAGTTCATATGGGAGCCACGGGAGGCATAATGTTTATGCAGTATGGGTGGCTGGCGTTGCGAGGTTAAGGTTTGCGCACCGGCGCAGCACACTCAGTAGCTTACGATCAGATTTTGAGACCACTTTACCCTTCGTCGCACTTTCCAGGCCTCCCACAAGCGCCACCCATGCCTCCGTCCCACTCACACCCCTCTCGCCACTCACCGAGCACAATGACCTTGACCTGGGCCTCGTCCTTGCCCGACTCGTTCTCGGCGCGCAGTGTGTAGGTGCCCGTGTCCTTGCGGCTGGTCATGAAGACGGACAGCTTGGTGCGGTAGTCCTCAGTGTCGACGGTGCGGTTGTCCTTGGAGGCCAGCTGGGTGCCGTCCAGACTCCATGTCTTGGTTGGCGGCGGCTCACCACTGACCCGCACGTCGAATTTGAACGGCGTGCCGGCGTGGATGGTGATGTCGCGCAGGTTCGAGCGGTCGATGTAGGGCGCCGCTGTGGGGGTGGGGAGGGGGGTAAGGGGCAGCCAGCACTAACTCGCCCTCCACCACTCGCCGATCACCCGCTGAGTTACAACGCAGTCTGAGTTACAACGCTGAGTCATAACACAATCTCAATGCCAACGCTGTGCTTCTTTTTACTCCTGCGAATCCCCAGGAGCAGGATTTTTTGGTACTTTTGTTTAATTTGTTCGGTGCTCTTCCGGTTTACACGCAACTTGTCGAATCTATCGGATTCAGGATGGTAAACAACAGGAGCTCAAGTCGGACCCCGCGGGCAGCTGCGTAGTCGTTTAGACGAGACGTTGCGGGCATTCGAGCGGTCTGAAAACTGACTGGTTGACCGGGGGCTGATGGGCTGACTAGAACGCATACAATCCAGTGACGGGCTGCCAGTAAATTGATTATAAAATTCTCGTTTGACAGGATGCCAGAAATACAAAACTGCAGGAGAGTGGTGATGAGGAACATGTTGCAGGCGTGGTTGAAACACACGCAGATTAACTCAAATAGGTTGCCTGGACTCAATTTGCTTGTAATCGCCGCCCGACAGACTTTTTGTGTCCAACCATCGGTGGGCGTGACAAGTCAAATCGGGGCCTACAAACCAAGCCTTGTGTGCATCTGCCCTCTTTTGTTGTCCCAAGAGCTGAGCATGTCACGATAATGAAACAAGGAACACTTGATAGGGCTCGACGAACTGAGCTCAATAATGGATGGAGCAGCCCACTGCCAAACCAGGTAACACAAAGTAACAGTTTCGACCTAAGGTTTTCTGAACTTGGCACCAACACAACCCCAGCAAAAGGCCATTATTTATAGTCGATCATGGTAAAGATATTCCGGTTTTCAGACCGCGAATATGTTATAACACAGCTGCTTGTAGTGAATTTTTTTCGCCTGCAGAGGTTTAAAGGTTGTTACGGAAAGGCCCAGGAGAGACTGAACCCTTTCGTCTATCGCCGTCAGGAGCTGTAAAGTCTAGATATGCACGAAGTTTAACTAGTATGGCCTTTTCGCAAGCGTCATCACTAGTATACTTCACATTGCACAGCTTTTGTTCCACATGCTGGCACCACCAAACTGACTAAGAACTTCAAACGTTACCCAACTTCAAGCGGACCGCTTTTGCATCCGGCGGGAAAAGCCAGGTAAGGGAAGCCACTTACCGAATCTGGCCTTGGCCGTCATGGTCTTGGACTCTCCGCTCGGCCCTCCAGGACCGGCCTTATTAACAGCGCGCACGCGGAACTTGTACTGCATGCCCTCCACCAGGTCGGGCGCGCGACCCTCGCACTTGTCGCCCGGAATCTCCGCCGCCTTCTGCCACTTGGTACTGCCGGACACGGTAGACGGGAGATGTGAGTGATGGCCGGGCGGGCCGGTGCCCTCTTCCAGCCGGCGGTGCGCGAGAGGGGTCATGAGAACGATACTCGGGAAGGCTGGCGCCCTCTGCCGGCGCGGAGGGGACATGAACCCTAACATAATGCATAGGCAAGGATCGGTGACACATTCTTGCGGCTAAATCTTCAAAAGCGTTCCGGGTGCCTGAACGCGAGCGTCCTGCCCACCTGTACTGGTCCTTCTTCTCAATGACGTATCCGACGATGGGAGCTCCGCCGTCATCCTGCGGTGGCTTCCACTTGAGGTCGGCGTGGTGTTTGTCCCAATCGACCACGTCCGGCACGCCAGGCGCGCCGGGAGCGTCTGAGGATGGAGCGCAGACAGTCAGCTGAGCAGAGACGGTACACATATTTATAAAAGGCGCATTTATAAATATGTGTACCGGCACCATAGCCATGCAAAACTTTCACAGTGTGACCTGATGAAAGCGAGGCAAGTGGCCTTTCACCGTTCACTCATCCCCGCCTGGCCCTCCCAGCTCACCGAATGGATTTTTGGCCAGCGTCGGCATGAGCGTCTCGAGCGGCTCGCTCTCGCCCTCCGAGTTGACCGCCTTCACGCGGAACAGGTACTCGTGGCCCTCGTTCAGGCCGTCTACAACGGCCTCAGGCGTCTTGCTCGTGCCCACCGGCACCCAGCGGCCCGTGTCCTTGTCCATCCGCTCCACCACGTAATGGTCCACCGGCTCGCCGCCGTCGTCCTCGGGCTTCTCCCACTTGAGCTTGCAGCCCTTGGCCGTGACGTCAGACACCTCCAGCGGGCCCTTTGGCTTGCCCGGCTTGGCTGCACACGGGAGGCGACGAGTGGTCACATACGGTGTAGAAAAAGACAAGCAATGATTAACAAAGTCATACGTGAGAAATTGAAATCGCGTGAAGAAACTATTGAAACACAAGATAAGCAGCATTCAACACCTTACAGCTCCCAAGTCAATTGTATTACACCGCGGAACACCGCACCATTTTCTCAACGCGAAAACCGACAAACACTCCCTCTCCCTCTCCCTCCTCTCCCATCCTCCCCCTTCGTTCCCGACCCTCGAACCACCAGCCGGCGCACTCGGCACTCACTCAGCACGTTGAGGTCGAGCTCGGCGGTGTCGGTGCCGGACGAGTTGGTGGCCGTGATGACGTACACACCGGTGTCGGCGCGCCGCGCCTTTTGCAGCGCGAAGGACGAGTGGTAGTCCTCGTCGTCGATGACCAGCCTCTCGTTGGGCGGCACCGGCTTGCCCTTGAGCGTCCAGGTGACGTTGGGCGCCGGCTCACCCTCGATGTCGATCTCGACGCGCAGCATCTGACCGCTGCGGATCACCTTCTTGTCCAGATTGGTGCGGTCGATGTGCGGCTTCACTGTCGGCAGAGAAGAGCGTCGGTGCACAGGTCGTAAAGACGTCGCACTTAAAAAGGTCCTACTTAAAAAGGTCGTCTTACTCGAAGGTCGTACTTAGAGGGTCGTAAGCCTTTCATCTTGCCGCCGCTTACCAAAAACTCACCTAGAAGTGGTGCAAAAAGAAGGCAATGGGAACTCATTGTAACGATGCTCACAAATCATGGAGGGATACGACGCGAACTATTGCCTCCAGTAGCAAGAAAATATATTTTGGTTCGTATGCCTGATGTCTTCTGATTGTAGAGGTTTAACACAAATGTCTGCGAGACATACTGAACAACGCACCAGAACTGGACAAATTCCATAAAGCGTTACTACCACGCGCCTGTCCGGTCCGTCCTGAACATCTGCTACACTCACGGAATCGGGGCTTGCAGATCACAGACTTGGTGGCGTCAGATGGCTCGGATGGGCCCGCCTTGTTCACGGCCACCACGCGGAACTCGTACTCGTGACCCGGGATAACGTCAGTCACGTGACCCTCGGTGGCGTCGCCCTGCCGGAGGTGGCAGGTCAGGCCAGCAGGCTCGATGCCGGCCGGTGCAGCGTCGGTGCGATGAAACAGGAAGCACTGAAGGGCAAATTCCAGACCCCCAAAGCTCCCCATTGTATGGCCAGCCCAAAGCATGCATCATGGCGTACGAAGTGTTGCGACAGGACAGTCGACAACACGCCGCACTTTTGGGAGTTGTGGCACGGAACGCACAAAACCGGCCCTCGCATACCATCCATAGCCATCACCGCGAGTCACCATTTCACCAGCACTCCTCGACCCCCTGCGCGGAGCTTCACAGCGCAGAAGGCCTCGTTGGTTCGTCGTACCCCTGACCGCCTCGTCCCATCGACAATAACGCACCGGCACGGTGAGGCAGGGCTTCCAGGTGCCGGGCCGGTCAACCTTGTCCCGCTTCTCGATGATATACTCCAGAATGGGAGCGCCGCCGTCGTCCGGCTTCTTCCACTGGAGGTCGACGAAGTCGCGGTCCCAGTTCTTCAGCTCGGGCCGCTCCGGCTTGTGGGGCGGGTCTGCCGGGACAGACAACAGCCGACGTCAAGTTCTGCGCATGCGTGGACAGCCGAACCAACCCTCGGCAAGTCGTGCGCAAGTGAGCGCTTAGTTTATTTTACGTCGTTGATGAACAGCACGGCTGAACTTACCGCATGTACGCATGTAGAGAATTATTTGCCACCACAGTTGGCTTAGGCAACTGCCAGACTGCATCGGAACCTCACGACTTCGCATTAAAAGCAGGCATTTTAAAGACGTAACCAATGAAATGCTACACAGATGCATGTTTACTTTTACATTTCGTACTGAACTCTGCGTTTGCCGATATTCGTATATGCAAAAATGACCAGGGCTGCATCCCCAAATACTGAGCATCCCCAAATGTTGATATCAGACAAAATGTGATCAATTTTTCATTTCATTAGGAGCTGAGAGCTACCAATACATCACACAATCATGGATGCACGATCATCTACCCTTAGAGTTGCGGCGCACCATCACGAGCCTGCAGTCACTGCAAGTGGTGATGACTGACCGAAGGGATTCTTTGCGAGCACAGACTGGTCGCATTCCAGAGGCTCCGACTCGCCCTCCTTGTTCACAGCCTTCACTCGGAACTTGTACTTCTTGCCCTCCTGCAAGCCGGTAATTTCCGCTTCCGGTTTGTCGGAGGTACCGCACGGGATCCATTGTCCTGAGGAAAAGATAGCAATTAGGACCAAAACGCTCGAGACATTTCTCTTTGTGATCCAAGCGTCCTGTCCGCACCAATGCACCAGCAGACTCAGCCAGTATATAACAGACGCAGTTTCTATACATTGACTGGAAATTGATCCGCGACTTCTAGCCTTATCCAGGGAAAAAACCTGGTCCAAGCTTCTTCCAAACACGTACCGGTAAACGGATCCAGTTTCTCCAGCTCGTAGTGGTCAATCGGACAACCTCCATCGTCCTCCGGCTCCTTCCAGCTCAGTTTGCAGCCGCTAGCCGTGACATCGGACACCTGGAGCACACGGAGGCGTGCCATGAGTTGAGGTACACTATGGAACATGGGACACAGGGCATGCCAAACATCTGGTCACACCAGTTGGTAGCAGGAGCCCGTCTCTCGCTCACGCAATGACGGCATTGTATGCAAATCTTTCAAAGGGTGCGTGCAAACGGAAAAGACCTATGCGCATTCAACTCAGAGGATCCCGAAGCCTATTGGCTGAAAGTGCTACTGCAGATCTGAAATCCAGCAACAGCAACAAAACATTTACCCCGATGCACAGTTCACCGTCATCTTTTCTCGGTACCAGGAGCAGCTGGGGCCCGGCGCCACTGACCAGTGAGGGCCGCTGTGACGCGCCCCGCCCCCCGCCGCGGCCCGGGCCGCCGTCCGTCCGTCCGGCGTACTCACATCCAGCGGACCGCCGGGCTGGCCCGGCTTGCCCAGCACGGTGATGTCCACCTGGGCCACGTCCTCGCCCGACGAGTTGCTCGCCGTGATCGTGTACGTCCCCGAGTCGATGCGCCGCGCGCGGAACAGCGCGAACTTGGTGTTGTAGTCGACGTTGGTGATGGTCAGTTCGGGTCCGGTCTCCACGTCCTGCGGCAGCCCGAGGTCACGTGGCTCAGACGGGACGGGTCGAACAGCGGCTCGACAGGGCGCGAGCTGAGCCTGGGCAGGGCGCTCAGCTCAAGATCAGCATCTGGCGCAAACCGGCCAATCTAGCGATAGTAAGATGACATCTTTCAAGCGCTGTCATAAAAAGCTCAATCCTGTGCATCATTAAGAGTAAATTTATCTCCAAAACAGTCCGCATTGCAAGAAATACTCATTTCCAACAATTCACACATGGAGCACCATGCACACAAACATCATTCCACCCAGTAATCGGGCGTTGCGCAGTTGTCCTGGACCTCTCAGCGCGTACCCTGTCCTTGAAGGTCCAGCTGACGGTGGGCGGCGGCTCGCCGATGATGTCCACGTCCAGCAGCACCTGCTGGTTCACCTTCACCACCACCGGCTTCAGATTGTCGCGCACGATACGCGGCTTCACTGCCGGAGTGGCGGGAGGGGGTCAGGCGACCTCTCGGGGCTTCGGACGCCGCTGCAGATCTGTCTGTATCGGCAGCTAGGCGCGTCGTACATGTGGGAGCAGTCACCATGAGTCGCAGTTGATAGATCTCCACGCCAGACGAGCTTCGGCAATGTGTCGCATGCGAAACGCGAGCCAGCCATCAAACACATCACCATATCCACCCTCCGCCCACCGGTGGCACACTCAATCCCGGGATCAGCACCCCACACGAGCATTTACACCGGCCAGCAGCAGATCTGAGCCCCTCCGCACCCCTCCTGAGCCTGTGCATCAGCTCGACCCGAGCCCGCCAGGCCGGGACACCACTCACGGTATCTGGCCTTGGCCGTGTGCGGCGCGGTGGCGTCGCTCGGCTCGCCCGGGCCCGCCTTGTTGATGGCCCGCACGCGGAACTGGTACTTCTTGCCCGGCGTCAGGCCAGTGATCTTGCCCGAGCAGGCGGGTCCCACCTCGGCCGCCGGCTGGAACTCAGCAGCGCCGTCCGGCTTCATCTCCAGCACGTAGCCGGTGATGGGCGCGCCGTTGTCGCGCAGCGGCGGCTCCCACTTGAGCTCCACCATGCGCTCGTCCCAGTCCACGATGTCTGGCATGGACGGCGCACCCGGCGGGTCTGCGGCAGGGCGGACCGCTGACGTCAGGCGCGGCATGGACGGGTCGGATCCGGCCACAGAAACAGCGCTTCGAATGAGGCGCCTGAGTCATCGTCACTAAGCGAATAGACTGCACATGCTACCGACAATGTGTCTCCGCGGAGAATCGCTCTGCGCGTAACAGAGCCTGCTTCCGAAAGCTTCCGCGCTAGCTGTTGCCTTTACAATTCAGCAGCACGGGCAACACATGTAGGATGCCTACGTGTGACCACACACTGTCAACTGAAACAGTTCGCTTGATTTAGTCTGCACGGCATGAATATCTATGCTGGCAGCGACGCACAGAAACCGGTACCGACTCTCGAGCCTACATCCCGAGACCGGGCGTACCGTAGGGGTCCTTGGCCAGGATGGAGTGGTCCGTGTCGAGCGGCTCCGACTCGCCCTCCTCGTTGACGGCCTTGACGCGGAACTCGTAGCGCTTGCCCGGCTCGAGGCCCTTGATCTCGGCCTCGGTCGTGTCGCCCGGCACGCGGCCGGCCGGCTGCCAGCGGCCTGTCGTCGTGTCCATCTTCTCCAGCACGTAGGCCGACAGCGGCAGGCCGCCGTCGTCCTTGGGCTTGTTCCAGCTAAGCTTGCAGTGGTCCTTGTGTACGTCGGACACGTCCAGCGGACCCTCAGGCCGAGCCGGCTTGTCTGCGATACAGGACGGGTCGGTTCAGCCGCCTCACACTCCTATGCAGCCGGCCGGGGTTAAACGACGTCAAAAGCGTCCAGAACATATTACAAAACCAGAGGTGGCCCGATGTTATGCTGAAAACTATCTTAAATAATGCATTGGTAGCGGAAGTTCGCCCAGGTACTGCATTCGTTTGGCTGAACGCCTACTGCCAAACTATTATCATCGCCCATCCCTGCCTGCCCGTAAGGAGCCTCACCGAGAATGTTGATCTCGACCTCGGCCTCGTCCTCGCCCGAGCTGTTGACCGCCTTGATGAGGTATTTGCCACTCTGGCGGCGCGACGTGTCCTGAATCTGCAGGCGCGTGTTGTAGTCCTCGTTCTCGATGCGGTAGTGCGCGTCGGTGGCCACCTCCTTGCTCTTAAATGTCCAGGTGACGACTGGCGGCGGTTCGCCCTTGACGTCGATGTCCAGGCGGACCACTTGGCCGGCGCGTACCGTCACCGGCTTGCACTTGTCTCGGTTGATCCACGGCTTCACTGCGGCAGGGGCAGAGGCACAGCGTCAGCAGCGGGGAGAGGACGACTGCATGAGGTGTTCCCTTGGCCCCGCGTGGACACCGGGATACACCGTTAGCGGACAACAGGACACGAAGCGCAAACGGGTCCGCGTATCGATCAGCTTGTGAGAGTGCACCTGTGAATTCCAGCATGTAGCGTATTCGACAGTGGTCACCGGTACACTTCAGCCACAGATGCCGAGCCGAAAGTCCTCCACGATCGCGATCGCCGAGCCCGGACACTTACGGTATCGAGCCTTGGCCGTGTGCTGTCCGGTGGGCTCGCTGGCCTCTCCAGGCCCGGCCTTGTTCACGGCACGCACGCGGAACTGGTACACGTTGCCCTCGGTCAGGTCGGGCACGCGCGCCTCCGGGCTGGCACTCTGTGGAGCGGCGCCAGCGGTCACTGGTGATGTCTCGTTGCCAGGATAGTGCAGCCAGCTGGTCTTCATGTGCGCGAATTGAGAAGATGGCGACACGTGCCATCATCAATGACAAGTGAAAACGTTTCAAACTTATCTATGTGCGACACGCTGCTGAGAGCTCTGCGCATTGTAATACCAAAAGATGCTTAGAAAATGAAGTACATCTAATCGCCCATTGACACAATGCTTATGGGAACTAAGATTCCATTACCACAGCTTAGCGGACACTGCTGGGAGCTGTCAAACACGATGGCGTGGCAAAGCGACCCCGGAATCATATGTAAGTTACTCCAGTTCAACAACATACCTTGGTCTCCACGCACGGCTCCCAGGAAGTGCCGAACTTCTCCTTCTTCTCGATGATGTAGCCGGTAATGGGAGCACCGCCGTCGTTCTTGGGGGCCTTCCACTTCAGATCCACCCGGTCCACGTCCCAGTCCACAATCTCAGGCGTGGACGGCGCGCCGGGAATCTCTGCGCAGTAGGGATGCGCCTCGATCAGTGTCCGTTCCAGCAGTACACACTCCTCGTAAACTTAAAGCACCCTCGCAAAAAGCCCCAAGACAACGCAGCATAAAAATCAAGGCGTTGTCATTAAACTTTTTCATCCTATGCCAGGCGACACATTTAATCGACATTAAAGCATAATATGCCTCCAAAAAACTACCCCCGGGAATCCTGGGATTTGCCGCGGTCCCACTCACCGTAGGGATTCTTGGCGAGCGTGGCGTGGTCCGTGTCCAACGGCTCCGACTCGCCCTCCTCGTTGACGGCCTTGACGCGGAACTGGTAGTTCTTGCCCTCCACCAGACCACCAACATCCATGCCCGTCTCATCGGGCCCGACGCGGCCGACGGGCACCCAGCGCCCTGCCGGCGACGAGCGACGAGGTCAGCGACGCCGGGCTACCGAGTCGGCGGGACGATACATGAAGGCATCACACGGAGCTCGACAGGGCCACTCCGGTGCGGGGAGACAGCATCACACGGAGCTCGACAGGAGCACTTCGGTGCGGGGAGAGACGGCACCATACGGACCTCAACGGGAGTACTCCGGTGCGGGGGAGACAGCCACATACGGAGCTCAACGGGAGTGCTCCGGTGGGTCGCAGACAGCACCACATGGAGCTCAGCAGGAGCACTCCGGTGCAGGAGAGACAGCACCATACGGTGCTCGGTGAGAACACACTCTGGCCAGAGAGGGCTGTCCAGTCACACCGAACTGGCTGGACGCGGGTAGATGCAGTTTGTGGTCCAAAACAATGAGATGGATCAAGCATGCACTGACCAGAACGGCGCGGCAAACCAGCAAACACACCCCGCGTGATGCACTAGGATACATCTGCGGTCTTCTCTGAGCCAGTACTGAGGCGAGGCGGCCGTACCTGTGCTGGTGTCCAGCTTCTCGACCGCATACGCCTGGATCGGTACGCCGCCGTCGTCTTCGGGCTTGTCCCACTTGAGCTTGCAACCCTTGGCGGTCACGTCTGACACCTTCAGCGGCCCCTTCGGCTTGGAAGGCGCCGCTGAGGAATGCGCGCAGAGTGTCACTTGAGTGAGCGACGGACAGGTGGCAAGCACGGCACGTGTATGAACATAATCACGCCGGAAACATAGCTGGCGATGCTGATTCCACCAATTTGTACCCGAGGCTCGGGGTCATTCGGCAATATTGATGTATCCATCGCCGTAATGACCAAAACTAGCAGACCGCTTCAGCAAGCGTCACGCGACGACAGTCAAAGCTCATTTTCAAAATGCAAGATAGGTGAATCATAACAAAATTGCATTTGCCTGTGAAACAGCGACTTTGGGGATTTACTTACAGAGTACGACGACTTCCACCTCGGCTTCATCCTTGCCATGAATGTTCTCGGCCAAGATTTTGTAGATGCCTGTGTTCTTGCGCACACTGTCCTTGATGGTGAACTTGCTGTTGTAGTCGATGTTGACAATTGTGATGTTGGGGGCGCTCACCTGACGACAGACAGGGCAACAGTCACACACAAAAAAGAAGAATTTGACTTGCCATCTCATGCTAAGATTTAAGGACGCAAAGCAGCAATTCATTGCAATCACCGATGATAACCAAATGCTGCGTTGTTAGCAGGTCTCTCGGCAATTGTTACGGTGATTTTGCGAACTTGACTCCGTATAACTCAATGACGTAATTTCATTGCATCAAGCTGGCGTAGAAGATGTGCGACGAGATTCAAGCCGGTGAGTCTATGAGACTACCCGACCTCTCACTGGCAAGCGGGTCCCCTATCAGCGGAGGAGTGCTTATCCAGGTAATGCAAAGACACGCACCGCTTCGTCCTTCACGATCCAGGTGACGGTTGGAGGCGGCTCGCCCTTGATATTGACATCGAAGAACACCTGCTTGCCGGCCTTCACCTTGGTCATCGTCAAGTTCGTGCGGTCAATCATAGGCTTCACTGGAACGGATCACACGTGAGGTAAGAACGTCGCGATCACAGTAAGGGTAATGAGGGATGGGTCCGGCCATAGCGCTTGAGAATGCTTCTGTGTAAGGTTTTTGCATGTCGAAGGGCTTATGACATTGTCGACATTATTGTCATGGAAAAAATGACTTTCAGCATGCCGGCAATGTTGAAAGAAGAAGAAATGAACTAACCCTACGCCGACAAAACAAAAACAGACAAGGCGGAATTTAGTTTTGACTTCTTTCTTTTCTAGCAAAAACACGATCATTGGCATGTTGAAGGCCATGCAAAGTTTTAGGGTCGTAAGGGCCACGCTTGTCGTTGCACTCCCTTTCATTGAGCGGCAGCAGCAGCAGAGGCAATATTTGTGCTGAGGGACAGTGGCGTAACCGCGGTCTGAGCTCGGGCCCCACGTGGGAGCCGAAGGCGCTGACCGCTCGGCCATCACGCCCCCAGAACGCCGAAACCAGTGTGGTAGATTGCTCGTCTACGAACATTTGTCGACCAAGGAGCAGGATGCAACAAAATTGTGCATTGTCATCACACATCAATTCAAACCTTCTTACTCTAAGAAAGACCTGCATCCCCTGGGGAAAAATGCTTAAAGTGACTTAATTCAATAAATATATAGGGCACGGGCTTCCAAAGAAGGAGCAAAACGCACTTTTTTCAGACTGACAGGACAAGGCAACTCTGGGACGAAGACCCCCCAAAAACGAACAACACCCATCACCGACCGCTGAGTAGTCGGTCAGCCCGAAGTACACGGAGCAGCGCTGCTTACGTTTCCTGTGCTTGACGATGTGGTAGTCGGTGGGCTCCGAGGGGTTGCCGGGGCCAGCCTTGTTTACCGCCTTGACGCGGAACTGGTACTCGTCGCGTTCTACCAGGTCATCGACCTTGCCCGTCAGCTGGGAGCCGGGCACCTGGGCGGCGCGCGCAGACCTCAGGTCAGGCGGGACAGCGGCCGCACGAGGGTCAGGCTGTACTGACGCCATGGCGTGCGCACGTAATGCTTAGAAGAAGCCGCCCACCATCGCCCGATAACGTAGTATTGTCTCTCGTTAAAATCCGGCCTTATGGTTTGCCGGCAAAGTTTTTGCACGGAACATTTCACTTTCAATACAAAAACTTTGAATGTGTCTCGTCAAGTCTGTGCCACTCATGATCGCCGGCGAACGCGGCCGTCTCCACGAGGGACGCACCTCACAGGCCTTCTCCCACTCGCCCGACTTCTTGTTCTTTTTCTCAATGATGTACTTTTGGATGGGCGCGCCGTTGTCGCTCTTGGGCGCCTCCCACTTGAGGTCGACCGACTTGTTGTCGTAGTCGACGATCTCCGGCTTGCCCGGCGACTCCGGCGGGTCTGTGACAGGCGAGCAGGCGTTCCGGCGCGTCAGCGATTTCCCGCCAGACAGGTGACGGAAGGCACAACGCGTCATCCACTCACCTGTACCGGCCTAAACACCACGTGCCTCGACAGATTGTGGTAGTGTTGAATAATTTGGAACATGCCATTTGTTTTCCAAATAAGGCTAATGTGCTTTCTGTTTATGATTATGATGTTTCTGCCAAAGTCATTACAGGTTGTTCCAAGGGCCTAATACTGCACATAGAGTTGCAATGTTCACTACAATAAACACATTGAACCACTCAGCGTGTTTGCGTGATGGGACGGACCGCGCAGACCACAGGCCCAACATTCGCCACAGCCACACAGCAGACCACAGAACCACAAGTCCCTTGATATCCCCAGCCGATCTAGACGACCAGCAAGCCGCAGCGGGACGTACCGTACGGATTCTTGGCCTTGACGGCCTTAAGGGTCTCCAGCGGCTCCGACTCGCCCTCATCGTTGACGGCCGCCACGCGGAACTTGTAGTCCTGGCCGGGGATCAAGTCGCCGACCTGGAACTCCGGGTGGCTCTTGTCGCCGGGGCACTTGCCGCAGCGCACCCACCGGCCTGGAGACGGGTCACGGGTCAGCGAGCGCCAGAAGGCGCCAACGGCAGGCGTTCGCAATCAGTTTATTTCTGCAAATCTCTTTCATTGTAAATCACAAGCGCACGCGTGATGCCGAAGGACAACTCATGACCTATTTGCTCTGATGAGTTAAATCTGTCAATGAAGCATACATCCAACGGCCAGGGTCTCCTTGGCTTGGGTGCGACGTCAGCGGACGAAAACTGACCGGTTCCTGCGTCCATCTTCTCGACGACGTACTCCTTGATCGGCAGCCCGCCATCGTCCTCGGGCTTCTCCCACTTGAGGGTGGCGCCCTTGTCGTAGACGTTCTCCACCTTCAGCGGGCCCTTAGGCATTCCCGGCTTGCCTAAGGTACAGGAGGTAGGCTGTGACGAAAGGTGTGCAACGCAGTGCAGTCACTCAACACGGCTACAGCTGGTGAGAAGCAACTGACAACGGCTGCAGCTGGGGGAGCAATTGCCGAATCTCGCTCACTTGCAGCTTAACCAGGCTTTGGGAGCGAAAAAATGACTGAACATAGGAAATGACGACAGGACAGAAATGACCGAACACCAACTACGCCAAGATTACAGGCCACAAATATGTGTGCATACAGATACACATATACATATAAAATTGTGTGCTACGTAGCTGTACACATTCTGTTCCGGACTAGTGATAAACCTTTTCCCATCTCTGAACAGGAAATCGACAACATCTTCTGGCACAGAACAAACACAAGTTAAAGAGGCCGGTGTCCTGAGCACGTACTGAGAACCACCAGTTCACACTGGGCCTCGTCGCTGCCGTTCCTGTTCACGGCCTTCAACGTGTAGAAGCCTGAATCCTTCCTGGTGGCCTTCTCGATGCTGAAGTCCGTGTGGTAGTCAACGTTCTCGATCTAAGGAACGGGGGCGCATGGTGTGTAGCAACAAACACAAGCTCGACAGCTGCTGAATGACGAGCGAGCTTAAACAGAACGCTGATCGACATCGACAAAACCAATAAGCTGGAACGGTGCGTAAAGGCACCTGCTGTGCACAAATTCCTTTCACAAACACATTGACATCAACCCGAGGAGCATCACGTTATCCAGTAAGCGCTGTCTTCCAGAGCAAGGAATCTTCCAACCGAAACGTGTCACTGACAAACACGCACAACGTGTCCCATGTTCTCAAGGAACGTTTCGTAACAGAAATAGCCCTTCTCGGGACTCGCATACTTCGAGATTCACGAGACCCTACCTCATTCGTGCATGTACGCGACTGGTGAAATCGTTGGCATTGTGCTGCGCACGCAGTTGCAAACCGGGACCAATGCAACATTTCTGAGCCGGGAACCAAACCCCAGACCTCCCGACGCGGAAACAGGCGCCACCTGGCCGTCCTTGATGAGCGGCGGCGTGCGGGCTCGTGCCCCCCCCCCCCCCCCCTCCGCAGAGCGCCGCGAGACCTACCTTGATGCGGTCGGTGGACTCGATCTTGGTGCCATCCTTGGAGAACCAGGTGAGCTCGGGCGCTGGCTCGCCACGTACGTCCACAGAGAACTTGTGCGAGCGCGTCACCTTGATGGTGATGGTCTTCATGTTGGTGCGGTCGATGTACGGCTTCACTGCCGAGCCGGGCGGACCAGGCGGTCAGGCGCGTGGGCAAACAAGGCGTCGAAGCACGCACAATGGAAGGGGTGCCCGTTGGCACGGACTCAGCTGCATAGACGGGGACGAAACTCCGTCACGTCGAGGAATTTAGCCAGATGGCTATTCGAACCACATATAAAAATGTCTGAAAATCATTATACCCTGTCAAATCTTTACCGTTTGATTAGTCGTTACACACGTCATTGTTGGCGCTTTTTCGTCACTTAATTACATATAGCAAGCACGCTGAGTTCTCCCTCCACGATTTAACGGTTACCGCCAGCCATTTGGCATGATCCACATTGATAATATTCCTTAAAACACAAATGGAATTGATCTGGATCATTCTCCAACGCACACGACCTCGCTGAAGAAGATTTTTAATGTCGTCAAACACAGAAGTATAAAGAGCCTGGGAGCTCTGAGCTCAAATGCCCAAACTCAGGTTCGGGCATCACACATATGTCATCCTCAGCGATACGCCGCCGCGAACAGGGCAGCTTCGACCGGCCAGCTGGCTGATAACGTACGGTTTCTGTGCTTGCAGAGG
This sequence comes from Pollicipes pollicipes, assembly GCF_011947565.3. Lineage (NCBI taxonomy): Eukaryota > Metazoa > Arthropoda > Thecostraca > Pollicipedomorpha > Pollicipedidae > Pollicipes > Pollicipes pollicipes. Next base: position 23,626,356 of record NW_023596297.1, read on the forward strand.
TGGTTTCCGGTCGGCTCTGACGGCTCCGACTTGCCCGCTTTGTTGACAGCGCGCACGCGGAACTGGTAGACCATCTTCTCCTTTAGACCGTCCACCTGCGCCTCGGGCTTGTCGTCGCTCGTCTTCTTTACCTGTGCAGCATCAGATGACATCGTTAGGTAAGACCGAGATCATCTATAGAACCCGTCACGCAAGACCAGCTGCGCGCGTGAACCGCATGGGGAAGACTTCACTCGGGATAGTTGTGTTCGCCATCGACGTTTCGCGGGGCTCACCTCGCTCCATTCGGTAAACTTGTCCTTCATTTCGATGACGTAGTGAAGGATTGGCCTGCCGCCATCGCTGGCTGGCTTCTCCCACTTCAGCTGCACCATCTTGTTGTCGTAATCGACGATCTCCGGCTTGCCAGGCTTGCCAGGCTCATCTGAAGCGAAACACCATCACGGGTATGAAAAACCTACACGTAGTTATCACTGCAGGCTTAGGAAAAAATAGCATGCAGGGTCTGATCACCCCGCAGCCGTATCGCGTTCAGAAAGGATGTTCAAGGCTGGGCTTTAACGCATGCTAATGTGATGGATGTACGCAATTTTGGTACCACTGACGAATGCATTTCAAACACTTCAGTCACTCAACTCCATTCAACTTCGGCATTCAAAGCACATTCGCTGCGCAGTGCTGACAGCTGACAGATTGAGTGCATGCTAATTTGATAGAATCATGATTCCAGAGTTGCCAGTTTATTTATCTAAGCTATTTAGGACCGTAACTCTGACTTGTTGCCTAAGCACACCAACACCAAGAATTACAGCCGCTCAGATATCCACAGCATCCACAGTAATCAGAGGAGCGTGAAGCACGCCTCACCGTAGGGGTTCTTGGCCTCGATGAAGTCGTCTGTCTCCAGCGGGTCCGACTCGCCCTCCTTGTTGACGGCGCGCACGCGGAACTTGTACTTCTTGTGCGGAGTCAGGCCTTCCACCATGAGCTCGGTCTTTTCTGGGCCGACCTGCGAAAAGGCGGGCGTCTCAGGGGCTTCACCCTCACGGACTGATCATGGTCGGCGTCAATCCCACGACCGTCCCTCACGAGTACCAATTGAATGGGATCGCTGGCATAGAGGCTGCGTACGCGGCCCACCACAGCCAGGCCACCCGACTCCATCCAGTTTTCAGCGAAGGTTTTAACCCTGTCCCGGAAAGCACAGCCCCAACCCGAACAGCTGAGAAGTCCTGGGGAGAAATTGATGCCAAACCTGATTAGTGCTAGAGGCAATGGTGAATGATGGTAACTGATAAGTTTCTGGTGGTGAGTACCGCAATTGGGAATTGCAATACGCAATTGCAATTGGCTATAAGTGCAATGCTCACTATACCCGGCACTTTAATGCCGCTTACAACAATTGATAATTCTTGCAAATAACAACAGCCTGCACACAAATTGCCTTCGGTTGTATCCGTATTTAAGGTGCAACCGGCACTCCGTGCTCGGTCGCTGAAACGGCGCAGTGCAGCGGCCGGGAGACCCACCTCGCCGGCCGGCACCCAGCGGCCAGTATCCATGTCCATCTTTTCCACCACGTAACCCTTGAGCTCAGTGCCGCCGTCGTCCTTGGGCTTGTTCCACTTGCAGAGGGCGCGCGTCTCGCGCACATCCTCCACCTTGAGCGGACCCTCGGGCCTCGACGGCTTGCCTGCCAACGCCGAAGGGCGGAGTGGTCAGCGGGCGTCGGACCGGTCACACGCCACCCGTACCATGGTCATGCAACTGATCCATACATACCGCCGGTACTGGCAACTGCAAACATTACTTGTGGATATTCTTGGTCTCGTTGGGGACGAAGATGTATGACTTTCTGGAGAGTAAAAGCTCACACAGCGCAAACTCCTTTTGCAGGATGTATAAACCACCAGCTATTTACCCACCGACGACAAAATTTGCAGATTACTGCCCACACATAAAGAACACCACACCTACCAGAAAATCGTCATGGATGTACAAGCGTAGCAGCAGCATTGCTCGCGATGACGCTACGCACACACATCCGCCCATAACGATTATGTCATGTGCAAACTCCTGGAGAGATGACACTACGCACATCCATCTAAAACGACTTTGTTACACATGATCACTTAGGGCGATGACGCCACACACGCGCACACACGCACACATGCGCACACGCTAACACACGCACACGCACGCACGCACATACACACACACATGAATGATGGCGTAGCATAAACTACCAGGAACAATGACATCATTGACACGCACCTAGGACGATGACGTCAGCGATACCCTCGCAGGAGCCCGACGAGTTGGTGAGCACCAGCTTGTACTTGCCCGAGTCGGGCCGCTCGCACTTGCGCACCGTGAGCACTGTGTTGCGGTCATACTTGTCGATGGTGGTCCTGTAACGAGCCGGGCGGGTCAGCTCAATCCCGTGGTCGCTGTTGGCTGGCGCCGGTGCGGGGCGGCAGGCCGGGCGCCGCGAGCCAGCTCGGCACCGTCGACCGGGTGGGCTCGGCCCCCCCCCCCCCCAGGGGCCAGTGAGAGCTGAGACAGTGCGTGAGGCGGCGTGGCCCTCGTCTCTCTCGTAAGGGAACGGCCGCGGGCGTGTGGCGTGGTGCCGCAGGGGGTCGTGGTTTTGGCCATGAGTGGGGACAGGGTCAATGGGGATGGGACGATGACGACATACGGCCAGATGAAACGTGCAGAATGGGCAGTGGAAGCATACAGGTACGGGGCAACTGCGGACAGCTAGAGGGCACACCCATCACATACCAGGGAAGAGACAGTATTGCAATGCTGTCCCTGTTTGAAGGGACACAACTGTTTCGCTTGCTCAAGCTGATGCAAGCAAAGCTGGAACTACCGGATAACAGTCAACGAAAAAGTGATCACACGGCGTCCTGCCATATTAGGAGCGGCTGACCTGGCATGTGACCACATGTACCGCCGAGGCAGAGTATCTATCACGCATGGAAACAACGCGTGACAACTGGCCCCGTGCATGGAAATTAATCTCAGTGCAATTTTGTCAAAAGATAACGTACGGTAGCCTGTCGGCAGTTCAAATCCTCTGGCTGTTACACAATAATTTAACAGCCAAGAGCTGATGGTTGTACCATCACGCAGAGTGCAGAATGCAGTACACGAGGAAGTGCAGAATGCAGAAGCAATACACGAAGAAGCGACACCTTCCAAACTTCTTCAGATGAATTTTTAAATGTGCAACATCCAAGCAAAGTTACAGTGGTGTAATATTAGCCATTGTATTTGGCGGTGAGGCAATACATGTTTCAAAACGTCACAACTGTAATGGTCTGTTAAGCTTTCTATCGCTGTACTCATCTGTCGCAAACATCTGAGATTGAAGTATGCAGTGCAGGCGGCTCTTCAATGTAGTGAGCAACACGAGCCTACTGTAGTTTGATCATAGATCACGCATCACATGATGCTATGTCAGACTGACAAAGGCAAGAAGAAAGAAATAGCTGCCAGTTGCCGAGGGAAAGGGGTTCTTCCACACCATGAGAAGTGTCAAAATCATGCGTATGGTTTTGATTTCTTCCGCGCGATTCATAACCAGAATACATGCAGGGAGATTGCAGACTATCTAACGTTACACTACCACGGAAGAGGCACTGAAAGGGATACCACGCAATCCATTCTGTTAGATCTAGAAGGTGGCATGGGTAGCAGGTACCTAGGCACGAGGCATCAAAGTATAACTTCAGATTATCAGCGAATCTAAACAAACAATGCATTGCAGCACATCTTCATCAGAAGTTCAAAAACCGATCCATTCAAAAACAGATGACAGCCGCGCATGAGCAAATATGGAGATGGAAATAAACGCCTTTACAGGCCAGAGGCTGTAGCTGAAAAGTAGGGCAGTCGCTGCTGAGAACTGAAACAAGCAAGAGGCAGGCATGGAGAAGCTGCCTCAAAGCCAGCCAGTAGAAACATTTCTGAAAAGTTTAAAAACAAACGAAGCCGTTTCAACGCAGTCAGCCGTGCTGGAACAAAGCAGTACAGGTCTATATTGACGAAGGCCCCGAAGGCCCTGTCAAGCACATACAGGGAAAGCGCCGGCCGGACGAGCTGACACGTTCTGACATCAGAGCTATTGACATATAGGAACGATAGTTGTTCTGGCCTGTTATATGGAAATGATGTTAAATAGAGGATCTGCCGTGGAGGATTGCCGCTATAGGGACATGGTGCGCATAAATCATATTGTGCACAAGCTTGTTCTCGGTAGACCGAAACAAAAAATGGGACAGATACGAAAATAGTTTCTGTAGTAATTTCGAGTAATTGAACTGGTACTTATGCAGAACAGACTTATGCAGGACTTGTGGGCACCTGGAATCCCCAACCTGCGTGAGGTATTTACCGGGCTGGGTCCAGTGGGCTGTGTCTTCGTTATAATGTGGGGGCAGCTTCGTACACAGGTGGGGAATGTAACCCAAAGGTCATGTGAGAAACTTCGCACAAAGAACGAGTGACAGATGTATCGAGACGGGACAGCTGAAGCAAGATGAACATAAAATAAAAATGAAGCACAAACGAGATGAATGTAGGACACAGTGAAGCAGCAAATGAGCGGCGAATAATCAACAATGCTTAGCAATTATTGCTGAAGCGATAGCAGGGTAGGAAAGCACAGATTGAGCATGGTTATGTTTTAGAAATGCTCGGGCAATTAGGAAAATATATTGCAATTTAATGAGTGCATATAATCCGAGCTTCGCCATATACAGCCACATCCCATTCAAAAGCTTTTGTAACTAACAACATAAATCTTTAGTCGTTATTTAGCACGGTGTTAGGCGTTGTAAGTGTGAAGTTCGGAGTGTAAAAGGCACATATGGGATGGCAGGGCTATTGTTGTTACAAGGACACAAGTTCTACGAAATAGCTATACACTTTACAGTGCAAATCGTCACCTTCCGAAATCGGCATCGGGCATTCTGAAAGAGAGCAAAGAGTTGATGAACTCCGCCGATCACGGTGCGCTGAATACATGATTGCCACACTGAAATGAATTGCTACAGGCCAGCTTGTAAGAACTAATGACCGAGTTCGATCTTAGTGCAAAGCGTGATGATCAAACAGATGTTTAGGAACGGACAATACAGCTCTCCGCCACGCGTTCCCTGATCACGATCACATTAGCCGCGCGAATCGCATAATTAATGTTTGCAGTCGGCTCTCTTTGACTCCTGCAAAACATGCACGGGCTAGTCCAGCGGTTTCATTCCGTAGTTATAGCCGCCAGAATAGATTTCAGACGACTGCAAGCTAGGGTACGGTTTGCACACATCGATTACCATGGGTCCTTACGACAGCCGTGGCGACACCGGGAACACTCGTAAGATAAGCCAATTCGCAGCAGAGAGATACTGATGTGCTGATTGATCACTGATCTTCCCTAAAGTTAACGAGCAATCCGCTCGGGCTAAACACAAACCCTGGATAGACTGACTAAATCCTCAGATAGACTGCGGATTTGGCATAAATGGTAAAAATAAATGGCGGCGTGTCATGGCTGGGTCTATTCCGCAGTGTGAAACGAAGAAGCTACATGTTACGCCTTTGCTTAAAGGGATGCTGCGGTGGTAGTGACCAGAAGTATCATCATCAAACAAAAATAATGACACAAGATGGCTCAAAAAGTCTACATAAGCCTACTTATAAAAGAGCGTAGGCTTGGGGGTATCCGAATTTTCAGGTTCATAAGTCACTGTATTTCAACCGACTTCTGGACGCACGGCAGCGCAGGATACTGTATACAATGTACACAAGGATTATGTGGGGAGTAATGCAAAGCACGCCGTAACGTGTAAAAACTTGGAATGAAGCACCCGTGGTGCAAAAACAAGTGGGATGCAATTCAAGTACTTGGCAAAGACTCAAGTGCGCCGCAGTTTTCACAAGGCGTTGACTGGGTCATTTAGCCTCATTTGTCACACGGCGACGACTTTCAATGCCGTCCGTAGCACTCAAACTAATCGACATCCCATACTGGATCAAAGTGCAATCGATAGCCTTGGATCATCGGAACCAAACATGCCTGTTTTGGTAACCTCGAGGCCTTTAAGTTTGTCACAGGTCTGGTCTAGGCCTAATCACATCGTCCGGTCCAGCCAAACTGTTTCGACGTGTTTTGCGACAATTTGTTCCTTACATTCGAGGTCGCTTTGAGCCTTAATCCCTTGCAAAAGCTAACCCCACAGATTGCGTGTACAAAAATGTTGCGCTATTGAAAAAACGACCGAAAGCAATGCAATGCATTCATATGCCAGGGAATCTGGAAATGTTCCTCAGACCGAGAAGTGGTGCGCATCTTAAGGGGTTCACATTTTAAGAAAAGGCTGAATCTGAAAAAAACGTTTCTTAAGTGCTCATTCACCCAACCGCCATGGCTAGGGGTAAGGCAAGACTGGGGGTCAGAATAGATGAAATAATATGCCGGAGAAACCTAAAACGAAGCCATACACATATCAGACAGGAATATGTCAGTAACTCCCAAAAGAAACTGTATTTCTTACGGGAACGTGGTGCACACCGTCACGCCCCCTTCGTTCCCCGCGCCCGCATTGGTCATGTGGGCGCTCAGGGGTCATCGCGCCATGAAGATGATGACGCGACACCCCCACGCAGGAGTCTGTGGCCCTAACCACTCGGCCATTACGCCCACCCCCAAAATATAATCGTTCTCATGTCCTTGACCTGGTGGCCCACGGTGGTGTGAACTGGGAACGGTCATGGGCCAGGTGCTGTCGTAATTTTGACGATGCGCCCCATATGGCACATGTTCTTAAATTCTATAATGAAATCGTGTGGCGGAGGGGGCAATCCCCGCACACGAATCTCGAACTGACAAAGTGAATTCATTTCGTCATGATACGCCGACCCCACGTTCTTATCCATTGCTACTATCTCACCTTTGGAGATCTCATATCCTGCTGCATACGTGTCGTGCAGCCATGCACCCTTGCGTCAGGTGTACGCGGCAAACAAGCTTCGTATATCGGTAAACATTTGCTGGCGTATTTTGACATTAGGTGTGCATCACCACTGTTAGCATATCAATGCGAGAAGTCCTAACTCTCGGCTATACCTGCATTTGACCTTTGACCTGTGACGACAAACAATGCGATCAGCATAACCTGATTTAATCTCTAATGACCCATGCAATGTATTTAAGCTCTTTGGCATGGTTCAGTCACTCACACATCAAGCAACGACTAGACAGGTGACGCCAGAATACGCTACCTACCACACGGCCGATGCCGTCTCTATTACTCCATATTAGCAAGAAAATACTTCAGATATAGGTCGTTAGCATCTAGAGTTCCAAGGTCATATGTTGCCAATAACCGACCTTCATTATACCAGGATGACATGACCTGATATGATCTCATTAGCCCGATGATGACACGTTTAGCTGTGGTGCTCGTTTAAGAATGCTGTTTTCATTTGGGCTAGGCATAACACGCTCGAAAGTTATACCAAAAAAGGTCAGTGCCCCGCCAGCAGCTCGTGGGTAAAACAGTCCTAAATCAGGGATCATGAGATCAGCATTATCAGCATTCGTGTTCATAACTAAGTCAAGTACAGCAAGGTACTGCCGCGCACAGGAGCTATCGGTCTTACTTTTCAACGTCTTCGAAGATCTCGACGTCATTTCGGAACCAGTGGACCTCCGGCTCCGGCTCACCACCAAACTTGATGTCCAGCGTGATCACTTGGTTCTTCTTGATTACGATGCCGCGGAAGGCGTCTTTGTTGATGATGTACGGTTTCACTGTGAACCAAACGCATGATGTGTTAGATGCAGAGGCAAGCATCCATTACCGAAGCTTTACACCAGCTTAAACATACTTTTTGGAAACATTCTTACTGTTGGGATGCTATTGATAAGGAGAGAGACATCTTAATGTCTTGTTAGTAGCTACAGCATGCTGATGCGGTGTGAAGAAAACAAAAAGACCACAAGGCCCTGATGACAACAATTTACGGCTGTCAACGATATCCATCAAAATCTGGGAATGATTACCATGACCTCGACGCATAATACGCATCTACTCTCGACATTTAGACATGATATGTTGCAGCATGACTTCATTTCCAATGTCGCTGATCCATCTTCTTAAATCAACATCAGAGAGCAGCTTCAAATGCAACAGCTTTGGATGTCTCCAGCCATCCATTTAGACCGACGAGACGACCACACACGGCCGCGAGCGGTGTCAGATGACCCGAGAGCCCTACCGAAGCGGCACTTGGCGACGATAGGCTTGGTCGGGTCGGATGGCTCTCCCTTGCCGCCCTTGTTGACGGCGCGGACGCGGAACTCGTACGTCTTGCCCTCGGTCAGGCCGTCGATGGTGCCGGCGGTCACGTCACCCGGGATGTACTTCCCCTCGGTCCAGTCTTTGCCAAACTTCTCCTGCACGGCCGGAGGGAGGTCAGCGGAGGAGCCGCGGAGTGGAAGGCTGGGCTGCGTGGGGAGTTCGGTCTGCGCGCGGTTGACCGCTCAGAGATGCAAAAAAACACATATGCACCGTGATTGTGTGACTCGAGGACTCAGCGTTGGGGCTAGTATTCAGAAACCTAAGACAGCGTAAGAAGTGAGATTCCACTTGGGCTTCTCAATACTACGTTAGTCTCTCAAATGCCGACAGTGGTAGGAAGCGAGCGACCGACCGACCTTGAATTCGATCACATAGCCCGTGATGGGGGCACCGCCGTCGCTCTCCGGCTTGGTCCACTTCAGGTCGGCGTGGTCCTTGTCCCAGTCGGTCAGCTCCACGTTCCCGGGCTTGCCAGGCTCGTCTGAGTCATGATACAGGAGTTAGCTACCCCACCAGGAAAAGTGACAGCAACAACGAATACAGTTGGAAGTACCCACACGCAATTAAAATATCAAAGCTGTGAGAAGTTTACCGTTATCAAAAGAAAGATTCCACAGTTTAAGGTATTGAGACAAACACCAGATGTAATGGAAAAAGCTCACTTGTAGCTACTGCCATGCTCTAAACTTCCAAAGACTGTTCCGAATAGCAAAACTTCGCTTTTTAGCAAAGTTGCTCCACAATACGTCATTGTTTCATTACGTCCTGAAGCGCTTTTATGATGCCAGAGCCGCTACCAGATTGGCGTGCCAGAATAATAACTAGCGGACGGCAGGCTCACTTGTACTTCGTGCGCTGCAGGATGACATTGATGTCTGTGTGCGAGTTAATCTTGTTAGGGGTATGTGCGTGTGTTCTGGTCTTACCTCATGGTGGCCTTACATATTTTTCTGTGATGCTATGTTTTTGACTGAATTTCCATTTTCAACCTCATGCTGTCACAACTAATATAACTGCCCAAATGCCTGCACTTTGTTTGAGAAAGTGCGGTTCGCGATCAGGGTATGCAATCAGCAGTTTTAACTGGTGGTTAACTAGCTGTCTGCCGGTGCAATAATTTATACTGACGTGCTCTAGACACGGATATTTCACTGGTTATATTATTTTCTACCTTGAGCACAATATGTCCATTAAGGTAATATGTCGCGTGCTTTTCTACGACGCCATAAATGCATGGGGGATCCCAAACCAGGCGGTACAAAATAGTATCCACAACTTCGCGAGCCTCTAGCCCGTGGTAGGCTTGAATGACAAACATGCATGTGATACCGTATAACACCTTGGATAACAATAATATTTAAGTATTAAAAGTGCATGGCTGCGAACTACACGGAAGTATCTTGAAATGGCTACCTCAGTTCAAAAACGCGTACAAATTTTGAACAGTCGCTTCCAGGCAAAATGAGTGCATAAAGTATCCTACGAAGATCAACCAATCAACGACAGAGACACCTAAACAACTATTGGATCATCTGAAACTAAACTAAATTGTTCTAGCGTCATAGAACGGCAACACAATTGTATTTTGCTTGAAAGGACATCAAGCTACGCATGGTCTCACTTTGCAAGCAGCTGAGGTTTCACCTTTGTTTGGATTTAGCAGCTGAGGCGTTCTTCCAGGAGCCGTGCGACAGCAGGGCAGGGAAGGCTGTCATCACGAAAAGAACCCGCAGGGATAGCCGCGTAAGAGAAAGAAACACGTTGTGCATAACGTTATAAAAGCGTCAGTAGATGCATGCAACACTTGGGGCGTAGCATTTAACACAGCATGATACACTTAACAAAGAAATTGATGCTTTGTTGCATTGTTGCATGTTATGTGTTATGGGTAAACACACTCGAACATTTATGATACGAAAATTATCCGTCGATGTTTCGTTTAATCACATCAAACATCATTGAGTAGCTCGAGGTCATCAGTCATCTACAAAACGTAAATAAAGCGAAGGCCTTCAAAAAGGTACTGACAAAAAGCAGGGATCTTAGGGGGTGTGAAACGCTCCATAGTCAATCATCACAGTCAAAAATGTCACGTCCCAGTCATGCCTAGAATGCTGCCAATATTGCTTGTAGGAGACGCAGGTTTCTCTTAGAGGTTAATCGAAGCGTGAAGAACATACCGAAGATGATAAGCCTCGGCGAGCGTCGGAGGAAAAGCAGACTGCACGCTCACCCCATGGGTCCTTGGCCAGAATCTCCGCCTTGGACATGCCCGGCTCCGATTCTCCCAGCTTGTTGACCGCCTTCACGCGGAACCTGTACTTCCTCTTGGGGATCAGGTCCTCGCACTTGTAGGTCAGCGTGTCGGGGGTCGTCTCTCCGACCAGGTCCCATCCGCCTGTCCGCCAAACAGAGGCCTCTTAGCGCGAGGGATCCTCCGGTGCGGCGATGCTTCATGAATGTCCATATCACTGTCAACATGGCAAGTACCCAGGCTGGCATAGGACACGCTCAAGAAGCAGCTGAATTGTCACCTTTCTTGCCGAGATCCTGTTGCTCGATGATGTAGCGGACGATTTCGGATCCACCGTCTTCATCTGGCTTCTTCCATTTGATCTGACAGCTCTTGGCAAAGATGTCAGTGACTTCCACGCTCTTCGGGGGCTGGGGAACGTCTGAAATCACAGGATCCAAGTTATGAATGCGAAACAAATGAGCAAACGGGTACTGGACAGTAAAAAGTCATAATAATCACATTAGTAGTCGACACAATACACATATTGACAAACAATACCAGGTTTGCTCAGTCGCCGAAGCGAACACAGTTCAGAAGAATATAACATTTTAAGTGACACAACGCAATACTAGAATACAGAGACAAAAACAAATACACATGCACATGAAATGCTTACACACCTCGAGGTCTTATAAGGTGGGCTGTCACAGTGCAGTTTAGCTGGTGCACTTGTTGGATTAGATTTGAAACAGCACACATTTATGGACAGCATGTGATGGCAACACGTCAGCGCTCCAGCGCCCGTAAGCACACTCCCACGCTTCTCTGGGGCCATTGCGCGAAGCGTGAAGGGCAAACATAGAACGACGTGAAGCAAGCAAGCAGCGTCGTCTTTAGCAAGTATGGCCGCCAAATAAATCGGACTTTGCCACACGACGACGTAGCAGCACGACGGAAGAAAAACGACGCCACACTTCGCAAGCTATTAAGAAAGCCCAATATTAGCACATCCATGAGTCCACGCTCACAAAGAACGGACACTGAGGCAGCAAGGCATGTGATTGGCTGGGTCAGAGCCCTGGGACCAATGCGGCCACTTTATATAGCTTAAGGTATGAATGAAAATGGCTCGGGAGTGTCTATATATATATATATATATATATATATATATATATATATATATATATATATATGCATTTAACTCCGGCTCAGTGACCAAGCCCGCACAGAGAACACAAACCAGGACTGTGCGGTTGCTGGGGTGGACATCAAACCAGAGTGCGACTGCCTCGCCGACCCTTGGCGGACGGCCTCAGCAGACTCCCGGCGAGGCTGGGTGGTGCGAGGACGCGTGACGCGGCGATGGGTGTGGACGAGGAGGACGATGCTGCGAGGCATCCCAGCCACACACACGAAATAGCCAGCGGAAGTTAAGCCAAAGCATGACGTGACGGCCGAATGACGAAGGACGCCTCCGTGACACACTGCACAGCAGCCAGCGCTGGAGCAGCAGCAGCCTGTCAACGGTGGCGCCGCAGCTGACCACCACTCCTCGCTGGTCAGAGCCAGTCGATATCACCTTGCATGTTGATGAACACCTTCTTGGTTTCCTCGCCCTGACCGTTGGACAGTTTGATCTCGTAGTCGCCTGTCTGGTCGCGCGACGGCTTTTTGATCTTGTACTGCACCACCTTGTCCTTGATGACGATCTCCACGTCCTTGGACGACAGCGGCTTGCCGTTGCGGAACAGCTTCGCCTGCATCTCGGTCTGTTTCTTTCCACTCACTGCAAGGCGCTCATGTCAGCGCCTACAGCTAGGCTGCGAGGGCGATGCATCACCTACTACAGCTTGTGCATGAAGCGATCGAGAGTGATTTGTGGATTTTACTGTTTGTAACAATCTGCGGATACTGTTTCGGGTAATCAGGCAATGTATTTGGTAATCAGGCACTGTACCGTGTAAGCTCGACTACGTCATATTATCTACATGAGAGGTTGCCGTTTGTGAAGGGTACTCTAGTGGTTCATGTTGTTCCATGCATTGTTTGCTCTCTTTTGGGAGAATGAGGAAAACAATTTTCTGACAAATCTTACCTTTGTAGGGCACTTCAAACGTGAGAGGCTTGCTCACAGGACCTGAAAGATATTAACGCGTCATGAGGTGTCTAGTAGCTCTAAACTCTTTGGCAGACCGTTTTTGCGTTAATTTTCCCAGTGCTGCTGCATTGTATGTCCTTCGTACATATTCAGCAAGAGAAATAAGCACTAGACGCATCTGAAGTGACCAACTGGGTCGCTCCTGGTATTTCATTTGGCCACTCGGAGTGTGACATGCGTCATTAGAATATCATTTGACGCGCTGCATGCATGCAGCAACAAGACGTGCAAAAAATGCGCCCCGCTAAAAGTGTCGTTATAACTTACGCTTCCCTACCCATTCGCGGATTGCTTAGACACTGCGCTAGCCAAACGACGATCACAAACGAACAGCCAATCAGCGTTACCAGCCCGACGTGATCGGCCCTGTGGCCGGCAACAGCAACTCTCCTCGGCTGGTCTGTCATCGATCTCGTCGCAGCTCTCGCCCCACTCACCGACAACGGGTCCGTCGAACTTGATCTTGGGCTTGCTCTCGCCCTTGATGACGGTCAGGTGCCCCTGGGACTCCAGACGGCCAGACTTGCAGAAGTAGTCACCCTCGTCTTCAAGCTCAGCTGAGTTGATGATCAGCTGGTGCTTGCCGCCGCCCAGATTCTTGATCTCAATCCTACCGACGGATTGAAACGGACTGAATCTGACCGTGCGTGGAGAGGGCTCATTTAACAATTTAGATAAATATTGCGTTGGTCATTGTAGGCCGGATTTCATGTCGTTGCTAGGGAGGAGAGCCAAAAGCTCAAGCTCCTTCCCCTGTCCTTTAAGCAATGCATGGAATTCGTGGCATGTTAAACTCAGTCGGCCAGAGTTATGTCTGAGACTAGGTGGCATTTCGCAATGTCAACCCGTTCATTCCATCTTAATGAAATGGGCCATGCGCTGCCAGAAGACTTCCTCTGGCTAATGTTTCACAGCCTTCATAGTCGCCATTCACATCGACTCGCGACAATACAAGCGTCTTTTCGTTTCATCGACTGCCATTCATTAGAGTCTCACCTCTCATTTGGTTCGATCATTTTCTCGCCGAAGAACCAGCTGCAGGGGGCAGTGTGGTCGGCTAGCTCCACTTCCAGCACCACCTTCTCTCGCTCCACACCCTCCACGTCTCCCAGACCCTTGATGTACTTGTTCAGATCTGCGCGCGACACACACACAGTGAAATTTCGGCCGTATATAGACACTGAGGCTCCAGAGCATCTAACATCACACGCCATTCAAAGAACTTGTTTGCAACCCAGCGCTTTGAGCAAGCACTAAGGCACATCTGCAAGAAACGTCTATAGTTGTCCGGCTTTACGGTTCACAGTGCCAGCAGTTGGTCAGCACCGCAATGGAGACAGAAGATCTGCGTGCAGGGGTACAGAAGCCTGTACCCCTGTCACGCACGTTGCGCGAGCTCTAACAGCAGACGTGGCTGGTTTTGGACTCACAGGACACGTTCAGAGGCGCGGACGTGGAGTCAGAGTTGGACTTGGCGGTGAACTCGCCGGCGTCCACCAGCTTCGCCGATTTGATCACCAGCTGGTGCTTCCTGCCTTCAGACATGATCTTCACGCTGTGGAAGGACCATTCAAAAATCATGCCACATACGGTTTTGTTCAGCAGCACTTCCGACAATTCTTTGCATAGCCATAGGCTTTGCAATACATTTGGAGGCCATCAAATTTGTTGACCGAAACGAACAAACCCACGAACAATACGACTTGCATGATCAAAACATGTCAATAAAACGTCGGGCACAACAACGGAACGTGGAACAACGCGGACCGGGTCGCATTGCTCAATCCACAGTCATAAGCGGAAGCTGTGAACCTCAAGCCAAGTATCCACACACCGACAACAGCGCCGCAGGTGGACGTGGACACAAGTGGACGTACTGTTTGCCGTCTGGCTTAATCTCTTCGTCACCCTTGAACCACTTGACCTCGGCATCCGGGTAGTCCGTCTCCACCTCCATGATGATCTTGTCCTTTTCCGTGTGGTTCATCGGCTTCAGCTTCTTGCGGAACCTCACCGGCCGCTCTGCCATAACGTTGCGCATCGGTCGGGTGCATTGCGTAAGGCGCAAGTCGCGACAAGTAAAGAGCATTAACCGGGTAAGGGATGCTATTCTCGTAACCAGCCCACAGCTCGTGGTCATCAACGCTCTCTACCCCGTCATGATCTGTCCAGATAAATCATTGTCGGCTATTGACGTGTGTAACTATGACGTGTGACTATGACGTGTAATCGCCTCATGACGTGTGTAAGTGCTGATATCAGTGGTGTTATTACATACTGGTGAAGACCGAGGCTAACGGAATGTACCTGCGGCGGGAATCGATTCCACAGCACCCGAACGCGGTCCAAGGTTCACCACGTGCCATGCCATACGGCAGGGCACCGTCCAATATCCGCTGCGCCGGCCGCCGGGGCGCCACCGCCGCCGTCCGAGCCAAACCCACCGACAAGCGTGATGGACGCGTCGGTGCGGTCCTTCTGGCGGAACAGACGACAACTCCAGTCCCCGGCGTCCTCCTTGGTGGCGCTACGGATGGTCAGCCGGCAGATGCCCATCATGTCCTTGCCGATGGTGTAGTGCTCGCTCTCCTGTCGGTCACCGGTCTGACGTCAACGTCTGTCGCGATCGGGCACCAGCGTCCCGCCGCCACTCGGAGTCGATCGACGCCGACGCTGGATACTACACCGCAGGACACACGGCGGTGCGGAACAGCATAACCATGTAGCCCAAGAAAGGCCTCAACGTTCGATTTGTACATGGCGCGGCAAACGCGATGCTTCGCGGGCAACCTAGAACGTATTGTACAACCAGCTCGCTATTTTTAGCATATCGCGCAGTTCCTGATGTGTCTGTCGCCGTCATATCATTGAACATGTTTATGGGAAAGATTTGCCCGCTCTCCCTATCCCTGAAGCCGACGGGACGACTTTACAGACAATCGGGGCAACAACAGGGCAATCAATATCTCTGGCTTTTCAAACCAGTTTCAAACATATCATGTCCATAGAGGCTGAAACACCTCCAACCAAATCCTTTGGAAAGTCAATTCATCATCTCTTTTGATTACCTCAAACCTCCATGTTAACGACAGAGTGCCAGGTCAATTCACCTTAGAATGTGTCGACGACCTTGTAATCGCGCAATACTTGTACATAAAGTGTCCTGAGTACCTCACTACTACTGCAATACACAGTGGTTCGATGAACTGATGGCATACGTGGTGCAATGAGGTAAAACAAATCAGGTGTCAATTTCTACGGTTTTCAACTTCTGGTGCAGTTTTCCCGGATTTCGTGTAAAAAACAAGGAGTTGCAAAAAGTTTACCCAGTATTTCCAGAACCACTACTTCGTAAGCCAGTACCTGCACCATAGTTATTCAACTGCTACCAAGCATACAATATGTACAAGCGAGCCAGGTGATTACCCAATGGCAGCCAAGAGCACTGATGATCTAGAGAAGCCAATACCAATCAGACTGTCAATCTGTCTGTCAATCGCACCGCAAAACTTAGGCTCTGACAGACGTAGAACGGAGTGCCGGCATAGTTAAACATGCCGTGTTATGCCCAGACTACCTTCTGATACCTTCTATATAACATATTCTTCCACAGTTGAGAGCATACAGTGTTTTAAGCATTTAAAGTAATCAGCACTCATTCAAATTAAGTGTATATTTTTGCATATCATTAGGTTCATGCCGCAGTTCAGGAATACTGGGAACCGCGGCGTATGATCGCCAGTGTGTGGGACATCCTACAAATCAGAGCTGCTAGGGATGTATATTTGTATAAGCCCGACATGAGTCATTTTGTATTGCACCGTGCAGCAAAAATGGGTTCGGAAACGATACTAGAGGATCAAGATGTGTAGTTGCCTATTCAGTTGCGTGGGGGGGGGGGGGGGAGAGCAAGCCCTCAAGTTTAAGAACAAAGTTGGTTAAATCCGGGGAAAAACTCATTTTTAGGCGTGTTTTGATGGAAGGTTGCATCATTTACGGTTGTAATTGCGCCGCTCTTCAGGCCCTAAACGTATTTTGAGAAGCTTTGCCCCTGAGCGCATTTGCCAAGGTACGCTATTGGTGGATTCGAGAGCAGGCCGGGTACATATGCGTCTGTTCACCCTCACCTCGGCCTGGGTGTCGCCGTGGTACCAGTGCACAATGGCCTTGTGCGAGTTGACCTGACACTCGAGCGAGACGTCCTCCTTCAGGTAGCCGTCAATGTACCTCTGTAGGTTCCTCACGAACTTGAAGTTCGGATCAGGCGCTGGATCACCGATAGCATACGTTGGTGTTGGTCGCGTATTGCAAACGGTTAGAAATAAGTAAATCCCGATAATATGGTTACACATAAGAACAGCTGTCTGTAACTGACGCTAGCCAATATCAAGAGTTTATGTTTTACAAGATTTGAAATATTAGCAATGCTGTTATATCCGGTACCAGCTTCAATATCCGATGGCTTCATTCAGCTGGTGGTTAAGGTTTTATCCTACTAAAAAAGATGGGCCACAATAATGCAACACAACTAGCTGTGTACAACTTACACCTCTAAAGCATTGCACGTTTCCAAACAATCACGGACACATCAAATTCAGAGCACTGGCAGCGCCCGACCGCGCGTGTGGTGGAGGCTGGGCCTCTGCGCGGACACCGACAGCTCATCTACTCACGCTCGACGGTGAGGAAGGCGGTCGACTGCACGCCACCCAGGTCCAGCGTGTATTTGCCCGAGTCCTCCACGCGCGGCTTGTCTATCACCAGCGTGTAGACGTCACCGTCCGACTTAAACTGGAACTTGTTGCCCGGGAACAGCTCCTGCCGACCAGGCGGGAGAGCGTCACGTCAGGCGCGTCGTGCTCGACAGGCACGCGCTGCCAGTCGCTGAGCGGCGGACAATGATGCTAGCGTCGGAGACGCTCAGCAGGTTGCGAGTGATGCTGGCGCCGGAGACGCTCAGCAGGTGGGCGAGAGGTTCATCTACTGTTAGCGCGTGAGTGTCAGCCAAAGTTCGATGAGCGCCATGACGGGTGCATTCACCCCGAAAAGGAGGAGCTATAAACACCGGAACGCGGCGCATGTGTGGGTGTATCACCCTGAGCAGGTAGAGAAAGCAGAGAACCCATGAAATTTCGACTCAAGACTTAATGCAATGTTTATGGCACACTCTCTCATCTGCGTGAGGAAAAGCGTAGCCTCGTTGGGAAAGCGCTGGCAAACCGACTGCGCGCGAAGAGTCACGTGGTTCAAGTCTGGCCCCGGCCAAAATTTTGACGCCACTCGCGGTAATCGGCGTGAGTGACATCGGCGCCCAATATCCTTTGATGTTTAGTGTGTAATGAGCCCATCCAAATCATGGATGAGTGCTAGTACACAACGGCGTGATCTTCAGAACTTGTACATAGAAGTTGAGAAACGTGAACGCAGTTTGTCCATGGAAACCAAGAAAGCCTTCGATGCAAAACAAGACGCAATACGTTTAACTCACGTCTCTCTTGTGCATCCATCTGGGCCTCATCTTGGCTCGCGAGAAGACACATTCGAACTTGGCGAATTTGTCCTTGCCCTCCTTGACACGGACATCCACCAGCGGCTTCATGAAAGTTTCTGCTTTCTGTACAAGATAGGACAGGTAATGTCAGCATCACCATGCTTGCAATTCGTCGAAAAAAACGTGACAAACAACGGATTGTCTCCACCTATGAATGATTGTCCTCACGTACGACGCCAAACTGGCCAGCCGAACGTTTGAAGTTTCCCAAGGCATCTTAGGTACAAGAACAGCTCGTTTAGAGCCACAACATACACCATTGTTTCAAATGTTGGGTCCTGAAAGGATAGCTTATGCTACCTGACTTTGCACGACATGTTTGACAGCTTACCCGTTCGACCTTCTTCAGCTGCGGGAGCTGCGGCTTCTCCACTTCCTTGAGTTCGCCCCAATCAGGGTCACCTTTGTCCTTGTCCCAGGCCTTGTATCGGCGCTTGCGCAGCAGGGCACGGAAGTCCATTCCAGACGAATCTGATACAAAAAAACATACCAGTCAATGCTTAAGATAAACGTCGAACTATGTAACAGCATACAGCACCTTGAACGAGCATGAACGAACGAACGTGCATGAACGAGCCCAAACAATTAACTACTGGCATATGATTGGAAAACACAGTAATGCAAAATACTACAAGTGGCCTCAGGCGGTTTACTCGTACGCATCGAAAGGTTTGGTTGATGTAGAGAATATAACCAGTTTTCCTAGAAGTCTGATAGAATGCTTAACTGAGCCGGACGTCGAAACTGAACGCTACCTGAGACGAAGACCGTGAACTCGGCCGAGTCTTCGCCATGTTTGTTCTTAACGACCACTTTGTAGTGGCCCTCGTCGCTGGGCTTGGCTTTTCTGATGCAAAGCATGATTGTGCTCATCTCGCCGCTGGTGATGAACTTGTATCGCCCTCCTTCGCAGATTTCTTGGATTCCCTGCCGTGCAGGAATCCAGCATGTGAGGCCCCAGATCCCGTGGGTATTACAGAGGCATGTAACAGGACATGTGTGAGTATCTGTCATCAACTCAAGGTGTTTTCAACAGGGACTTAAAAGAAGGGCTTAGAATAGTTTTAGCAATGGTTTATCGATCCAGCTTAGCACAGTTCACTCGAGTATCAATAGGGATAGCATCATGTTTGCTCGCCTGGGCTACACTTGTTAATCGTCCACTGAAGCTAAAATATTGACCTTACTGCGTCAGACATAAAAGCTGGTCGGCTACACTAAGCCAAAGTACAAAGCTGCGTTGCCGCAGAGTTGTTATATTCACCTTATAGAACTTGAAGGTCGGAGCTGGGTTTCCCTCCACCGTGAGAATGCAGTACGCGTTCGCGTCTGAAACATTCACCGGGTTGCATGAACCGGCGTGCTTTCATAAACCACATTCAGCGTGCGTTCATAAACGACATTCGGCGTGCGCTCATCAACTAAATTCGGCGTGCTTTTATAGATTTTCAGCAGCATTCGTCTCATGAACGCACGTCGCCGTCTGGCGCGCACTGCTGGCCTGACTGTTGCCAGAGAAGTGGCTGTTGGCAGTGCCTCACCCTCTACAACGGTGTAGTTCTCCTCGATATCCACAATGGAGGGCGGCCCTGGCTTGCCCACGTTCTGCAGCGGTGTAGATGGCTTGTTGATGAGGTCCTCGATCTCCGAGACGGAGGGACGGCGCACCTCCGTCGACGGACGCCGCCGCTGTCAGGTCACAGAGGTCAGCACACGCAGGCGCACCCTGACCCCGTCGGCGGGACGTCAAGGGCCAAGGGTCACGGGCTGGCCGCGTCAGGTTCCGCCCACGGACAGGACTCGCGGAGGTGAGATTACGATTCTTCCGCGGTGCGATGTTCTGGAAGTGAATTTCGACAGGACGCAAGGCCCGCTCAAATATAAGGTAAATTTGTTCGTGATCACTGTCAAAAACATAAACTCTTTAATGTGCTTCCTTAGCAGTTGTTTTCGCTCGCAGGCCCATTTTGACAGCTACATGACGATGTTGCGTACTTACTAAACAACGCAACCTGCGATTAACTTAATGACCAAAAATAACGCACAACGCAGCGTATCAGCGCGAAACGAGGGTGGTCGTTGTTGACCTAGAAGTTGGCATATAATGAGATCAGACGATGTTCGGTAACCCTAGCCCAAAAATATCACGCTTACCTGATTCTGGGACAAGCAAGGTGAAATAATTATGGCTTGACTGTTGCATGCGACACTTATAAGACCACAGTAATGTCTCAAAACATTCATTTCTAATATAGGCTATAGCATAAGAAAGAGGGGAAACGACTCATAGCTTTCTCAGAAAAGTTCATGGGAAGGAAGACGTGAGTCAACACAGCTCTGCATTACTAAAGGTTTCCACGTTGAGAAGAAGCTCTATGAAAACTGAGTGCAAACATGGTGACGGATCTACCATACTAATGCAGGGCAGTTTAGGTGAACGACAAGCTCTCATCTCAGAACAAAAGGCACCGACATTGGCGTACTTCGTTCCACGCTCAGGCCTAGTTCTTTCACGTCTCTATATTTAGGGCGCAGGCCAAACGCGCGTCGGTGACAAATCTCCGAGTCGCCACAAATCTCGCGTGGTGAGCGGTAGCCAGCCGCGGGACGCTGCCCGTCCAGACAGCGTAAGCCAGTCGGTGCCTCCTTGAGATCTGGCTGCGACAGGCGGGAGCCGGACAAGCGCGGGTGAGAGGGCGAGAGCGGCGTCGAGCCGTGCCGCGGTCGCGCGTGCGGGCCCCGCCGGCACGGACACAGAAAGAGAGAGGCGTGCGGCGGTCATTACCTGGGCGCCCATCTCGCCGGGCCGCAGTTTCCCCGCCTAGTCAAGCAGAGAGGGAGCGTGTCAGAGCTCGGGCAGCGTGGGTGGGGGCCCGGGCGGCCGGCGGCCGGGCGGGAGGGCGGCCGGCGCGCCCGGCCCGGTCCCGGCCCGGCCGCCGCCTCCCGAGCCCCAACGGGTGCCGAGCCTCACGCCCAAGCTCAACTCAGGATATAACAAGCCGGTGTGTCAAAGCAGCGTCCAGGCAGAATACAGGCCGGCGCGGCAGCCGGTCGGCCGCATGGCGTGTCGCACACGGAAAACCAAATTATCGCTGGAACGGAGTCATTGGTAGCGGCGTTACAGGTGCATTTAATACCATCCAGCTCTTCAACTGATTAAGTTATCTGTCGGTCGGGATTGAGCACGCGCACTCGGTGTGGTTAACCTGGAATTAGGTCATGTTACGCTCGCTGAGCCGGGTTCGCCTCAGCTGCGCGGAGCCCGCGAGGATGGGCCCACTCATTGGTCGAGGGGTGGCTCGCGTCGTCGTGACGTAAGCGGTCATTTGGTAGCCGTTATTAGTGGGATTGGCGCGGCCGCCGTGTGCGGCGGCCTGCGGAGAAGCGGCAGTCTCACGTTACCTGTTTGCCCTCTAAAATCTCGCCAGGCCTGGCTTTTCTGTGTTCCTGAGAAGAAAACGAGCCATGCTGAACGGCAGGGGAAGATGACGACCACGGAGGAGACGGAGACACAGAGTGTACTACACAGAGGTGGACTGGACTACAGTGTTTTCTCAGAGTGCGTGTACTGCGCCGTGTGCTGAAGCCGTCCGGCGAATATTTGAATTGTAATACAGGGGACATACATGCGGGATAACATCAAAGTACGTGCATGTTTTTGTTTGACTGAGCGTGTATTTCTACGTAGGTGAGAGCGGTGCAGCCAGATACTTATTCTCTTTAAGGAAGCGGTCTGATACACGATGCATTCGTTCGTGTAGGATAAACGGGCTGTCGATTTAGCCTGCAGACCGGTGTTCCAAACAGTTTCTCGGAGACAAAACCTCTGACCATGGTCCGACATCAGGCACACACCGGAGTCTGTCCGCGACATTTCTTAAGGGATGTGTAGTGTGCACACACCAGCCGATGTTCTCAGCGCGAAATGGACATATATCACGGTCTAAGAGATGATCTAGTAGGACAAAAATATACCAACCGGGTAAAAACGGACTTCTACGACCACATCCAACGAAAAGAATAAAGAACAACGTCCAAAATACAACTACGGATCATTCGCCCACCACATTGCATAGACATCTCCAGCGGACGTGACAACGAGAGACAGTGAGGCGAGAAAGAAGAGAGGCGAGTGGCCGAAGCCAGACGCAACTGGCCCAGTAAGAGGGTGGGGCGCTGGTGCGATGTCCGCTGCGTCGACCCACCAGCCACGACGGCCGTGTCCGGCAGCGTCCACCCGTCTGCGGGGGTGTGGGGGGGGGGGGGCAGCTCGGGTCGAGGACTCACGTCGTCGGCGATGATGATGGAGGCGCGGCGCGGCTGCTCGTCGGGCGGCACGAGCGAGCCGCGCCGGCTGCCGGAGCCCCCCGGCGCCAGACTCGCCTTGCGTGAATCGTCCGGCGAGCCGCCGCGGTCTATCTCGATCTTGGGACCTCCCTGTGGCGTCGCCAGCGCGCGCACAGGAGCGACAGAGGGAGAGAGAGAGACGGAGCCGAGTGAGAAACTAGGAGGCGCGCTACGCAAACAGGGGCCAAGGCCCGGAGCGGAAACAGAGGCGGCCAACGGCCCAACTCGGAGAACGGTGGTGGCCTAGTCACATACACGGCGACACGTTGAGAACACCCGTGACAGGCGGAGAAAACATGCTGCGTCGAACACAGACCACAGGTCCCACGAGGGACGACCCAAATCTACATTGGTTCACAGCAGGCGACATTCAACTAACTAACGTGTCTTTCACCGCTTACGCCGCCCCAGATGCTGCAAATTCGTTTGTTCGTATCGTATTTTCCTATGCGC
Organism: Pollicipes pollicipes; assembly: GCF_011947565.3. Classification (NCBI taxonomy): domain Eukaryota; kingdom Metazoa; phylum Arthropoda; class Thecostraca; order Pollicipedomorpha; family Pollicipedidae; genus Pollicipes; species Pollicipes pollicipes. Next base: position 23,649,470 of record NW_023596297.1, read on the forward strand.
AGACACATTTACACAAACAACATGGAAATACGGATGAGCTCCAAGTGAGTGGTCTTCCGTGAGCTCAGATTACTTTCTAGAAACGCACCGTGGACCTTCCCGGCTTCCAATATTCACCTGGCAACAGGGCTAATGCACACACGATGGCGTCTGAGTAGTTTATTCGCGCAGGTGTCATTTATTCTGATGTTACTGCTGCACTGTAGTGCCGCCGCTGAGCTGTTGAAGAGCAGGCCAGTCTCACATGCCAGACATGCCTCTTACCTGCACAGAATCCCACATGTCTGTCCCTCAGGTTTACAAATATTCACCCACCCGGATTCGCCACCGTCTTGAAAATTGATAATCTAAATTTTCGCTGTAACTGTGACGCTTAGTGAGGGAAAGATGGGTACGCCATGAGCCCAGCGAGTTACGATTCCAAACGTAACTCGAATCCGAAACTCGAGTAACGGGAGCCCCATGTCCCACACTACATAAGCAGGCTTACGTAGACAAATAATGACGTGACTGTTAATACAATACTGGGATAATGGCAAAATAATGACGTGACTGTTAATACAATACTAGGATAATGGCAAAATTTGGTCGCGCTGATGAGAAAATGCCTGCAGGAAAGTGTAGTGAGTAGTTTGAAACAAGATTTGAGGGCGCGGTAAAAAATCATGAAACCAAATATGCCATTCCATATAGAATGCGTTACTTACGCATTGCCATAATCTCCTTGAACAGTGGCGTAATGGGACACCTTGAGTTCGTGTGACTACTAGGCGTTTCTCTTCAGGCACGCACTCACCGAGAGCCTTTCGGCGCGCGCTGGAACTGGCGCGCTCACTCCTCCATGCGGTTTCCAGCAGAGCGTGGGCAGCCCAAGCAGCGATAGCATGCGCCACTGGGCTGTGGTCGAAGCACGCCATGCTCTTCACAGATACTCACCGAGGGGGAACGCCAACACGAGACCAGGCAGACTACATCTCCGACTGCGAAGCGTCAAGAGTTTGGCCACCGCGGGGGAACATAAGCCTGCCTCCTTGCGTTCCTTTAAACATCTCAATGGTCGTATTTGAACAGAGCTTCGTGGGAGGTATCTGTAGTCCCTCTGCGGGCCAAAATCCTGCCGCTTGTCTACGACGAAACGGTCTGGGACACCGAGAGCCTTGCTAGATCGTAGAGCCTCCGTGCTCGCACACGCCCACTCCGCCTCCGCCCTGCGCCCAATCCGCACCACGGGACGCCATGGCCTCTCGGCTAGTCACATCCATGCGCACACCGGACCGACTCCGACCCCGAGGTCGACGCCGACGGTTCACCTACTGAAGAGCTGGCCGACTGGCGGCCGACACTCACCTCGTCGATAGATGGTCTGCCTCTCTGGAGCGCAGAAAAGGAGGTGGCCGTTAGAGCAACTCATTATTTAGAAGCTAGTGGCGAAATCATAACGGCAAGGCAATTGAAGTTATTTAAGGATGTCATCGAGCCTTTGCGATGTTCAAAATATAATTCACAAACACCAAAAGAAATCATAAACATTCCAAAACAAAAAAGTTGTTTAATGAATGGTCAGAGTAAATAAATCATCTGTTGGCAAGCGTTCTCATTTTAGTTATGTAGGGTTTCCGGTGCAATCAGTCGAGTAATTCACTTAATTCCTTTAATTAAACGAAACGTTCATGAATACAATAATGAGCGGGTGGACGCACACACAAATTTCTTGGCTTCAGCAGCGTCACAACAGCCGAACAGAGGCTTCCCGTCGCCTCGCGGTCTATCTACGGAGCGCATAGTGAAATCGCCGAACGATTAAAACGTTTACATTGACTACAAGTGTCGCATGTCCACCCACTCAGCGAAACCAAACCAGACACAAAACGACATAGACACCCGCCAGCGTGCACCATACACGAGACGGGCCGCACGACAGGCGCGGGAAGCGGACGGCACATAGCAGGCGATAGGGACGGACGAGGCCAGAGCGTGGAGCGCCCCTAGCGGGCGGCGTCGGCCGACTGCGGCAGCCCAGCGCACCCGGTGCCAACTCCGGCCGGGCCAGCTGCGCCGCACCGCTGCCGATGCTTTGGCCGCGCCGCTCCGTTACCTTCTGGCCGCTCTCGGGCCGTCGGATGAACTCTGGCAGACGCGAGACGGTGCGGGGCCCTTTCTCGGCCGGGCGGCGCGGTTTGGGTCGCGGAGACGGCGCCGGCTCCGGCTGCGGCTCCGGCTCTGGCTCCGGCTCTGACTCGGCGTCACCGCCGGCGCTCAGCCACCACGGCTCCTCCTCTGGCTCGTCGAAGCTTTTCCACTCGAAGCGTGGCTTGCGGTACTCCTGCAGCAGCAACTCCAGCGGCTCGATGGTGACGGGCGTGTCCCAGTCGGCGATCTGCACCGCGTGTGGCTGCGGCTCTTCCGGTGAAGGCGGCTCGCTCGAGTCGGACGCAGGCTCAACAACCATTGTCGTATCGTTGAACTTGGCTGGGGTCGACTCCTCCGGGCGAGCGGCGGATGGCGGCGAGCTGCGCTGGCCGATGGCTGGGGACGACTTCTGGGGCCTGGCTGGTGCGAGGGCACGGGAGAGGGGCTCTTTGGAGTCGGAAGTGGGGTTCACCTGAACAGTGAACGGACTGGGTCATCAGGAGCCATTAAGCATTCAGTTAAGAAAATGATATTGGCGGAGCCATAGGTAGAAATTCCGGTATATTTTAAGCAGTAATCATGACAAGCAAACTTACGAATGACAAATTTAGAAGTGGGCGTTCAATTATCAGGTGTTTTTAACGCTGTCATTTTTGGCAATATAAATGCTGCCAAGCACAGCCCGGTTGAAACGCAAGATGATACTCAATGGTCGCTGTCAAATTATATGACGCTCAATTTTGAACAGGCTAGAACTAAAACACTGCAACATATTGTATTTACGTGACAAATATAAGAAGAGGTTAAGCTGTTACTTTTTTACTCAGCTGGGCAGCAAATATTTATTTGTTGTGTGGTGTGTACCAAACCAGCAGCGGTTATATGACGTTTTCCAGGACCGAGTAAAAGCATACACACTTTGCATCAGTGTGAACTCGATACCCGAAAGCCAGGCCAAAAATATACTTCACTGTTTTCGTGTCAGCCGTTTATGTGCGCGGTGTTATAGCCGGGCGTGGAACAATGTGGGTTAGGTGTGGTGGATGTAGGCAGGCGGCGATCTTCGGGCGCCTTCCGCCCCGGCTCCGTCCTCTTATTTACTCGGCGCCGACGGTCGTCTGTTTAGGCTGAGGCGCGGCGGCGGCCGGCGGCGGCGGTAGCGGCGGCGGCGGCAGCGGCCGGCGACCAACCCGAGACCACACAGCGCACGCGCGGACGACACGATTTACACTAGCCTACGATCGGAGTACACGGTTACCTGGTTCTCCTGGCGGCGGGAGGACAAGCGCCTCGCCTGTTGGGAGGGCACGCGTTAGAGAGGGCCGCCGGCCGACCGGCACGGCGGCCGGCGCACACGCCATAGCGAGTGTGGCTCGGTGTGAGCGTGCGGGAGGTCAGGCAGCTGGCGCCGAACGCGAGCGGGCGGAACGGCGGCGGCGGCAGCGGCGGCCTACCCAGCATTGCGCTATATCCTCGGCGATCGAGGTTCGGCGCACGCCGGGCGCCTTGAACTCGACCGGGCGCAGCTTCATGTGCGAGAAGTCCTCCTGCTCGGCTGGGATCTGGATCCGTCCGGTGATCTCCTCCTTGGAGAGGCGTCGGCCGTGCCACGGCTTTAGCAGGGCACGCACAGAGGCTGGTGATGCCCGACGCAGGGGCGCCGGCACACGCCGCCAGCATCGACACACAACGCGTGTGGTGGGCAGAAGCGGAACGGGGGGACACGGGGCACAAGCACCGCACGTCGACAGCACACACACCACTAGGGAAAAACGAGGGAAGGTTCTACTAGAGCAACATAACGGTTGTCTAGGCTACGTAAGGGACAGGACGGATTAAAATCCTTTAAGTCCCTGCGTGTCGATTGCGTGCGCGTTAGAAATGCTAGGAACGATGTAAAATGTTGCGAATTAGAGTATCGTGAGACCGCGTGCGGTTAGGTGTATTCAAATGAATTTGTACTTGTACAATGCAAACCAATATTATGTTGAAGCATTCAATGTAAATACAACGTCTGAACCTGAATGGCATTGTAAAAACAAACCAAACCTTTAGTCTTCTTGACGGGTGAACCGAACCACTTTTATGGGGGAAAACTTAAACTTTGAGAAGCACTCAGGTTTTTCTGGTTTAGGTTTAGGAGCGAAGTTCAAAAAAGAACACGACGTTCATCACAATGAAAGACAATCGTTACGCTCTTAGCGTTGCACTAAACGTGAGAGTTGAATACGGTCAGATCAGTGATGTTCTTGACGCGACAGTCGGACGCAGGGCGCGGAAACTGCCCTGGCTCAACAACAGTCTGCCGTAAGATGTTATGTGCGACTACTGCGCGCATCAGGGTGTGACTGTGATCAATGCCGTGGAGGATGCAGTGCTGACCTTCACGCCTCACTTTGTATGATGTACGCAACATGGAACATCATGCGATCGATTCGACTGGAAATACGTGGCAATCGGACAACATTGACTACTCAAACCACCACAAGGGCCATTAGTAACGACTCGGAGTTAACTGTTTTCGCCATATGGAATCTGAAGGGGTGTGCAACTCCTTCACAAAGGACGTTACACAGCAAAACGTAACTCTATATGTACAACTTGTACAGTACACGACAGCCACGAAGGGCCACCAAAGCCCAAACGTTGTTTACGTACCGCCGACTTTTCTGCTAGCTTTTGTTCCTCCTGAAAAAAACAAAGCAGCGTCAAACAATGAAGATAGCAGTCGATAACAGACGTAGTTTGCCACACTGCCCACGCATGCTGTCATGCTGGTACGGTCACTGACATCGCCATAAAATGGTGTGAAGCGTAAGTAACGGAGGTTTCCTGCGGGCGAGAGTCATCCCGAGATATATTGACCTACGGATGGTCCTCATCATGCGACCGCTGACGCCACAGGCGTGCTCATTTCACAAGACCCTAGGTGGGGGGGTGGGGGGGGGGGGGGGGGGAGGCACGGTGTGGTGTCCAGAATGAAGCAGCGCCAGGCCGGTCCGGTATGATGCGGCACGGCGGCTGTGCGAATGTACACGGCACTATGTCAGAGAGTGAGCTTGCACGACCCCAATGGCTGCATGGCGGCCGACAGCAACAGCCGGCAACTGGACGGGATAATGTAGCTCAAGGAGTTGCGGCATATATATATATATATATATATATATATATATATATATATATATATATATATATATGGCTATATGTCTGACAATCCACGGTAGTCCTGGATGTACGCGTGGGCAGCGAATAAGCCTTGTGATGTATGCTCCTCGGTATCACAGAGGATATCGATGCATAAGTCATGCATTGCGTTGTCAGGGCGGAAATACCGGCAGATTTCCGTTCCAGTTGGTCGGGCTGCGTTATTCGAGTTGGATTATGTAAGTTTATAAATTAAATGAATATCTCTGATGCATTTAACCAGCATTAAAATGAATCAGCATGCAGGTCAGAGAAGTCAAATAATAACTCTCATAATGCAGTTGTTTGCTATAAACGAAATCGCACGATCTAGTCCTAATTATTCCGGATGATTTCTGCAAGACACATTTCAATAAATATGCCTGTGCAACAAGCATAAGAGAAGCACATGCATAACAAACGAGCCGCTATCGGATTTTCGCCGCGTATTTGGTAGTCCTACATGATACGACAACGCTCCAAATACCGCATTTACCGCATCGTCGATGTTGGGTTCTTCGATCTTGGGCGGGTCCCACCTTCCTGGGCGACGTTTGGGTTTCTGGACAGAGACACCGGTGCAGTTATTCCACCGGCTGTTACGTGCTACAGTCCGCATGCCCTCGAGCTACAGCACGCTGCTACACTTACAGGACAACCACTTCACAATGAGGCAACGAGCGGGTTTTCCGGGGACAGGTTAGATGGGGGCGGGAGGGTTAGACTGTAATGAAATCGTCGTCGGGGTTTTACGATGCACTTAACTGCCAAGATTGGGTGGCGCCGCTCGACTTTTACCCTGGCAGGAAGGGCGGTCACACCGGGAAATCGAACTCCGTACCTCTGATTCCGACACGCAGCATAACCACTGTATTACTGGTAGCCACGGGAATAGCACCGTTTTCTGAGAGAAGAATGCGATTTTCGTTGCCTGGCAATTTGAAAGCGAGACCAGTGCCTTGAACAGTTCTGAATAATTACACCGCTCACACTGTTTTCGAAAACTAAGCTGTGACCTTGTTGCCGTCAAGTCTCTTTTGGAAGAAGCTTCTAAAGGCATCCAAAATTCAGCTCCGCAACGAATGTCACCAAGCCGCATCATGTTCCCTGTGATATGGGGCGTTGATAGGATGCGGAATGAAGCGGACAACCAGGAAACAAGGGTGGGTGTTCAATCAACATTCTGGGTTAGGTCTGGACAAGCGGATCATGCTTTGTTCATGCTAGACTACTGAACACGTAGCGTAAAAAGGGCGGCACAACTATATGAAGGGAACACGTGGAAAGTAAATCGTTTCATGCCCGCTATCACATAGCACGTAGCAAAATACCTCAAACGTAGCACGGGCTTTCCCCACTATGTCACTACAAAATAATTATTGCAGCAAAGAATACTGCAGGAAAGTAGTATTCCGTCTGCAAGAGTAACAATGCCCAATCAGAGAGCATGGATTAAATTGCGACGTACACAGGTGTAGTTGGTTTAACGCCTTAAAATATTATCACAAATCAAAGAAAGACATGTTAATGACACAGTTTGGGCAACTGCATGAAACGTATTAAAACAGTGCACTTTATGAAACGCGTACCTCTTGTACTTTTACTTCAACATGCTTCAGTTCCATCTTAGACTGGTCCTCCTTGGGTTTTTCAGCCGCAGCTTTCTGTTAATGCAATAAGGTGTCAGTACATTATTTCATACAGCGGCGCTGCTCACAAAGGCGTAATGCTCGAGTCATTGCTATATTTGCGAGGTCATTAAGCGGCGCATTTCCGTAGGATTAAAAAACACAACAGCATTTCTTCCAGTCGATGTATCGGGTAGGGCTCACAGGGCTCCAAATCTCAAATGCAGTTAGGTTTTGAATGCAGTGAAGGAAACGTTTTACAAAAAATCTGATTATGCGGATATTCAGAACTTTATGATCATTAAGCCATGTGAGAAGAGAAATGGACCTAATTAATAGATATATTAACTATTTAATGTTCAAACATCGCGGGACTACTTACTTAAGTGTTCATGTCATTACCACTCCCATATTTTAGAAATGCTTTTGGCAATTCACTTTTCGTTATGCGATCGCCCCCGTGATCTGCAGTGGTCGAGAAATCCCGGCAAATGCAACACACATGTAACATGCGTGCATTTCTTACACTTGTAGACCGGCAAGGAAACAAATTACTCTGGGCCCTTTAGAAAATCCGGAAAGAACAATACATAACGCAAGGGAGTTCCGTTTAAAATGGTCCATACCAGACCTACACTTCTTACAAGGTGACAAGAAGTAGTGTAAAGCAGCCAACACGACCATGCACGGGAAGCAGCGAGATTCACTTAAATTCACACCGAAATATCCACAGAAGCACTGAGAGGGGCATGAACAATTATATGGGGGGGGGGGGGGGGAGGAGGCAGCAGGTGTGCAAGACCAGCAGGTGCTTTCACGATTGCGCACGCCACGCGATGTTCGAACACATTCACGCATTTCTGCAACATTCTTCGTGATGAGAAATGCTCCTGGTGACACATTGTTAGTCATGTACGCTTGTATGTTAGGAAACTGCATGTACACTTTCACTGCAAATGTGGGGAAAATATGGTGACAAAAATAAGTTTAGCAATGCCCTCGTGGACAAATTCGTGTTCCACATGAGGTGACAGGAAAGAAATTTGTAGTCCATGGGGCTACTGTGCGGTGTCAACAACCAGAGCACGTCATGTTTTTTCGCCCGTGTTTCCAATATCGGGACAAATTGTAATGAAGGTATGTCCACGCATCCGTTTTGGGGAGAAATCTAATTAACACTCTCGCACATTACCATTCTCATGGAACCGAAAACGCTGACGTAGAATTATTAACGAATTGGATCACCTTACCAGATCTAGATGCCGATAAACCGATTCACAACCATTATTCGGAGCCAGTCCGAATCATGAAATTAACAGCAAGCAACACACAAGGTTGATATTACTTTCAAATGCAACCAAGCAAAGTGATTTGAACTGCGCACGAGTAACTAACAGCGATTCCCCGCGAGCCCCGGGTTCATTACACGGAGCAGCCGAACGACGTGAGCCACCGGCACGCAACGCATGCACTGGTGATGGTGATTCATGACGCGTGAGGCGGACGGACGTGACAGACGAATATTTAGGAAGCGGACGGACGTTCGTGCACATGAAGAGGCGGGTATATGTACCTTTTGCTGCTTACGGTGCATCAGAGCAGCCTTCTGCTCAGCTAGGATCTGCTGTGGTGTTTTGTTCTCTACGGATATGGGCTAGAAAGGGTGTAGTCACAGTGACAGAAGACTCGAGCAGAGGGAGGGAAGGTGGTTACGTGTCCGTTCGGCCGATGCCCGTAGCGTTACTCAAAAGGCACGAACGCGCAGGCGCAGTGCGCACGCATGAACAGTGTATTTGAACGATGTGAGGCATGTGTGGAGCGATCTGCTACGCACTCAGGAAAGGCGAAGAAAGCTTGTAACATGTACACTGCATACCAACGATGCATCATGGAGCGTGCAATGTGAACACTATATTCCATCGAAGTGAGTCTGTACAATGTCTGGGACCCATGCCCTCACTGACGCCATGCAAGTGTTGAAGATAATCGTATTGAACAATTCCAATGCTCATCGTAAACACAATAGATGATTAATGTTATTTACAAGATACATTGATCGGACAGTGAGAGCACGGGTCCCGGCGAGGTTATTCAGTCTGTACTTTGTTCTAAACATCACCAAAATGTTCGTGTGTGTGGCACAGTTCTAGGAGGTAAAGGACAGCTTATGCATAAACACACCTTTCCATTCTGTTTAACCAGGACGCTCCGCAAGGTGCACGTGCAATGCACCGTTGCGCCCTGTATAGAATGTTGATGACTGAAACTCGGATCCCACAGAATCACATTCATAGTTTTCAGAAAAGAATATGAGATTAATGAGCTTGGTTTACACCTACTGACACCATATCATTCGATCATGTATCCTATTCATGACAGCGACCAGAAAGTTTACAATTTCTGCTCGCTCTGCGTACTGCAGAAAGTGGGATATGAATGGTATACCACTTACCCGAAGGATTACTCTGCCGTCGAGTTTGCCGATATTCCAACCGATGTGACCTCACAGAATGCGACTAAGGTAGCGTAGACAGGTCTTTCCCAGACCAGTCCTTTCTTAACCGACGGCAAATATCGACGCGTTTTGATAATGCGTTTTGAGAAAAAATTGTGTGCGGCAACAGCTTACAGATCTGGACTGTCGGTAATCCGTAAGGCAACAGAGAAAATACTGTGACCAGAGGGATTCGAGTGTCAGATTAACATTCTAAATGGTTGCGGTATGGCTTTAACGGAGCAGGCCGCGGTCGATTGCACGTCACTTACCGGCCGCTTTGACTTGGGCTTGGCAGTCTTTGGTCTGCGGCTTGTCTGGTTGGTCCACAGGCTTGCCAGCCTTGTCCGCATTGGCTGGTTTCGACGCCGGAAGAGCCTCTTCCGACTGAATGAACAAACCAGGCGTTAGCACTCGAATGTGCACACGCCTGTACATGGCTCCGGTATTCGCCTCACACATCAGCGGGGGAGGAGAGGGGGGGGGGGGGGGGGAGGGCATCGGGTGGTTTCGAAGTGGGCTGCAGAAATGGGATGAGGTTTATCTAATTTGAGGTAAATCGGGATCGTGTCATCAAAAGTGCAAGACATCGTCAACTGGTACAATGAACGCAAGTGGAATAGCCTAGTCTTGTCTGCAAACATTACAGAATGCCCTTTGGCATCCGCATCCACGAAACGTTAGATACCGCATATCTGTAAGCATTGGGTGTCTTTCTTCAAAGGTTCAAACTTTACACTAAACAGGTTTTCAGATCACGTGTGTTGTTCAGTGTTTTTGCGAGGAACATTATTCACATAGATAAGGCAAAAGTAGTAGCCTTATTCCTCAGGACAAGAAACCAGAATAATGGGGAAATAGATTGGTTGATATTGATATTTCGGCAACATAACTTTATCGAAACAATAGCAGAAGTGCTACAAAAGTGAATTCTACTGTTATTTTGATAAAGGCATATTGCCGAAATATCAACCAATCTATTTCTCTATTCTCCTGGTTTTTTCTCCGAGGAATACGGCTATTACCACAGTCTTATCCAGGTTTCTCAGATCGTTAAAGCATTCTGCTTTGCATGCTTTCAAACGAAAGATGACGGGATTCAGTTCCCACTTGTCATGAGGCGATAGAAAAGCTTTTACCGTTCTGCGTGTGCGTGAGTGCGACGGGGTGTCCAAGATTTAAAAGATTGCTTGCTTCATCGACGCCATAATGTCAAAACGCCCTGTGATTGGTACGAGGAACCGTGCAATACCAAATACAGACCTTAAAAGACGCATCCAGGATTATGGCAGCTGAGGATGCACTTAAGGATTGCACCAGGATCACCCCCAGCCATTGCGTGTGCCCCACACTGGCCGTGCGGCACGCCAGGACACAGACACACCTGAAGAGACGCACAGGAAAGTCGCACGAGAAGACAGAGAGGACACACAGCACAGGCGAGGCGAGGCGGCGGCCGGCTCGGCCGGAGCTCGCGGCGGCCCGGCGGCGGGCGGCGGCGGCGACGGAGCGCGCGCGCGCGCAGCAGCTCAGTTGCGGGGGGTGACGCGCTGGTGTACCTGTCTGGGCGGGGGCCTCTTGGCGCCGCGGCCGTTCAGCAGTGCGGGCTCGTCGCCGGCCGGCGGCGCCCCGCCCAGCAGCCGCTCCGGACTGACGTTCTCACACGCGGCCCGGCCCCGCCGCCGCCACGGCATCGCGCCGGCCTTGTACGCGGCCGGCTCGCGGCCGTCTCGCGCGTCCGCGGGCGAGCGCCGGTCTCGCGCGGTTCGCGTCTCTCGGCCGGCGGCGGACGTGCGCGGCCGGCGCCTCGCCTCGAGCTCGGGCGGCGGCAGGGCGGCGGGGGCGGCGGCACCGTTCTTCAGCGAAGCCCTCGCGGCCGCGGCCGCCGCAAGCGACTGGCCGAGCACACGGACGGCGCGTCAGAGCAGGCGGGAGCACCGAGCGCCGGCGCACTACCACCAGCGGCTCACTCGTCTACACAAAGCGAGCGTGCCCGGAGAAAGTGTGAGCTGGGGCGAGCTGGGTCACTGCGAGCTGGCGAGCGCGTCAACCGCCGATGTGGCTGACACAGACACAGGCATGCGACACTGAGGGGCAGGGTGTGAGAGCGCGGACAAAAAGTGAGGGAGAGAAAGGGAGAAAAAAGAAAGAAAGAAAGAAAGAAAGCGACAGAGACAGGGGGAGAAGAGCTGGGGCAGAATCAGTGGGCGACGTCTGCACGTCTGTATGCGCAGCGGAGGCTTATGGGGACGCAGTTGTAATGACAGCAGGCGTCACACTCCCTCGAGGCACATGTGCCGGACACGCGCGCTGTGGATTGATATACCTTGGAGAGGGGTATTTCTGATACTTCGTCTTCAGTGTCAACATCTTCAGGCTCCTCAATTTTGGGCGTGACACTGGGTTTCTAGCAAAAAGGTAGACCATCAAACGTATGTCAGGTTGGCAGGTAAAAACGACCAAGCAGGGAAACCGGGCGCGCGTTTAGGAATGCCGAATAAGCCCAAAATATGACAAGCGGGAGATTGGCTTCACACAGGCAAATCACATTGCAAATCAGATGTAAATCAGGCGTTAACATCACTATGAGCAGGACACCTAAGCAGAGCAACGGCACAAGGGAGAACATCGATATTCCTATTGAACATTGTGTCAGGCTTTTGACTAACCCGCAGGCTACAGCACACGCTCTAAGGAAATGACGCAAACAAGGTTTGGAATATCATTGGAGCATTCTTTTTTGGGGGGTGGGGGGGGGGGGGTGCATTATTCATCGATGTGATTTTTGCTTATTGTGGTGCTGGAAAGGCTTGGCTACCCAATTTTATCTACACTGTATGCATGCTGCAAATTTGAGAGCAGTGGTGCTTTTTCAAGACAGTTGCTACACCAGCTCGGACTTTGGTGGTGTTTCATGACAGTGGCTACGCATACATGGGCCTGAAATCGGTGCAGAGCTGGCCTCTCTGGCAAACAAGTTGCATTGAACGTGAACGTGTAGATGTCCATTTACAAAGTAACCTTTCACCTGAGGCGCCTCTTAATACTTAAGATCATCTCTGGACCGATAGCGGACCTGATGCAGACCATGACTTAAGGTCGTTTGTTTCAAACCCTTTTCCTCAGGGAGGCGCAGGATATTATTATGTTCCCAATCAGCTGGGTCGGCCCAACCAGGAAGATTGTTGCACAGAGCCCTCTCCGGACGAGGGAAACCAGTGGCAGACTAATGATTCTACACAACAAGTAGACGCACGAAACGTAAGATGCTGAAATCTTTGGACCTGGGCATTTAGCCATTTTGTAACTCTTGTGAAATTGTAAAGATTGCACCAACTATAGGTCATGAGTGATAGCGGCTTTGTCGAGGCCATGCCAGTCATATTTTGCGGGCAGACGCAGGTAACGTGCATTTGCCGTACTCGAAATGGATTTGCCACAATAATTTAAAGGATCTTATTATGCTTAATTATAGTGTGATCATACAAAATGCATTTAGTTCAGGTAATTCAAGGTGAAGTGCGCCAAACCAAGAAATGTCAGGGGATTAATTTTTCGCTATTTGTAAGCTAGTTTGTATCTCAAGTCACGAGAGCAGAATTTGCTGCAGTTTGACGAAAAGTTTTGATACCGTTTGACAAGCATTATTCAACGTGGCCCGTTTTACTGCCGTAACACAATTTGTGCTTGAGACAGCCGCGTGGGATCCATGCACAAAAGGCTACAATGATATAACTTGCTTTGACGTGTCACAGGTGACATTCATTGATGGGTTATTAGTCGTGTGTGATTCGCTCTGGTGAAAGCTAAACATTGCTGTCTTTGCGGTGCCATGACTTTCACCGTTTTGATGAAAGGAAATGAGCATTATTTAATATGTATCACACTATCGTGACATACGTTAGCACTAATATACTACATTAACGTGGTATGGCCCATCAAAGGTCGCTGATGCCGATAATCATTGTCTCTAATCGGATGCAATTTACGCGAAATATTTGTTGTCGTTTTCCTTTTGGCTCTACCACGCTTAGATCCTGAGATGACAGAAGCCCAGTGAGGCCGCCTTGTACGGCGAAGGTGAGAGAAACGTCTACCGGCCAGCGCAACAGCACCATACCAAGTACAATAAGGCATCCAGCTTTATGCGGTATATAGGTTCGTCGCTGCTAAGAGGAGTCAAAAGGGACGGCGATTTTAGCGCACTCTTGCCTGAGTTGCGAACAAAAATTATCTCGATCGATTGTTTATATTGAATAATGCATTTTTTGACTGAGGAACTTCTATGGATTTCATTCTCTAGACGAAGCGTATTTACCGCCCTCAGGCTGGGCTACTGGAACAGCACAATAGCGATACGATTTGACTGCGATGGATTAAGCGTGCTTTGTTTGTCAATGCCATCAAAACTGCCATCGAGACCGCCGCTAACGTGATACGGCGTCCGATTGATGTAAGAAGCGCCAACCGTACCTTATCTTTTCCAGAATGGTCCGACTTGTCTTGAGAACTCCGCCTGGGTGGAGATTTCACTTCCAACTTCTGGGCAGGCTGCATGCAGGAGACGGTCGGTCAGGGAGGGCGCTGACTAACACTAACAATGACCTCGACATTAGGCAAACCATGAATCGGGTGACAGGCATTATTCCAAAATGGGCCAAAATGGGGGATACTGGAAACAGGTAAAAGCATCTAGTGCCTGTAAAAACTTATGGGTCGATATATTCATGCTGATTTCTTAGTTCAATGGGTTGTTCTTTAATGAGCTTCAGAGACTTTATGGTGTTCAATCAGCTTCCCGCCAAATGCATTGCATTATCCCTATACAGTTTGCTAGATTATCAAGTTCTTGCTGATAAACAACTAATACTGACAAAGTTTCTGGAACGGAGCTGATTAAGCTGTTAACGGTTGTATGAATCATCACAAGTGTAACGTATTCCAAATTACTCAGACAACACAAGCCTACATCTTAGTGACAAGCAGGCAAATGTGCATATTATGCAAGCGATCGACAAAATAACAAAAAGGGCATTTTAGTTCGTTAGGAACAATTTATCGCTTCTCCTAAAATCAACTGTTTAAATGTACTCATAAAACGTACGCCACACAGCGCATGTATGTACAGCCGGAGGTGGCGCCGGGCTGTCCGGGCTGCCAGGCAGCCGGACCAGCGCGGTGACTGTGTCAGACGGCCGTTACGGCTCGCGCCACGCCACGTCTTCGCACATCACAGACACAGAGCGCCAGCCAGCCGTGTCGTTAGCCTCTGCGCACAGCTGCCCGGCGGCGGGCGGTTAGAGCGTGTGATCGAGAGTGCGCTGTAGACGGCGCGGCCCCGCGGCCCGTCGCTGTCGCCTCGGCAGACGGAACACTGTCCTGCTCTCACCGATCGCCGGTCGGTGGTGGGCGTGGTGGCCGGGGGCGCCTCATCTCCCTCCGGCCCCGGCGCTGGGCTCATGGGACCGCGCGGTTTCGGGCCCTTAAGACCATCCACAGAGTCGGCAGTCGGCTTAGTCGGCACCGGTTCTTGCTTGCCGCTGGGTGTCTTGACTTCGTCCTTCGGTTTGGACGGCTCTTTTGTCTTGGGGACGTCCTTTTGGTCTGTTTTCTTTCCCAGGAGCTTTTGCTCTGGCGTTTTCTCTTCTTGTTTACCAGGTGTCGTTCTCTTTTCTTCAGCCGTAGATTCAGGCTTTTTCGCCCAAGGTCTGGTGGACTCGGGTTTTTTCTCCTCAGGCTTGCGAGGCTCTACCTTTTTCTCCTCAGGCTTCGGAAGCTCCGCCTTTTTCTCCTCAGGCTTGCGAGGCTCTGCCTTTTTCTCCTCAGGCTTGCGAGGCTCTGCCTTTTTCTCCTCAGGCTTCGGAAGCTCTGCCTTTTTTTCCTCAGGTTTGCGAGGCTCTGGTTTTTTGTCCTCAGGCTGCCTCTCTTCCGGCTTTGTTTCCTCCCGTTTACCACGTCCCAGCCTTTTCTCCTCAGGTTTACGAGCTTCTGGCTTCTTTTCAGCCGGCTTGCCAACATCATTTTGGTCCGGTTCCTCTTTCGGTTTGATGTCCTCCGGCTTTTGTTTTGTGAGTTTCTTGAAAAAACATTAACCACGGCAGATCAAACAACGGATACGTTTTTTTTGACGTGCATCACATTTTCAAGCCGTAAATATTCATTTTTTAATGATGTGATGGATTGGTGGGAAGCCTACCCCAACGGCAATGATTGCACCATAATAACAGCCAGCACGTACCCCCAACGACGGGTGCGAGCGAGCATGGAGATTGTTACGAACTTAACATGCACGATTATGAGTGAACATCCGAGCGTACGCAAGTTTATTTTTACCTGTATGCATTCATATTCATGCCATCCGATGACATATGCATGCATTTTAGACGAGCAACGCTCTCCACATCCTGCTGGGATCTTAGTAACCCCAGTCTCCTGCGTTTAATGCTGACATTGCTAACTCAGCTTCTCTCAGGCCGCAGTTAGGAGTAACATCCCAAATGAAACATACCTCTTCTGCCTCTTCCTTCGCCTTCTTTTTGGGCTTCAATTTCTCCTCATCCAGTTCCTGAAATACCATGTCCAATAATGTGCGTCATCCACACCAGCTGGCATTACAGACTGAATGGGCCTGTGAGAGCAATCGATGGAGCGTTCATCACAAGGATGAAATAGATGAATATAACTTTATTTTAAAAAAGCGCACGACACATGTCGTGGCGCAACCTTGCATGGGGCGCACGCAGCTTTATAAGCCATGTCAGCAGCTGGGGCATGTCAGAACCGGAAATCGAAACCGTCCCCCAGGCGTTCATCACTTGTTCAGTACCCCCCCCCCCCAAAAAAAAAAATCAGCTGCTTATGCGAAATACTGTAAGTTATGGTACTTAGTCAGCTGTGTATAATGTGTTGCATATCACACAACTATGACTCACCAATTTCTCGACGGGCTTTTTCTCTGAAAAGGAAGCGAAACATTAATGCAAGGACTCCTTTCGCAGCCACTTCCGCACATGCATGCTTTGAGGAGTGTTTTGAGATGGCTAATTTTCACATGGAAAAATGATCTGATAATCCTCCCTTCAATGCCCTGAAATGACAGACCCCGGCCAATAATTTATAATCAATTTACCGTTGACGGTCAGCTGGCAGGAAGACTCGGAGGCCCCGAACTCGCTCCGGGCGACCACCTTATACAGGCCCGACGACTGCTTCTTGACCGACGACAGCGACATGCGCACGTTCTGGCCGTCGAAGCTCATGAACACATCTGGCGTCTCTCGCAGGATGATGCCGTTCCTGGAGGCCAGGAACAA
This sequence comes from Pollicipes pollicipes, assembly GCF_011947565.3. Lineage (NCBI taxonomy): Eukaryota > Metazoa > Arthropoda > Thecostraca > Pollicipedomorpha > Pollicipedidae > Pollicipes > Pollicipes pollicipes. The sequence continues at coordinate 23,666,218 of NW_023596297.1, forward strand.
ATCGTATTAGCTTCGTGCGGTTTGGTGTGCTTTCTTAAGTGCGCTGAAAATATCTGTTAACCAATTGGGACAGACAGATCGGCGCAAATCACGGCTTCCTTCTACAGCATCTATACGAAACTTGACCCACCCAAGGTATCGACCAGCACGTTGGACCGCCAGCTGACTTGACTCTACGTCAGATACCTCCGTCCGAAACCATGCAACCACACTTGACAGGTCGGCGGCCTCCTCCGACGCAGGTTGCGACTCACCTGTACCAGATGATCTCCGTAGACATGTCCAGCTTGGCGAGCTTGCACGCGAAGTCCGCCGACTGGCCCTCCTCGACCGTCACCGGCTTTAGCTGGGCGGCGAACTGGGGTCGCTCGCCTTTTGGCTTGGGCTTCTCCTCCTCGAAGACCTCAGAGACAGTGACCGGCTGCGACTTGACCTCGCCCTTCTCGTTGCGAGCCACCAGCTGGTACTCGCCGCGGTCAGCCGCCGAGGCACCGTTGATCTCCAGTTTGACCGCATACTCGCCCTGTGGCAACACCGAGGCTCCGTCAGAGGACTGGAGTGTGCATGGATAAAATATGCGAGGTGTCCGGGTGGCTGAGATGGGGAAGGAGTTCGGCTCAGATGGCCAGGGAGATAAGGAGGCAGGCTCAGATGGCTAATGTGGGGAAGGTGGTAGGCTCAGGCGGCCAGGAGGGATAAGGAACGGGCTCAGGTGGCTGAGATGGGGAAGGATGTAGGCTCGGGTGGTCCAGGCGGACTGCTTTCATTCAGCAAGACATCAGGATGTCATGCAATTGGTAACAAGACTTATTGACTGACTTCCCGCCTGGCACAGGTGCGTCCACCGACCCGTGGCGCCGGGAACATGCCGACCATGAGCGTGCCACTGAGACGTCCGCCGGGACAGACCTGGGAGACCTGCTCGACAATGACCGAGCGCCGGGAGTCGCCGGTGACCTGCCGCATTTGGTGCAGCCACTGCACGTTCGGCCGGTTCACGCAGGTGATGCGCGACTCGATGATGACGACACGACGCTCCCGGATCACGATCACCCGTGGCTGCTGACGCATCTCCGGCACCACTGTCGGCAGAGACAGGTGTTATCTCCGGCACCACTGTCGGCAGAGACAGGTGTTATCTCCGGCACCACTGTCGGCAGGGACAGGTGTTATCTCCGGCACCACTGTCGGGAGAGACAGCTGTCAACTCCAGGAGCACTGCCGGGGTGACAGGTGTTATGTCCGGCCCAATGTCGGAGGGCACATGTTTTATCTCTGCCACCACTGTCGGAGGAGCATAGGTGTTATTTCCGGCGTCCGCGTCGAAGGAAACAGGTGTAATCCCGGCAACAATGTCGGAAGGGGCCGGTTTTACCTCCGGCCCCACTGTGGCAGGGGGCAGGAGCTATTTCCGGCACCGCTATCGTAGTAAGCACGACGTTAAGAAATGCTCAAACCCGTGCACTGGCGGCAGAGTTTTACAAGCCGTTATTCTGGTGTTGTCGGGAATTGTAAATGGCCCGAATATTATTACCCCTGGCACGATTGTAAGAGAGCCACGAATTGAAACTGCCACAATTGTGCCTCCTCTCCACCTCTTCGGTGAATGGCTGATGCTCAAAAATGTAATGCATCGCAAACTCGCGAATATGTCGACGTAACGCTGTGCAACACTAAAACCAAGAACACAGAATGTTAACACTCACGTTCAGTCACGATACTCCGCCGAGACACACACACACACACACACACACCACACACGCACGCACACACACACATACACACACACACACACACACACACACACACACACACACACACACACACACACACACACACACACACACACACACACACACACACACACCACACACACACACACACACACACGAACGTCACGTACATACCAACAATCACAAACAAACGTTTTGTCACCGGTCCCGAAGCATTTATCAAAGGCACAGTAGCAGCCAGCTCAGTACGACGCAGAGGCACACTGACCTTCAATGTTGAGCGTCAGATTAGCGTTTATCTCGCCGGCCTCATTCTTGACGCTGCACTTATACAGCCCGGCATCCTCCGGCCGCGGCTCCTGCAGCGAAGAAGTACACGGTTACTCCCGAACGATGCGGATGGCTTCACTAGCACACAGTCAAGGCTGCTCAGCCTGCGTTGTGGCATCGCAGCGAGCATGGAACCTGATGATCACGTGCTTACACTCTTTCATTTGGTCTGAAGATGGTGTCACTCGCGGCCAGTAAGCACACCGACACTTCTTCGCATACTTTGTTTTAGTTAATTTTTTTCGATCACCGGTATCTTAATGAAGCGTCCTGTTATCTGTTAAAAAATAGCAGCTGCAAGGAACTTACAGCGATTTTGGGTAGCTCCTCTACTTTTCAATAAGGGTGCAAGCTGCCATCTTGGGGACGCTTAAAAACCCACGAGTGACTGTCCTTTTTTCGTAAAATGTGTGCATTCTCTGCAGCGGAGTGGAATATCACCAGTCGTAACAAGGCAGCTTAATTCATGTATAACACCCACATTGTGCAAATAATTGTTTTAATGAGAATGCATCATTATAGACATTCGTCTATGATATGAGGTTTCATGTTTAGGTATGAGGCTTCATAATTGATAAACTGGGGCCACTTGTTTGTGTACTACCGTGATAATGAACACATTTGTTGGTACTCATCGGGAATGAAAGTGTCACCGCTGATACAACGCCGTTTAGCTAAGTGACCTGTACACAGTTTCCTCTGAATGGGTCGGAGGTGATGGACAAATTAGAATGGAAGGTTTGCAGCATCACGATTGAATCAAATGTTATCATGAATCAGTACTGGACTAAGTTGAGGCTCTTATTTAAGGGTTAACAGCGGAGCGCCAACATGCCAAGCCAGATTTGCTCAAAGCTGCAATCTTCGTTCAGACATGTGAATCATCAATATCATCACAGCGCGACATCACAGATTGCGCGGTGGAGGCGCCTCCGCTGTCTCCAGCGCAAGCCCGCGCCGCGTCCAAGCATGACCAGCGCGCCGCACCGACGTCACCCCGCAGCAGTGCCGGTGCCTCCCCGCAGAAGCGGAGCGCGAAGCAGGCAGATGATCAGCAGGCGGCGCCGGCGCCGCCCGGCCGTACCGGTATCCGCAGGTTCAGCGTGAAGATGCTGGCCTTCTCCTGCTGTGTGATCTGCGTGCGGTTGGAGTGGCGCACGGCGCGCTGGCCGTGCCACCAGGAGGCGGTGACGGTGCGCTCGGAGCGCACGCGGACCTCCATCACCACGGCCCGCGGCGGCTCGGAGCGGATGGCCGGCGGGCCGACGAACACCGGCGGCTTGGCGGGCGGCGCCGGCGGCTCTGGCTCTGGCTCGATGTTGAGCGCTAGGTTGGCGTGGCTCTCGCCGAATTCGTTCTTGGCCGTGCAGCGGTACTTGCCGCCGTCGGCCGCCGTCGGGTCCTGGCCGACCACGGCGGCGTCACAGGGGTACGGCACGACACAGCACCCGGGCGCCTGGACACGTGCACGGATCACCCGCGCCAGGACGGTCGGTATGCATGCATTGTACAGACTTCACGCACATCTATGCGTTTAAAGCAGGCTCGATCCTACTCTCGGATGCAACAAAAATTGTGCATGTTCGTTCATATCACATGTCTGTATCATCCACCTGTAGGCGTGTACATCAAAACTGTGAGTAACGTACAATACAATTTGTGTAGGACGCAGTTAAGACGATCAACGTGTACATCGACATCAGACATAAAAAGTTGCTTTATTGTTAAGAAGCTGGTTCTATAAAAATAGCCATTGATTACTAAACCACCGTACAACACGCCATATCTCGGCAAACGCGCAACGATCACAACACTCAGGCATGGTAGTCACCTTCCCCGGCTCAAAACCTGCCCTTCACACCAGTAGCCAAGCTCGGCGATCTCAGAGCGGGCACCCACCTTCAGCTCCAGCACGACCTCGTACTCGCCGTCCTTGAGTGGCGTCGTGCGCATGCTAATGCGGGAAGAGGCGCGCACCACCTCGGTGGCCTTGTGCCAGGTGATGTCGAGCTTCGAAGAGGAGCGCACGCGACACTTCATCGTGATGAGCGAACCCGATTCGTTCGATGTGATCTTCGGTTTGTCGGTGAAAGACGGGGCCTTGCCCGCCGGGGCCTTGTCAGGCTCCTCGCTAGCTGCGGGAGGCGGCAGCCACCGTCACCATACGCTGGCCACGCCAGTCACAACGGACGCAACTGCATCGAAATGCGTGCGGACACACAGGGCCCCAGGAAGAAGGAAACGTACCAGCAATATGCACTCACCCCAATGGGCGCAGCCCTTGATGGCACACGCAAGCGACGCTTGGGTAGATCATCGAGAGGTTATTCATCGCGCTGCTAATGCATTCCAAAATGACCTCACACACGATGACCTCCTTAACCTCCCTTTGTATGCTCTCGGCTCCCAATGTTAAAGATATCTGTCTCTCATGGTGACAAGCCGTGAAAGGCAAAACTGCCATTTTTAAGTGATGGCCCAGCATTGGTGGGCAATCGGTCAGTTTTCTGACTCACCTTGGAAGTTGAGCGCTATGTTGGCGTTGCTCTCCCCAATCTTATTGCGGGCGTTACAACGATAATTGCCACCGTCCTCTTGGGTCGGTGAAGACACAGTCAAAGTGAGCAAATACGTATCCTTGCTAGTCTCCTGAAACAGCCGAAAAGTGCGTTCCAACCTGCTGGAACCGACCGCAGGCACACCACACCGCAGACAGAAAGCTCGTAGTTCTAACTCCTGAGAGACTACCACCTTCAAGGAGCCGATTCTTTTTAAGCCCCCGGGCTTTTCTTTGGATCCGAGCTTCTGAAAGTTTGCACGACCCGGAGGTGCATTGGGTATGCAAATAAGTCCGATCGCCCTGCATTTAAGCTAAGCAGTACAAACACGGAGTGTCCTTTGGCAGCGCTGCGACCTGAGTTCCCACAGAAGTAGTCATTGAAGGATCATTGGTTCTAGGGATGTGAAACCGTGCAACAGTGTGGCTGACATGAAGAGGAGCTGGTTTTGATCAAGCTGGCCATATATCCAGTACTCTAAAGCTTCCTTTCCAATCGTGATGCAAGTTAACACACACCAATTTCCAAAGGTGATACAAGTTAACGCACACATCTGCAACACACCCAGATGATGCGTCAGTGCCCGGAGATAGTCTGCTGACCATGTCCCTACACCAGTGATCCCTCGACACCGCTTCCCGCCGACCATCCCACCATTCAAGCCAACATTCCCTCACTTCACTTCCGCACACTGCGCCGGCCCGAAGGACGGCTTCGAACAGCGTGATCCATCCGCACTTTGTCGTGCTGAACCCCGCTCGATTCACCCGACCCAGGTGGCTGACCTTGCTAGCTATCCGAAGGCGGGAGGAGGCCGTGACAACCTTGGTGCCGTGGTACCACGTAATGACGGGCATGGGGTTGGCCTCCATCACGCAGGCCATCACCAGATCGTCGCCCTCCTGCCGGATAGTTGGCTTCTTCGGGAAGCGCGGAGCACCGCCGCTGGGCTCTCTGCCGGGCGGCGAAACGAAGGCTGTTACCGACTGTCAGCACTGCACAGGGCACCAACACCTCTGCTCGTGTTCGTGTCCATAATACGCTAGCATGGTAAAAAGGTTTGCCCAGGTTCGAATATATCTACACACACACACACACACACACAATATATATATATATATATATATATATATATATATATATATATATATATATATATATGTGTGTGTGTGTGTGTGTGTGCGTGTGTGTATATAAACATTCATCTGTGTCTGACACAACCAGACATAACGATAATAGTAAGTAATGATAATAATAATAGCAATCGGCAAATCCCAAAACTAATTCTAACATCGCAGAGTCCAGGGCGGGATATACTGACAGATCAATTGACAAATAAATCAGGCCTTGCAGAGACCCAGCGAATGCTGAAGAAAACGTGCAAGCAACAGTTCTGCCACTTGCAATGTTTTTCCTCGCCTTGCAGCCTTGAGTCGCAATAGTGTGCTACATTTGCAACTTCACAACGCATAACGGAGCTAAAGGCATACGTTTAGGGTTGTGATATTGGGGAAGTTTGCAAGAACCAGGATTAGGTTCTGAAATACAAAACTTTGGAATGGTTGAAGTTTTTCTCTAATCAACTTATAATTCAATTGATTGGTCCGTGATAAATGAAATCTAATTTAATCCGTCCCACCGGACAGCCCGTGATGAACGGCTGCCAACTTCCTGCTGATCTCGTGGCAGATGTGCATGTATGCATCTTTCCAGCTAGCCAACAAGCACAGCTGCAAGCCGGATGTCTTACTTGGCTTCCTCCTCGTCTCCAGCGATGTTGAGATTGATGCTCGCCGAGCCCTCTCCGTTCTTATTCTTGGCAACAGCCTTGTATTCCCCTCCGTCGGACGCCTGGATGCCGAAGATTTGCAACGATGCCTTGTACTTCAGCTTGCTCTCCGTAGTGATGCTCATTTTGTGTCTACTGCTTTCTTTAATCAATGTGGATTTGTGATACCTGAAAGGTATTGGCGTATTGATACCCACACCAGACAAGTGCAGCAGTTTGGGTAACCGACGTATAACATGCTTTTGCGATTGGACTATCCTATGGTGTAGGGCCGGTGTGCATGCACTCTTCGCAGCAACAAATATCCTGGCATTAGTTGTATACTATCGTATAAATGAACGTTTCGGTTATGTGCATGATATTACAAGCTGCGACGACAAAAGAGGCTGTCGGTGATACGCCGATTTCTGTTTACGCCGCTGGCATGGACGCCATTGCCATTTCTTGTCGTATAGTGCCGCTTGAAGCTGCTGGCGACAATTTTGGTCGCAGAAATGCGGCCGGCGACAGACAATACATTTTTACCACCCCTGCCTCTCACCGCCATAACGGACATTGCAAACAGTGCACCTATTCCCCGAACAGTCCCCTGATCAGTGTCCCTGCCCCTTCCCACTACGGCGGCGCTGAAAGGACGACACCCGTCCCCCGTCACTGCACCGGCCACCGCCGTCGACGCGTCCATCGCTCTGCCATCAGAGCGAGAGACGGCGCCACCGCCATCGTCGCTCTGCCATCGGAGCGAGCGACAGCGCCACCGCCATCGTCGCTCTGCCATCAGAGCGAGCGACAGCGCCACCGCCATTGTCGCTCTGCCATCGGGGCGAGCGACAGCGCCACCGCCATCGTCGCCATGCCATCGGAGCGAGCGGCAGCGCCGCCGCACGCCCTGACCAGCGCCGCCGCCGGCGCCGCTCTGCCATCGGAGCGAGCGGCAGCGCCACCGCCCACCCTGGTCAGCGCCGCCGCCGGCGTCGCACTCACCACTGCATCGAGGGCTGCGGGTCAGCAGTCAGCCGACACTCGAACGTCACGGACGAGCCGTCCGCCGCCTGCCGGATGACCGGCTTCTCCGTGAAGGAGGGCCGCCCCACATTCTCTTGCTGCGCTGGCGGCTCCTCGGCTGGGGAAGGGGAGGGAGTCAGCGTCAGCGGCGGCGCTAGGGGCGTCCAGACGGCCCGAGGAGCGTCACCGGAGATGCGTCATCCTCAGCTGGGAGTGACGTCAGCGTCGGCAGGCGGTGCTGGCGGCGTCCAGACGGCCCGAGGATCGTCACCGGAGACGCCATTGACGCCATCAGACGCCATCAGATTGACGCCATCATTGACGCCACAGACGCCATCCGCCATTGACGCGGACCGTGTGATAAGTCGAACCCCACGGTCGCTGTTAGAGAGCGTCCTCAGAGGGGCCATCAGCAGGGGTCATCGTTGGATATCAGCAGCAAGCCCAAGCATCATCACCAGGTATCATCAAAAACTCAATGCGGTATTCGCACATCTCACCAGAGCACACTATCGTAGTGCACTATCAGTGAACACATCCGGCAGGTGTCACTAGCAGACGTGAGTAGCAGACATCATCAAACGTTGTCAGTGCACGCTACCGCACACGTCATCAGTGTGACGGCGATAGTTCAGATCTGCGTCGGAGAAATCAGAGACACTGAGTTCGATTCCCCGCGGTGGCTTCCGTTCCTGTCAGGTTGAGAGGCCAGCGATGCCGCAAAGCCTCAACAGCTAGTTGCATCGTAGAGTCGGCAGCGGCACGTCAATGATGCACGGAAATAGCAGGTGTCACGCCCTGATCATTATCAGAAACGGTGGCACGAAGGCCCAGTTAGAGCAACATCAGCGTCTGAAAGCTGAACAGGGACCTCCAGCACAGAGGTCATCATGGCGGCCGTCTCAGGAAGCCACCACCGAGTTCGCGCCTTGTTCACATGTGACGCTCACTGACACCCCGCCGGTATTCTTCGGGTCGGCGGACACACGCCCGCAGCGTGGCTTGCTACTTGCAGCGTGTCTTTAAAGCGGTGACCAAAGCAGCTGTAGCACACATGCGTATGACATCAGAAGGCGGAGCTCTGCGTTGTTCGCCACATGCATCACGTACAGTGAATGGACGTACAACAAACAGTGAACGTGGCGTACGACACTTAGATATGCTGCACGTGAAACATCCATGCGACTCTCATCCACCGCTCCGGGACATCGGCCATCAGATGGCCGATGTGTAGTTATGTACTACAGATTCTGTGGTACATAACTACACGGTGAACTACAGATGCCTTGGGAAAAGCGCGCATTTCCACGCCAATAAAGGGGCGTATAAAAAGTAAGGTAATTTATTAGCACAAGAACAGTGTCGCCTAGTGAAAGGCTGCCCAGGCTGTGTGCTTGTCATCAGAAAACTTGGTAAAACGCTGTAGAGATAAGCCTACGTCCTTTAAAACGAGAAGGTTTGTACACTCTCAATAACTGCTAAAACTTCGCTATGAACAAGTTCATGGCAGATTTAACACGTGTCCGGCTGGCCGGCTGGATACCATTCACTCGGGTGGAGGTCAATTTGACCCCCACCCGGCACCAAATTTACAGGGTGTATTGACCTGTACGTGAACTCACTTAAGTCAAGGTTTCAGGTTCCTAGCACATGACCTTTGGGTCAAATAAGGTCAGTCGATATCAACTTCCAGGCTGGTCTCCAAAGTGCCCCCAGAACTTAGATAACAGCGGTCACATGTTCATTTAAGGTCAGTTACCTTGTTTGACTTTTAGTGGGGCATGGTGACCAAAATCATACAGGACTGCTCTGAGTTTCGCATTTGAATAAATGAAAAATATTGCGCTAGGCAGTATGTTCTTAAAAAATGTTGACCTGGGTCATTTTAGGTCCATGACCTAGTATAACCTCTAAGAAGTCCATGGAAGATGTAAAATGCGGTTTCTGCTATCAATAACTTGGAAATGAGCACCAGAAACTATCACATACCCTATACCCTAGGGTGATAAAATGGATTGGTTTTGGCCTTGGTTTGACCTTCATACCTGACCTTAGGTCAATCTAATTTGCTTATTCAATTGTTGAGTCGCCTTAGAAAGCATTTCAGGAATGTATGGCTTCGTCTAACACTCCGTTATTGCATAAGATTGAACGATCCCCTAAAAACTGACTTCGCTGAAATCATGGCCTGGCTTTGGCTTGTCATAAGTCAGCGACCTTCCAAATAACGTATAAATTGCTGACACTAAATGATCCGTTCTTCAATTGTCTATAGCTATGCAAAAATTAGGCCCAGCTACGCCGCGCCGTTCGGAAATCATTCTGGAAAAACGTTTGAAGGGTCAATTTTACTCCCACCCGAGCGCGTGTTAAGCTTCATCACTTGCCATAAAATGTTGAAGTGCCACTTCACACTATGTTACAGCCAATGCACACATTAAAGGTCTGTTCGAATAACAGGTAAAATGATGATTAGCCACGCAACTAAGGGATATTTGCCTCTGCTTTGTATGGCACATGAGATGAGGCTTAGACGCTCACAGTGAGTATCCCAGCATATATCTACCTTACACTACTAGAAAGGCCAGTTTCGACAAAAGTTACCGCAGGGCAACATCTGTCGAGACAGGCTCTTAGAGGCGTGTGTCAGTTTAAAAGGCTATCGGCTATCAACACTGTGTGTAGTTCTCCCCCTCTCCAACGCACACACACGCTACTAAGGGGAATAAACACGCGCAGCAGGCGACGGAGTGGTGCGTGACCGGAGCAAAGCCTGAACTGCTTTGCTTATTTTACATAGTTACACCAGGCATTCAGACGCAGACAGGAGGATAAACATCGAGCCTGGCTTATCTGCGTCAAATGTGACTTGACGTCTCTTCGATCGCCCAGAAATGGCTACGGCCGTGTAGTATATAACACGCACTTCCCGCTCAAAACAACGAGGCAAAAACACGATAAAACATTATTTTACGAGATGGGCTGTAGAAAGAGCGGGTCTTAGCATCAACTAACTCGTTTTTTTTAAGCCTTGGTGGTTCCTGCCCGCCTTGGCCAACCCCGCTTTTGCTGAGCTTATATCTTAGCAACCCCTGATCGGAACGTCGGGAGGCTTCCAGCAAGAAATAACGCAATCATCTTAAAGTGTGTTGACATTTTTTCAACGCCATTAAAAGCGAGCTGTTAGAACACAAGGCCCACACCTTAGCCGTCCATGAAGATGCTGGGGATACCCAATCCTATCCATCCGTCAACTATCGACATCCGACTTGACCATCGACAGTACCCCATCTCAGACGATGCACGCATCCCATGGTGTCGAAAAGTGCAGCCCCATCCTTTTGTTTGCATCAGCTTTGTTACCACACTGCCCCCGCGGTTCGTAACCTTTTTATCAATTCCCACGCCTTGTACTGTCTCTCGGTCTTGGAGCTGCAGCGTGTCGCCTGAGCAGTGTGCAAGGGGTGATCAGCGTTAAAGCCAGGATCGTCACTGAGGCTGGTCGGCGAGATTCCATGGTGGCGACTCTCCAAGCGTTGAGTTGGGGTGCTGTGAGGGATCTTGTCACCCGAAGTGACATCCTTGCTGTGTTCAGGGTCTTATATGAGTCTCGGCCTCCGGTGGCGGTGCAGCCACTGTCCACCCCACGTACCGCTGTATGCCGGTGTGCCATCAGGGCGGAATCGGCGGGCGCCCTTGGGCTGTCAGATTTTCGAACCACTGCACTGCATGTCAAACCCACAGACCACTTATTGAGGAACTAGACGGTGCACTTGGTGTTACGTGATGTGTTTTAAAACAATCATGTCTATATTTTTGACGAAAAAGTGTACGAGCGAATGCATGATCAAAAGTGTGCGAATGGGGTCACGTTGTTGGAATGTATATATATATATATATATATATATATATATATATATATATGATAGAATGAACTTAAATGAAAACAGGAGCCAGTAGTGTGCTTCCGCAATGCTGCAATATCACCATAATTTAATCTCCCTTTCGAATGACATGGGAAACGTAGGATTGTCAAATTACGGAAAAGCCGATGAACACGGGTGGGAAACAGGTCGAGATCTCAGCGACCAGACTTCGCAGCGACATGAGGTAAAATCATACTGACAGAGGAGAAAACGTGCAACTTTACAGGACAATTTATGTCGATCTGTGCAGACTTGCACGCACAATCGTGCACAAAGCCGCCCACACTGTGCAATTCTTTAATATTCTTATTAGATATCAGCCAGCAGGGCAGGCAGAGAGGTCTGGTTTTACATTAATTTTTTATTATTTACATTTATTGTATTATTTAGCATTCATATGGTACAGTCGGGACGCAGGAACGCAGGAACGCTAAACATCATTGCACCAGCGCCTGCAAACTCGATGGAAGGACATTCCAATGGACAGGTAACTCCTGTCCTCATGGGCTCCCAAAAACAACGGACTACATCCGCTCATGTCTAGATATGACGTGCATGGTGATTCTCGTCTGCTGCCGATCCCTCGTCCCACGCCGGACAAGCCGCCATACCAGCAAAACTTCGAACCTCCACCCTATCCTGCCCCGCCGCCCCACCCTGCCGCGCCGTCTGTGCAGTCACCGCAGAGTCCAAAGGCAGGGGGCAGCCGCTGTCGATACATCGGTCATGCGGTGGGTGTTCTAGCTCCACAGACGGCTCCCGGGGCCCCACACAAGGCCCGTGCTTACGGTTGAGTCACGCCTTCCAGCTACTCCATGGGGCGTGTGTTTGTTTGAACACATTCAGGATGTTGCTGTTGAGAAATGCAGCACGTTTATTGGAGGCATGTGCAAAGAATAACACGCCATGGCTAAAGGCACACTGAATGATCTTATCCGCCTGATTAAGTGTAAGCCCCGGAGGAATAGTTTCATAAACTAGCATGCTGGCGGAGTTATCGCTTGGTCAGCACAATATTGAACTATCCAGGTCAACGCAAATGTTTGCGAAGCGGTTTGATACCACTGAAAAGCCTTCGAATGCTTATTTGAAGGTGCTTGATAAACTGACAAAATCTAATAGGTTTTCAATGACTCACAAGAGAAGCCTGGCGCTATCGCAGCATTCCTGCTGATGCGAGTAATGCTTTGAAAGTCAACATAGTGTGATCTCAGTGTCGAATGTAGCACTGCCCGCAAGCCTGGTGAAAGGGAAACCGCCGGCAGAAAAATATGTGAATGCAACAGAAACTTTTGCAGCTGCTTCAACAGCTGCATGGCACATGGCATTTAGCTTTCCTGAAAGTCAAAGCAAATGTTTAATATTATGGAGTTCTAACCATCCATAAAAAGCTTCTTTTTGCGAGCTGCTTTTGCCAAATTACACCCATGCATGCACTAATTTTCCGTTTGAATAGCAAACTTGAGTTTTGAGGTGTCGAAGTACATGAATTCAAGTTCAAAGTTCTCTAGTGAATTAGTGTCGTGCGGCTATATAATAGGTCCAGATACTATGGCATACTGACCTACAGCGCACCAAGAAGGATTGGGTTGGCAATTCTGAGCTCTGTTGTGAGCCAGCGCGCCAGTTCAGGGCCCAACTATTGCTGCAGTTCAAGTTCCGGGCTCCGTTCGAACAATCAGCGCACGCAATGCCTGTTAGATCTTATGTGGTCTAGGCAGGCCGTCTCAAATAGACATTTTTCTCATTTGAGGCATGAGTGAAGGCGCACGAAACATCTTGTCAATGTTATGCTTACAGCTGCGTTAGGCGAGTGTATGTATGTCAAACAGGCATCCGCCAGTCAGATAGCCTGTGGGGAGCGGAAGGAGTGAAGTGATCAAATGCGGTGATGCAGTCATGTGGATGGTATGAAAACTTAAAAAAGGCACGCACTTTACTAAATCCGCAAATAGAGATCTCCAAAGTATTGCAATATCGATCTTTCAAGGGTAAGAAGTACACTTACTCAACGTTCGCAAACCTTTTTAGTACTAGCTTTCTTTACAGGGCAAAAAGGTAAGCCATCTCAATGCATCAATTTTGACTAAATCAACAGGCTCGGCCAGTATGTTTGGCCTGCCGTATCAGTAACTAAATTGACGTATTACTAGCTAAATAAACTGACATATTAGTAACTAAATTGACGTATACTTAATTGACGCACACATATTTATGTAGCTTTCGTGGACCAGTATATTTCAATTTAGGCTGCAGCAGAGTGCAGTTAATGTCTGTTTTCCAAAAGACGGCACTGGCTGTTTGGTCAATCACTAGCGCTGATTTCGCTCGGGTATCGTCAGGATCGCTCGGTGACTTGTAAACGGTACCATGGGTAACAGGCCTATCCTTGACTGGTGCTTGAGCGCGTATAACTGGCTGTGCAGGTCGGCTCAGACCACCGCCATTACGGTACTTCGCCCCTTATCACACGGGGTCGGTCTCACGTCACTGCAACGTCGGGTCGGCGATATCCGGGCCTCGTCACACGGTGTCAGTGCCAGATTAACGTGACGCCGGCTCGGCGATGTTTGGGCCGGTCCCGACACATGCTGTCCGGCTTCTTCGCAGCCGTCAAACTTAATGGTTCTGTCTCGGTCGGCAGGCGAGGCTAAGTTTGATCACCCTATCATGCTGCAGGAAAACCACGCATGACCAATTGCAGTCGGGTGCGATTGTCTTCAAATTCACCCTTGTAAACAACTTTCAAGGATGACAGTTGTTGAGAAACTCTGTTTACAGATGTGATCATTGGTTCCAAGGGTCCCAGTTTTTATTAAAGATTCCAGTTATTCAAGGATCCTGTTTTTAAGCAGGAATAACAACCGGGCAGGTCGTGGGAGGTTCACTGCAGCTGAAATTGTTCCTACCGTTCAAGTAAAACCCACTCGGCATACGACATCGTCGTAGCTTTTTTCCGGAAATAGCATCGAAATGAACTGAAGTAGCAACAAAAACAATATCTATGGGCCATGTTAGGTCTCGCATTGCATAACCAAGCTGAAATGCTTGTGACTGCCGCCTAGATTCTTGTCGTGTTTGCCCTCCCAGGACTCTGCCCGGGCTCGGCCCCGGTCATAAACGTCTCCGGGCAGCGTGACCATGCCGCGTGCCAAGCATGCCTTCCTTGGAATGCTTGGCACGCGGTGATGTGACGTACATTGCGCATATGTTGGCAGGTGAAGCATGTGAGCACTCTGTGCTTCCAGACAATATGCCCATGTTTTGGGCCACACCAGCATGGGCATAAGTCATGACTGCCAGCTCTAAGGCTGTGATTCTCACTTCGAGTGGCTTTCATCTCATGATCCTATATGTGCATGGACAGCATCAGAGTGCGATGTCGGCTCGACACCAGGCTACGTTTACGTGACAAAACGTTTCATATTTGAGAGCGTCTGGATGGGAAATCTGAATGACATATGGGTCAAAAACCTACAGTGGTTTCAGAGCAAAACCAGAAATTCGGGCACGCTACCACACATTACATATTTCCAGAACATGCGTTGAATAATCCTTTCAGGGAACCTCAAAACTTTTCGATGACTTGCAGTATCAGGTGTCCATGCGTTCTACTTGTTAATCTTTGAACAAGATGGATGAACACCAGTTTGACACGCGCTGCGCAAGACGACGTGCAGCCGCATCGAGCCGCACGTGCGCGACAGCCATTGGGCATTCAGAATGCAAAGGAATGTTCTGGCAACGAGGCATACCCACAGAAATCATACACACAATGAAGCCATTCCACGGTCACATTTAGAATGAGATCGGGCGGCCGACCATTTAAGGGGAAAGACTGCGACGATATAAATGTGAGTCGCGCATCTTAATGGAATGTGTGAGACCGCTGCGCAAAAGCAACGGGTCTTAGGGGGCCAGATTGTTGCAACTATAGAATCGTCGCTGCTGCCAGAGGGACCCAAGAGCAGAAGGTGGCATGGCCCACTTTCCATTCCATTGGCTACACCCTCGTATACGCCTATTCATGATAATGCACAGGTAAAATAACTTAAGTGTCAGTATGGACAAGGTTTTTCAGACTCGCTTTATCCGAACTAACCAAATCATTCAGCGGATCACAACGGAATGGACTACCTGAATTTGACATAATTTCAAACCAAATCTGACAAATCGAGTTTTTTACTGCGCGAGAACAGTGATGTATAATATCTCTGTCGACAGTGCGCACGTAAAAAGTGGAATGAGTGCCCCCTCCCCCCCCCCCAATAGATTTGTACTGTGTACGCCAGATCTTTTCATCTGGTGGTTCCCATTGTGTGAAGTGGTTATTGACTGATGTCCGTAGCTTTTATCCACGCCTTACCAGGCCGAGATTGATGAGATAAAATGATGAGAATGTTGCCAAAGTAACCGACGTCACGAGCATAGCCAAACCATGAGCCAAACCCAGGTAACTGTTGAATGGCGATAAAAATGTCATTTTTAACTTTTTGAATTTTTTGTAGGGGTCAATAAGGGTCAAGGTCGCTTCAGGTCAAGTTTTGATAATTATTCAGTGACAACTTTCCCAGCAACAACAAACGCCATTGTCGTCTACAGGGTCGTACGCAAGATCTCACCAGGTGTTAGGTGTTAGGTGTTAAGCAAAGGTGTTATGCCTTATGCCGAGCAAAGGTGTTATGCCGCCGCTTATAAACGATAGTGCGCCCAACACGTCACAAATTATAAATTTGTAGACAGGTCGGTGTCAGGGGCTCAAAACGATGTAGCGTTGTTATTGTTCAGGACCAACTCCTAGCGCTCCACCTTACTCGGGGCCTGCAAAAAACCATATGTATTTGCAGTGATGAGGCACACTTTTGGTGCATTTGGGAAGTCGCGCGCGCGATTAGGGTGGAGGCGACAAAATGCGTTGATTAACACGCGGTTCCAACCCCAAAGGTTTCATGCACATCACGCATATCAAGACATGCACGAAACCATGCGATTCGTCAGCAGCAGGGTGCCCACGCTCGCGTACTTACTGTTAAAGTTAAGGCCAATTGTCGCATTGCTCTCGCCGAGTTCGTTTTTGGCGATGACCTTGTACTTGCCAGCATCATCGACTGTGGCGTCACGAATTTCCAACGTGGCGGAATAGGATTTTCCATCCTTCTCCACCTTCATCTGTGGACAAGGGACGAGACAAGACAGTTAAGTGTAGCTCAGTGGACCCGTCGGTTATGTGTGAAACACATCATCTTTCCTTCCACCGCAAAATGCGATTTCAACTGTGCCGTACAAAGGCAAAGTCGTAAACTCTGACACTTCCGAATCTCTGCCCGACTCTGTTGATCGGGAAGGCTGAGGCTCTTCTCGGCTTTGTCCGCGTTACTCAGGAAATACACGGAACTGTGAAAAAAGTTATCTTTAACCGTACTCCACAGAAGGATGTTGGTCACTTTTTAATGATTTAATTTGGTGCACCATATAGATCCAGCCAATGTAAGAAACCTCTCCTTGTCATTCCGTTGTGTTTGCTCGCGATCCGTTGCAAATGGCTATCGTGCATACATTTTGTGTGCGGCAAATAACACCTTCCTTGGAGAGACCAACTACGTGAACACACATGAAACTGACTTCCAATAGCCAATCATTTCGAACCTAATATGACTTAGGGCCTCAATGGCAGGCGAAAACATATGCCCTACATTTAAGCACCAAGTGGTAGCAAGTATGCCTCAAGCGGCTTGACTTCGATGTTTTACTGCCGGTCATAGGCCCGGTTCACATAACTGGCTTTGGTTCCCACTGATCGCTTGTTAAAAATGCGGCACTGGTTCTTGTTTTCACTATTTCTGTCCTAAACATCCCCGTATCTTCTGGATTGAAATAAATGTTTTACCAATTCCAGAACGGGGTTTCTGATTTTCACAGGCTCCTTCCAAATACCAGCAATTCCTTACTCCAATTATTCTTTAACAAATAACGGATCTTGTATTCGGGTTCTCATTGTTTCTTTCACAAACATGAAACCATGGTTTCCATTTTTCAGAAACACCAGAGCCTGGTTCTAAGTTGCCATTTACTCCCTCACAAATATCACATTCTGCTTCCGTATTGGCCCATTCGCAAACACCAAGTTTACTTATCACATAACGGTCATTGTCCATTGAACATAAGTCCCTTCTGAATTCAAAACCATCAGGTTCCGATTGTGTAACCAATGCCTTCAGGTGTCGCATGATATACGAAAAGGTGCTTTCATGGTGAAACTTAAAAATAAGGTCATAGGACAATAATGATATCTGAAGAAATTCAGCCCAAACTGTCTGATTTTCTGCCGTCAGCGCCCAGCGTCGTGAGGCGTTCGGCGCTGTTTTGTAGCGATGGGAGGCTATGTCATGCAATGGCGTGTTTCTATCGAGCGTCGTCATTTCAACGCATTGTCCAAACCAAATCGTGCAGGAGTGCATTTATGGGCTGCATTTTCGTTTTAGGTCAACATGTTGGACGTCAGGAACCTGCAGGAGGAGCCCCAAAAGGTTCTGTACGTTACCCATTCCTCATCATCTCATTGATTTCGTACTGTCAAATTTGAGGCAGCGTTATTTGTACATAAATGTTTCATTTACCGAATATGAGACAAATATCTTCAAAGCTACCAGCCATTGATAGAAGTCCTCGATTTTCAGTTATATCCTGCCAGAGGCACCTAACTGCATGATCTATTAACGCGCGTCGTGAGGATGGGCATGGGTTCATGACACAAGTTGCAGACGAAATCCCGGTTCCTGCTAGCTTACTTGATATCGTTATTTACTGGACTTGAGTTCTTATATTAGATCGTTTGCATTTATCAGGCGAGATTTTGCTTCTTTTTTTTCCTTTTTTATTTTTATATTCTTATAAATAAAGCCTTCTTTATTTGTATTTTTTAAAGGCTGTGCTTTGGTTCCTGCCGGATCTCCTGGCAGATTCTTTGATGGACTCTGCCTCATGCTGGATCCACGTGAATATTCCAGGCTCTATCTTGGTTGTTGTCGGATCCTTCGGTTCAGTGCTGGCCTGAACCAGGAACACGATCTCAGAGAAAAACTGATGAATCAGGCACAGGCCTGATTCACGGACACTTTACTGGTTTGCTGCCAACAGGCAGACAACGTCCAATGCCTTATATGGCAAAGACAGTATTTGCGTAACTTTACGTAACCATCTTTATGCCACTATTTTTCATTATTCTTTATATAGCTGTCTTTGCGTAAATATCCGGCATTCGGTCTCTGGGTCGTGACCCAAGTTTGGATCGTTTGACTTCTCTAGTTGGGTTATGGAGACTCGAAAAAAATGAGTCATCTTAACAATAGAAAAAAGCAATTATGTGAATGATCAACACGATGCATGCTTCAATGCATTATCCTCCCCCTCCACCTCTCCACAAAATGGGTCTGGGCACGAAGTGAGTTGACGCTGCTTCCTGGCCAGAAGTAGACTAAAAACCACCTCGCATGACACTTAATGATGGTTCTTGGATGCTGAACTGTCACGAAAGACAGACAGCACAATGGACTGATATGACCCATTTATATGGTTTTCCAAAACCAATTGGCCCTATTCACTTACGTTTAGGCATCGCCTGCGTGGTGATGGCGCTCACACCTTCAATCACATCGCCGATCTCACTCTGCACAAGGCCTCCCACAGTCACCTGCTCGATGATTTCCACTCCACATATCTACATTTGGAGCAGGCGAGAACTGTGCTGCAAAAGCTATCGCAAAATACGATATCACGGAGAACCATCCAGCCTGCTTCATCTTCCCAGCAAACCATGACGTCACGCACGGCCGAGCGACGCTAACTCAGCGGACGTGGGCCGCTGGGAAGCCATCACCGGCGGGCAGCGTAAGACGGCGGTACGTACCTTGTGCCGGGCGGAGTCCTGCACCTGTACTCCATCCCGGAACCAAGAGAGCGTCGGCCGGGGGTCGGCCAGCACGCGGCACGCGAACGTCAGTCGCTTGCCGTCGGGCGCCTGCTCGATGGTCGGCTTCTTGGCGAACGTGGGCGCCAGGCCGTCCGCCTGGCTGTGAGGGGAGAGGGGCGTTAGCAGGCGACCCAGGGCGGGGCGCGGTGCCGGCGCCCGGTGGACGGCACGAGGAGGCGACTGACCAATGCGGGTGACGAGACGCAGCTGTGCAGAAGCTCTCGACAGCCGCGCGGGTACATCTGGGCGGGAGTAACCGTCGGGAGAAAGAGTGGTCGGGCGGGCGAGCGTCATTCCACATTGGGAACAGGCGCACTAAGGTGACTTTGCAGAGAAGAAAGCCGTCTCAAACGAACATCACATCAGCAGTTATGTCATGACATTCTATGGTACGAACCAGGTTCCTGTGCACGTCGCCAGATAAGACCATCAGTTTAATTACAACTACATTAATTGTGCTCCGAATGGCGAGCTTAACGTCCCCGTGATGTGCCCTGCTGCGGTCGTCCCGAGCTTGCTGCAAACGATAAACGAACTGATCAACTAGACGAGATTACAACACTCAAGCCCTTGGATGATGAGTGCTTATTATTTCGGCCCGGACAGGTTGCGTGCCAAGGGACGTACCATGCAGTCAGCTGAACAATCTCCATGATCGCGGGTATCCAGCATCCACTTTTTTTCGTTGCCTCGTAACCACCAACAGAACATGAATTTGTTGCCATAGCAGACAGAATGAATGAAGGCCATCTCAGCAAAACAGGGTCTAAAGGGTCAGCATAACTACGCTGAGATAACAAGGTGTCGTCCGAATGCGTCAGCCATCAACAGGAAAAGAGCCAAGTGGCTGCCTGCTCAGCAGCAGCCGCACGCTATCTTGTTAGTCCGACCTTCCAACGCCAGACGGCAGCAGCTATCGTCTGGTCAGCGGACTTGATGTCGTCTGTTCCGCAATGCTTGGTGACGACGCGGAACAGCCTAAGCCAGCCCACTGATCCGCGAGTGGGACAAAATGCATCGTGTGGCAAAATTTATCGTCTAGCACAATAAATGCGAGCATAGCGAGCGAGCTGATTTCTCTAAATTCGTTGGGGAAATTCACGTTCTCCGAAACACAGCTCCCTGCCATGCTAAGCACATTTTAGTCAGTTTTTTGGCGGCTCGGAATCCAACTTGGCAGGTCATAAACACGTAGGGGGCTGTCCCGTTCGCACAAATAGAAGGCTCCTCAGTGTCCGTCAGCATCCACTCTCCCATCACCTTTGCACAGGACTCCATGCACCCTTGCAAGCCTACGCGAGCAGGCGCGTTTGCGCGGCCAGCCGCACCGGCACCATACGCGGTCTCGGTCACCTCGGTTCCCACTCCCGCCCGCGCACCCGCAGGCTTCGGCGCCTCAGCAGCGAGGTTTCAGCGCTGGAAGGAAAAGTGGAAGCAGTTTGGCGCCAGAAGCCTTTCAGTTAACGCATGGGATGGAGCTACATGGCCTCTGTCTAACCCAGCATCCGTCTATTTCAAAGATATGTCCGGAGCTGGCAAGATTATTCGTTGGACTAACTTAATTCGTGTGACCAAAGTGAAGAAAAGGTAAGAGAAAAACACACATGTTGCATACAACCGCCGTCAAGTGTGTGTCAAATAACCATCATTACAAAGGTATTGCGCAAGTATCCCGACCCAGCCAGACTCCCCTTACGCACAGGAATTCCCCACCTACGGGGGTCCCTTATACTCTCGCAGTGGGGTAGCTGAAAGCGCAAGTCACATCTGGCATGTTGCATCGGTATGGAGCATAGACTGCACAGGCCTGCTGACATACGTGCGTCTATTATCGGAGCCGTGCCCCTGGTCATGTGAGGCGGCTGCTCGGCCGGTGACGTAGCTACCTGTCTTGCCAGAAATCATTGGTGTAGTCAGATTACGCAGAAGCATCTTTTTAAAGCGTGCGCGATGATCGAGTACGCATGGTATCGGCATATTGACTAACGCATTTCATCATCATCAGACCAAAAGGGACCAATGGGTCAACTGATCCACTTCATCAAGTTTACAGAGAAAATACTCGTTGCTTGGCCCATTAGTGCCATCTATAGGCACTTTCTCTCGGCTCTTCTCTCCCACGCCCCTGCTGGCAAGGAAGCCCTACACTTGACTGTTTCCCACTTCTCGGTCACGCCTGTAGACGTAAACACCGCGTTCCAATTACAACAGAACAGCCCTCGGCAATACACACTGCCTTCGATGCGACGCAATATCCTGGATCGTTTAACAAACAGAAAAGATCTGGAATGTCTGGAACATCGTATTCTCATGACCTTGTGGGGGACTGCAGGGGCGGCATCTAGCGTATATATTGTTGAGAGCCTCATGGCATGAGTACGCACGTTCAAATGAGAACCAAATGAATACGTCAGTGGGACTGTGAGCTGAGAAAGAGTGCACGCACAAAACTCGAACAGTTTGCAATAAGTAGTGAGATTGCTAAAATCGGTAACCATTTGGTAAACAATATCCGGTCCGAGTTTCTCGAATATGCAAAGAGCCGCTCCCGGCAGGTTCATCGAATTTGTGTATTCGTCTACTGGTAGATTGATTTAAAACCTTCTGGCGAACAATCATTTCCGCGCCGAGACCAGTAACTGAGTTGTATAGCGTCATAATGGAAGTCCGCACACAATTCGCGCTTACGCAGGCAGAGCTTTGCGGTGTGTTTCTCGCTTCGGATAGTTTTCACGCAATGTATCAGTCTCGCACGCACCACTTAGTGCCAATCATGCAATGCGATGTAACGCCAATTCATCGCAGGAGGTCATGCGGAGCAAGCCCAAAACTTTCGAACCAGAGCTGTCGTATCGCTGTTTCTTACGAGTCTTTGCATCCTACATCCAAACCATCATCCAAATTTCAAAATTAATGGCCACGGAGTAGGCCATCGTAGGTCAGTGTAGGTCCTGTCGCACGGCAGAGCCAGACAGCCGTATCCAACGAGCCGACCTTACCTTCACCTGACTAGACCTTGCACGACAAATTTTGATGATGTTATAACATGTTCTGACGCGCCAAAGCAGACCATTTGTTTGTTCGATTCGGGTTAAAAACTACATAACCATTGATATGTGTTCCAGAAGGTCCCGACGGTCGGAGAAATTGGAATAAGCGTGACATCGTCATGGTCTGCGATGATCACAGCTATATGAATAGGTAAAAAAATAAAAAATAAAAAAAATTTGCTTTTCCTTGTCGAGACTGACCGGAGCTATCCATCGTCATATAATTGCATTCAATCCGTCAACCAGTTCCTAAGATAACGAATGGAGCTTCTTTCACCCTTTCAGGAGGTCGCGGCTGGGGAAGAATCCAAGACGTGCCGGGTCACGAGACTGATGGTAGGTCATTATAGATCAGAGGTCAGTAAAAACGAGTAATTAATGGTCTACACGGCCGCGCAGAGCAATGCGAAGTGTTTGATGTGGCTGCAGCGGAGGATTATGAGGATATGGTAGGATGGGCATAAGCTACAATCAACCATTGTTAGGTGTAGGCGCAAAACATTCCAGAGACTCAAGGCATGCATCAGTTCCGCTCAGGCTAGGAGCCTGAGGTCGCTAATGGGTTCGCTGAGGCCAGTAAGGGGTTCGCTGAAGCCACTAAGGGGTTCGCTGAGGCCGCTAATGGGTTCGCTGAGGCCACTAACGGGTTTGCTTATACTACTAAGGGGTTCGTTGAGACCGCTACACTAGTCTTTCGACATCAAAGGCATCGCTACAAAGTGCAGCCACTCATCAGTAGCAGTCGGCCGCGAATCTTCTGTGTCCGAACGCTTGAATGCATATCCCGGAAGTGCCAAGATCCCCATGATGATAAAGGGCTTCAGGCATAGTTCACACGTCACCACCCATGGTTGCCAAGTCACTTGGCTTATGATCAGTGCGACGGTATTTAGTTCAAAAGACTGGGATTTAGCCAGCACATCATAGACGATACTGCACTTGTCTTCACACCGTGCACACCTCCGGGTGCATGACTCTTTGCACGGACGACAGCAGACTGCGATGGACTGTCGCTGACGCCCCAAATACCGCGTTCCACGCCACGTCCCGAAAAATGCCTGAATTAAATAATTTGACCTCATGCAGGTAGGTCTTACAATGACTGTTTTACGGAAACTCTACGCCGCATGAGTCCCGCCTCAGGCGTCTTTTGATCGAGCCAACTGCCCCAGGATCGCGCATGGGATCCTGGTCAGCCAGCGTCGCTTCACTCGCGGTTTGTTGACGCGCACGGGGCGCCGGCAGACCGACAGCTGCCTTGCAGCCCTGACTCAGCGGCGCCGGAGAGACCCACGCGGCTCACCACTGATATGACGTCATGAGGGGAACAGCAACAAAGCGGCGAAGCTGCCTGCGGTTTCTTTGTGTTCCGCTGCGAAGTCATCGCCGACATTGCCACATCAGTTCCGGCTGTAAGTATTGCACATTTTGCGAAAATGTGCCGGAGCAGCCTCGTAGCTTTCGCTGCGCTTAAGAGCGCTAGGTTCGCTGACGTGCACGGAGCGTTGGCAAACCGACAGCGGCCTTGCATCCCTCAGTCAGCGGTGGCGAAGAGACCCACACAGCTCACCTCTGGCATGATGTTATAAAAATAAGACCAGTGCATATATATATATATATATATATATATATATATATATATATATACGTACACACGTGTTGTTAAATACCTTGGCGTAAGAGCATTTAAACTTAATGAGCTTTTCTGCACTTGCTCTAGTTTTCTGACTCCGGTTGTTTGTTTATCATAGACACTGAAATAAATTCGCCGATGTTTGGCATCTATTGGTTGGGCTGACGTTTTGAAACTACGTATTCCATCTTCGAAGGTATACAAATACAAAATATAAGCGACGAATATATAATTACAGATTAGTTAGGTATAATCAGTAGTGTACAACAATTCGACATTATCTTGTTTAGTTCGATCGTCGAATTGTGCAGATTTTAAATTATGTGGTTGACTTTTTTAGGATCTTGAGAATTTAAGCGGCAAAACATGTGGCGAATTGTAAGATACAACATCTACCGATGCCATCGATCGTCCCTTAATAGGGTGAGGGATGAATGTGGCCTTGGTTTGGTTGTTCACTTCGGTGGCGATGTTTTGATCGTGACAGCCTCCAGAACATAAAGCTTCCCCGATTTGATGATCATGTGATGATTATGGTTTTTCTGATGAGGTCGTCTCTGGTGATGTTCCAGCCGAGTGTTACCATGTGCTCTTTTGGAGCACCGTCAGCCAACTGCATCGTCAACCAGTTTGAAAGTGTGGTAGTGGTGACAATAAGATAGTATGATTGCACATTATGTTATTTAAATGGGTCAAATCTGGCCGTGAGATTATTTCTGTGATGAGCTGGGTGACCTTCCTGCTTTTTTAGTTGATAGTGAGTGTTGTCTTGTCCTGGTTGACTGGCTTGAGGTTGTCAGACGTTATTTCCTTGAGGATACGTTCGTCTGTCATATAGCTATCAGGCATTTGATTTTGATAGAGCAGTTTAATTGGATTTGGCTTATGTCCGATAGCGTGAGCTTCAGTTTGATATCGCGTCATAAAGATGAGTTTCATGGTCGACACTATTGGAGTAGTCATTATTTTTCATGACTCGTTTGATGCGCTGCAGCTCACTGTATAGTTGCGTTGCGTCCAATCAGAGCAGAGTGTAAAGGCTCTTCGGAGGTAGGAGCGCACAACACTGATCTTGTACCGGTCGGGGCACTCGCTGGTGGCACTGAGGAATCGTTCAGCATCTACTGGCTTTTTGTACCTGTTGTCACGAATCGTTATTGGTCAGCAGTAATGTCTATGTCTAAAAATGGAATGCGGTTAGTGACTCTTAGTTCGTAGGTGAATGGGAGAACTGAAGCTTGTTCCGTCGCATTTTTGGTTCGATCAGTTGGCTTCCGTGACTGGCGTTAATAAAAACGTCAACGACATATCGTGCGTAAAATGCGGTACGGAGGGATGCATTTCGAAGGATACTGTTTTCCACTTGACACGTGGAGGCGTTGGCAAAAAGCGGTCCCAGGGAAGACCAAGGGGAACGGATGGTCCACGTCCCCCTGGGATCGCTTTTTGCCAACGCCTACATGAGCCACGACGTGGAAAACCAAGTGATGCCTCAGTGCCACAAGCCAATGCCCCGACCAGCACAAGATCAGTGTAGTGCGCTCCTACCTCCGAAAAGCCTTCACACTCTTCTCTGATTGGACGCAACTACACGTGCTTTCAGACGCCCACACCTGATCACACACAACATGATCGTTCGCTCGTTCGCTTTCAGACCCACATAGCTGTCACGTTTCACTCCTTGGCACCACAACAGAACAACGCCAAGGGCAACTGACCTTGGTTTTGATAATGCAGGCTCGTTGGCAATATTTGGCTTTCCGATGGATAGGACCTCTCTTCACAGACCTTTCATGATTTTGCAATGCACGCGTGGGATGTAAATAATGATTTTGTCTCTGACGTACCCTAGTACGGCACACAAAACGCTGGCAAGTTATTCAAACTCGAGTCCGATGACCTCTCACAATCCATGGTAACTGATCGACCGCAGCACCACGCCCCTCTCTCAATGTACTTGTAATGTTGACTCCAATATGTTTTCACATATCCTGCCAAGTGCTAGTCTGTATCGAAGCTTATGATATCATTACGTGCTCAAAAGCAAACACATATTGATCACCCAGCGATCGACATGCTTATAGTTTCAGCATCTGAGCAGCTGGTCCGTCGTTCTCAGCGATAAATTCATCGACATCGGGTTTCACGACAGGTGCAACTTATTGCGAAAGCACCGAACCCAGTGCCCCACTGGTCCAGATCGGGAGATAATTACGCCCCAGGCGTGGAGCCAAATGTTCCCGAGATAGCTCCAGCGGACCTTGCAGTGATACCGAGCGTAGAGGAACGCCCTAGGCAAAAACGTACCGATCGGCATCGGCTCCAACACGTGGATTGCGTACGCGACGTTGAAAGGATTCATAGCAAATGAAGGACGGAGAAACGTGTCAAACGTGTTAGAAGCGTATCAGGAACGTGATGGTGCGTTATTTCTCCGTCCCTGTATCTGGACGACAATGGCTATTCAAGGCGGAAAAAGTATTATGCCATGCAACGGATGTATGCGCTACGCTGGATGTGAACGAGAACGTCTGTTTCCTTAATACCAGATATTCGATTATTAGCAACGGCTGCAGAAGGTAAACCACAGAAGTTTCAGAGCAAACTCAATCAAGACAAACATAGAAACGAAAATTGAAAGTAATTGAGGTCTGCCCAACGGTGGCATTGTCCCACGCCGCATCACAAGCAGAGAATATAGCGTTGGAACAATGCTGAAGAACCGTTATGGCACACTGAAGCACAGGCTGGAGATTGTAACACAAATCTCGCACGCCTAGGTGCCCACCATTCCAGTGCTTTAAAGTTTACATAAGTTTCTTCAAGCCCTGACTTAAATGAAAACATGTCAGACGAACTAGAAATTTGTGTTGCCTGAATGCACATCAGTTGGTTTCAATCTGATTTGGTGGTCAATTCCGGCCCCCTCTGCCTTGCTTGCTGATCATCTTTCGTACAGTATTGTACAGTCCAAACCATTCATCGGGATTTCCGGACTGCTCACATCCGCGATAACTCCTGCCGGTCTGTCGCTTCGGCCGCCAGCTGCCGCCACCGGCACGCAAACCGCCGCCAGATGTGGTGGTCAGGCCGGCAGCCACCGCAGCTGAGGCGCCGGCCCTGCACCACCGCCAGATGTGGTGGTCAGACCGGCAGCCACGGCAACTGAGACGGCCGGCCCTACACCACCGCCAGATGTGACGGTCAGACCGGCAGCCACGGCAACTGAGGCGGCCGGCCCTACATCACCGCCAGATGTGGTGGTCAGGCCGGCAGCCACCACAGCTGAGGCGCCGGCCCTGCACCACCGCCAGATGTGGTGGTCAGACCGGCAGCCACGGCAACTCAGACGGCCGGCCCTACACCACCGCCAGATGTGGTCAGACCGGCAGCCACGGCAACTGAGGCGGCCGGCCCTACATCACCGCCAGATGTGGTGGTCAGACCGGCAGCCACGGCAACTAAGGCGGCTGGCCTACACCACCGCCAGATGTGACGGTCAGACCGGCAGCCACGGCAACTGAGGCGGCTGGCCCTACACTACCGCCTGTTGTGATGGTCAGCCCGGCAACCGCGGCAACTGAGGCGGCTGGCCTACACCACCGCCTGCTGTGACGGTCAGACCGGCAGCCACGGCAACTGAGGCGTCTGACCTACACCACAGCCAGATGTGACGGTCAGACCGGCAGCCACGGCAACTGAGGCGACTGGCCCTACACCACCGCCAGATGTGACGGTTAGACCGGCAGCCACGGCAACTGAGGCAGCTGGCCTACAGCACTGCCAGATGTGACGGTCAGGCCGGCAGCCATGGCAACTGAGGCGGCTGGCCCTACACCACCGCCAGATGTGAGGGTGGATCATCCCCACCGGAAATCAAGGCAATCTGCTCAACACTGCCGACAATAACGAGGACCAAACCTCAACACGGCCAAGTAGGGTGGCAAATTGTGACTACCGCCATCTGTATGCCAATCGAAGTGACGCGAGGTGGTACAGCAGCACCATTTCAGCCTGACCAGCCTGTGTTAAGAAACCGTGGTGAAAACAATGCCACTAAAATCATTACACCTTTCGGGAGTCGTAGAGTATCTGTATGTCCTTATATAACCTATCGTAATTTTACCAGTGCTGGTGGATTTGGGAAGCTTCTCTGCCGTTTTCTTGAAGGCTTTTGTATGATTGGATAAAACGCAACCAAGCAAAACTAGTCTTTCCCTCCTGACCCACCATAGTCCTTAGAGGAGCCGCCGTTACTGATCCTCACAAAAGGTCGAAGAACGCTTGCAACACTCCCGCACCATCATCGAATCCCTCAAGATCACATAGCAGGGCCTCCTACGGCTGATGGCATCATCACTCATATCACGAGTGCAAAAGAGATGGTGTATTATTTGTGGAAAAAGTACACTCCATTGGCGTTATTTTCCACCCTTGTAATAACCACATACTAAACGGGACGGGAGAGTTCCCATCCCGCTACATAACCAGCTGCCCGTAGGCCTGCCCGCCAGCAAACTTTTCTCGTGAAGAGCTTCTTCAACACGTGGTTCCGCTGGAAGTCGTAAGCGTCACTGACAAACTCGGGGCGACGCAGGCTCACCAAACACAGCCTCTTCCACCTCTCGACCCGACCTCTGGCTCCCCTCGAGACAGACGCACCAGACGTGAAGCACCTGCCACCTCGGCCCAGGTCGCAGACCTCGCACGGGACTGCCTCCTGGACACCAGCGCGCGCAAAACCGCTAGCTGTCCTTGGGTATGGAGCTGGACCCGTCCTCCTGGCCGCCCATCGCAACGCAGCACGCACAGCGCCGGCGACTATTCTACACACGAACGTGGGGCCGACAGCTCTTCCACTTACTCCGTCCTCCATGGACGCGGGCATCGCGCACGGCCGGTGCGCTCGGGCCGGGGCTCGCTGTGCAGTCGGTCAGCAGGCGGACTGCCGACGCATATCGCGAAAGGTCACCGGTCGCGCGAGGTCAGCGGCAGCGCGGCGCCGGGGTCACCCACCAGTCACCCACGGACTGACTGGAGGCGCGCCTCGCCGCCGCCTCGCCAGCGCCCCCGGACCAGGTATTTATAAATTAGATACATGCTTCCAGGACGCGCTGCCAAATGGTGCCATAAGGCAGCGCCGGCGCCGACGCGGCACACAGGGCGACCGTCGGTGCGGTCGGCGGGGGGGGGGGGGCTGCAGGGGCGCGCTTGGGACGGGGGCAAGGGGGTGCACGGGTCTGTGGGTGGATCTACAGAGAGGAAGAGAGAGGGAGAGAGAGAGAGAGAGAGAGAGAGAGAGAGAGAGAGGAGAGAGAGAGAGAGAGAGAGAGAGAGAGAGAGAGAGAGGGGGAGAGAGAGAGAGAGAGGAGAGAGAGAGAGAGAGAGAGAGAGGAGAGAGAGAGGAGAGAGAGAGAGAGAGAGAGAGAGAGATAAGAGAGAGAGAGGAGAGAAGAGATAGGGGAGGGGTTCATGATCCAAAGGTGCTCGAGTCCAGACGGTGTCGGAAGGGCACATTCAGAGTGAACTTAGTGCTTCAGGAGGCGCTTGCGCCGCCCGTGATCAGTGGACAGCTCGTCTCCACGATCGAGTAGCTCGACCTACTGCTGCATGGACCAATGGCCGCCAGAGAACAGTGATCTTCGTGACCAAAGAACTAAAGCAATTCGACAACGACAAAACCGTTGAAACATAACGCCTGCTCCTCAGGGCTACGGCTTCCCAACCCTTCGCACCCCTCTGGACGTCAAAGCTATCTAAACCCTGGTCTGAATGGTCTCAAAAGGTACAGGATTTCGGGCATTTTAAGTATCTTTGGAGCATTTTGTGGTGCAGTCGGCCAGGCGGACTGCCGACGCATATCGCGTGAGGTCACCGGTCATTTGGTTGCTGCGTGTTTTGCACAGCCTCTGGCCATCTAAGCGATGAAATGAATGTTTGCTAGCAGGATGAACAGTAATAAGTTAGCTGGTTGAATTATACAGCATCTGTTGATCACCTCGGAGTCTGTTCACGGTCTTGGATGTCTCTAATCATCTTGAGGGCCCTTGCAATTACCTGAACCCAGCTATCGGATAAGCAGCAGTCCTCCGAGCTGTTGCTGCGGTCTGCCAATTTCAGGCATTTAGTAGTCTTTCATTGCACCTTTACAGTTTTAAGAGAGTCGCGAGAAGATCAGAAGCCATCTTGCTGTCCTTCCGCACACTGCAGATTCCTCTGACCGTGTTGGAGCCCAGACCATATCAAAAGCCTTAGGTTGTGTCTGAACAGCCTTGCCGCAAAGCGGAAGGCTGTAGTCGGCTGACACGTTACGACACACGAACCTTACAAAGCATATGATCGAACGTTTTTCGTTTTTTTCTGGCCATGTCACGGATCACATGACTTTGGCTGCTTTTTTACTTATCCATTTTGGAACGCTCTGGCTGCTGCGGACCTAGTCAGTTTGGGCGCATTCAACCGTCTTGCGGTTCTCTTTACGTTTCCAGCCGGTGACCGCACCAGTGTTCTCCACGCGCATTAGGGGATTTCTTTGCTTTCATGAATTTCTTTGCTGTTTGGGAACCTCTTGACCTTCCCTGATCTCGACTGTCTTGATGACCAGTGGCTTGGCCGTGCGGCTCTTGACAAGGTCGGCGGTAATTCTGACCTTGGGACTCCTCACCTTCTCAACACTCCATGGCGGTCAGGCTGCTGTCGACTTCCTTCGGTACTTTTCCTTATTACGCAGTGCTTACTTAACCTCAATCCCAATGTACGAGATGTCATGCGAAATTTTCAGATGTTTTTGCGTCGTTTTTACAGAGAATATGGCATACGACAAATATGTAGGACAATTAAGGACAAAACATCAAGGACAATATGGCTTCTGTTTTTCGCTTTCCTGTCTTAACAACTAAGCGTGTGGGTGAAACCACGTCACTGAAATTGGTGGGAACAAATCAGGATTGGAGAGTTCAAATTGAAGTCGGGGAATAGCCTAACACTAATACCCTAATATTGCATTTTGAATGGAAAAAGTATGGAAAAAGTACGGGCAGAATCAGTGGAGAAAAAACTCCGTCTTGGGAAAATCGTGGGCATGTGTAATCACATCTCTAAGCTCGGCTGGTAGTGGTGGTGGTGGTGCTGGGGGATCAGAATTACGGTGGTTAAACTGGAGGCACACTTTACAAACTGGAATGCGGAAGGCACACCCTATCTTAAAGTGATATTTTGAACAGGAAGACGTAAAAATCGTGCATTTTACGAGGAAAATGTGTGTGGGGGAGGATAAAAACTCACTTTGTGAATACTGCGGGGGCATGTCCTTCCCAGCCTAAGCACTTAACAGATTCGATAGAACACTTCATGAACAGGGGCGTCTTGGATTATATGGACTCTTATCGAAGGCTTTGTTGGCAAATCTGTAAATGTAGCGAGTTACTTCAGTCGTTATCATGCCAACACCTAAATACTTACGATGATGCCAATTTCACATCAAGCCTTTCGTTGTTCTCTATAAAAGCCAAAGTGGTTCTCTGGCGCTTCGTCACCACCTACCGGCGCTTAACAGATACTACGGTGGGGGTCAGCTTGACTTTCGC